>NC_134204.1:39913538-41113538 GCF_964188355.1 Buteo buteo
TTTGAAACCCAATGATAAGCAATTGTCTCAAAGGAGAATTTAATACTGAGGAATGGATCAAATTCTGTTCTCATTTACATACTGTCAAAGCTCAAGAAACCCTTGGATATCTGTTGTGTGGCACTGATAAATGAGTATCCACAGAAACACTCTAGATTAATGTAGGTGTAATGGGAAAATAATTTGATTTCAAATAACGTCTGGACTGAATGGGCAAAAGAGCAGGTAGATAAACTGTGCAGGAACATTTCAGCCATCTCCAAAAAAACACTCCACAGTTAAGGTGTTTTTATTTTTCTTAAGATATATGAATAATACAGAGACTCAAGCGTACCCATGTATAAATGCACACTTAACGTATGTCTGTATCTGTCAGAAGAGTGCAAACTACTATCTATTTTTTTTATTTTTCATATTAATTAATCTGTAAGCAGTTTACATAAGCTACAAGCCTGAATGCTAGTCACAAAGTCTGGTGACTCCTTCAAAGAGCATGTGATCACTTTACTGTACATGTGTAAGTGGGAACATGGCATATTTTAAAGAGATAAAACAGTTGACAATGTTCAGAAGATCAACATCACCCATCAAACAGTATAAACACAGTTGTTTGTCATTTCTGTCAAGGGAAATGTGTATGGGTAGGCAGGGACTTAATGTATTTACATTTTACAGCATCCAGAAGCTGTGAGTTACAAAAAGACATGCTTATTATGCAAAATAAACCTATAATTCCATCCTTGCCTTCATTTGGTTTTAGCTGCACATGAAAAAAAATACAGAAAGAGTAGGTGTGTATTCCTCACCATAGCCTACTAGAATTTGTCTGAAGTTTGCTTGGGTTTATTATACAAGTCTCAACAGTTCCAGACCAACTGTGTTGGCTCAAACACAGAGAATTTAAACATCTATGTAAATCTTATCAAGATTGGAGCTTCAGTTTCTGTCTCAAACAAACTGAAATCTGCTCTGGTTTTGGCCTTGTGTATATATTGTAGTTCTCTAATCTGGAGTTTAGGAAAAGTGCAAGGGCTGTTCCCCTTGGAGTTCTAATAAAATTAATCTATATCACAATTTACCATATAATAACAGGGCCATCTCAACATACATATACACCACTTTTTGTCTAATTTACATCAACTGAAATGACCCTTATTGAAGAGTGTTACAATTTGGGGATATTTCAGTCACAATATGCTATTTCCATAATCTTTACTGGTTTTCATTGCAGAATATAAACGTACCATCAGTGGCCTATTGAAATAAAGATAATTGCATATCATATGATCATAGACTTTTTTCATTAGTGTAAAAGCATAATGATTTCCTCACATATAAGAAAAGAACATTTTGGTAAAATGGTAGTACCTCATCAGTTTGGGGAAAACTGCAACATAGGTGTCACCATTCAGGTATCATAATGAGATTATTTATTTAATACACTTCCATGCCCATTCAGAAGAAAAAAGAGATAACAGACCCAAGCATTTGCAAATTGCAAAGTTGTGGCTTGTTGTGTTTGTTACCTTGAAGGAAATCTGCATCTGAGAGTAGATCTATTGATATCAGTAAGATCCACATCTGATTAATACCTTTACTCCAACTTAAATAGCAGTCTTACAGTTGGTCACATTTTGCTTAGTTAGTTGAGCTTCAGCATAATATTTAGTGCATTTGTGTAAACCTTCCATCTACATATAAATAAACCTCAAAGCAGCTGCAGTCAG
This sequence comes from Buteo buteo, assembly GCF_964188355.1. Classification (NCBI taxonomy): domain Eukaryota; kingdom Metazoa; phylum Chordata; class Aves; order Accipitriformes; family Accipitridae; genus Buteo; species Buteo buteo. The sequence goes on from NC_134204.1 coordinate 39,915,266, forward strand.
GACTATAATAAGAACTCTATATGTTTGCCAATACTTAACCGATTTTTATACTCATAGAATTTTCTTTTTAACTCACATTTTAACTATGACGCTTTATGATCTACAAAAAAAAAAGGATAATTACGTTTTTGTTAAGTGCCAGATTATGAAATCATGACTACCTTCCTTTGTAACACACACTGTTGATTTTGTTGTAGGTGTTGGGGAAAACCTTACAGATCCATCTGTGATTAAACCTGAAGACAAGAAGTAGGTTTCTTTCTGATAAAATTGTCATTCACTTCAGATGTTCTGCCAACAGTCTGTATATTTAGGGTGTTTGTTATAGTTTTGTGTGAGAGATTTAATTATTTTTTGCATGGTGTTCTGGGTTAAATGAAGGTATGATGGCAATGGAAAAACTACATACTCAGCTTTTCTTTGGAGGACTGTGGATTTGGGGGGCTGTAAGTGTCCCAGCTCCCAACATGTGGTGAGAGGTGTATGAAAGGTGGGGAGTCTGTGTGGCTGTGCTGGGAGCACAGGAGTTTTCCAGGGCTATGCAGGGAGAGCAGGCATTGGAGACAGAAGACCCTGTAAGTCTCTTCACAAATGTGTACTGATGGAGGTCATCAGTAACTTAAATGTGTCAGTCTGGTTTCCCTTACATGGTGGGGCACTGTTTCATGGAGTATATGGGGCCACAATAGCTTAAGAGGATGAGGAGAGAGGGCCTCTGGATCTCTGATCTTTCCGATAGGTCCTAGTGTGGCTTTAAGCATGCTACACCTTACAGTCTCAGACCCATGATAGGGAGATGGTGAATCATGTGCGGAAAGTTACTAAAACTAAAGAGACTACATAGAATTAGCAGTCTGCCTTCATATCGTCAAATTTCAGAATCAGAGCCACAGCCATTCTGCCATCCTGTGACCTTGCTGCTTGCTGGTATTTGCTGTAGGGGGAGGAGAAGCAGGGGTGTTGATGGTTGCTGCCCTGAAGGGTCCTCTTCTCTGGAGAGTCTTCCTAAACCCACACATCTTTCCAGCTGTGGCCTGGCATCCCTTCACCTCCACTGTCTTGTGCTCAGGTTGGCTCCCTCTTGCTCAGCTCATGTCATCTGATGGAAGGGGTGTCTCATGTTTGAAAAGAAGGAAGATATAAGTATGAATAGTCTGATTTAATTACAAAGGGCAATTAACTATAGAAATATCAGATGACTCGCCTAGAACTCAGAACAAGCAGGCTCTTAGTTGTGGGACTTTTATTAATATTTCATTAATAAGATTAGTAATAAATGTATTAATGTTGCAAGATTGTTTAAATATGAATGTAGGTGTATTGGCCATATAATATTTATTTTGGAAGCAACATCAAAATTATGCTAAGCACCTCACAGTGAAAAACCTTTGCCCTAAGTAGGTCATAGGACTGTGACAGAAGCACAAGGATAGCTTAGGATAGAGAGACAGAGAGGTCAAATCATGTAGTAGTTCACTAGATTTTAGCAAACATTTTTAAGGTATTGTTACAGATGTATAAAAGTCTGGTTTTCTACTGTTCAAGTGGATTTTTTATATCAGTGGTAACATAAACTGTAATAGTTATTACTGAAGACTGTGGCCAGTCATTGACCACAGTACTTCACATGGCAACTCAGCTTATCCTCTTTAAAATAGGAGTAGTATTTATCTACATTATCTTGAAATGTATGTTTATTAGTATCCTTCTGGATTATTTTTGTTATAAAATACTTTTGTCATGTGTACTAAAATTTGATCACACAGATCTTATTTTCAGAACTTTTTGTTGTTTTTTTTTTTTTATCATCTGCAAAACAGCCAAATCCTAGCTAAAGAGCAAGTGTTGATTAATTAATCAAAACCAGCTTGATTTTCTTATGTTCGGGGAAGTCTTCAGAATAGCAAGTTGTGAAACTACATTGTTTTGATTCAGGGGTCTAAAGGAATAAGGCAGTGAAACTGTGAATGGATTCTGTAAGCAGCTAGCAGATATCCAGTTCCAAGAAACACTTTCTACATTAGTAATAATAATAACAATGTAGAAGTACTGTCTTTGCTCCAACCTTCCTTGCTCTAGCCTTCATTTGCTCACAAGAGAAACATTTCTGGTAGGAGCAAGACCTGTTTTAAGTTTTCATTTGTAGGTAAGATACTTAATCAATAAGATACTTAATCAAAACCTGTGCACTGCCTTGAAAGTTGCTTTGAGCTCACGTTCTCTTAGAAGCCTGGAAGACAATAGATGGCATCTGACTGACAGGGCTGATTCAAATTTTAGCACTCCTTATAGTTAAATTATTTATGTTTTGCTTCTTTAATTCCATTGATTTAGTTGCTCATGTCAATATCTTGTAATGAGTGTTTTCTTTCATGCATCCTGCATGCTGTCTTGAAATGCACTTTGTAATGGCAAAATGTGACCTCTAGCTCTGTGATAGTGCATTGTGTCTTGGTTTTAGATACAGTACCAAGACAAAAATAACAGTTCTGTTTGGAAAGTATGCCTGATACTGTGACATCTCAGACAGATACTGAGATGATGTAAATCAGTGTAAGTTTATGGATATTTAACATCAATTGAATATCTGGCCATGTGCACTGCACAGCGTGTGAAGTGATAAAATGATGTGGGTATATGTCCTGGTTTCAGCTGGGATAGAGTTAATTGTCTTCCTAGTAGCTGGTACAGTGCTATGTTTTGAGTTCAGTATGAGAAGAATGTTGATAACACACTGATGTTTTCAGTTGTTGCTAAGTAGTGTTTAGTCTGAAGTCAAGGATTTTTCAGCTTCTCAAGCCCAGCCAGCAAGAAAGCTGGAGGGGCACAAGAAGTTGGCACAGGGCACCTAACCCAAACTGGCCAACAGGGTATTCCATACCATGGGACGTCACATCCAGTATAGGAACTGGGGGAGTGGGGACGGGGAGAATCACTGCTTGGGGACTAATCAGGTGTTGATTGGCAGGTGGTGGGCAATTGCACTGCACATCGCTTGTACATTCCAATCCTTTTATCATTACTGTTGTCATTTTATTAGTGTTATCGTTATCATTATTGGTTTCGTCTTCTCTGTTCTATTAAACCGTTCTTATTTCAACCCACGAGTTTCACTTCTTTTACTGATTTTCTCCCCCATCCCACTAGGTGGGGGGCAGTGAGTGAGCGGCTGTGTGGTGCTTAGTTGCTGGCTGGGGTTAAACCACAACAGTACAATGTTCATAGAAACATTTCCTTTAAAAGCAGAAGTAATCAAGGCACAGCAGTAAGGTCGTGACACAGGAGTCCCTGCAGATTCCTGTACTGCCTAAACATTGGGAAGAGTTGTCTCATAAGCAGTACTCTGGATGCTCTTTTTAGCATGTACTACTTGCCAAATCCACAAGAAAGTCCACATGGGTAAAGCTTTCACAGACTTTAGGTGCAGTGTGTCTGTAGAGCAGATTCAGAGATGAGGAAAATAGTGGGCTGAATCTCGAATTGGAAGGAACTGATCCATTGGGCCTGCTGAGAGAGGTGAGAAAAAAGGTGCTGGCAATCAAAAATCTCAATACAAATGTGAAAAGGAGGAGTCAGAGGTGCTAGGTCTCTTACTCTCCCTTTTGAAAGCTCTCAAGCAGACAGTGATGAGCTGAAGGTTTTAGAGATGAGTGGAGACTGTGTTCTCTGAAGCTACTCATTATGATGTGTTTTGAAGAACAGACCTATTGAATTTTACCAAGCTGTGCACTTCCAGCCAAACAATTTACAGCTGCATTGCTGCCAGTAGACAAAACATCTGCATGAACTGAACCTCCACCGTAGAAACCTGCACAACAGAAACAAGTGGACTGGAAACTAAATCTACAAAAACATACTGAATAAGTGACTTGGGTACCTCCCTGGGAAGGTGCTACTTGCCATGAAGTCCCCCAGTCCTTTACTTTCCATCAGTAAAGCCCTGTAAATGTCTTATTGTCTGCTTTGAGCATTTGTAGCTCTGGACTATTAAGAAGCACTCTGCATCAGCACAGTCTGTGTTAACTGCCTGCCAGCCAGGACCAGCCTGATACAATCTGGTAGGCTTTTATGGAGCATAACTATTAGGTAAGGTTCTGAACAAAAGGAGAAACATGTTTTGGTTTTTAAAGCGCATTAGGTCACATTAATGCAGCTGCTTCGGAAATAGGAAAGCTGGGCTCTGTATTTTTGTCCCCTTGGAAAAAAAATCAGACCTTGAATAACCAGGAGAGTGACCTTGTTTATAAAACATTTGTAGGGTTAGAAGGGTTCAGCTGGTTCTTCTTCTGCACCAGGTTATTCCTGGCTTTACATGTCTAGTGCAGACAAATCTTAAGGTCTTCCAAGGATGACCTTAAAAACTTCCCAGAGCATCTGTTTTCAATAGTTTGCTATCATTACTGTCTGAAAGATTTTTCCTGATTTCCTTCTGGAAACATTTCTTTCTGGTCCTCTCTGCTGTTGACATAGAGAAAAAAATTTCAACAAGCTCAAAGACAGTCATCATTTTCTCCTTCAATTTCTTTTTTTTCTTTTTAGGCTACCCCCTAATCTTTTCATGTATGTCATGATATCTAGACTGCTGGTCATTCTTGATATTTTACCAATTTAGCCCCATATTTCTTGAAGCAGTTTTCCAAATTTAAACGCAGTATTCCTCTTGAACCTTTGCTGGCTAGAGAGGAAAGATCACTTCATATGTGTTGCAGACAGTATCCCTGTTTATCTCACAACAGTGTGAGAAAATTATCAGTCTGTCTTGTGCTGTTTGCTGCACTTTGCATGGAATAACAGATCAGGGGAAGTATCAGAGTGGTTCTGTAGCCTTGGAGTTAGTGAAGTCTTCTCAATTTCCGAGGCCTGCCCAAGCAAATACTTAGGTATGTTCTATTCTTACTGGCATTTTACCAGATTATACTACGGGATAGAAATGGCTATATAGCATCATGTTGTTTAAAGTCTATGTATGGCACTTAAATAATATTTCATGTCTTGCCTTGACTGACGTATTAATTTGCAGTAAAGGCTGATTAGACAAGTCCTTCAGATGATCCAGGAGACAGATAGTCTTTAGTGTCTGCCAGAAATTAGAGAGATACTAAGCTTTCAATAGTAGTTTTGGCTAATCATTGCTTTTCTTCTGTGTGAAAAGGGAGAGTGTCATATTTGAAAACTGCTTTCTTTAGAGAGAATATATTTTGTTAGTGTGGATTATGGATAGATTTGAGAGAGTTGAAATCTTTTTCTATAGCTTCTCAGAACTGTAATTGATTTCAGATTCTAAAATGTGTTGTTTCCACTCTGCATATCATTAAAATAAAATACTAGCATTCATAAAGTTTCTTTGGAAGTGTTTCTTGTGTGCTGTGTTCCGTGATGTCTAGAATGTCAATTAAATTCTTGAGAATAATGGTGGAGCAATATTAAAATTAATGAACACTGATCTTTCAGACTACATTAATAATCTGTTATAATTATGTGGTACTTCTAATACATGTGTGGATATAGCTTGCTTCTGTTTGTAATTGTGTCAGCTTCACTCAGAGTGTGCAATACACTTCCACAAATGGATCACCTAGTAATGTTGCTGAATTGGCCAGAGTGCAGACACATGGAAATGAGCATAGGAAGAAGCCAATAAATTTTAAACTCTTGCCTGTCAACAGTATACTGTGGGGTTTTTTTCTGTGCTGCATATTGATGTGACTAGAGCTCTGCTTGCTTTTGGCTTTCTATTCTTAAATAAGGTAGAAGTAAGTCCTTGCTAGCTCTGGTTTGTTCCCAGGTACGTACCATCAAAACCAGAACCAAATCACTTGCTTGATGAGAATGAGCAGTGGCTGCAACAAAGCCACTCAGATTCTGGCGTATGTTGTCTAAAAGTCACTGTGCCCAAATTTCCTTTGAGCTTTTTAGTAGGAACTGCTGGGTCTGTCCTGTCTCCCTTTAGAGCATCTCTGAGATGCAGCAGGAAGGAAAAATAGTGTGGGGTATATGTAGGCTAATACTTTACCAGAATTGGCAATATTCTTGTCCCAGAGCTAAGAAACTTGGGATGTACACTAAGCTTTGATTGTCTTTATGTGAAGGCCTAACTTATCTCTGATTAAAAATTGGAAAACATTGTCATCTCCCTCCCCTGCAATTGGTTTATTTTGAGTCATTGATTATTTAATAATATTTCTTCTAGATCTGGAAAGATGGTATTCGGACCAGCAAACCTAGGAGAAGGTGCAATAAGAAACTTCATCACAAAGCATCGTTGTAACTCTTGCTGCAGGAGGCTGAAACTTCCTGGTATGCAAAGTAAAGATTAATTTTTAATCTTTGTATAACTTTTCAAGTGCAAGGAAGTAAAGGCCTAAGTGTGCTATAAAAACAAGAACCGAAATTCTATTGAGCTGAAAGACTACAGCAGGCACACTCTGTACAAAGGCGGATATGAGAATATTGCTCTTTTTACCAGCAACCGTTTAAGTGTTGGAGCCTATCAACCTGATGTTAGCATTCAGCAGGAAAACTTCTGCCAACTAAATTGTTTCCTTGCTTTGCAAAACGGTAGCTCATTTTTCCAGTGTCGCCACTACAGATAACATCAGCAATAATTTTTAGAATGAGAAAGAGTAACAATCTAAAAATTAGCAATGCATTAGCTGGGGAAAAACTCAGTGGAGGTTTCCTGGCCCTGGGATAGGGTCCTATACACTGCAGCCCTTACTTCTGCTTAGTTGGATTGCCTGTTGTTCATGTTAGATTTGATAGACTGTGCTTCTATTTGATGTGGGGCAGATTTAAAAGACTCAAAGCCAAAATAGATTGCTATTCTGGATGAATTTTCACTCATCTATTTTTTTTCTGGGGGAAAGCTCCTTCCTTTCAGTGCCTACATGGAGTAATAACTGCTGTTTGATTCTGAAACAGAAACTGCAGTGTTACTGGTTTTGATTATTTGTGTCTGTGGCAGCTAGAGATAATAGAGGGGAAAATCAGCTGAATGAATACTATCAGGGAGGGTTCATTCATATCAGCTCACACCATTTTGGGTCCCCCCAGGGCTCTTATCCTCCTGGCTATGATTTGCTATGCTGCAGATTTTCTTCCTCCTGGAAACAGCTAACAGACTGCCACCAGTCACTGGGTTGGACACTGCCTGGGGTGTACATGCTTTTCAAACATTTACTTGGCTGCATCGTTGAATTTATTTTCTTGCCATAGATTTGAGAAGAACTGACTACACACTGGAAAGGGTCAGTCCAGCCTTTGAAATAGAAATGGAGATAAGCACCAGAGGAGCTGACGATGCAGATGAGCCTTTGGAGTATGACACGCGGCTGTGAAGCAGTGGCTGTGAACAGAGCCCATGTGTTTGCGTGGTGAAAAACCTGCCCCTTATCACTGCCATGGGTCAGTCCAAAACTAACAAATGCAGGTGTCTGAGTGCAGCATCTGTTGGCCCTTGACAGACCCTACAGGCAAGGAATAAAAAAATTTATCTTTATTTACTCCCCTTCAGTGCTCTTGTGCTGGTTTTTCTCATCCAGTTCAGTGAATTGCCAGGAGCTGGTCACCCCTTAGCTGGATGAACTGTCCCATCAGTGCCTTTTTTTTTTGTAAAAAGAAACAAAAAAATGTATTATGGTTCCAAACTGTGCTTTCTTAGGAGAATGACCATGACAAGCATATTCTCAAGGGGGAGTTATTTGATGTTTCTCTCTCTGGTCTTTTTAGTAAATAACTGAATGTATACACACGTGCAAATCATTCATTTCCAGAGACAGAGACCACTCAGCCCCATGCTCACTTTTCCCTGAGCATAGGAGGCTTTCCAGGAAATTGCAGAAATACTGCTTTCTCTTTATTGTTGATTTTGATGCAGAGACAAACCAAGAATGTATGAGTAATGAATCAGTGGTTTAAACAGTAGTCACTGATATAGCAGGTAGACTGAAAAATTTTGTGTGAGTTTCACCCTGATTTTTTTTCACATACCAAGAATAAATTGAACAATGAAGGGTTAGATTATTGGACCCAAAGGATCATTGACCTTTCTCATTTTGAGTTGATGAAATTTGATAAATCTATGATCTTTAATACAAACATAAAGAATAACCTTGAACGTGATTCAACTTTTAACCAGGATCTGCCTTTCTTTATAATATTTTGGCTTCAGAATGTTTTAAAATTGTAAGTGGCAACCAGGATTTTAGGAGTCACAGAGAATAATATGTTCCATTTGTATTTAACTCCTTGTTGATAGTGTCAGGCTGTATGTAGGACTTTTGTCTAACAGTGGTGCAATTATATGTATGCTTTTGCAGCATCTGCATCTGTTTCTATTGATGTAATCTTATTTCAGTAGAAGTTTGCAAAACACAAAAATTAGTTACATGCAATATGATTTTTGTAGAATAAAGATTGAAATGAAGTGCTCAGCAGAAATGTCTCTAATAAAACTAGTGTTGTTTTACAGATCACATCTATCATTAGAGCAACTTTGTACTTCCGTATTGAGCAGGAATACCTAATATTGAAACGTAAGTCAACAGAAAACTTTATACTTGAATAAGAAACAAAGTCATATTTCCACCACAGCTGATAGTAAATTTTAATGTGTACAGGGGCTATTTGTTATAATCTATCATTCATTTGGTATATTTAGAAAATGTCTAGGTACACATGGGAATTGGAAGTTATGTGTTCCCAATTTTTATATTGATTATGATATTGATGATGGCGTTGAAGTAATACCTACACTATGTTCAGCTAAGATGCCTTCAGTTCCTGAGAGCATCCTGAAGATACTCTTCTTGCTTTTTATCTTTTTAAAAATAGTTTTATAAGATTATTTTTGTGGAACCCCCCCACCTTTCTCCCTATTAGATTATACTACTCATTTTGCAAAAATTGTACTTCCCTTTGCCTTTTTTTTGAAACAATTCAATTTATCAGAAGGCTTAGCATGTCTGTGAAAGAAATTGTTTAATTGCATATCTACAGAATGGTGGTGGATTTTGATCCCTTTGCTGGTAAGGTAGTAGTTCTGCTTCCAGTGATCATCATCATAAAATTTGGCTTTAGGGAGATATGTGCTTGCATGCATACATATATACATTAAAGACAGAACTTTCTCTAACGGATGTCTAACTGTTAGTATGCCTTTAAATTAAATTAAGTTAAATGACACATAAATATGTCTTTAAAGCCAGAGACAATTTAAGTCCTGCCCTGATAGTGTTGTTTTCCTCAATCATTGCCATAAATTCTGAACACATATACATTAGACACAAAAAATAAACTCCACACCAGGCTGGGCCTGAGCACCTTTTGTTTCCTTTTAAGTTTTGAAGATATGCACAAGTCATACTTCAGATGATCTTTCTTGACAACCCTCCTGTAGCCTTCAGGAGTGAGTGGCTTCTGCATTCATAACAATACTTGTGAGAATTCTTACAGTATATAGCTCAGTGTAGATTTATCTTATTTCATCTTGTTAGTACCCATCAAGGTACATGCTACCTCCCCTCAAATTGGGGATCCTTGCAAGACACTAACCTGTGTTAAAATGTAGTCGATATGAACATGTTTGATTGAACTTTGCGCAGTGTGAAGTATTAATGTGATGAAGCAAGAAAAGGAGGCATTTGAAATTGTTCCATTGTATACTTTCATCCTAGCACTAATTTTTCCATGCATGGAGACACTAAGTTGAAAAATTCCAGTGATTCTGCAGGTTAATTAATTTTGCCTCAGCTTTCTTTTTGTATTTTTTGGGGAGGGCTGATTCACATTTCACTAAACTATAAATCTGGGTATGTGGTTAAAGATCTTCCCTGCCCCCCCAACTTTGTCATAGTTTAGTAATAAATTATAATGAAAATAATTTGAAAAAGTTATTTTTATTTCTTTTGAGTCTTTGGTGTCTTTCTTACTACAAATTCCGTACATTCTTTAAATTGTCTTTTGATGTCTAAATACTGACCTCAGATTGAAGTCCATGCCCACTGAAAACACATGAAAAAATCCCAGCAGCCTTTAACGAGAACAGCAATGAGCCCAACACTAAAACCATGGTGCATGTGGAATGAGAGATACGCAGGACAGGCTTCTTTCTCTAGCTGCTTGACAACTAGTGTGGAAGAGGAAATCTTGCGTGTCCAACCAGAGGGTTTTCTGATTATTAGTTTCAATGTTTTTGCTTAAAAGCACATACAGGAATTTATTTTATACTTCTGTTGGATTCAGGAAAATAGTCCTGCTTAATTTGCTCAAATAAGCCAGGCAGTAAAGTTCTGAAAAAAAATTTGTAACTAAAGTATTTATAAACTCACATTTTAATAGAAGCTTAAAAGAAGCTTACTTAGGAATTCAGTTGGGATTACTCAAAGCAAAATGTATTTCTGGCAGCTGCTGCATTGGAGATGTAGCTTAAACATATGAAAAATATTCAGAAATTGCCAACCTCATTCTCAGGAAGGCTTTTTTAATTTCCTTTATTCATAGTTGTGGTGTATTCAGAGTTATTCATTTATTGTTAGTGCAATAAAGACAGAAGGGATATTACATCTATATTTTCTAGAAATGGATTTGTATTTGTTGTGGTTTTGTCAATCTATTTCATACTCTTTCAAAAGAATAAAAATACATTTTCAAAATGTTTCTGTTCTTGATGGGTGTAGAATGAAAGAATATGTTTCCAAGCACTAAGAGAAACAGGTGAAAGTAACGTACAGAAAATAATGCAGTTATTTTTAATCTCAAGGTAATAAACAGGTATTAATTCTATATTTGTCATGTGGTTTCCAGGTCTCATTTTGTTTTAATGGTGTAGTAGTATTAGTTTCTATTCTTGTAGTCAATATGCTTGCAGCAAGAATATTTCTACACCTGTCCCATAAGTAAAAATTTCTTTTTACAGAAGCAGCAAGTAGATACTTTATGAGATGTTTTATTTACTTATTAGATCATAATTTATTAGATGTTCAATAAACTCTGGATTTTTTTTAGTTGAGGTGTATGCTCAATTCTCAGAAAACTTGGTAGTTAGTAAACCAAATCACTGTTGTAGATTTAAGAAAATAAATGTCATCACTTTAATATGACAATCTTATTTTTTACTCTGATTCTAGATCTGTGATGTAAAAAGCCTGTACAGCCACTAGTGTAAACAAGGAGCTGATGTAAATGAATGGCATTCCATTGACTTCTTTGTCAGATGTGTTATTTTATATCAGCTACTTTTATATCTGTTCTCCATTCTGAGGATGTTGATGCCAGTCACTTTTTGCTTGAAAAAGTGATCCCAGAAATAAAGAAAAGCACATCTGGAGTGACTCAGGCCTGCACATCAACTGTGATCACATCAGAGTTGTCAGCCCTTTTCTTGTTGCTAGACCTTTTGCAAGATCTGTTACTGCTTTTCAGCTTTTCTTTACTGTATTTGTCATATCCTGAATTATTCTGGAAGACAATTTGATCCTCTAATTTATGGTAACTATTGCTGGGGAAGAAAAATTTCAAACTAAAACCAAACAAAAGCTATTTTCCTCTTTGATATTGAGGAGTGTGTAAACAGCTGCAATGCTCTGTTCATTTGCCTACCTGCCATTAGTTCTGTTTGCAGGGACAGAGCAAATAAACTAGTGCTTTAAAATAACCTGGGTCCATTTAGATGTTGATGTTCAACTGTGATAAAGTGCTGAAGATTAAAGAAGAAAAATCAGAAAAGTCCTGCAGAAAAGCAGTGACTTTGTTGCCTAAAGGAAGTCTGGCTGTGTTCTTTGTGTCAGGGATTTAGGTAGATGGCTAAAACCTTCCATTTTTCAGGTTGTCATTGAACAAATATGATTTGGGTTTTGACACTGTGCAGGCAGTCTAACATACCTGTGGCATGGAAGAGATGAAAGAGGAGGAGGAGGAGGAGGAAGAGGAGGGGAGGTTGAGACGCAGAGAGCAGTCTCTGACTTCTGAGCCTTTCACCTGCTGTTTTTCCTGACTGAACTCTCCTCCCGTGGAGATACTGCCAACGTTGTCTTGTTTCTGTGGTCTGTAGCGTGAGGCAGGGTCTACTAAAACATAGAGCATTTGTGTGTACCATGCATCCCAGGTGGCCTGGTTTCAATAGAAAAGTGTCTCACCTGATAACGAAAAAAGAGATGCTTCTCCTCAGTTGACCCCTGCTATGAAATTTGAAGAATTACTTGACCTCTGAAAATGTCTGAGCAGCAAACTGTCATGTCACATGAACTAGGACAAACTACTCCATTAAATCAACACTGAGCTTTAACCTCATAATACACTGGAGCGTGAAATTTGGTCAGACCATAAGATCCTACCCAGGAAATGAGATATTCAATTTCAGATAACCTCTGTGGAGCAGCTTGGGTTAGTAGCTAGCCTTGTATAACTATCTTCCACAATACAGCGAATGGATTTCAGCTGAGATGACCAGTAAGCAGAATGTAAATGCTGAGATTAAACTGAAGCTGTATAGGTTGCTCCAGATCAAACCAGGAGCTGACCTCACCTGAACCTCCAGCAAAGTGAAAGTGTTGGCTCCGACTGAGCTCAACTGATTGTTGGACAAAACGAAAGTTGAAGATGACCACAGATTATCCCAGCCTCTACCCACCCTAGGGAAAGATTTGAACTCTTGTGGCAACCCCCTCGAATTAGGCCTGTAGCTGAGATTAAATAGTCATAAGGCATAGAAGAAGAGCTGACTGTGACCACTCTCAATCTCTGAGAAGCACAAAAGGGCTGGGGTTGGCCTGCGAGGAACATTAGCTGAGTATAGAGGCAGAATATGGCCACAAAACAGTGAAGAGGCCTAAAATGGATCCGGGATATCTTCTATGTATCAAATTAGATATAATTGGTTCTGAATTTGACTTCAAATAACTTGTGGAATGAAAACAAGGGCCAGGGTGACCTTGGGTAATTTATTGGGTGTAAAGCTAACTTTCAATGACCCCAGACATCAGATGAGAGCAGTATTGACCTCATATGATCCCAAGCAGATCATTGAATATCATGTGCTCAGGAGACTCCTTTTAGCTAATTTGCTAACATGTTGACCTTAGATGAGCCCTGGGGCTCAAACAAGTGCCAATTGGACCTCAAGTGACCCCCATAAGCAATTAGAACTCATGTTTACCTGAACTGACCTGTGCCACAATCATGAGGGTTGACCTCAGATGACCCTGCAGTGAGAGTTGCATCTCAGCTTGAACTCAGATGATCTCAGACAGGAAACAAGGACTGTGATTGACCTCTAATGACCCCTTGGCATCAAATGAGGGCCAGGTTGACCTCAAATGACAAACCAAAATATTAATTGGGTCTCAGGCTTACCTTAAATGACCTCTGGGCACTGAACAAATGCTACACTGACCTCACATGAACCCTAACAGGCTCTCTGGTTGACCTCAGATGAACTCTGGCTGCTTAATTAGATCTCAGGCTGACCTTAAATGATTGCCCCTCCTCCAAATGAGAACAGTGTTGACCTTAAAGCACCCCTGTGGAGGTAATTTGATGTCAAGTTGACTTCAGATGATCCTGGGCCCCAAACAAGAGCCTAGTTGACCTCAAAAAACACCTTGTGTATACCTGGGTCTCATGATGATGTCAGATGACCCCACCCCAGACAGGTTAATTGGCCCTCAGGTTGACTTCAGATGACCTTATGGCAATTATTTAGCCCTTGGGTTGACCTCAGATGACCTTCCTGAGTGACCTCCAGTGATCACGGGAAGATTAATTGACTCTCATTTAACCTCAAATGACTCCAAGCAGGTACTTGGATCTCATGTTCACCTTAGATGACATTTAGAACCTCTAACTGTATCTCAAGTTGATTTCAAATGACCTCTAGGAAGAAAGTGGGGGTTGATGACTGGCCTTAATAACTAAGTGGCTCTTATATTCATGTCAGATGACCCCAGGTTGCAAAAGCAGACCTATTTGGCCTGAAATGACTTCTAGGCAGCTAAATGGATCTCAGGTTTACTTCAGATGACTCCTAGGCAGCACACAAGGACTTTGCTGATCTCAAGTGATCCTCTTGTCAACTGGTTGCATCTCAAGTTAACCTCAGATGACCCCTGGACAAAATATGAGGCCTGCTTTCACCTTGAATTGATACTAAAGTAGACCTCAGATTACGCCTGTGAAATTCACTGGATTTAAATTAAACTTTAAATGACCTGCTAGGCAGTAAATAAGGGTTGTGATTGACCCTACATGACTCCTTGCATAGATAATTGGCTCTGAAGTTGACCTGAGATGTTCCCGGTCAGGCAATGAGAGCTGTCTGACCTTGAATGACCTTTGCACAGCTAATTGCATCTCACATTGACCTCAGATGATCTCTGTAGAGCAAATGACAGGACTGTCCTCAACTCATATAAACATAGATTAGCTCAGTTTGTAAGTGTTCTCTGAAGTTTATCTGGTCCCAATCTCTGCAAAAAGCAGTTACAATTAGATCATGTTGCTCACGCCCTTTCCCAGGTAAATTTTGCTTTTTTTCCAGCAAAGGAGATTTCACAACTTTTCTTGGTAACCTGTTCCAGTATTTGATCACTTTTGCTTGTTTCCTTTAAAAAAGGTTTCCATGTATCTAATTGTAATTCCCTTTGTTTCAAGCTGTGTCCATTGCACCTCTTGATGTGGGGCTCCTCGAAGACCCTGGCTACATTCTCTGCTGGCTTCAGTCCAGCCTGTTAATGTGTTCCTTGCTGCCCATAGCTCTGATTGCCAGGCAATGCTGCAGTGATGAGGCAGGTCTGACATCAGGCCACGAAGTAGAGGCTGCAGGTCACTGTCTAGCCAGGCATGGAGCAGTTGCAGGCAAAAAGCAAGCTTGAGAGCCTCAGGTCCCAAGAGAAGGGTTCCCCAAAAGGCCCTTTGTCACACAGCTCTTTTCACAGCTATCTGATCCCAGGTTACAGCTGCACTGTGTCAGCAAATGCAGCTTAGCTGCTACAAGTGAGGGGAAAAGACCACAGAGCTTGCTGGTGCACTGAGGGCCCTGATGCCCTTTTTACCACAAAGGAACTCTGTTAATTCCCGTTAACTTTTCTGTTCACTAAACATGTAGAATCATAGATCCTGTTTTTCACTGAAAACATCAGGTCCTTTTCTGCAAAGCTGCTTCTCATCCAGCTGGCCTCTGGCCTGTACAGCTGCATGGAGTTAGTCCATCCCATGTGCAGGAGTTTGCATTTGCTTTTGTCACACTTCACAATGTTCCTACTGGCCCACTTGTTTTCCAACCTGTCTGTGTCTGTCAAAAAGGTGATGCATCAACTACGTATCTCAATTTGTTATCCTACATTAACTTGCTAAGAGCACACTCTGTCCAATCATGCTGGTTGTCTATCTGTAATTTTACTTAATTTTTGACAGACTTCCTAACAGCTTTTGATCCCAACTTACCTATTTCCCCAGTGATGTGAGCTAACACCATGTGGCTGGGCCTGGGACCTGTGGACTTGAGACAAACTGGGGCTATGGCTGACTTGAAACAACGCCTGAGTGGCAAAAAAGGAGAGCTGTTTTCTGCAAAGGACCACAGTGTGTCAAACTGAGGATGGTATTTTACTTCTGGTGACTTCTGATCAACAAAACATGGGCAGCACTTAAACTGAAAAAACCTCTGACTGATAAATTCGTATAATATTTGAGCTCTTCTGTGTATTGTATTTAGGAGAGTAGAAAGAGAGAGCTCATGCCGGGCATGAATCCCAGGCTGCACTTAATCTCATGTAACTGCTTCATACAAAAAAGACAAAGTCTTTCCATTTGCATGGTCCTTCTTCAATACATTGCAGTTGTGCTTGACTGCACCTAACTGCTCTGCATACAGATGTGGCAGGACCTGTTACCTGTTAATTCCAAATAGGAAACTATATGTCACAGTAGCTGCCTTTTACTGGTAGCTGTAGTGGAGAACTGTATCTGTATGTTACTTGAGAGAACCTCAGATCACAGAACTTGTCAGTGTTTGAGCTCCACCAATCTCAGCAGAAGGCTGAGGTAGTATTTGACCTGAATATATCTTCAAGCATGAAAATTTCCATTTGCCTAAATTCATTTACCTCCACTACCAAACTGTGGCTCAATAGTTGACCTCAGATAATCCCTGAGCAGCATAGGTAGTAGGTAGTTTGATATCTGTCGCATCTGACCAGCAGTCTGGAACAACAGTTAAATTGTGTTGACCTAATTATAAAGTTTTGGGCAGGTGGGTTTAACAGTATGTCTACATACGAAAATAGGGCAGCAATTGTGCCTGTTTTGGCTCTACACATATTTCTTGGGTATCACTGACATTTGGATGTCCTGGTTCAGTGAATTGGGTCAGCAATTGATATTCATTGACCTTGAGCCATAAACTAGGGCAGGCATTGACCTCTAGCTACTCAGCACTGGCCACAGATGACCTCTGGAGGTCCAGTGAGAAAATTCTGTGGGACTTTATGTGATCACTGTAAAGATAGTTAGTGATAGTTCATTTCAGCTAAACTGAATGTAACTATTAATTTTTACCAGTATTTCCTGAGTAGCAAATTGGGACAGTAATTGAGCTTTGGACTCACGACCCCTGAGCCTTAATGTGGGACATAGAATAATATTTAATTTCACATTGTCCCTGAATAATTAACTGAGGGAGTAATTGACCTCATATGAGTCCTTCGAATTGGAGAAGTAAATGACCCTGTTGCATCCTAAGCAGCAAAACAGTGCAGTGACCCAACGGTAGTCTGCATCCATAGTTAACCGCACTTGACTCCATTACAAGAGGTGGTGGCAGGATATGATCTCAGCTAATGCCGCCGCTCTCACATGTGAATTTTGAGATTTACATTAGGCCAACATGTTGAAAGTTATTGACGTCTGAACAGCAAACAGAGGCTGTCAGCTGCCTCAGGAGAGTTTGAGCACCAAAGCATGTTGGAGCTTACGTCAAATTTCTACTGACTAGGACATATAGTCTGCAAGTGACTGCTTATGAAGATAAGTAAGAAGCTGGACCAGGCATCTGCAATTCCTGAGTCACCTGCTACCAGCTCTGTGGTGGGCTGTCTGATGACTGGCATGTGTAGTCCCTGTCCTATTTGAATGCCTTACTGCTGCTGCAAATTCAACATTGCAATCTTCTGAACTGAGAACTCTCAGTGTCATTCATAGTTCTACATTACCTGTTAATTACATCACTTTTACACAATTCTTGGTAAAAAGCAGGCCTAAAGGAAGCCCACAACTTTGCCATTGACTTCAGTGGGGCCAGGGTTTAAACCCAGACTTCAGTGTCCGAGTAAGATGTCTGTCTGCCTAGCCATCTAACCCTCTCTCTGAACCTCTCCTGCTGTTTTCCTCTCCCCTAAGACCCACTTGGATCCATTGCTTTTGAGTACTGTCAGAACTTCCGAAATACAATATGCCATTCATTCTGAAGAAAGAATTCCCAGTGAAGACACAATAATATCTAACCCAACATATCTTATTCTTTCCATCCTACAATGTAAGAATATCAGAATTATTTAGGTGTTTAAAATCCCTCTAATAGTTTGTGTCTAATATACTTTTCAGAATCCAGACTAAATCTTAATGTATTAAAATCATATTAGGTTTCCTACCAAGCCAGACATGAAATTAACTTAATATTTAAATGATAGAAGCATTTGCTGTGAAGTTCTGCACCTTCTGCTTAGAGCAGTGAATTACTTTCCATCAGGTAGATTCCTCAGAGGTAAATACAACATGAGTATTTCTGGTAAGATCACTGAGGTTGTTTTGATCCCTTGATTACACAGCCGGCCTAGTCTCTGTGATCCAGCCTGCATGGGTGTCATGGTCACCTTTTGTCAGGTGAAACTGATTCTCTTGGCTTGTGTGGACCTACTTGATTCTCTGGATTGTTTTGATTTCAAGAGTAACCAAACTAACAAAACTTTTCTGACCACTGCATATTCTTCATGAGTAAAAATGGCCTTACAGTAATAGACCTGAGCCACAGAAAATCTCAGGTAACATCAAGCAAAGATATTGTCCTTTGCTGCTCCTTTATCACTAGTCTAAGGAACCTGTACACATTCCAGCTACAATTATGACAGGTGATAGCAGTCAGAAAGGACATTAACACTACAATCACAATATACAAAATTATAAAGTATTTCATATTTCAAAGAATACCAGCCACAGCTTCATCCTAACTTGTACTTATTACCTTGCTTTGTATCAGAAATGGAAATGCTTTCTCTCCTGCATTCCATAATATGCCAAATACTTTGCCAGATATCTTGCATTGTGTGATATGCTTTCACCCAGACAGAAAGAAAAGTTTCTACTTCAAGTCCTATTAGAAACACAAACTCTTATATGTATTACATACTTGGCTAATCCCTCCTTGGATGTTTAATATTTCCTTTGCTTTAGTAAACTGAATTTAAGGAACACCAATCGTGTTTCCTAGGTGATTCAAGTGTAGTCTGATAAAATACAAATGTGTAGCCACTGGAAAAGACTTAAGGTCAAAATTGGAAAAATATGACTGTCTCCAAGTTAGATAATTATCACTCCTCACACCATCATCAACTCTTGTAGTTACTTCACTCCAACAAGGATATTGCAGTCATAGGTATAAATCAAATTACTCTCACTGCAAATGTGCCTGTGCAGAAAGGCCTACTACTGTGCACTAGTGTATATGGCAGTGTGTGGAGGAGAGAGTTTGGTAAGGGTTGGGATAGGAGACTGGTATTCCTTTGGTGGGCAGAGCTAAGGTGATGGAGTTTGAATGGAAGTACACCAGAGTTTCTTTCTTAATTTAGTGAAATTCTAGCATGAAGTAGATATTGATCTAAAACTAATAGACTTTCTGGAGAGCTACATAGAGCTCTGATGTTCAAATTAAATTTCTGTAGACACATCTATATTACTATCCTTTAAGTACATAATAGATCATTATGAAACAAATTGGATAGGCTAAGTATCAGCACAGAATGGATTTGCTGTCTTTTTCCTCTGCACGAGTGTGTACACTAATTGGAAACCTTAGGGATCCCAAGAGAGAAGTCAGACAGCTGGCTGTTTAGGCTCCGTGTGCCAGCAAATTTCAGATAATTACTTTCACCTACCTACATTCTTGCTTCCATTTAATTAATATAACACAATTATTTCTGTGAATAAGGATGAAATTATGCTTTTTGTGGCCTTTAAATATAACAGTGTTGGTCCAGACCCATGAAAGCACCAAAGACACTGACACAAGGATAGTTTTAAGTTTTATACTTTTCTCGATCAACTGAGTTTGACTGCTAGGAGGAAGATCTGGAAACCAGCATGTCAGGGGTGCACAATTTTTATTACTGGACAGCCACTAAAGATTTTGATTTACCACCATTGACTGCCATTAGGTGGGCATGAGACCTTAGTTTTCTTGGGGCACAGCACCTTCATAATAAAAGGCTTACTTTTGCATTACTTCACAGATAATGGGATTTATTTTTCAAGCCTCTTCTTGTCTCTAATCTTATAGCCTCCCTTAGCAAGCACAGAAATTCAACACCAGTCTCCTTTGCTTCAGTCTCAGACTATTGCTCTTACCCACAATCTTCCTTTTACATGGTCCATGCTATCATTCCTCACCTTCTGCTCTCTGTCATGCACTCTTACCTTGGTCTTCTGGAGCATGATCTAATGGAAGGATTCCTTTTAGCAATCTTTCCCATACCTCACGCTTCTTGTATGTACTTCAGCAACTGTGGCCTCACTCCTCAACTTCTGCCCATATGCTTTCATTCCCTTATCTATCTCTCTACCTCTCTGCCATGGGATCCAGTCCTGGATCCTATCTGCACGTCTTAGTCTAGGCCTCAGTCATGATGCTTTGGGCTGACCACAAAGGGAAGTAACAGCGGGGAATTTGTGCCTCCTCTTGGGAACGTGTACTCCAAACAACAAACACATGAACACATGAGCTGCTATTGTGTTTGCTGCTCTGTGGAAACAAACACAAAGTTATTTGCTCTTCCTTCATAGAGGTCTAAACCACCACACTTTTACACATAGGCTGAAACCTCTATGGTCCTTTTGGGAAGCAAGCTGAAACTTTTTATCACTATAACAGCTTTTAACTCTTCTCTAACAGCTTGTTTTTTTAGAAAGCCAGATGAAAGGTTTTGTAGCCAGAAATGGGCCACCATATTCTACAGGGCTGAAAAAAAGGAATGGAAATCTTAGCAGGCAGCATGATTTCCATTGTCTTTTCTGGGCCCTCCCTTGAGATTTCTTTTCTCAGCTGTTTCACTGGGATTGCTATCTTCCAGTCAATATCTGCTGTAAGTGCTGTAATGCTCATTACAACAAGCTCATTACTATTTTCTTGAGCAAACTGAACCTTAACTCTCTCTCAGGGGCAGTGGCAAAATGACCCACCGGCTCCTCTGAAACAAAGAATCATTTAATATAGGAACCGCTCCCTCCTCCTCTATTCAATGTTCCAAGTGTGACCAAAATGTTAAACAAGACATGTATGTGTTAGTTTGGCAGATATCAAGCATCTTCTCTATGTCCTTCATGGAATGGTGTATCTTGAACAGAGTCCTTGCCACAGGTAGGTCTGCCTACCTGACCTTTTTTTTAGTCAAGCCCCTTAAAACCTGAAAGGAACAGCACACACAGTTCCTTCCAGGGCATGAGGGTAATCTTCAACCCCCAGGAAACCTGCTTTAATTATTTAAGCCAACACCCTAGTAATACGCAGTGGACCACCCATACATCAATCTTTTCATGAACCTCCCACGTGCTTGCTTGTCACATCTTATTCCTTCTTTCTTTGTAGTCTTTCTTACGCTAAAATTGTTGTAAATAAGACTTAAGGACCAAGCTGGGCTCTTCATGCATGTGAAGCAGGAGTAATATATAGTGTTCTTTGTTTCCTGCTGAAAACCAGTAAAAACCTGATGTGCTCTTCACCATAGATTGCATTTCAATGTTGGGGTAGGCAATTCCTACCCTCAGACTTTTATAATAGTATAACGTGAATAAATTGTCTTCTGTTGGTATCTCTGTTTTTAAGGGTAGGCAAACTAAACAGCCACCTGTTTTTTGAAACAATACAGAGGGCAAAAAAGCAGATTATCAAACAGAAACATGTACTATTATCTGGTAATAATTGACCTTTTGATTTGCTCTGTGTTTATTTGAGTGCTAAAACCTTTCATTCTATTTTTTAGGGTCAGGCACATAATTTGCACAGCAGTTGCACTTGGCTTCCCAATACTGCTGCTTATGTGATGTTGGACTTGAAATACAAGAAACCTGCATTAGTTTTTTGCAAAGCTCATATCCAGTAGCTTCTTGGCACTGCATCTACCCAGCACTGTTTACATAACCAATTACTCTAATAGCATGGGTTTGGATTTTTGTTCTTTTCTTATAAATAAGCAGACTCAATGGTACAAACCACCCCCCCCTCCCCCCACCCCCCCCAAAACCACCACAACAAAAAAATCCTGTCACAAGGGTTTTTGGAGACTGTCATGCCTATTGATAGGAAATGAGACTATAAACTGCAAAATCTGCACCTGTGTTTTGCAACATTCACTTTCGGGTACAAATCCCTTCCTCACAGATTAGTCCACCTACCTGCCTGAGCACAGCAAGGGACTCTGTGGCCCAAAGGCTTGTAGCACAACTGTGGAAAGGGAAATATGGGCTTACAAAGAGATCCCTACCCTCTTCTCAGAAAACTGAAATCAAGTGTACAGCAGTGACATCTAATTGCAGCATGCAGGGTCCACAATGTGGAAGAAATTATAGACAGTGCTGGTGCCAACTTTCCAATAAAAATTTGACAGATCTTGTAAAATTACCATTTCCTTTAGCAAGCATCTGTGTTACTAACACCCTCCAACCAAAAAGACCAACAGGACTACCCCTCCCCAAGCCTCAAAACCACTATAAAAATAAAAGTCCTTATGGATGTTTACTATCCAATTCAGAAAATGACAAAGATATATGGAAATAAAATAAATAATAAGAAAGAAAAGTGAGTGGGAAGGAGAAAGGAAAAGATCTTTTGTTTCCAGCCTTACAATGTTAGGAAGTGCAGCCTTGCAGTTAGCTACTTCCAACTGAACCCAAACCTTTCTTGTTCTGTAAGCCTGCTGTTTCATTCAGGGGCATGCTAAGGTAAGTCTTCTGAAGCAATGATATAATTACTGTAATGGTGTAAGGAATCAGGTACTTGTATTTTCAGATTAATTTACTGCAGCAACTTTCAAGGTGGGGCTACAGAGGGTTTTTTTTTGAGCAGCTGAAGCTTATGACTTGGCTAATGAGCTCTGAAAAGTGGTGCATAACACACAAAATAAATAAATTGTTTATAAGGAGCAGGTGGTAGTGTGAAAAGTCTTTTTTATTTTTTTTGGACCTTTGTCTCATACTAGAGCACACCTGAAGTTGAGGATTCAGACACAGTAGTTAAGCCAAGTTTAGATGCCCTGTGAGGACAGACCTGTAGCTTGAATCCAGACTGAGGTCCCAGATGGACTGAGGTTTTGAGAAGCTTCCTGATTTTGGTAGCATCTCCAGGGCCCTCTGACTGTCATAGCTTAGCAGTTGCCTCCCAGTAATTCTTGATGTTTGGAATAATTACACCCCCTTCCTGTCCTTGAAACAGCAGAACTGGTGTTCCCTTCACCCGCTGATTGCAAAATGTCTTATAGAGCTGCATGAATCCTGTTCTAAATATTGTCAGTCACTCCAATTTTCCAAGCTCAAGCTTACGCAAAAATGTTTTCTGTGCATGATGCTCTTTGCAACAGTCTAATGAGTACAGAGAGAGCTCTATATGCTTACTTCTTTCTATAAATACCCAGTGTTTATTAGATACGGTGTTCTATTTAGTTTTCTCTCTTGAATTTAAAATTGCATGCATTTTACTTCATTACCTAGCGGAAAGTCCAAAAATGCAGACATGAACTTGTTATTTCTGGCAGTGTGCCCTCTGCGCAAATGGTAAGGCACAAGGAGTAATATCCTTTCATCTTTTGCTGTTCTAGGCTGTACTGAATTGGAACATCCCAGCAAAGAGAAAGACTCCTTCTCCTCCATCTCAATCCTGAATTGTAGTCCCCACCTAGATGTTGAACTCAAGTTAGTAAAAGCAATGGATTAAGGCACTGAGCTCCCATGCTGACTCCATGAAAGCTTTTCTTTGAAATTCTCCATTATCTGAACAGCTCTGTTTACCAAATCTATTATCCTTCCCCCTTGGTTTTCAAGTTGAGAAAGGAAAAGCAACTTCTTTAATGGCCCACAGATTGATGATTAACATTTTACATGTCCCTGCTGGTAAGTAAAAGAACTGCTTTGTGGACAGTGAAAATGCCGGAGAGAAGGAAGCGGGAGTCAACTTAACGTTATTAAGCTGTAGTGCTTCATTAATCACAATCTTTTTTTATTGCATTGCTCAAAGCCAAATCCATTCTACTTCTCGGGAATGGGTTAGATCAAAACCAAGTGCTCTTAATGCACCTTTGACATCTGGCCTAGCAGCTGGCTATCTGCTAATATTGCTCTTAAGAAATGTCAGGAGCCACATTTACTGTGACCATTCTAGCCCTTCTGATTTAAGCTACTGCAGAGGGCAATGAATTACCTTAAAGTAGCTCCTCTGGAAAGTCCTAAGTTTTATGCTGGACCCCTGCCAGCCTCACTAGTTCATGAGTATGAACAATCAGACAATTGAACTGATTTGACTTTGCCACTCCTGGAGTTTCATTGCCTTTAACCTTGGGATGTAATGATGGTAATGCCATGCTAAGTGCCTCTCCTACCAGGGGGAATAGGGTTTGTCGACTCAAGTAGGACACCCATTCTTGTTAGCTGAAAACTGCACTGATTTGCAGTGAGAGGGGAAGTAGATTGAACATGATTAATACCACTTTGAATGCAGCTTATTTTCTTTCAAGGCTTTTGAAGGTAGGAAGTGCCCAGATATATTTATTGCTTTTTTAATTGTAAGCTCATTACTAAACAAGGCTGGGCATAGCTTCTCCCCCCTCCCCCCCCCCCCTTTTTTTTCCCCTGGGAAATTCTTTAATGTATACTGAAGACTTAGTAACGTCAGCCTAAAAACCTTGTATTCTCCTGTCTCCAGGCAGAGCAATGATGACTTGGTTTGATTATGGGCTGCATTAAATATGGAGGCAATTGTTCCTCTCTGATGAAGGTGCTGTGAGAGAAGAGTTTTCTTCTCCTAGTAGTGGAAGATAAAGAAATAAGAGCCGGTCAGTGAAACTTTCCATTCCACATGAGGGAGGACATATTACAGAGTCCTCAGCTTTCCAGATGCTATGTTGCCTACTTTCTTTCTCAGGTATTTTCCAATGCTGTCTCATGTTGTTATTTGCTTCTGGCTCTCTGACTTGGAAAGAAGCTGGGAGATGGGATGGAGACAAAACTGAACAGCAGTTTAACAGTCTTTATGGTAATTTGGCCCTTCTCGGTCTGAAGGCTTTTGACAGAGGCATCAACTTCCTCCACAGATGTTGTGGTCAGACGAGGTTGTTGTACTCTTCTGACCCTCAGGAACCAGACACTCCTATCCAACATTGCCCAGGTTATTGATCAAGAATTACTGTGCTCACTGGGACTTCTGCAGGGAGCCTATATGCTCTAGGAGGAATCTTTCTTGTCATATTGCAACCCAAAATCTCAACCTGTGAACCATATGCTGTTGCAACCAGCATACATTCACTGCTGCCATTCCTGCAATCAATAATGCCCAGCAAAGGGGCAGTAGAAGCTGGTGACCTATGAGACCTTAAATGCCTGCAGCTGTCTTCACCAGAAGGTGAGGACCAGAGACATAATTCTTACATTACAGTTAAAGAGAAGAATGAAAGACCCTTTGGGACACATTGGTCCAAAAAGAGTGGTCCATCCTTCCCCACTGAGAGAGCAGGCAATGCTGGGGAGCATCTCTGAGGCCTGAGTTTTACCAGGGGGAGGGAGAGAGATGCTGCTGCTTCTGTGAGCTGGATGCAAGTCCAGAAGCTGAGTAGCACAGCTACTGCCAGCACAGTTGTGTGCTCCCGTTAGGAGTTGTGACTGATGATGGGATATACTGTGGCACAGAGTTGTAGTGTGTCAATGGGCAGTAGGTAGCTTTTGCTGAGAAGGAGGGAGAAACTTCCACGGAAAATTTGCACCTCTCAGGCCTCTTTCTGTTGCAGAAATACACAAATAATGCCCCTTAAAACTTTCTGTCTATTATCAAACAGCAATGCTTGTTTCAGGACATTTTATAATACAAGTGGGACCTCAACTCTGCAAGTAGTCATCTGTATCTACTCCCACTTGGCAGCTACTCAGATGAGTCCCAGTCACTCACAGAATGAACCTCAGGGCACTTGGAGATGGGATGGGAATATGATTAGGACACAATAGTGGACTTGATGGTTATCGGCTCCTGCTGGAGTTAAATGGGCAGAACTCATTGTTTCAGGGAGATTCAAATTCAAATTGAAGAACCACAGAGGGTTAAACCAGATTTCACTGAGAGGGGAAGCTGTGGGACTCTTCTTGAGTATTTGGACAGCTATAGCACCTGAACTAGAGTGCAGACTCCATCTTCTTACTGAACTTCATTACCTCCCTGTTTGCCATTGACACCTTCACACTGCTTCACCTCTTCCATGTTCCGTTAAACTTTACTGTCTCCCTATGTCAAGCATTTGTTACGAAAACTCGGTACTTTCACTGCATCCTTTATTTCTCATCAACATATTTCAGCAGAGCAGCTCTCCAGACGACAACAAATGAGCTCAGTTGCACACAAGATTTTGCAGGAACACAGGCTCCGTTTCATTTCAACCATATCCAGTTGGTTAGGATTGTGATTACCCGAAAAAGGACATGAAAACTACAGGGAAAGAAGAACAGTGTTGTGACTTATTGAGGAATGTTGCACAGTCTCCCAGTGGCATCGATGAGTTGAGATTGGAGCTGACTTAGTTACACGGCACACTCAAACTGCTGGTTTCTGAGAGTGAAGTGTTTATTTCAGAACTTACCCTGATGTTTCTATGGGGATCCACCCATACTACCTAGCTGCTGGGGCGGCAGTGTGTGCATGGAGGTATTCAGCCAGATGTAATGGAGATAATGTTTCTTCCAATGTTTCTTTAAGTTTCAGGTGAGTGGTGCTATACAACCCTATCTTTATGGGCTATCAGGGCTGCAGTTAGAAGTAGGTTACTATGAAAATTGCTTAAGGATGTAATCTAAATTTTGTGAGGAGTAGAATTTAACCCAGCTTCAGTGAATGCTATTTCAAAACCTTCTGTTTACAGCTCTCTTCCAAGGCTAAAAAGCACTGCCACAGGGGCAATTACACAGACCAACACGCCAAAGGACTTGTATTTGACCTACGGGCTGGAAATTCCTGCTTAAGCTGGAATTCCCAATAACTAAGATCAGTGACAAAGGACCAGCATACGTGATGATGAAAGATAATGAGCTAAAAAGTTTCCCACCTGCTCTGAATGTTTCCTTGGCATCATACCAATCTGCAAGCTGTTTGGCCAAAGGCAGATGAGAAACAAAATTCAGCAAACAACCTTCATAAGACAGAGGTGTTCTTCTGTTCACTCTATGGGTTTGTGTAGCTAATGTCTGGAGTCTGGACTGCAGTGGGAGTTTTTGTAGCTTAAACACACTGAAATTATGCAGAAAATCTCAAGTTTTTGGTAGTGGCTATAAAAATTTCTAGCGTGCCATTATTTTATTTTAGACCTAAAAAGATGTAGTTTCTGTATGCATTTATTCATGTAAATTTTATACTCATACAATGATTTTCTGTCCCCAGTTCCATCACTGTCAAATAATGCTGCTGATTTCGGAGTAACTATGGGTTAATATTCCTATAAAAGGAATGCTCTTGACTGTCAAATACGTCAACGCTTCCTTGTTTTGTGTGCTCCTATTTTTCTGCAGTTTACTTAAAAATGTTTTCTAAGTGAATCACAGTAAATAAATGATAATTATTTTAAAAAGTCTGTTTAAAAATAACATGATGGTGGCATTTGAAGCATATGATTGCATGAGTAATTTGTCTACTTAAAACTGGAAAAACACAATTTCTAATGGAACAAAAATGATTGGTCTAGTGTGAAGCACTCCTGCCTCCACCTCTTTGCTGGAGAGAGGATGAAATAAATATTTTTACTATAAGCTGATCTTTTCAACAGAGGGGTAATGTGTCAGTGACACTCTGTGTTGCAATGCTGCTCCATATTGGAAAGAACATTTCAGCATCTCAAACAGAGGTCCAAGTTCAACATAGTATTGGAAAGACAAGCTCTTGGGAAATAGCCAAAAAAGATACTGGCAAAAGCTTTTAATGCCCCAAACTCAGCTAACAGAGACCAGCATTAGCACAAGTGGATTGAGTCTGTAAATTGAAAATAGAAGAATCAGGGTTATTGTCTGTGATTTTGATGCAGGCCCTTCATGAACAAATTTTTGGTCACATTTGGTAATAAATACTGAGTTGTATACAGCCATTAAATGATTGAAGAAGTTTAAATGGAACTTTTGTTGTTGGACTTCTGTGGTGTGTGTTCTGATTCCTAGTCTTTCTATGGAATACCATAAAAAGACATACTATTTTCTTTTAAATTTAATGAAAAAATGCTTCAGGTTTATATCATTTTCTATTACCTTTCAATGCAATATGCCTCACAGGAGAACTGTGCCCATAGGAAAATTTTGTGTTTCACTGAAGGGACACTAGATCTAATATTAATTGCATTTTTTTTTATTCTTTTGACTGTATATGCTTAGCATTAGTCACAAATGCCCTCCAATAGTTTTTGGTGGATAACATCTCTGCCTGGGGGCTAAAGGTTCAACACCTCTGAACATGCAAAGCATATTTTGATTGTACTCACTGAATGCTTTCAAATTAAAAGAAAAATTAACAAATTTAGATTTCTTATTTCATACAAAGATTTTGAAGTCTGTTGGTTTGGTTCGGTGATGGGTACCAGGCATGGTACCTATGCTTTGCTAGTGTTTGGAGAAGGTGTAAACAGTGCATATTTTAGCAGAGCTGGATATCCTTTAGCATGCAGGATTGAAGGTTAGGAGTAATAACTTGAAATCCTGATTTGCAAACAGCCGCAGCTTCTCAGCATGCTGTTTCAGTGATATGACAGGATTGCCAGGATTTTCCTTAAGGATGGTAATGTTATTACAGTTCAGACTAACCTGCTCAGAACAAGTCGCTCTCAGACACTGGAATGATAACTCACCTCTGAGAGAGGCAGAGTGAATTTCATTAGTAACACAGATGGCAGCAAGAAAACTACGTAGTCATTGCCAAGATGGTATGGGTTTATTTGATAACATCTGGAAACCTTAAAGTAAAGATGAAGACAGTGCTTATACTTAAAAGTGCCAAGAAATAGATAAATAGATACACAGGTGCCAAATCACCTGCTTGCCTAAAATGACAGGAGTAGTCAATGATCAGAGCCAGCATCCCCAAAACATAGTGTTTAAACTTGGTGGTGTTCTCATTTTTCCATTAGACCTCTCAATTAGCTATATAATGGTATTATGATTTAGTTTGTGGACAGAAAATATTAATTTCTTAAAGCAGCATTTTTCTGCAAAGCTTTTGGCTGGTAAAATGTTCTGCACTTCCTGAAGCTGCATGGATAGCTACATTCAGACAGTTATTTAAGCATATGCCTAGCTTTAAGCTCATGGAGGAGGTATTGATTTCTTTGGATAGGGTATTAGCTTAAAAAGCACACACAAGCTAATGCCACTGACTCTCCAAGGACTCCTCAAAATCATGGCCTTCAACCTCCCCTCTGTTATAAGGCAGGCAGGGTAGAGAAGAAAATTAATAATATGGTGGTAAAGGACCTTTAGAAGAGACAGAAATAGAGGAGTGCCCCTGAAATGTACTTCCCTTTTTAAATTACCCTGAAGTGCAAGCCATGCCAGTTCAGCATTTGTAGCAGGCAAACATGTGGGCTGGGGAACAAAAGGAAAACATCTTCTATTCCCCTCCACATCTGCTGGGAGTGTCTCCAGAAACATCTAGTATGAAGCACTGTGTACAAAGCTATTTTGTAACCTTGAAAAAGAAAATTAAATTTCCTCTTCCTTTTGTAATGAGAAGGTGGGCGTGTTGATTAGGGCAGCGTGGTCTTTTAAAGAAGATGAAGGTCAGATGAGCTGTCTCTTGACGTCATGACCTCCCTGCCAGCTCTCTCAACCCCCATTTGACACCACAGTGCTCTTGAGTGCACTGCCTCAAGAAAAATTTGGAGGGCCAG
This sequence comes from Buteo buteo, assembly GCF_964188355.1. NCBI lineage: Eukaryota > Metazoa > Chordata > Aves > Accipitriformes > Accipitridae > Buteo > Buteo buteo. The sequence goes on from NC_134204.1 coordinate 39,944,635, forward strand.
TTACAAACCCAGTAAATGAGAAATCTATCTTCTAAGCCAACAGGAGATTTTTATTGGTAAATTTGCTAAAACTTCACAGTGTTTTGCCATAAACTGTCACAAGAAAGCAAAGGATATGCTAAACCTTGCCTGTGTCAGTCACTGAGTCATTTAGAAGAGTGTTGCAAAGCTTATCAACGACTACTGCAATTTTAGTGATGCTGTCTTTGTAACTGTGATTTTTAATGCCAAAATGCAACAAAAACAGGGGGAAAGAGGATGCAATTTTTAAAGCCCTCTGATAAAGGCTTTTATTAATCTGAAGAAATTCCAGGCAAGCTCAGCATTTGCTCAAAATTACTGTTGGTTCATTAGTTGAAATGGAAGCATCTTACACATCAGCTTTATTAGCACTGGGCTGAATCTGCTGATCATGGAAGCAGTCTGTTAAACTCTGTACTGCAGTTACTGTTGGATTTTGAAGGGAAATCGTAACAATTATTTCTAAATCACTGATGGTGCTTAATTTGTTTACCTTCATACATAAAAAATTTCAGGCTTTCATATGAAGTAGGTGTGTTACGCGCTTAAACTCTCTGTGGACACCTGAACACCAGCATGTAGTTACACTGGAGTTACCCTGGGTTATCCAAAATGTCCATGTACTGGGGAGAGCTATGAGAGACCTGAGACCTTGAGGAGCAGCAGGAAGAGGTCAAGCAAGGTGCCCAAGACCAATGCAAACAGGACCAATACATCTCTCTGGTCAACTGAGTTGAACCCTTACGGGGGAACACCCAGATGAAAGAATTGCTTAGGTTTTTTAAGAATCATAGCTACACACAGAGTTTTAATGCATGTCTGTAGTGGGAGGTAATATTTTTACTAGCCTGTTCAATATAATTAGAACAAAACCCTTCCGGGATCAGAGTCCCTTCATCAGGACTAATTGAAGCTCTTAAGCCTCCTGTAAATCTCACTTCTCTCAAATACACAGACCATTAAAGCTACAACAAAACTCATGCATAAATAGGAAGGTAAGCAAACATTTTCCAGGAACAGAAGCATGGTCTGTAACACCAAAATTATATATGCCTTCCATAATGAACAGGCATTTCACACCTGCAGCAGAACAAATCAGTCTTTGTCCTCCCAAAGCAACCTGCAATACAGTTTTCAAAGTTTTGTTTTTTTTTTTTTTAAGATTTCTCTTGGGGATTTCGGTAGGAAGTGAGGTAAATAGTGGACAAGTAAGAAAGGAGAGATGCAGAAAAATTGCTTAGCCAGACTTTGATTTATGCAGTACAAATGCTGGACTATTTTTTAGGATGTTGATCACATTTCATGAGACCATTCCTGTTACAAAGATGTTGCTCAAAGTGCATGGTAAGTTATGGTCAAATACATCCACAGTGCCTCATGATCCAGAAGGTTGCATTTGCATGTGTTTGTAATTAAGTGAACACCTGTAAGTATATAATCCTTCTGGGACTGACAGCTATTGTTATTTCATGTTGTTTTGTCTAATGCATTTCACCATTGTCTTTCTTGAAAGCTTATATTAATCCATCTGTCTTTGAGAAGGTTTAATGTGCAAAATGTGTAGGATAGTTCATACATTATGAGTAAATCTATTGTGGGCCTGGGCACACTGGCATTTACACTGACATTTAACTGGCACAACAGTGTAGTAAACGATGCCCTGTATGACTTTCTTATAACTGTGTTTCAAAATAATGTTCTACTTGTCTTCTCACAAAGTGTTGATCACTGTGCTATTTACCAGTCAGAACCTATGAAAGTTTGTTTTTGTCTTTCAGGAAAAGTGGATATTTTACTAAAACTTATTTTGCTAGACAGACTACAAAGATAAGTCAGTCTTAATATACCAAAGACAAAAAAACAGTAAGGAAACATGAAGTACACAAAGTCTGTTGATAGTGTTTTAAAAATTACTGCTTCTGATTTTCTAACTGAAAAAAATACAGGCTAGTATAAAATGAGTACTCTGACACTGTTACACTACATATTAAAATACCAACAGCATATTTGCAGGGTTCACTGTTTTGCAACATGTAAGTGCAACAGTCCACTTATCTCACATGGCTAGTAAACTGTTCAGCTTCATGTTATCTGAAATATAAATGGTTATATATGAACTCCCTATTACATTTGTCTGAAATTATTTCAGATGGATCTGAAATCCCCAAATGAGTCTTAAATATCTAGGACTTGAAAATCTAATCATGCTAAGCTGCACTTACTGCATCTCGGAACCAAAACTTGCTTGAGTGCATTGTGATGCAAGAAATGTTTAAACATATAGCTGGCTTTAAGTGTATGCATTAATCCTGCTGAAGTCAGTAACACTATAAACATGTGCTTAACAGTTTGCAAAATGAGGCCTTCAGATGTTGTCTTTTTAAATTTACTCCTGCTTTAAATTTAGGGTCCTAAAAATGAAAAGATAGTACCATTGAAAGGTACTATCTTCAGCTTCGACTACTAGCATTTTCTGTTGCATCCTTCAGTATTAATTATTACTAGACATACAAACTTAAAAAAAAGTTTGTTAAATTTATAATTTATTTTAAATACAATATCTTCTTTTAAATAAGATTACCTTCTGTTACATTACTGTGCCATTTGCCTTCATGCAAGCGTTTCTAGTGTTGTTTTGCTTTTCTACTAGCTGAGGCTTTCCCCCAAATCAATAGAGAAATAAATTAATAAATCTAACAATTTGCATATTCAAAAGTTGCAGCTCTAATTTAAATTGCAAAACATAGCCACTTTTGGTGCATAGATGGAGCAACATGCTATACTTACTTCAATAGATTAAGAGAAAACCTGAAGATAAATACAGATTCCTGATGTTTAGGGTTTTGTTTTCACCCTTCTCTTTTGGAAATGCACACACCATACCTTTTCCTGACAGATCCAGGTAAGGGACAGGGAAAAAAAATCACACAACAGAATTTATTTTCTTATACAGTTTTTTTTTTAATTTTGCATTAAAGAAAGGAACTTCATCAACATTGATTGTCATTTACAGAAAACATTCAAAAATCATGTGTGCATTATTATGGAATGCTAACAGTATCAAACTAATAATTTACAGGACATAAAATAAGACAAAAAGCTATTACATTCTAAAGTAATATAGAATCTTTTCATTTGACAGGGATGCTGGTCCTACGAAATTCATGATAAAAAATAAAACCCTCAACGGTCACTTTCTAAATGAATCAGGCTGTATTTTTACTCACATACACATAAATTAGGTCAGTTATATTAAACAAGGGAGAAAGATCAGAAGAAAATTGCAGATGTAAAAAAGCTGGATGAACTCCTGGCTCCATGGAAATCAGTGAGGGGTTTTGCCATTGGTTTCAATGGAGCCAGATTTTTACCCAATATGTCATGGTTCATTTGCAGCGGTTTTGCTTTTTGCATCTACAAGCCAGTTAAGATACATTATAGTTATTATACAATTAAGCTTAAAAAAAAAATAATAAAAAATCACTGTTGACTCTATGAGGCATTCGATTTTATAAAGGAATTTTTATTCAGCTTTTGAGAGTGATTTGAGTATTATTTGTATTTTATTAGATTGTTTTTTATCACAGTTCTTGACAGGCAATGCAACTCTTGTATGTTACCAACAGTGGTAAGCATGCTTATCAAGTAGCAAACAACACACCCCCAAAATTCAAATCAAATTGATTCACAACAATATAGCTACAGCCAAGCACCAAATAGCTCAGGGCTTGGAGGTCTGGGTCTTAACATCTCATTTCACTCTAACAAAATGAATTGGAAATAGGATAAAAACATTAGATATTTGAAAGTGGGAAGTATATGAAAAATCATTTTCTCTCATAATCCTAAAAGCAAGGAAGCATTTTCAGGGATATTTCAAAAATATTAGAAAGTTTCATTTAAATCTAAATATCTATTTTAATTATGTTTTTCTTTTTTATAAATTGGTAATCATAAAATACTAGCCATTACAGTCATATTGGGATGCTGGAAAAGCATCCAAATACTTTGCGTGTTATTTATGCTCCTGCCTGTGTTATTATAGCTGTTGATAAATTGGACATAATTTATTTTTCTATTATGATCTTTAAAACATGTATTTGTTGAAGGTCAGTTATGGCTTCAGATTACAGCTAATGAGTGACCTGACCTCAAATTTGAATAAGAAATTAAAGGCATACAAAAATATTCTGCTCATTGGAAAGCAAGAAATGTTTCTATTAATATAATTCATGCCAGAAGGATTCCTAAAAGCCATATGCTGTAAGGAAACATTATTTGCTTAAGCAACCTTTCTTCAAATTATATTAGTCAAATGCAGTCTGCAGGTATTAATACAATATCACTGTACAGACTCACTGGGATCATGTTTCATTGACAGTCCCATCTTTTTTTTTCCCCATTACAAACAGAAGTATACACTAAACATCAACGGCTGGTCAAAAGGCTTTATCTATTACAATCAGTTTCCATAAAAACTGAAGAGTACATTACACTTACAAGAAGCAAGTACATAATTTGCTCTTTGATGTTTTTCCTCTTTAAAAAAAATCATTACAAAGTCTTATGCTTAAACAGAGACATAGAAAAAATCAGTGTATTCACTGTCCCAAGTTATTTACAGAAAAAATTACAGAGACAGCATACATAGTATCAGACCTTCCACAAGCATATATTAAAAGTAATTACATTTGAAAAAATATTTTATTTGTCTTCTACATTTCTACAATACATACTCAGGTTTCTTTCTTCTTGTTTTGTTTGTTTAGTTTTTAAGTAACTTTCTTTAGTGTTAATCAGATGAGGCAGAGAGTGCAGCTGTAAAATAAGGGATTTTGTTGCTATTTTGATTCCTATTTTATTTATACCTCCATTCATTACAACCAGAGTAATTAGTTTAACATGGGAATTATCTCACAGCGATTAGCATAAATCTCAAAATACCCCATGCATTCGATTTAGCTGGGTGTTGATAACAGCTTAGAGTTCGGTTGTGCTTTATTTGTGGCCACAAGTACAATCACAGAGCCGCTCCCTGTAGCCTACTAGAGGTCACATTGCAGTCACGCAAGAGGCAAAGACTATCACGGCTAGTTCACTTGCTATGCTACTCAGTGGCTTTTTAAGAATAAGTGCACGAATAAATCCCCATCTACTGCATGAGAATGTGGGGTCCACACTCTGTGGGGTTAAATGATTATTAGTATTTTTTACTAACAACAAAACACCTTTTTTGCCTGATTCTGACACTGAAGTGACACATTAAAAAAACACAAATGTAGTGCATCTGAATCTGAATCCCCAAAGTCAACAGCCTAATGTAGTTACTTTGACTTATTAAGCTGTGTGTCTAATCAAGACAAGTATAAGTGCTTTTTTTTTTTAATTTTTTTTTTTTTTTTTTTTTTTTAAATAAGCTGGTTTTATCTGGAACAGTCTTCAAGGTAAAGCCTGTTCTCTCCTGTTCTTTGTGGTTAACCATCTGGCCATGCTTGTTTTTCAATGCAGTTGCGTTCTTGTTGCCCAAATAAGGGACCAACGTGATCATAATATTGAAAACTAGGAGACATCTTTTAAATTCTCTCCAGACAGAGTTTTATATTGAACATACTTTACTGCTGCCAATGTATAGCCATAAACAAGGGCCTCAGCCTTTTCTTGAAGCACATACATTTTTCTCAACAGCAGTATCTTCGATCACAAATTAGCAGCTCCATCCAACGAATCCAACAAATATGCAAAAACACTGTGATATCTACATTAGATGAAGTTTTTTCTTTATGTTATTGTACAGAAGACCACGTGCAAAGCAAACAATTTCTGCAAGTACAGTTACAAAGAAACACTTAATATATTTATTGCTGCTATATCCAATGATGTTTTCTTTCACTCTCCCTATGTGCTGTGCTTGAATTGTGAGGATGATGAAATTATGTAGATGTAGTACATCACGTTACTGAACTCACTGTGAGCAGTATTATCCTCACCGCCTGCAGTAACACCCAGGAAATACCTGTCCTCTCCTAGAGCGTTTTGTTCATTGCCTTATTCTCTCAGCACAAATGAAATGCAAGGATTGTTTGGAGGACAATGACACATCCATCATGTCTCTGGACATTTAGGCTGCCTTTTTAGGAAAGTTACTGATCTGTGAGCTACCACTGTAGAAATTTTAGGTCTCTTCACAATGGCTTTTGTCGGCAGACTGCGTACACAAGTGGCTTTTATAGTGAAGTGATCTGCTGCAAACCACTTTCGGGATGGTAAATTACTGGGGTGTTGAGCTCAGTGTCACACAGCCTTACCTGCTGCGTAACAACACATGTGTGACAACACATGCAGGGACAATACAGCTAAGTAAGGACACAGAGGCTGGGAGGAAGGAACCTGCTTCCTACCTTCTAGGTGGAGCCTCCCTTGCAGGCTGTAGGTAAGGATCAGCTTTGAGAAAGAGCAAAGATGAATCATTTACCACTTCAGGCCTCACTCATTAGGAGCTAGGACTAAAAGGAAAAGGAAAGAGAGGCAAGGTCCTCTGGCCAGAGCCTGGTCTTTTTAATGGGCAGGTATCATGCTAACAAGAATTTTGGTCACTTATTCATGGCTCCCAGCAACCTGAAAGATTAAAATTCAAATCGCAATGGGACAGTTGGCAAAGAATAAGATTATGAAAACCTTGATGCATAGGGATGTTGGTCTCTTCTTTCCAGCTCTTGAAGCTGTCCACCCATCTTCTAGGTGTAGGGAGTTCAGAAGATGGAGGGAGTCAAAACCCATACATACTCACTGTGAGAATAGGAGAAATGATCTTACTTAGAGCTGAGGAAAACCTCTTGACTGGAGACCTGGAACTAACTCAATGACTGGCAATATAATCCACTGCAATTTGTCTTTCTGTGTGTGTTCTTGTAATGATAGGTCTACAGAAAACCTGTGGTGTAAAGCTAGGGATAGGCAGAAATGTGTTTCAAAATTCTAGGAAATGGGATTATTTTTCACTAGTGCAGTATAAAATGAGGTCATGTTTGCCTGAGGTGAGAAAAGAACTGATCATACCATGGACAAGCACTGCTACAGAGGTCTGGGGGTAGCTAGGATTTTGTGCATCCCTGAGAGGAAAGGGTAGCTGTTAGCCACTTTATACTACTTGCTCTTTATAGTAATTTCTCCATGTGGTAGCTCAGCATAACTGTTGCTGTCATTGCTGACATACTATCATTTATTCCACATCTTAACCTTTCTTACATGCCTGCAGCAATTCCGAATATGAGCTCACATTAATGGTACCTAAACTCAATACCTTTAAACTACACTTTCTTTTGTCAGTTGTCTAAATTCAGTAACTCATACAAAGCTCACTGGCATTTTGTTTCCAAAAGGACTCTAACATCACAAACTGATGGATCAGTAGGGCTCCACTGACTGTTAAACAATGGGTGAAGTGAGTCCTGCATCAAGCTGAGGAAATGCTGACAGTGAATTCAGTTTATACCAATGTTACTTCTAATAACTGGCTTGAAAGCCTTGTCTGGGTCATGTTCATTTGGGCAGCTCAACCTGTGCCCTTCAAAGCCTCTAACATTCTCTTCTTTATTATCACTGTTATATTTATATAGCTATTTTTAGTAATGAAACATCCCTGAGTGGCATACAGTGCAACATCTGCGTCAAGCAGTGATTGTCATTTACAAAGCATGAAATTTAAAAAGGAAAGAAGAGGACTGGGTCTGCAACACACTGTTCCTAATGGATGTCAGAGATAGGAATTAATTTCTAGAGCGGAGGCAGAAAGTGCTGGGAGAGGTTGGTAGGAGTAAATACATTATTTTGTTATTGCCAGGGAAAAGCAAGCTGTTCTGTCTCAGGTTTCCATTTCCTATGTGCTTAGACATAATGTATTTGGACAAAAGCCTCTTTCATGTTTCAGTTTGATCTCATTGCCCAGTGCTTTATTCCTGGGATGTCCAACAGACAATGACTCTGAAAATAGGAACCAGCTTCCAGGCTGGAACTTGGCTCTTCTGGAAACAGCACAATCAATGCAGAGTCAGGAGGAAGTAGGATGGGGGGAGCCTGAACATCTTTCAAATGTGCCTTGTAGCACAGTTTTAGAGGGGGTGAAAAAGACAACAAGGAAAAGAGCCATCAGCTGCACATCTCTGCTGTCTGACCGATTTGTGAGACTGCAGCCTTGGAGCAGCTCCCACAGTCTGGTGGTGGGAGGCTGAGAGGCCAGAGCACAAGAGCAGGTTTGCACCCTCTTTGTGTAGAAGTTGTCATGTCAGAAATCCCTGCAAACTATCCCAAAGGGAAATGTACACCTGTGCAAGCTGCCACCATGAAAATGAACAAAGAAAATCACATAATAAAGCTCATCTTCACGGACAGGTCTGGTAGCTGCTCCACCTGGAGCACCATAACCTGGCACAGGCGTCGAGACAGCATTGGCGCCCAAGGCACAACACAAGGAATAAACTGATCCCTGTGAAATGGAGCTGAAATGAACAATGGGAAGCATGAAGTAAAAGCATTAAAATGCAAGTATGAGAATAACATCTGACTTGTGCTCTGCGAAGCTCAAAGGGGACCTCTTAACACCAAGGGCATGTGACTTTATGAGGGGCTGAGCACCTTCTGTGTGGTGCTGAGATGCCTCCATTTTTAGTTAGAGCTAAGGGAGCCTGACAACTCGCAGAATCAATTCCTAAATGCTGCCTATCACAAACCAATCAAAATATATACATTGCTTTTGGAAACAAGTTGCCTCAACTGAGTGCCTTCTATCACCCTTTTTTCCCCTAGCAACCGCTAAAGCAATCTTTCCATTAGAAGGAAATATGACTCTTGGAATTATTTATACAAAGAGCTGGCAAGAGTGATATCTACACCAAAATTAAGTATCTGTGGTAGTGTGATGAACAGTTTACATCTGCTTTCTTGATGCCAAGGATAATTTAGATCAATGTGGTTGAATTATCTGAGACCAATGCTTGAAGTAGAATATTCAATACATGCTTTAAATATCCTTTTGTTAAAGATCCCAGGTTAATCAATCATTAAAAAATGTGTCCCATTTGAAAAGCTTGTCACTAAAAAAATCAACAAACATGACCAATTGCTACAGAGAGCAGATGTGACAAATCCTAGTTTTAGAGATTTAATTGAAGGGCTATGGACACTAGTGTGGACTAATGAAAACCAAGAATAAATAAAGTGCAGCACTAATATTTTCTGAAATGCATCTTGTGAGTGCATTATGCAGTTATTTACTCAAATTCATGCTATTTTATTATTTAAAGTCTATGGATAACTTGAACATATGAAATCCAATATCAAGAATTTGAAATTCTGAGTATAAATAACTATGTATCAAAACAAACAACAAAAATCCAGCCTGTAGCATGTGATCATTATTTATTGTTCTAAACTCAGTCAATGAAAGGCAAAAGAGGTACTACTTTACCTATGTGGCCAATCTCAAATCACAGAAAATTAAATAAAATTTATCAGCCTTAGTTACCACAAATAAATAATGTATGAGAATGAATTTTTATTTTCCAAATAAACAACAAGGTTATTTGCTCAAATTCTGTAAAAGTAGTAACAAAAATAGAGCAAGCTGTTGATAATTAACCATATTATTAAGATAAAAATTTGTTTGGTAATATTTGGAATTGTTTGTACAGGCTATTGCCTATCATTAGCAATGAAGATTTTATATACCAGCATCTTAATTTTTTTAGGACAAAAAACAAGAATCCATTTTTATTCCAGGACTGAATACTGCTACATCTGTGGTCTCTGGCAAGTCATTTAACTTCTTTTCCTTCATTTCCATATCTTTAAAAAGTGGCAGTAAGCATTACTGATTGAAAAGGTCATGAGGTTGCAGTGATGTAAGAATAGTGCTTTAAAGATTAAAAGCCCTGCAGATAATGATCAAATAATGTTTTTTTTTCCACTGGTGACCTCCATTTGGTTTTCTTGACTAAGACATAAGTAAAAAATCACAAGGACTGATTAGCATATTTGAGCAGAACAAAACATTTTCAAGATGTAACACGTAATTGTGAGGAACTATTTAAAAGCATGACAAACCTCTTTATTATCAGCACTAAGAACAGTAATATTTATCACATATTCTATATTCCTGTGGGTTGGCTAAATATGTTACTTTTGACACACTGAAAATAAGTTTATAAAGGATTTCAAACAAATATAAGTGTGTGTTCTTATGTTGGAAAAGACAAGGAAAACATGAATCCCCTACAGTTAAAACTGAGCACTTCTAGGGTTCAGTTTGACTTGATTTTTTTCCCAAATAAAATCACACAAGCAGTACATAAATATAGTTAATTAAGTCTTTTGATATTAGAAGAAGTTGGAGTTTGGTGTCCTTTTCATGGATTTGCCATGTAAAAGGGGTTGCAAACAGGTAAATCACCTCATAAAGGAATGCCAGTCTTAGGGTTTAAGTAGTATAAAGAAGCATCAAAAGCAATGCTTTATTATGTTAACTGAAGATATTTTAATGTAATCAGTAGAGATCAGAAAATGTGCTCTGAATTTCGAGCAAAAAAGGTATTTTAGAAATTGCTGTTCTATAGGACCAAGTGATTTTGAAGAGTATGTCATGTTTGCACAAAATTATCAGCACAAATAACTTGGCTGTGCAGATTTTTAGTTTTTTCTTTTTGAAGTTGTCATAGACCTACAGAGAAACATGTATTAGCTGAGAGTTTGTAACTGCTCTTATATCTGGCCTGGCATTGCTAAAACAGAGGAAACAAATGTTGATACTGTCTAGACTGGATTCTGTCATGAAACATGTATGTAAAATTGCAAACCGGCTGATGGATGGCAAGGTAAAACTCCACAAAGTACTTGGAATAGTCTGTGAATTATTTGGTCATGCAGAAATGGGAACAGAAGATGGAGACCAGAGCTGTGCGAGCCTGCTGGAAAAGCTGGAGGCATTATCACTGTAACAAACCAAGTTTCTGCACCCACCCTGGGGCCCAGCCGTGTCCCTGTGGGTCCCTGTGAGTTCCCTGTGACACCACTCTGCCATGCAGCCTTGGCAGATGGTGGGTCCTTTGGCCTCCCTGACAACATGCTCCTCCTTGCCTTGCCTCAGTTTGCACTAACTTCTACGTGATTTGAAATAAAGAAATGTATCTACTCATGATCCTGCCTCTGCTTCATTTCTTCTCTACTGCCTGCTTCCTCTTATTTCTGCTCTGTTCCCTCCACTGGTGTCCCCAGAGGACAGTTCTCTGAAAAAGTTCACAACAGGTAGAAATGGTGGTAAGGGCAGAGCCATAGCAGAAACTGAACCCCTCTTCCATAGCTAAAAAGTCTATGTTTTGTATCTCTGGCAGAATCCAAATACATTAATCATGACTGCTAATTAAACTTAATTAATCCACAAGATTAAGTCCATGGCAGTCTTCCACTCCCCTCTGTGTTTGCCTTTGGTTTTGCAAGCAAATGCACAAAAGTCAATTCAGAGACAGACAAAAAGAAAGCCTCAATCCTTTGCCCCCCTCCTGAAGCTCATCTAAAATCAGCCCTATATATGTATATATACACAGTTATATACATACATACATGCATGTGTATGTAACATACATATACGTATGTGTGTATTGGAAACCATCAGTCTCATCTAGATGATGGCTGTGTCAGAAACAGTGATAGTTATATCTGCCTTTGTAACCATGGACATTGCTTGCTTTGACTTTCCTCCTCCTTCCCTCCCTTCCTCCCTCTGCCACTACTCTTCAGAGCTACATTTTAGGCTTCCTATGGTTTTCACTTAGTTCACTACATGTCTTGCCACTGAGTTCAGCAAAAACCAAACCAAGCCTTGCAACTACTTTTCAAAGCAGTACATAAAAATAAAATAATGTGTGGAATCAGAAAAATGTTTGTGTGGGGTAGTCTACATTTTTACTCTGTGTTTCAGAAACTTTACTGACATCAGGTCCTACAGTGTTCACTTTATATATGCTCTATCCCTGTAACAGGGAGAAAATAAAAAAACTTTTCCTCTCTCCACTAAAATAATCCAGACAAGGCTTTTGCACCATTGATACATTCCTGATGTTTCATTTATAGACTGCACACATGCACTACATTACACATATCTCAGAAGTGATCCTGTCATTACACATCGGCAGCTGATAATTTAACTCTGACTGGCAAAGCAAATCTTGATTGCTCAAAGTAAATCTAATACATTACTTGGAGAGTAAGAAATGCATGACAGCTGGGCTGAGCATCCTTTAAAAGTAGGCATGGGATTTTTAAGCTACAGCATGTATGCATATAATACCTACATATATATATATATATATATAAAAGTATATAGCACATATATATATATGTGTATTCCATACATGCACCATAATTTCCAAGACAGCTACAAACTTCCACATGCATTAAACTATCTAAAAACATAGAAATAGGCAAGTCTAATAAGTGGATTTTTCTTAAATTATATTTGAACAATAAACAGCAAGAGTAATACTGCAAAGTACTGCTCTATTCTCATATATATCTACAATAAAATTCTAGGAACAGTTGTCTCCCAAAACATCCCCCAATAAAATAAAATAAAAAAAAAAGGTAACACCCAGTGTCCTATATTTGTATATTCATTGTCAGTTCAAAAATAAAAAAAAAGTAAACAAAGAAAAGAGAAAAAAGACATCCCCACTCAGAGTTGCATATTTACATTCTTCAAACTGTAGCGGTGAAAAATAATTCTATTAAGTGCAGGACATTCCTAGTGTTGCAGTAGTGACATTTTTAATAAGTTCTTCATGAAAACATTTCTTTTTGTCTTAATAGTGACGCATTCCATGACTACGTGAAAATTCTATTATCCCCTTCACTTGCAGCCAGTGGTTGAGTCTGGATTGAAAAGCTCCTTGTATAATGGAGGAAACAGTGTGTTCACTGTATCTGGATGAGATTGCTTAAATACCTGTAGTTTCTCTCCATGCAAGTTGCAAAGTGCAGTAATAGTTGGTATCTTGGCTATTAACTGTGAGACATTGAAATAAAAAGAAAAGGAACAGGGAGGAAGCAAATTTAGTATAAATTACAGTTTCCAAAATGAACTGCATTGACATCATGTTGGGTAACTGAACTGCAATACTCTGAACATCATGAAAACTACCCATCCAAAGGACCAGACATTGTACTTACCATAAGAAGCTAAAAACAATTGTCCTGGAAATTTTAGCCAAAATACATTTAAAAAGGAACTGCTTCCAGGGCTATTTTTTTAAGGCAGTCTTATTTTTGCTAGGGTACCAATTGAAAAGATCAGTGGATTGAACAAAAATGGAGTAAAAGGGACCAGGGACTAGAGTAAAACAAGCCTTACTTCTATATATTGCAAGCACATAGTGTGCTGCTTTTAACTTACATTAATGTGGGAATACATGGAGAAATAGCTACAAAACCCCCCGTCACAATCAAGGAGTCCTCGGCTTTTCATTTTAACAATTTACCTTTGTCAAAGTCTCATCGTCGAGGTGGTTCTTCTGGATCACATGTTGAAGTGCAAAGTAAATCTTTTCCTGAAGCTTCTGGACCTTCCTTGGCTCTATTAACCAGGCTCGATCTGAGAAAAAGGAAAGCAAGAGCTAAAGGCATGAATGCACAGATGTGGGGCATGCTCATGAATGAACACAGTGTCCCATGCTGGCAAGCATTCACAGCAATCATAATTCCCATGAGGAAGGACTGTGTGATAATTAAGACATGGTTTCAGAGGCAAAGTATCTTAATCCATTAAAGGATCACCTGAGAGTTTAATTAACAGATACAAAGTGTACAGGAACACAATGTTGGCTCTGCATCTCTTTGTTTAAACCAGGATGTTAGAAATAAAGATGTGAGTAGAAATGAAACAATGCCCAACCATTTTATTATTCCCTGTTGGTACAATCAGTGTTCTTCTAACTTCATACTGGCTAGGTGAAAAACATGTCATGTTATAGTGTCTTAATACAGAAGTAATAAACATATTGATCAAACCAGTTCTTTGAAAATAATAGAATATAATTATTTAAAAATTAAAATAAAATATATCTCATTATTTACTAGGCTAACATTTTGAGACCAAATATTATATTCTGAATAAAAAGAAATGACTTCCTTCAAAAGAATTTCTTCAATAATTTAAAAGAATTATGAGTTGTTGCAATGTCTTGAAGTGTAAATTTCTCATTACTTAAAAATGTTCTCTTTTTAAACAACACAAAATAAAAGATTATCTGGGAGAATAACAGTTACAGACACAGTTGTTTGGAAACCTATATGGCTTCTACTGAACTCAAACCCCAAGTGTAGGAGGTTTTCCTTAAGTTCTATATTCTCACAAGTCATAGCTTCTGGAGACGAACATGCAGAAAGAGAAGTAGCAGACCCCAAGACAATCCCAAAGCCATTAACACAGTGTGTTTACAGCACCATTAAACCTTCTGTTTTCCCATGCTGCAAACTTGTTTCTTCTCCCTCTCTTCCTCAATCCAGACCAATTCTTGGGTACAGATTTTAGGTTTCAAACAGGAAATAAGAAAATATATTTTATCACAGGGCATGAATCTTCATGTAAAAATTGAAAAGTGCATGAAAATCCCTTTCACTTTCAGAGCTTTCTTACCCATTCCCAGTTACTAAAATAATCCGCAGAAATAATATAAGTTGACCATTTCAATAAGCATACATGCCACAGACGCTGGAGTTGAATAGTATTTCATCACAGGAGGAGCAGAATTTTATCATTTTTCTGACTGTCTGTTGAGAGGGGTGTATGAAAAGTGTCCATCACTAAATACTGTGAGAAGAGACAAACCCAAACCTCTAGCTACTTAACAGATGATCAAGAAAAGAAAATAATCTTTTTGCAAAGCTTAGAGAATCATGTTCCCAGAAGGTAAGCCAATGGATCTTGTGCCACCAGTGGCCATAGAAACAGGACTAGCTGAGACCATACACAGCATCTACACAAATAAGCACACAGTAATATTTATATGTCACAGGTTTGGTGCCAAATTTTACGCTATTGCAAAAACATGCCTTTCAATAGTGTTAAATGAAGGCCTATTGTGGCACACTGGAGCTGAAAAGGTTTATCACAGAGAGCAATCCTTAAAGATTTATCTTTCTGTCACAAGAATAAGCTTAAAAATATACTGAAGCTGTTGGAAGAGAGGTTTAATCACTTATCTGTCATGGAGCATGCTGTATATAACACAAGAGTTCTTAAATTCATGACAAGAGCTAGGTGAAACTTTTACAATGGATATTAAGTTCATCTCCCAAAATGTGGTTTCTACCACTTGACAACCATCTGCAAATTTGGCTGGAATTCCCCAAGTACATCTAGTTATATTCACAAAAGTGCAGGAAAAAGTCAATAGCTACCTATACGGGACATAAGAAGCAGTGGTTCAATTCTGTACTTCTTTTGGGTTTTGAACTTGTGTATCTTTAAAGAGTGTACAGGCTAGAGAGTAGTCTAGGAAAGAAGATGAGGGACAACTTGCAAAATCTGCTTTTGGAAAAAGAAAGATGGAAAAAAAGAACATGGCCAGTCAGAATTTCAGAAGAGGAACTGGCACACAGGGGGCAGCGAGGTTAGTGTCTTACCACCTGGTTCTAGCATCTTTGCAGGTGGAGATGCCTCTGCAACCTTTACTGGACTTCTTCTGCAATATTTTAACCTTTAAAATCAGAAATCAAGTTAAAGAATCACCTCCAAGCAGAGTGGTTTTTTCCACCCAAAATTGGAAAACCTGGATTTGTGCTCTGAATTAGATGGAAAATAGGTCTGACACTGGGCTTTGCAACCTTAGCAATTGTATTAATGGATGTTCTTAGGTCCATGTACTCCTGATGGGACCTTTCTGTTTCCTGTAAACTACGTAAACACTGAGATCAAGGACATAAGATCACATTTCAGGATGGTGGCTTCTGTAGAAAAGAAACTTGAGTATCCGTACTTCCCACAGGGAATCTCTGTGTACCTGTATTAGTGGATGAAAGGACTGGTGCAGGTATTTCTGTGAAGCAGTGCTTCATTTTTAAATTTTTAGATATGTTCCCAAGATGAAACACTTTATTGTGAAGAAACCAGAACATCTAGTGTGGAAGGAAATTATTTCTTTCTCTATTGTTTACTGTTACCATTTTCATAAGAAAATCAATGGCAAATTTCAATGTTTGTTCAATCTGTACTGAGTTTCCCTGCCTTCCCACTCCCAAACTCAGCAGCCCAGCTGAAATGGGAATTATCTGCACAATCCTAATTTGCAGTCTTTTTGTGGAAGACAGATTGCTTTCACTCATGTACATGCTGCTGCAGCCCGTCATTTCTTTCTTATTGCATCTTCTATGACTAAAGATACACATGCTTACTGACTACAGAAATAAGCAGTGTGCGCTTTTTTTTTTTTTTTTTTTTTTTGGTTATTGTTAAAGGAATAGGAGACACTGTATGTGTCCTCTTGCTAGCAAGTAGGAAAAAGCCAGGTTGGATGTGAAATGGGGAACTGTGGATTATTGAAACATTTCATCTTGTAGCACCACCTTCAACCCCGAAGCTCGATTATAGTGGAAAAAAAACCCTTAGAGTTGCCTCTACTTATCTGCGCTACTTAGTTGAAACAGAAGCTGCTGTTCAGGAGACACCCAGCTCTGAAAGGCTGTATCAGGACTGATGTATACCAGGACTGAAGTGCATTACTAGAGTTAATGGAGAAGCTTTTACAACACATGCCTGCAATACAGCTGCCTCGAAGCCAGTGATGAGCTGCTAGCTTTTTCAATTACTTAGTACAGCTGCAAGAAGTAGAAATGAGTGTGGATACTCAGGCAACATGAACTGCTGGCAGAATGCAAGAGATTTTGGTGCTTTGCAAACTAAAGGGACATATGTAGAACTGCAGAGATGAATCAGAAATTTTATGTCCATCTAATGCCTACACGCAGCTAAGCACATTTCATAAATTACTTGATCCAAATTCCATTAAAAGCAATGGGAAACTTTCCATCACTTAAATAGGTTTTGCCTAGGCCTAAGGCACAGGACAGTCTGAGGTGCTAGAAGCTTTCTGTGACCAGCTTTTGTTGAATAGGGCTATAACTTGTTCTTCTTTCCAAAATTACCTGGGAGACCGAAAAATGACTTCTTTTCAATTTCTAGAAATTACATAACTGAATTCTCTTTCTCCCTACAGATGAGATGCCTGCATCTGATCCAAAGTGCTTTGTAGTTAGCTTCAAAATGATCTTATTGTTTCTGTCTGTTCAGTTAACTCTTACTTTTCCTGTTCTAACTGTAAGAAAATAAACTGAAAAGATAAAAAACCTCCAGCTGTTGCTAAAGAGAAATACAGATCCTGCTTGCAAGGATCTTAGCATCATCTTCCTGCTTTCTTTGGCTTCATAATGTGAAGCCAGCTGGAAACACTGAAACAGTCTTCTGCAGTCTCTGTTAACATCTTACTGAAGAATCTTACTGAAGAACTTCACAGCCCAGACCCCAAACAAATTTCCAGGTTGTCTTCAGCTTTGCACTGAGTCAGCCTGCTGAACAGGCCACTAATGCTAACTAGGAGCAAGCACTGGCTGCTCACCTCTGTCATGCTCACAGCTTTGGTCTTTTCAGACTGAGGGAGGGCTGATGGACAGGGACTCATTGGGACACTGCAAGTCCCCTGTCCCAGAGGAAGTCACAGCATCTGGGGTACAGCACACAGGCAACTCTCACCCCTGAGGTGGAAACGATGGCTGTTTGGACAGTCCTCTCTGGAACATCCTGGCCTAACACCATGAAGGGCCACCAGCTCAACCATTTCACCTGTGAGCAGATGACCACAAGAACTGCTCAAAGGGAAAATAAGAGGAGTAGAGTCCTTTCAGTAGGTGTCATTAATGATGACAATGAACATGTTGACACCATCTGTGCTAGTCTAATTCTGCCTAACGTAATCTCCACCACAGATGTGCAAAAGGGCAAAGTGACCTAGAGGAAGTCTTTAGCAGAACAAGCTGGAAAAAAAAAATCATGGTGGGATTTTTTCTAAAGGCCTTTCAAGAGGTTACTCTTAGTGGGAACTGGGGGTCTACCTCCTCTGCAGCATGTTTAAAAATCCCACACTGAACTGTGAGATTATCTACTAGATCCACCCTCTGAGTAAATCAATCACAAAACCTCTTTTCTGTTGGTCAGACAGCCAGCAGTCATGGGGTGCATGCTTGCCTTGCAGAGTTATGATATATGAATACATGAAAAAGCATGTTGCCCCTGGAATAACTGCCTCTCACCTAGAGCTAAATTATGGCAGGACCTCACACAGATTTTTACTGCTTATATTCTTATACCAACAGTAAAAGCCCATCATAGTTAGGGACTATATAACCTACTCAGAGGTTTGAGGTCCCTGAAAATGCTAGGAGGAACATGTACCTCCTTGAGTACCATGCTTCTCTGTACGTGGTCTGGAGGAACATCAGCCTGTACTGCTTGTCCACAGAATCTTGCTTCATGTCTGTTACACCCACACTTTGGATCTATTTCCAGTATGTGTAATTCCTGACAGTCTACCAAAAAGAGAATGAGGTATATTTGGGTAATTCAGGTATTCTTCCATTACTTAATGCATTCGTCGTGGTTTAACCCCAGCCAGCAACTAAGCACCATGCAGCTGCTCACTCACTCCCCCCCATTGAAAACAGCCACGTAGTAGTATTGTATCAAAACACAGCACTGTACCAACTACTAGGAAGACAGTTAACTCTATCCCAGCTGAAACCAGGACAGCATTGCTTAAAATTGCTTAAAACGGCTTAAAGAGCTGTTTAAGCAGGTAGAAGTAGAGGTGGACAAGGATGAAAAAAAAATCATTGTGGTGTTTGGAATGAAAAATTACCTGGTGATATCAGAACAGCAGATGAAAACAAGGCAATCTCCTCCTCAGTCAGCTGTAAGGAACATAAATTCTTTGCAAAGTCAAATGCTTCATTCACCAGATCATCAGAACCTGCAGACCACAGAGGACAAAGTCAGTGCTAGAAATTTATCATCTATTTAACCTGCCATGAAAAGCAGATTGTTTTGATGTTAAAAAAAGTTGTTAGTGAATGTCTGTACTTCTAAACTAAGTGCCTTTCATCAGTTATTAAAATTCCACTTACCCCCAAAATGTATCACTAAAATACCCACTGAAGCACAAAGATTACAAAAAATTAGGGGCATGACCAGTACAAAAATTGCAGACATCTTAGAAGAGTGTTTTCTTTTCCCAGTGTAGAAAGAAATGCTATTTCTAAATTGATATTAAATTTAAGAGGTATGAATGACCACTCCTAAATAAATTTCACATATATAATTTTATTAATTAGCACTACAAATATTTCTGAAAATTTGTGAAAACACTATAAAGACCAAAACAAATCAACTAATGCACATTCATAAATGCTTTAAACTTGTAAAGTAGTGTCATGTTTATCCATATGCAAATAAGAAAAATACCTGCCTATATGATAAATACATACATTTGAAGCAAATATCTCTCTTTGAGTTTGCTCCGAATAAATTTTTGATAATCGCCAAAGACATCCATTTAACTATTTCAGGTAGCACTCAATATCATGTTGAGAAATGACACAATTTTTTCAATACATGAATCTAAATGAGCTTAAAAATTTTAGGTGAAACAGTATTTTAGGTAAGTCCCTGTCTACACATTGTACTAGTTCATCATTTTAGTCCCCTCATTGCTGGGGCTAAAACTGCCTTCTGCAGGACACAATTAGTGTGGGAGTGATTTGATGTATCAAGCATAACTGAACTGTGAAGATAGACTGCTTGGCTCCTGCCATAAACTCATGTTTTATTAAAACTTCAGATGGCAGAGTAAGAAATTTATCTGAAAAACCCTCATGCTGCTCTTTTTTATTAGAGAAAAACACCTATCACCGCTAGCAGCTAGTGGAGTCACCTTATTCCTTTCTCAGTTCCAGCATAGAGATATAGAGGTTTGGGGATTCAACATTTACTAGAGATTTTCATTGTGGGTCACTGTTTTCAGAAAGACAAATCTGTCACTATGTGGCTCAATGTAATCAGTTGAAAAGAAGAAGACCAACATACCCAAGGCTTTAAACATTTGCATCCCTCCATACTTTCCTTCAAACAGAACAGTATTGTTGAGTGGGTTGAAGGCACGGCACATTCTCACCAAAACCACTTCCAAGCAGCCTATCAGACATGAAAAAGAACAAAAGTACCACACATTACTGCAAAACATCAGAATATAGGAAATTTCAAGAAAATATTTAGGAAGACATCAATCATTAGAAACATCATTAGGGATAGACATTCTTTGACAGTATCTAGATGTTATGTCTCTGAATGAGAGAAAAAAACATTTATTTCTGCTTTAAGTATTAGAAAGCAGTAATTTCTGGCCCAACCTAACCACCTTTTCTTTAGGTTGATCTTTCCCCCATTGCAGCAAATTGGCAGCCTGGTCTTAATCTGAATTTCGACGTGGGCAAATATTTTCAATTTGAAGTATTTTATCCTGAAAATTAGGCATTTATTGAAACTTCTTTTCAATAGTGAAACCTTTTTTATACAAAAAACCAGCTTCATTCAATGTGTATATAAATCCCAGCTTCATTTGGCTGGAGGGGGATAACTTCACAAAGTGTTTTTAGAGAGAAAATAAAAGTTAAAGTACTGTCAAGAACACCTGTAAATTGGGTTCTACTTTTTTTCCCCTTGTTTTTCTTTCAGGTTGGGAAATAGCCAAAGGAACTCTTCTTTTTTTCTCCTTATCTTTCCCTATATTTCCTAACTGCAAAAATATATGGTTTGGGAAAACGAAAGGAAAAATTTTAAGCATCCCTTAACTAAATCCAGATCTCTTGTAAGAATAACTCTGAATCTAAGGATTCTTTCACAGACATGCTTTTGTGTGAAAAGTCCTGATTTTCTAACTCCTGCCCAGCATTAACAGCAAAACAGAAAATAAAACCTGACATATTTATACATGTTGAAGCTAAACAGAATTGTCTGACAGTACATCAAATATAACTATATCTTTTGCTGAAGATGCAGTTGTGTTGTTAGCTTTGGCAGCCAAATGAAGGAAGTTACCTGGGGTGCACTAGCATCTGCAGAATTTTTGAAATTAGTATGAACTTTAAAAAAAACGGTTCTTATGCTATGACTCTGTTTTTTCAGGAGGTTGCCTGCATGTTCCCAGGGTCTCTGCATCCCTTCTCTTTGCACCGCTGCCCACCACCTCAGTACAGCCCCACACTGAGCCAAAGCCCTCTGTGTAGAGTGCTGAATCACACTTTCAGCCTTAATGAAGAGCTCTCTCTTGAAATAGGAAGCACTTCTTATGCTTTAATGAGCCGTCTCACACAGCATCCTGCCTTTTACACATGGAGGGAGCGAGAAACTGATATGACAGGGTAAATGCCGTTAATTACCAGTTGCAGTTCACTTGGTCATACTGTTTTGTCCTCCTGAGTTTGGCGGTGTTACTACACAGTCATGATAAATCTTGTCATGGTTCTTCCGGAGGACAGAAATTACCGAGTCCCGGGATAGGGAAGGAAACCCTTTTCCCCCTTGCCCTTATGCACACACGTGCACACCCAGGCACGCACAGAGAGCACAGCCGGAGCACACTGCTGTAATCCGCTCTCATTTATTCTGAAACCAACTGGCACCAGCAGGGATTTTCCCCCCTGTGCACTGGCTGGAGGGTATTTCTGTAGTCTCATTAAAAAGATTAGAGATGACCACAGAGGCTGGCCCCGGTGAGCCTGCATTCGTTTCACTAATGACAAGTGGGGATTTTACAGGGTGGCAGATGACTCATTCAACCGGCTCAATTCGCAGGGTCCTTCCACCACATGTCAGGTTGGAGACTGCATTTTCTGCAATGATTGTGTGCATGTGTGTACTTAATAACCACAACTGACTGTAGAGGGAAGGGGATTCAGAAGGCAGTAGCATGATTAATGTGGAAAAATACAGAAGAGTTAATGTAGTTAATGAAACAGACTGAAATTAGGGCTCCTTCAAAATTAAAATGATTTGCAGAACGAGACAGCAGGACACATTTCTAATGTGCTGGCTGCTAAACTTGTCTTAAGCCTCCGGTGTTTACCCACCTGACTTAAGGAGGAGAATTTGGTCATTCTGGCAGAGCTCCATGAAGCCTGTTATACGCTTCGCAAACTCCACCACGTACTGGATAGCGTGGGTGATCTGAATGGCACACTGCTGCCACAGAGCTTCTCTGGTCTTCCAGGAAAACACACACAGAAAAGCAAAGCAGTGAGCAAGCGGGTCCATCAGTGCATTAAGTTCTTCAGGTGGCCTTGCAGAAAGGCACACTGCTCAGACTCCACCCCATCCCCAGGCAGAGTTAGCAGCATCTCTGCTTCTCAAGGCACCCGACACTGTGCATTAGAAGGCTGTTTTCACAAGCCGATTGCCCCAGTGATCTGAACTCTGGCATTGCCTCTTCAAAGGGGGAGAACACATTGTCCAATACTAAAATGTGATTCTAATGTCGGCTTTTATGCAAGATAGAAAAACAGTGACACAAACAATGTAAACATCCCAGAGTACTCTTAAGGAAGAAGTGGCACAGTGGTATTAAGTTATCCAACAGAATATTTTTGCAAGTTTGAAACTTAAAATAATATATAATTAAAGTATCATTTCAGTCTGAACACTGATTGCATCAAAATTTTATCTCCTTGATAATAATTTTCCTTACACACACAAGTGTGTAAATGTAAATGGATGCTCTTGGTTTGCATGCCATAGCTCTGCAAGCTGTGGTGCGTTTTTTTTCTTGCTAGTACTGCATAGCCCCTCAGCTTTCAAAGAACAAGCTGGAGTCTCTTCTGCCTCTTGTGTGACCAGCTATGCACCATTTCAAATCTGACTGAAGAATCATTGCTAGTGATGCCAGCACAAGAGGCACAAAGATTTCTGTTGACTGGACTACATCTGAAAAGTTGCCAGCGGTGAATAGTCTGAATTTGACCTGAGAATCACAGAGGTAGAACAAAAATGTAGTGTAATAAGATCATTTTTTCACCCAGTTTTGAACAACTTCAATTTAAGGAGTACTTTCAGTTTGTCATTGTCTATTGTCTATAAGTGACAGATACTTATTATTTGCATGAAAAGGGCATGTGTTTTCAAAATTATAGGGAAACAAAGTTAGGTTGTCTTATTTTCTTAAAATCCTTACAACAGAGGATCCCATCCTGATCACATTGAAGACAACTGAATTTCTGCATGAAGTTTAGACGTGTGATAACAAGCAAAGCATGGAAAGCTGGATTCCATAACCATGCCTAAGTTTCAATATTAGCAAACATCCCAACATGCTGAAAAGCTGCTGCTCCTTTTTATGAAGTGTCACTCCTTTGCTTTTAGTAACCAGCTCCTCAAAGATATTTAAAAGCCTATTTTGGCCTATATGAAACTCAGTATATCCTTGCCAAGTACATTACAATTTCAAACCATAGGGAGCAGAAGAAAAAGCATATTACAGGATTGTACCTTGCTCTGGTAAACCTTAATTTCTTCATATGTGTGGGTCTGCCATGCTAGCTGGTGTAGTTCCTCCATTGTATATTGACATGTCTCCAAATGAGATTTAATGATATTCTGTGCAATTCGATCTGCAAAGAGGAGAATAAAAAATAGGTTCCATGAAACAGTGAACAGTGATTTGCAATAGCAAAATATTGGGAACATTATAAAGTTGTTGGAAATTGCAGATTTTAAAAATAATATTTTATTTCCAATGCTACCTTTCTCATTTTTTTCATTTCCAAAGATGACTGTTGCAAAATATTTCGGTATTCAACACAAAGCCAAATGATGCTTGATAAACAGTGGATTTGCATGTGAGAATAACAAAAAATTTTGGGAAAATATTCAGACTCTTTTATTCTGAAAGTGATTTTTTTTTTTCTGTGTTTAAATACATGTCATTTGGAGACCCTGGTTACTTGACGACTTCTGTCTGCTCCAAGCCTGTGCAGCTGCCCAGCACTGAATGCTCAATCCTGACGGCATTTGCATTACCTTGGGGTGACTCATATCAGAGAAAAAGGAAACAATTCTCTTCTCTTTTTTCTCAAGTTTTCAGCTGGGTCAATTTCTGATTTAGCTTGATGAACACAAACATCGAGAATGGTGCTAGCAAGGGGTGAAAGCTAGAACTAGTATGTTGGGTTTTAGAAGGTGGGATGGGGGGGTAATAGATCTCACATACAGGATTAAGTTACCTTAAATTCATTCTGAAATTGCAGCCTTAGAAACTATTGTGTAACATGGAATGCAGGACGCAAGGGGAAAGGAAAACATTCAGCGCTGTCCTGAGATCCCACTGAAACGAAGAGTAAACTTCTCAGGGAAGTATTTTAAAGTAGATCTTTGCCCTTTAAGCAACCTGAGTGGATTAAAAAGATTTTCACAAGAACTTCTAGCACGAATTCATTAGCACTGGAAATTGAAATGTCTTGATAAAACATGCTATAGAAATGTGATGATTTCTTATTTTGCAGCTTTGAGATGTATATGTCTAATGAAGCTCAGTGCTTCAGCCTGAAGACATTGCTTAAGCTGAATACCTTTTAAACAATGGAGCAAAGTTGAAGTCACACAACTGAACTGAAGCCCTTGTGGCAGAACTGTCATTTCGCAGGAAACATGTTTGTCAAAAAAGGAAAGGACATTGAAAATGCATTAGCCAAACCTGAGCATGGGAATTAGAAAGAACTAGGAATGTCATAATTTACTCATTCACATCCTCAGCTGTTTGCATACAGCAGGTGGATCTGGTGCTTGGATTCCCAAAAGAAGCCTGTTTCTTTGGCCAAATTTTGACTGAATTTAAAAACACCAGCAAGATGGAAAGCTGAAAAATGAATGTAAACATGCATATGCTCCCTGCAAACACTGCTATAGGAGTGTTATTTAAAGGAGAGATGCCTGTGCTACTTTCACAGTTAATAAGCTGAGACTCAGTGGAAAGGTGCTGAAAAAAATGCAGAAGAGTTCCAGGTTTTTGTAAGAACAATAAAACTTGCTCAATTCAATCTTTACAGGTATCTCTTTAAAGGTCAACACTGTCTTTAGGTTTTCTAATGGAAGAATTGACTCAAGCATAAAGATAACTAAAAGTTATCAGTATATTAGTGAGTACAGGAACCTATCCATTGGTTTTTTATGGAAGGTTGGATGCAAGTCTTAACCCATGATGGTAAGCTGTTGCATTTCATAGTAAAAACCTTACAGATAAATGGGCATGTTCAAATAAAGGGATGATGAATTCAAACAGATTTTTTTTAAAGGATCAACAAATTTTTATTTGCATTTGTCTAACCAAGAAAAGCAAGGAAACCCCACCTTCTTTAGAAAGATAAATTTCCGATGTTTACCCCCATATTGCTCTATTTAAAGTACAGTTTTAACATCATCTTTCTGGAAACATCCTTAGCCATGATAAACCTGACTGCAGAAGTTAAGCTTAAGCTATAGGTTTTGTCACTTATGTTCCTGGAAGGATTTAACCAGACAGAACTGAGGTGTGGGCAGAGGAACATTTAAGCCTTTTATCTAAACACCAGTGAAAGAAGTATGATTTCAACTTGTATGACAATTCCGCAGCCTGAATGGTGAAGAATTTTGCTCTCTACACCCATTGGCTGGCCTTTTTCTCTCTCGTGCTTCCTAGCCCAGCTCTCCTAGACTCCTCATTTGTTACAGCAGCTGGAACTATTCACACTCTTGACATAAAGAAAATGCTTACAATAAACACCTCAAATACTTTAATATTACTGCATAGAGATTTTGAATCAGGTAAGGTGACCTGATGACAACAATCTAAAAATAAGACCTTTTCATTTCACTGACCTCAAAATATACCTGATTAGCAGTTTTTACATTACTGCAAAGATCCTCAGCTCCACTCCTTTTCCTACCATTTATGTATTTACCTTAGGACCGAAGAGCTGACAAACTCTTCAGAGTTTTGTAGTGATGGCATTCTGTGCTTTACCCCCATACATCTTTCCCTTAGGTACTTGGGCTTATGTTGAGCTGACATTAAAACCCATTTAGATGTGTGAAGGCCTAGGGCAATTGCAGCAAGCAGCAGCTCCGAATGCTGACATCCAGAGAAGAATCAGGTGCAAGACAGACTTGAAACTCTTGTGCCGCAGGCTAGGCAAGACTGAGTGTGTGATGGAAAGGGTACACTGGGTCTCAGGGGAGGAGGGGACTGCTCATTCATCATAAGCAGCAGAGGAGGTTGCTTGCTTACACTCAATGGTGGAGTCCCTGGAAGGAGCTTTATGCAAATATAGCATTAAACTGGCTGTACAGAGCTGACATGATGCAAAAAGTAAAAGAAGTATAAGCTTGTTTTGGCTTCTCAGATGGTCCAGCAATAGAAGATCCAATCCAGGCAGAGCAAAGAACATCACTTTCAAAGGGTTTCAAAGACCACAGCCTTTTTTCTGGCGTTTTCAGCTTTTAGCATCTTTTTGCTAATGACCTTGGAATCAGTACACGTATCGGCAAATCCCATGCAGAAAGAAGTTCCTAAACCACTGGGAATAATGTACTGACATCTAATGTAAACATGCCCCGTCACATGGCACAGGTAATGTGTTGCACCCAAAACATGATACATTTCTGTGACACCTGACAGCTCTGAAGCACTGCCGGAAGCTGAATTCAACAAATTAATTCTTTTAGTAGAACTAGAAGGAAAGAGACGATGAGAAAAGAAAGCAAATGTTTTCATACAGCAAGAGGAGAGCTATTGCCTTGATGCAGAGGCTGTGACCTCAACTGTATGGAGGTACCCTGCTGGGGTGATGCTCAACAGCTATGTCCCTCCTGTTCTCCAGGCTAGAAGAGCCCACCACAGGTACTCCACACATCAAGTCTTGACTTTTGTTCATTTGGTTTTCAAAAATCTTGAGCCACAGATTTCAAGGGTCCCCTTACACTGGGAAGTTGAATGGACAAGTTGCATGGACACAACTAGGAATCCTGTTTGGATGGGCTGCAAGGACTATAAAAGACAACTCCATTTTAGTGACCTCAGTGTGAACTGCATTTCTGCTTGAAATGTTGCCAGCCTCCATTTTACATAATTTACAGCAGGTTTGCAAGGTTTGCTTTATGAAAAGGAAAACAAAAGAGATGATGCTGACCACTCAGGTGTGAGAATCAAAGTCTGCAACGTTTTATTTTACAAGCACCAACTGCTGCAACTGTTGAGTGAAAATTAATAATTCCAACTGAAAGAATACTGAGCCTGCATGATAGTACACCACCAGCATTATAATAACTACAGTTGTAAACTGCAGAATTTATAAAGCTTATCTGTTATAGTATGTAAACACAAGTGTAGATTAGGTGCTTCATTCCTCCCCTTTTGTCTATATACTGGGTTTATTATATTAGGGCTATATCTCCTACCATGAATCATGATCACTTGGATACTACATGATACCATGGGGAATCTGAAAGCCACACCATATCTTGGCAGATTGATTCCATCTGGGAAACATGGCCCCCAGAAAATAACATGTTCCCAGTGTCTGAATTCTAGCATGCACTGTGATGTGGAAGCATTTACATTAGATAGCTTGGCTCTAAATTTGAAGATTTCTTAATATTGGTACTTTGAAATTTTTCATGGAAAGCAGACACTTCTTGTAAAAATGCTATGTTTCATTAAAAAAAAAAAGATCTAGAAAAAGTATTTGCTTTCAGAGAGATAAACCAGAAACAACATACTCAATCAAGAAAACAGTAACCAATATGAGGTCTTGAAAATCAGAAATACTCAAACAAGATACATCCTGGAATGACCACTTACATTTCATTTCTGTCCTGCATATATCTGACTGGTTTTATATAATGGCCCACTATTGTAGCTGTAGAGTCTCGTCCATTCTTAGGGGTGACAATGAAACCTAGATATTGTTGGTTGGCGTGGCCCAAGAGTAGAAACCTGAGAGGCTGCGTTGGCCTCTGTGCCCTGCTATGGTGGCAATGCTGCCCTTCCTGTCACAGCAGCTTGGGTACTGCTGGTGGGACCCTGAAAGGTGCCAGCTAGATGGAGAGATAAATTAATTGGTATTTTGCAATGCAGCAGTGTAAAAAAAAGTCAAATGCATAGTAGGAGGTGTCCAGAAGAAGCTGAAAATTGTACATCAGGAAGCTCAAGGATTAGCTGTCAAAAAGATTTGTTCTCATTCAGAGAAAAAAATTGTGGGTTTCTTGAAAGAAATACTGTGTGTGTGTATGTAATTTTATGGTCTGTGACATGCAACTTGTGCGAAAAGATGACCTCAACACCTATGACTAGATGGAGCAACAAAAATGTAACAGAAAGATGTACACGTACTAAGGGTGAAACAGAGGCTGTACAACATGCAAGGGAGCATAGTAACAGAATAAATAAGCATCTACAGAATGTGCTCTTGGGCTTGTGGCTTGATGGTTAGAAATTAGACTGTTGAGGCCAATACCTGAAAGAGGCCACATGGAAATATTGATGGGAACTGTCCTGAAGCATAATGAGAGATCTCATGGTGCTAACAGAATTTAATGAAGCTATCAGGGAAGAGCAGCATCTGACAGGTGAAATGTGGAATAGGGAACATAGACAAGATATAGATGAGGATGACCGTGAGAGATCAATGCTGTTTTAGCAAAAGAAATGACTTTGAAATTTGTCCGGGCCTACCTAAAGCTACAGGGAGAACAAGAAGACTTGATTCTGCGAGGATGGCCCAATGAACAGTGAAGTAAGCTATAACACAACTAGTGCAACAGACCCGTCCTGGTTTCCTACAGACATGTCAAATATTGCTTGCCATTCCCTCTCTGATGTCCCATCCCCTGTGCTTGGCTGGGTAAGAGGCACCATGAACATGTACGAGGGGCTGGTCTGCTCAAACTGATTGGCCAGCAGCCACTGCCTTTTGGGGTGAACATGGGCCTGGGTCATGGCTTCTGCCTTTCCCTAAGGTTGTCTGTCTCCTTCACCAGCTGAATAGACTTTTTTCCAAAGCTTGTGGAAACCCAAGTGGCTGAGACTTCTGCTTCCCTTCATTGAAGCTGGACAGTAGCTAACGCAGTGTTGGATGGTCCTGATGGAAGGATGGGGTCCAGAGAGCAAGACTGCAAAAGCCCCATTCCATCAGCAAAACAGGCCAAAGCCATATGTTGGAAGGGAAGAGCAACAGTGCACAAGCTATACACCGCTCACATAAACCTAGGACTATACCTCACAACTTCCAGAACAGCAGATGACCTTTTCTGTTTCCAGCTTTGGCTACTCTGCTGGGCTCTTTTTTTTTTTTCCTTTCCCTTTTTTTCCCTCTACTGTAATTTCTTATTTTAGATTTCAGTAGACACTTCACAAAAGGCACTCTCCAAAGGTTATGATAGCTCAAACATGTATTGCACCAGTGGGTTAGGAGCTGCTTAAATCATAAGTACATACGGAAGACTGAACATTGCAACCTAGATAGTATAAATCAGCATAGCACAGACCTGCAGGGTTCTGTCATCAGCTGATGAGTCAGTCCTGCCGTTTCCAGACATTTCCTTGTAATATTTGGAGATCTCAAACTACAATAGTGAGGAAAAACTCCAACTTGGGGTCAAGTACAATGCTGGTGGGGATGGGTGTAATAACTACATGGACTGCACACAACATTCACCAGCTGTGAATTTGGCCTGCTAAGTGGAAATTATCCACAGTACTCGGCAGTGTCTGTTTCCTACAGGCTCTTTAGTTCTTTCATTTGTCTCTCTTTTCTCAGGAGAGGCTAGTTTTTCTCAGCATTCCCTTCTTTTGCACTGGGAACTGAAGAACTTTGAAGTGTGTCTCCTAAAACACTGATAATCATCCTCAATTAAAATGAATAATGAATTTTTAATTTGCCACTTACCCTTAGGATCCAGTTGAGTAGCTAAGAGCTCATCTCAGCTTATATCCTACGTTGAGCTCTCGCAGGGATCCACTTTGAATTAATGCTGCAGTAACACCACAGCTTTGGCTGGTTGCTGTAAGCATGCATATCAGTTTGTGCAACTATCAAAACTCCAGCTAGACCTTCTAAATAAAATCTCCATTCTAGAACCCAAAATAATGCCAAGCTAGTATCAGATCAACACTTTTCTGTACCCTAATTCAAGGGTATTATGACTGCAAAATTAGAAGTTTTGTAAACTGGTTTCATTACACAGATTACCTCAATAAAATTTTAGACAGTAGTAGAGGCAGTGACACAGGGAATAAAGCAAAAGTATGCCTTGTGGTTGCTGTCAAACATGAATAATAGGTCCCATTTTTTTTAAATGAACTGGCTGAAAAGTCTGAACTTTTTTTGCAGAAAAGCAGGAACACTTTTTCCTAAAAGTGGTTACATAAAGCTCATCCTATTTTTCATCTGTCCCTGGCATTCTCAATGTCATAATGCCCAAAAGATTTCCCTTTCAAAAACGGCTATAGATAGACCAGCAAGTTTCATAACCCCCATTTGTTTAATAAATTTGTAGCACTACACAATATGCAGCCTAGGAAGATGATATGAAACATTAAAACACTCATATGAGACTGGAAGTGCTTGAATTTAGTACAGGAATAACCCTCCCTTGTGTTCAAGTTACTGAATACTTACTGTCAGGAACAGATTGCACATTGAGGCAATGTTATGTGTGTGAATTCTGTATTTCCTCTCTCTCCCTTCAAAATAAATCAGAGTGTGATTTGCCTTTCAAAGAAATGTTAATAAATTACAAGAAACGACAATACAATTGAATGAAGTCCTAATCTGGAGGAACCTAGAGGATGGACCCAGAGTTCTGTTAAATCCTAGAGGATCTTTATAAATGCTTAAAGGTCTCCACTTAATAATACTCTTCCTGGGTTTCAGCCAATTTAGTAAAAAACGTATATTTTGTACTAATTAGAAATCATTTAGCTGGCAGCAAAACCACTAACCAAGGCAATAGCTGGAGCTTATGGGACATGGACTCTACAGGCACTGTATAATTATCACAAATTTATTGAGATGAGCTGTTTCCTAACTTCTTCCAGTATAGCTTACACAAAGAGAACTTTATATTAAAATTGAGACTGTTCCAAAACAAGAATGTGGTTTCATTTATTACAATTAAGGAAACATTGCTTGGAGTGGACATTGTTCACTATGAAACTTAGAAATATGCATGGAACAATTGGCATATTAAGGGTTTTAAACTAGAGTTGGAAGGGTTTGTCCTGTCATAGTCTGCAAAAGGCTGGGAGAGGTTAGACATACATTTTAGCACTTCTTTCACTGCCATAGGCTTACATTTAGATTTTTGTAAAAATTTTAAGCAACCTAGGTATAGAAATGCTTTAAAAAGTAATGACAAAACATTCTATGATCGCTCTATTTTCCTGTAGTGTGGCAACTGAGTTGGATCAAAGTGGTGTCAGTGTATAGTGTCAGAAAGTAAAACAATTTGGTTATCATAAGCAATGCCAGAGATTTCACTGATCAAGAGAAAAAAATCTCAGTGCAGTCAAAAAGGAACACAAGACAGTGCTCCATGCCTTAATATATTGCTTTAACTATTCCAATTTACATGTGACACTCATCCCTGCAAGACTACTGCACTATAAAAACTGCTGTGGTCTGATAATCAATTTCAGCATTTTTCTGAGCCCTATGTCCTGTTGCATTGCATTTTTCTGCTAAATGCATTCGTGTTCGTCTCCTTTGTGTTTCACACTAACCTTTTCTAATATCTTTTCACCCTTGTATAAAAGTATTGTCACTGTTCTGTGAAATAAAGTATCAAAACTGAATGGACTGAAGGAAGACATCACTACTTATAGAGCTGAGAACAACATCACAAACTGCATAACAAGCAGAATTACAGTATTCTCAAGAATAAGGTAGAAAGTAGTGAAAAGCACGAAGTAAGTGATGAAATCTGCCAAACAAAAGGCACACAGTGTGAAAAAGTGAACTACGGCCTCAGGAAGTCAAACTTAGGATGTTGCATGTGTACTGGGAAAAAATTAATTGTAAAACCAAATTTCTGTTAGCTTCCTTGTGCCTGAGAATTAAAGAACAATTGAACAATGTTGTCCAGGGTGACAAAGAAATATGGTATGGACACCAGATTAAGCTCTCAGAAAGCACAAGCTAAGTATGCATACTGTTGGTGCTGAGTGCCCAGAAACAACATACGCAAATGCTAAGGACAGGGAGCATTGACAGTGAGGTAAAAGGGTTGCTCTGATGAGGATGTAAGCAACATATCACTACTAATTCAAACCACACCAATTTTTGCAGATAGTGTGCCACTTTCATATACTACAGTGTTTCCAAAACCATCACTGCCTTGCCCTCTTGATTCTCATCTGCAGTGCTGTGTTTGCCTCCTCACAGGTTGTGTGTGAGACGCAACCCTGCAAGGCAACAGTTTTCACATGTCCCAGGCTCTCTATGCTCTGGCACCTGCTCTGGCCTTCTCACTTTGATGGTTTCTTGCAGAAAGCCAGTTACCATTTCTTCTGCTGTTGTCATTGCTGCTCTGAAGCATATGATAAGGAATCAGTCAAATGGCTATTCCTATGACCGGCAGCAACAGCATGCCTCAGTACTCGTTATACAATTAGCTTTACATTGATCTTTTTGTGTGATTTCTAATCTGACAATATTCACAGCACAGTTCTATTCCTGAGAAGGTTGTCATGATATATGGTAATATATGGGATGTATGATATGGTATTTTACATATTTTGACTGCTACAAATGGTTGCTTTCTAACTGCTTTTTGGATTCTCAAGAGAATGAACATATTTTGTCAAGTTTGGTTATACAAGAAAATATTCATATCTTTTGAGAAAAGGAGGAATTTTATATACTTGCTTTAATGGATTAGAAATGTACCCACTTTAGAAAACTATATTATCATGCTTTAGAAATGTAAGCTTTAGAAAAGATTGTTTTTAATACCATTTAATGCATCTTTTTAATTAATTTGTAAAACAATTTGAAAAGTAAGTAAAACAGAACAAAAGGTCACAAAATATTCCCCATCCTCAATCCCAGCTAAAAGATGTCACTGATTTCATTAATTTCATTGCTTAATCCAGCTGCTTATATTGTTCAAATAGTTATAACCACAGTTAAGATGGGACCTCATTGTCTTGGGTACTGCAGAAAAACACAGTCAGTAGAAAATCTTTGTTTCTTGAAAACATGCATCTGTGAAGAGAACTCTTGACTGTATTCCCACTTGCCACATATCCCCACAATAAATTTAAAGAACAATATTTCAAACAGCATTTTCTGCAGCATTTATAGTGCATGGTCTGTAGTGTGATCAAACCCCAGCTAGGAACACTGCCAATGGCCATCATTCATGAAATTACTGTGACGTTACTAGTTGGCCTGCATTTGACATATGAATTGGCTTAACTGAAAGAGAAGTCAAATTGCTTTCAGAAATAGCCAAAAAGCTTTATAATTTGCAGGAAAACCCAGTCTGAGGTATACTTTTAGGCTATCTAATCTACTGCTTTTTCAAATAGTTTTTGATTAATTGCTTTACTGTATAAATTTGCACTAGAGTTAGTAAAAAGGCACATTGCGTCGTGCTTATTGAACTGTGATAATTTGTGTTAAGCGTAGTGAAGCAGGACTGCCAGAACCAACACACGACTGATCCAAAGTCCACTGCGGTTACTGTGAGGCAGTGGATACTTGGTGATTTGAAAATCACAGGGTGAAAAAACTGGTGCTTAAATATAGTACGTTCTAGAGAATAGTCTTTATTTTCTAAATCTACATGAAGAGTTATAACATGAAGTCTGCCCTCCCTAAGTCTTCTTAAATCTGTAAGTGCTAAAATATGCACTTAGTAGAAGATAACAACATAATCAGTTATTTATGAACGTTTGGATCATTCAAACTACCAGGCTGGGCAACATACACTCACTAAAGCCTTTATGTAAATCTGTAATTAGGCTGGTTTTGATCTAAATTTACAAATAAAGAGAGATTACTAATTTGAAGGTAGGAAGAGATAGAACTAGAATATTTTACAAACTTTCAAAAATATTACATTTTTCCCAACATTTCTACCAAATTCTTTGTTGATTTTATTGATTAAATTTATTTCTAAATATAAGCTTTAAAAAAATCAGAATCTACAATCACAAAAAAGCACCATTCCAGCATCAGTTCAGCTAGAATGCTTCAGCATCATAATGCTCTAATTTATTCTTCCACTTTTCTTTCCATTCTTTATGAAGTTGAAGCATTTCCTTACTGAGCAACACTGTCAAATTAGTTTAAATCTTGCCATTCTCTGTTCTCGAGTGTACGGAAAGGGGAAAAAAATTAATTAGTTAAAAAAAATAGCAGAAGTTCTAAGTTTTGTCACATGAACTGAAATGAGTACAGAACTGAAATATTAATTTATTCTGATTGTCACCTTTAAGTAGGTAATGACGGTAAGATACAGTGCCCTAAGGGTATCTGCGCAGAAACGCACATGCTGCACATTTTTAATTGCTCACTAGATGGCAACATTCCTCTGCTGAAATACAGCTGTAAGGCTGTAGGCCCGTGTCCTGCACAATTTGGCTATCACCTTGGTAGGAGGGAATATTAAACTATGGCTTAGAAAAAGAGGTGAAGAAACATTACACAGGACTACAGTCACAAACCCATCATTTCTGCTTCACTGTGTAGTGGGCGGTGGCCTTGTAAAGGGAACATCAACACAGATGTTAATGTTGCCTCAGGTATGGGTTTTAGTTAGAGAGTTCATTGCGAGTGTGATGGTCCCTACAGTGTCCCTTCAAATAACATCTAACTGACCCATACATGTTCAGCAAGCTGTCTGTTAAGACTTGATTTGGCACAAGGAACAAATCCTGGAGATATAGAGAATAATAATAAAAAATGCTTATCATGTTGGAGAAGTGCTTTTGCAACCTTCAACAGGAAGGCACAGCGTACTTTTTAAGACATGAGCCTGATGCATATATTGCATATGCAGCATAGAGTGCTGTGGACATCCATGAACAGTATAGGCAGGGAGGAATAACCTGTATTCTTCCAAAGTTAATAGCAAGATTTCTACTGAAAGGAGAAAGGTGTGGGTCTGGCTTTCAAATATACCCTCAGCAGAGGAGTTGAGAATGTTCCCACGTGAAGATCTCCTCTTAGGAAGGGATAGTGAATGACCTAAATGCTAAGCTCCTGCTTGTATGATATTGCAGCAATGGAAATTTAATAACTTTACAGTATATGAAGTTGTTCAGTGTAGGTCCTGAGATGAATGTATTAACCCAGCTAAATTAAGGCTTATGTATGTACAGGATGTCATTTGCAGTTAACCAGCGGGGCTTTTCTTTTACATACCCATCCTGTGCCAGTCTTTAAAACATTTTGAAGGTTTTGCTTTAGTGTCATTTTCCAGTCAATGGGTCAGGGTCAAAAGAGCTGTGCGTTACAGTGCGTTTGGTGAGTAGGGCCTGTGATGCCTCCTCCAATTCTCACCATGTGGCTGCCCTAGTCAGCGGTTGCCCACCTTAAGATACACACAGCAGAGCAGGGTCAGAGGGGCTGGGGAAAAGGATGATCAAGCCCAAGCCTATCAACCTTACTTACTATTTGACTTTAATTTTAGTAGAAATGTAAGCTCTCCAAGCCATTGGGTACCTTCAAATAGCACTGAAGAAAAGTCACGTAGATATACATAACACTTTTTTTCTGTAATTATAGAGGCTAGGCTATGTGACCTCCTGCATGCTCTAGTGATGCCTTATTGACTACCTAAATACATACAGCTACAGGGCACTCTTCAATC
Organism: Buteo buteo; assembly: GCF_964188355.1. NCBI lineage: Eukaryota > Metazoa > Chordata > Aves > Accipitriformes > Accipitridae > Buteo > Buteo buteo. The sequence continues at coordinate 39,980,648 of NC_134204.1, forward strand.
TGAACTGGAGTGAATCCTTAACCAGTCTGTTTTCTCCACAACAGTATTCACTAATAATTTTTTCTCGTATTTAAGAAATCATAGGCTGGTAATCTCAGTTGCAGTCGAGGCAGGGAAACCTTTCCATTAACTTTTATAGACCAAGATCTGAGCCACATATTTTGTGAGGAAGATGCAATGCTCAGCTCAGTGACAGATAATATTATGCACATATATTTAAACAAGATGGTCTTTAATTTGACCAAGTCTAAAAATAAGCCTTTAATACCTGCTAATTTAAAATGACACCTGGAAGAAAGCATTGCCATCCCTCTATGGACCTACCAGGGTCAGGAAACAGAGCTTTCTTCTCTCTTTAGGATTTCCCATGCACCATCTGACTTCTGTGGCTCTCTCTGCGAGGATAAAGCTGTTTTGCAAATGACCAAATTTCGCTTTTGACACGATGAGCAGATTTCACCCCACTGTTTGAGTTCCCACTGCAGCATGAGGAATCTCTGCCTTCCCAGATGTGCAGATGGCATGGTGGTCAGGGAGAAATAGGGCCGTGCCGTGGGGTCCCTGGCAGCATGCACCCTCAGGCTGTCTCCTGTGCTGGCAACACTGCTGGCTGGCTGGTCACACCTGGGTCATGCCACCCGTGAACAGCAGGATAGGCAGAGAAAGAGCCTGCCCAACTCATCTGGTTGCTGCATCTGATCTACTTTGTGCTCTGCCCACCTGGCTACAAATGCAGATAAAGTCTCCAATAAGATGCCTTAAGTACAAAAATACCTCCTTTAAAAGAAAAAGGAGCTGGCCTGGAAAAGCAGCTGATACCAAGCTGAGGCTCTGCTCCTGTATGCTTATTTACAGGCTTTGACTGATTTCTTTATGCTTTGAGTTTCTTTTTCTAACAGGAACTGGAATACTGACTGGGGCACAGTTCTGCCTAATGGGCAACTACCTGGTTTTATTCAACTTGTCACCATTGTAAGCTCTGGCAGTTACATGATAAATTTGTGTCTGTATCTGAAATTGCTCTTTCTTATACTTAGCCCCGTCTTCCATAAGAAACATTACCTATCCTGTTTCTCATAGTGGTCAGAAAATATGCAGTTGTACCCTGGACTACTCAACTCATTTGGAGGAATATACTAGTACCAAATACATGTGAAGGAGTCCTATAAAACTTTAATTGGTCAGCATCTCTTTCTCCTACACCTATTTACTGGTACAGAATTTAGAGATACTAGTAAGCATGCAACACAGGATAAGCTGTATTTTGCTTCCTGTGCCATTCTAATACTATGTGTTGAAACATTTGCTGTGTAAAAATTTTAAATTTCAAAACTGTTAAGTTGCATCTATTTCCACTACAAAGTCTACTGCAGATGAAGGTATGTTCAGGAAAAAGAGCAATTTCACATTCAAATTAAAGGAAAGCTCTGTTAAAGATCAAAGTAGGCCTGACCATTGGTGGAATTAGAAAATTAACATGTGAAGAAAACAATGTAAATCATGTGTAAATTATGTCCTAGAGTGTCTTAGAAAATATTATTTTTATAACTGAATTAAACTGACAGGGAAAGTAAGACTTGTTACTTGGATTTTTCAGAGAACCTTACTGTTGGATAGCAAGCAAAAAGTAAATACTAAAGTAATTTATGCAATTGCAGCAAGTTGTTTAGTCAGGTGCTGCAGGGACCATTGTTAGAACTTGTTTTACAAGCATTTAACATTTTCATTAATAATTTGAAAGAGAAGGTTCACAACATGCTAATTAAATGAAGAGATAATTCTAAATTGAAAGAAGTCACAAAGCATCAGTGAGGACTGAGACATAATGTAATAGGATTGAAAAGGTTAGAAAAATAAGAAAGAGAAAAGGGGATTCAGGTTTAGAAATGTGCGGTCAGAGGAATCTTAATAAAAACTGCCCTGTACAGGAGAGAAGTGAGTGAGAAACAAGCAAAGCAGTAACACTGAAGGAATAAGTGAACTGGATATTGGCTGGCATGTGATGCGGAAGCTGCAAAGACTACTTTGATTCTGGGCTGTCTGTGAAGAAGTCTGTCCCTTTGAGAGCTTACAGCAACTTTTAGGTGCTCAAGGATGGAAGGAGCCTCACACATTCATTTATGAGGAAAAAATTAATAGCGTTCCAATCAAGATCAGACAAATGGCAAGTGAGGTTGTGCTTAAAAAAATACATGTATTTGAAGAATATAAAGACCAGAAGAAAACTAAGACTGGAAATTTGAATGTGGTAGAAAGTCTTCAGTGGGGAAAAGAACTAACATCATCTGGGATACATAAAGCAACAGTTCAGTATATCACTAGACAAGGTAGTTTAAAGAAATTTCTATCAGGCATGAGGATCAATGCAGTATAGCTTTTCCACCTCCTATATATTCTCTATGATTTCATTAACAGTTAAGGCAGTAACTTCTATTTAACATGAGTTGAGCTTTTTCCTAAATCTCACTGGAGTGAGTAAGATACATTGCTGCAGTGAAATTTAAGCACACTCTAATATGAAATCAATGCATCCCAGTACTTAAGAGTTTTCCTGCTTTGACTGCAAGACTGCAGCTTTACAGATGGTCCAACAATCCACTGCAGCATTAAGAGGTATTTTCTGTTTGTTTTCAAACACTGAAAATATAATTTGCCTGTGCACTAATCCCAATACTTTATGGTACATCTCTTCCATTTTTTCAGTTGTGTCAGCTGATCCGTTGTACTACATTATCTCTCACTAACACCCTTACCTCTCTGCTGTACATGCCACAAATGACATACAGCAGTGCTTGAGTAAAATCCTAGCAGTTTAGGAGCCCCAGTTCCAATTTCAAAAGGAAGAGAGGTAAATCCCAGCACCTGAATTTTGCTGTCAGCTCAGAGACAGGCCCTTTGCTATGTCCCGGTCCCTGTGCTCTGGGGTCTTCCCCACTTTCTGTGCTCACCTCTGTAACTGAGCACAAACCCTAATTCATGGACTGTCAGAACTGTCATATTTCTGGTACCTCCTCTGGGAGGTCAGTCTCTCCAGGAACATTTCCTTTGGTACAGGGTGCTGCAGGAAAACAGCTCTTATGACCGTTTAAATTGTCTCTCAGCTGGTTTGGAGTACCGCAAACCACTGTTGCAGGACTGAGGTTTGCATAAGCCACATGTGAGTAATACTCATATGGCCACAAGAGCCAAGAAGGCAGCTGGAGCAGATGTACCTCACTAATCCTCTGTACTGCTGTGCTCTGGGTGTAAGACTTCACTGGACAGCAGCCTAGGGCAAATGTGATAACAAAACATGTCCTGCTAAACAGAGTGGCAGAAAAGCATAACTTTCTCCTCCACAATTCACAGTTAAGCACACAATTTGTTATACAGCTTCCTGTACATGAGCATCCATGGGTAGAAAACATGCTACAGATTCTAGCTGTACTTTCATTTTTTTTATCAGACAGTAACTACTACATACACCCTTTCTGCAATATATATCAAGCGCATGCCACATCTCCAGGCCCCTCAGTAGGTCTGAGTACACACATAAATTTGCACATCTCAGTGTACCTCCGTGAGGCAGCAAGGCCACGCCAGAACTATAGACAGGTTTTATGATGTGACTTTAATTAATTTGTTATGGGTGCTCTTGAATACCATCTCTTTTCTTTTTTCCTCCTTCTTCTTTCTTTTTAATTAAATTCCATTAACGAAGTGTTACCCTTTGATTATATTCTGAACCACGACTGACTCAGCATACTTTACTTGTTGAGGTGGGAAGTACCTAATTAGGATGCCAATCTTCTTTCATGTTATTTCTTTATAATAGAAGTAGTACTTCCAGTTGCATTGGAGAGGTATGACTAGAGGCATTAGATGAACAGAAATCCTCCTTAGAGAAGGAACACTGTTAGCTGTTGCCTTTCAAACCATCTCATCTCACAGAGAGGTCTCTTTGCTACTTTTCAAAGAAGAAATCAAGGGACAGGTTCTCCAAGGCATTCAAGCAGCAGAGCAAGGGTATCCATTCAACTATATTCAGAGTTTGTGCACCTCACAAATTCAGTGAACCTGCTCTGCATGTACATCCATGCACCAGCAGTAGCGAGCTGGTGCTTTTTGACAATAAATACCCTAGAATTAGCTGCCATGGGGATTCTGGGTGTTGACAAGAATATGGATGGCTGGCTGAAGAGATCATTTAACCCTGCTAGTAATGAGCTCATTTGAAACAAGCTCCCCACTACTAATTATCACTTGGTTCTGATTGATTTATCACCTACTTTGATGCTCCTATTTCATAAACAGAACATGAACTGCTGAGTTTAGGAAACTGCATAATTTTCAGGTTTTCATAAAACCAGAACTGCCTTGATATTGTGTCAATACTGCCAGACTGTCTTTCTTTCCTTTGCTCCCTGTATGTGTGCACATATACATGTGTGAACATGTGATTATTGTGTACCTGTGTATGGAATGCCTATATAATATTTTAATACAGACAATATTGCAATCTAGCTTATATATACACATTACACTAGAGCAATAAGAATTTTCCTTACCTATTTCAGTCATGGATATCCCCGGAGCTAATTGCCCATTGTTGAAAGAGCTATAGGTAAACAAGTTTGGTACAGAGGTGAGGTCATAGATAGGTTCCTGCTTTATCTGTTTGATTCCAGTCATGTCTAACCCAGACTGGTCTGGGGAAGGCTGGGCAGAATCCACGTTATAGTAACCCTCAGACTTCGGCAGGTCAATGATGTGCCCATTTGAGTAGGTGCTGCCAGTTTCGTTATTCAGGTTGCTCAAGCCATTGCTGATGCTGTTGCTGTAAACCCTGGCGAGGGCTTCTGCCTCACCGCTCTGCTGCTGCCTTTGTTCCTGCAGTCGCTGCTGGTGCTTCTGCACTTCAGCATACAAGCTATCCCTCTGCTTTTTGGACATTCTTCCAAACTTCACAGCTGAAAAGCAAAGCACAATGCAAACCATTGTTGTCTTTCATTTTTTCTTGATTCTCCTGAACCCCACCACTCTTGACATTTACTTTCAGCATTACTTTATCTGTGGAAACTTGTCTTTTTCTGTGGAAATTAGAGCAGATGCAAAGCTTTACACCATATGCATCTCACAAAGGAAAAAGTATTGTGTGCTTGGATTTACAAGGTGACGACAATGACTCCTATTTGACAGGAGGGCCTCAGTCAAGCAGTTCAGTTCCCACTGTGAATATTAAAAAGCCCATGCATCTTTTTATATCTCTGTGTTCACTGAACAACAACCCAGAGCTGTATGAAATGTACAGTCTGTAGATTCATATCCCATGTGATTTACCAACTTTCCACAAACCTTTAAACAGTGCACTAACAGGATTAGTACTCTGGATTAAAACAAGCCCTAAAGCCTTATTATCTCATCCTTTCAATGGGGTGTTATCTTCACACTTTTTCAAAAAAAAAATCTTACAGGTTAGAGTTAGAACCTAGAGGAAAATAACAGATTTGAAGGTAAACAGCACAAATGAATGTCATCTTTTCCACAGAGGGAAGTCTCAGGGATTTACACAATCAATTTACATAATCTCCATGCATAAATCCATGCATTCCTTCTGATGAGAAAGAGAGGAAAACACCAGAGTGCAAACCACTCTCCCCAGGAACAGGGTTCATTACACTGAGATTGAAATTTTCAAAAATGATAGGCTTGATTGCTGTGGAACTAGGAGGAGTTCTAAATCCACAGACTGCATATACAGTGGGTCATGGCTGATTATCTTCCCCCATCCCCCCTGCCCCATCTTTCTATAAATTCTGGCTTTCTACTGGGCTAGATCCTGGGATCTCAGAGCAGACATAGTTGTTAATTGTGCTCCAAAACTGATGAGGGATACATTCAGCATAATTTATCAGAGCACAGATAAGATGATGTTGCTCTGGAAATACTAATTTCTACATATTATAAGGTGTATTTTCCAATGCTGAGTATTTCCTGTCCATCTGTAATTGGAATCAATTCAGAATCATCACATTTATTAGCACAGAATGGGCTTGGCTCTCATTTTTGCTACCCTATAGTTCAGCTATAGCCCTCGAGAAGAGTCTGAGCCTACACATGTGGATGAATGTGAAAATCTTCAGTCGGGACAAAGAATAGAAAAGGAATAGTGTAATATGAAAAGGCAGTGCCGCAACACCAAAGAGATGGCAGCCTCTTCAACTTATTTGCACTTTTTTACACTAAGATTTTTTTTTTTTCTTGTTGCCATCGTCAGGTTACTTGCAGCCCTTCACACAGCCTGCAAGCTACCTCACAAGAACACAGTCCATGGTGCATTGCACACCCTTACAGACAATATACAGTGACTGTATTTTGAAAAATGCAACTGTGTATTTTCTTCAAATTTAAGGCCTCAGTAATAAAAACAAACACCCACTGTTTATTCTCATTATATATTCATTAATTGGATTCCCCAGCTGCTGTCAATTAGCATCCTGCCTCTGCGTGATAAAAATGAATCTGTTACATGGCTGAGAGGTAAAAATCACATTCAATTTCTCTGTTAAAAAAATACATACAGCTTATTTTAGACTTGCAAGAGCTCTTAATATTGTTAGGTATAAACACCCTTACATAAACAATGAGAGAAGAAAGCAATACTCTCAGAAGAATTGCTCCCTTTGTCTGTATGCAGTGGTCCCTGAATTATAGGTTGGGAAGACAGTGCTGTCAGTCACATTAAAACGCCCCTGTGATACCTCAAATCATTGGAAGATATTACTCTTAGGAGGAAAGCATGTGCTGTTAAATTACTGAAATGTTACTACTTTAATCTCCTCCAGGAAGAATCGGGAGCTAAGGCATCAAGTAAGCTGCATCCTTGGACCAAAAAGAGTTCAGGGATTAAAGGCTAGACTGAAAGGCCCCTTCCAGACTGGTGAGACTGGTGAGCAAATTGTTTCAGTGAGACATGAGACACGCTGAGGTAGGAAAAGACCGATTACAGTCCAAACTTAAAACAAGTTTATAAGCTGTGGACCATCTAAAGAGATAGGTCTTTCAATAACATCTCCATCGATGACTGTTAATTTCAAATGACACATTTTGTGTAAACTTTCTAAGACAGAAAATGCTGCCAGGCAATTGAAATTAATATAAACTGCCTTCAAAAATAAAACATTTTCTTATACTTCCTGACTGTTTAAAACGTGTCTGTGAGCTGGAACCCCCCAGGATACTGAAGAAAGCAGTGGTGGCTGAGGCAGGTTGGCTGTGGGCAGCCTTGCCCAAACCTCCCACTGCCCGCAGCTCTGGTGTGGTGCACATCCTCAGTCTGCAGATCATGGCTTGTCACACCACAGCTTGGAAGGTGGACTAGAGCGCTGCAGGGACCAAAGGATCCTGGTATTGGATACATTGTGGAGCTTTCCTCTGTTGTAGTGTCCATTTTCAGTTCTAAACTATGACATGTTTCTTCTATAGACCCAGATGGGGACAGGGGGCAATGTACAGGTAAAAAAAATGTTTTTTTTTTTAGCAAAGCACAATATTTGGTCAAGTGCTCTGAATAAAACAAACAGAAACCCCTAATGCTATCAAGGTGTAAATTTCTTCTTAACTGCCTATTTACTGTCACAGACCTTTAGAGATCTCAAGGAAAGAGATGCTTTCACACATCAATATTTAAGATAAATGTTAATGCCTAATATAAGAGGCTATCTAAACTGGAATATAAATCCACCTTTTCAGAGGTGACCTTTTTGTGCTTTTGGTCAGAACAACACATGTCACTTCTGATTCTTTCTGTTCCAAACTAATACTGCTCTCCATTTCACAATTTCCCCACCCTCCCCATGAAAATAGCTTTCTTTGTTAACTGAATGACAAAGATTCGTGTCTCACAGTGCGTGCATTACAAAGCAAAGAGCTTCTTCTCTCTCTTTTTCCAGAAATCTAGAGGGAGTTTAAGTCAGCAGTGAAGAAGAGTTTCAAAGGGTTTAGGCGTGAAGCAGGAATCTTGACTCCTTACCATCTCGAGACATTCCCAGGGCAAGACATTTCTGCAGTCGGCAGTGTTGGCAACGATTTCTGTTGGTTCTGTCAATTAAACAGTTTCTCTGCCTTGGGCATGAGTAGGAAGCATTGTTCTGCTGACTCCTCCGAAAGAATCCCTAGGGGCAAGAAAGCAAGGGAGACAGAGTATTACCATGTGCATATATGTGTGCACACACATACATGCACACACACAGAGAACCATGTAAATGACTCCAATATACTCTTATTTAGTGCAATGCTACTTATGCTGTGGCTTTGCAGATGTGTTGGCCTTTTATAGTGAAATTAAAGAACATTTACTTATAACAAGGAGAATTGTGCTTTATTCTGCAGAGAATGTAATTCTACTTTGTTAAAACACAAACAATAATGTTACAGAATGCATTCTTATTGTGCAATAACGACTATGTATCATCGAATGCTTGCTCCTAATAGAGGAAAAGCTTGTCAGCATTTGTTAACAGATGACTTAAAAGTACTTGTTCTGACTGTTTTCTTCCTGTAATGAAAAGATTGGTAATAACCAGCACTGGCTATGCATAGCGTTAGAAGCTGAAATCTGCTGCTCAATTTAAGCTGGCAAATGTTGATCTGATCTGGAGGGACTATACACTTCAGGAGTGAAAAGTAATTCAAATTCAAGCATCACAAAAGCACTAGGATTTAATGACTGTATCAAGTAAAGCCAACACACAAAGAAGAAAGCAACACCTTTAGACACTACCATGAGAAAGTAATGACATTTTCCATTTCAATGGAATATAAGATTATCCATTTTATCTATGTAAAATTTTGTAGTTATTCTATCTCCTAGAAGTTTTTCTGGCCAGCTGTGGGCTATTTTGCTAAAGATCAGAAGGCTAGAAGGAGAGTATTAACCCATACCTAATGCCTTATAAGCTCTTGGCTTCTACGAATGAGAACGAGAGGTACCATTATGGTAAAGGTCACAAGAAATGGCAGATGTGACAAGAGGAATGAAACCAGGGGGTGAGGATTATAGAGTGAAAGAGAGAGGAAGAAGGCATTTTATGATATTCTTTTCTTTACTGTAAAATAAAGGACAAGAGGAACAGCAAGTCCAGAAAGAGATGAACAAAAGAAGTTCCTTGACCACTTTGGCATCTTTAGGTGTAGGCAGCTGGGATAGAGTTAATTTTTTTTCTAGGAGCTGGTATAGCATTATGTTTTGGATTTAGTGTACGAATAATGTTGATAACACACCGATGCTTTTAGTTGTTTCTAAGTAGTGTTCATACTAAGTCAAGGATTTTTCAGCTTCTCATGCCCAGCCAGCAGGATGACTGGAGGGCCACAAGAAGTTGGGAGGGGACACAGCCAGGACAGCTGACCCCAACTGGCCAAAGGGGTATTACATACTATGTGACCTCATGTCCAGTATATAAACTGGGCGGAGCTCGTCACGGGGGCAGATCTCTGCTTGGGAACAAAATCGGCGTCGGTTGGTGGGTGGTGAGCAATTGCATTGTGCATCACTTGTTTTGTATATTCCAATTCTTTTATTACTATTATTACTATTTTCACATATTTTTTTTTCTTCCTTTCTGTCCTATTAAACTGTTCTTATCTCAGCCCACGAGTTTTACTTTTTTTTCCAATTCTCCTCTCCATCCCACTGGGTGGGGGGGAAGTGAGTGAGTGGCTGTGTGGTGCTTGGCTGCTGGCTGGGGTTAAACCATGACAGTGGGGTTGTGTGGTCGGAGAGCTGGAGGATAGCCTAGCCACTGCAGAAGGCCATGAAGAGAAAAAGGGCAGAAAGCATCATTACTGCAGTTACAGTAGTCACCAGAAGTGATGCCAAAGTGGTTGTGCCTTTCTGGACTGGTTTGCAAACAGCTCTGACGGGAGCCAAAATGCAAGAGGCGACTCCATTTATCAGTCAAAACCACTGTTATCTCTGCACAGGCTGACAGATGGTAATACTGAGCAATGGAAATTGCATCAGCCGTGCGTTTTGGGGAAATGAGAGTGGGGAATTAACAGGGTGACAGCACCACAGGGCTCAATTTGCTTGCTACAGGTAGTGCCTGAATTCTCACTCAAGTCCTCATGAACGCAATGAGGATGGTGTGGGGTATCAGTAACAACAGGTGACAGGCATGCTTTCACACCAAGGACACCAGCAGTGCTAGTTCCTGAGGTCAAGCTTAAAGAGGCTCACTTCATCCGGCCTGTGGAGGTTTTACCAGTTACTGTAATATATCTAAAGACAATTTAGTCTTAATTTAAACTTAATTTAACTTAAAGTTTCGTGATTTGCACTTTTGAAAACATGGATGTCCTTTAAGGGAACTCTCAGAAAAAATCTGGTGGGGACTTATCTAATTCTGGCTGACCAAAACTTCCTTAAAACTATGGAGAGTAGTTTAATTTAAGGCTAAATGGATGCTAATTTCAGACATTTCTACACTAATTGCTGAACTTTACAGCCAATTTTGGTTTTGACATGAAGAGGATTTTCTGATTTAAAGGTTTAGATTTTAGCAGCTCCTATGTGGATATGGATTTGAGAGAACAAATGAATTAAGTAAAGTTAAAAAACCCCACACAACCATCTAGCATTGACTATGACTTATCCTGTAGTGCTGTTTTTTCCCATTAAGGTTGATCTCATCACAGGAGAAATTGTTTGCTCCTTCTTTGCCCCTCTCAGGAAAAAATCAAGGGTCACTAAATAAAATTAATCTACAGCAGGTAATTTATTTTTCCAAGGAGACTTTTGTACTCTCTTTCCCCTGCATAAGATCTAAATGTTGTCTTACAAAGTACAGACAATCTTTTAATTTCATTTTTTGGGGATCTTTACATAGTATTGGCTATATTTACTGAGAATAATTCCACCTGGGGGAAGGAAGATGCAGTTCATTACTAAGGAGCTATGGACTTAAAGACAGGTTTCTCAATATTCCCAACACTGACAACAAGTCTTTCGACATCTTGAACAAGTCACTTCATCCATCACCTACAGTCAGTCTGAGAAGGGAAACAGTCATGTGAACTACTGCCTAAAGCATAGCAAAAGAGTGGTAGCAAATACTTTGTTCGGGGGTAGGCAGGAGAGATGATAAAAGGCTTCTCAGCAAAAGAAGGAGCGACAGAGACAGATAGGGTGGAAACCTGTCTTCAGGTTTTGCCATCTCCATGATGATAGTGACAGAGCCACCATTTTCTTCAATGGGTTCAGCAGGTTATTCAGCACATGCAGGCATGCACACTAAAAAGCAGTAATATTTATGATGCCCCTTAAGCACTTATAATATGCATTTGCAGTTTCATAGCTAATGTAGGGACGCAGAGTTAAAGGATTTCCTGTCCCTTGAATTTTGTAGCACTGCCACTGGCAGTACAATCCTTGGATGCTGTGTCCTGAAATGCTGGCACAATGTGTATGCATGTTTGTGGAGTGGTTCTTGCCTCTTTCTTCCACACATGGTCTCCCTCTTAATTAATTCCGATTTCTAATGCATTCAGAAAAAAAGAGCCAGAAATGGCCAGTTATTAGTATTCAGGCTGAGCAAATAGTTATTTAATTGCTGGGCAATGGAGAGCAGAGTTGCACTGCCCGAGACAGCACTTACGTTAAAAGAGAGCTCTGACAGACTGAGATGCCTCCCATAGGACCCAATGTGAAAACTGACATCTTTTTCCACAACAGGCTCACAAAACAAGATTAGACTAATTGATCTGATACTGCAAAACTGGCACAGAAACAATAGGGTTAAAACTGTTGTAAGTGGAAGAGAAGCTCTTTATCTCAATAAGCAGTCTACACATAGAGCTGAGGGGTATCATCTCCTCTTGAGGCACACACAAGGGCCAGCATTAACCCTAATCACGTCTACAGGAGACTATACCTCTAACTGCTCTGTGGGCACTGAATACTGAGACAAGATGCTGCTTTTCTGCTTAAAGCATTTTTCTCCTGTAGCTTTTGCACCAATTTTGAAGTATCAGATCAATTAGTCTAATCCTGTTTCATGTGATCATCATAAGAAGATGCTTATTTCTAGTCCAGTGCCACAATAAGACAATGACACACTGCGGGTTGTTCCAATTACAATTGTTAATACTTCTGAAAGACATCTGAACTTTGCAAATATATTGCTTCTCAATGTGTTGGCATCAAAAACTTTCTTTTGGGAATGGGTGCCCCCAAATTGTCAGATTTTTCAGATGTTCTAAAATTTTGTAAAGCATTAAGTAAATACAGACTTGCCATTTCACTCTATAAATATGCGCCCACTTTCAAATGTACCAGTTTGTTTCCACACAGAAGAAATCAGAGGAGCTGCTTCTCCATCTTTGCAATTTCACATTTGCATTCAAAGCTGAAATACCAACATGTAGTACGAAATTCTGGTTTTCCATGAGTAATGATATAATTCCTTAGATAATAAAATCACAGAGTTTTTTTAGGGTTGAAAACTGATGCCTTTCTTCTCTTGGCCTGGGGTCTGATTTGAGTTATTTGAACTAATGCTTGGGATAATATGTTAATATAACTAAGCAGCATGGAAGGGGGTTTTGCTCCCACTTTTTTTTTTTTTTAACTTCCAATTCCCAGCAATTGCCCTGTGCTGGAGCCTATAAGGAAGAAGACAAAGGATTCTTTTACACTACTCATACTATAAGGCATTTTTAGTTTTGGAGATTACAATTTGGCCTGCAGAGAACACAAAAAGGATAAAATAGGACCAAACTGACACCTGTAAGCTTTTGAGATGTTGAACTGAGATACCATGCCAACTTTTAATGTTACACAGATTGTATAGGAAACAAGATAAGAAATCCATCTCTCAAGCTGATTTAAGGTAGAACAGGTGTGACTTACAGTTGCCAGCCTCTGTATCAGCACTTACAATTCATCAGATGTGATTAATTCATGTTTCAAATGAGGAGATAACTCTAAAGACTATTTGATGAAAAGGAAAGCAACTGGTAAAATTAGGCATGAAACCCATCTATATCAGCAGCAGGCTTTACAGCCTTTGGCACCACTTGCTTGAAAGCCTATAAGAGTGTATTATTGTACACAGATGCCTGAGGCTAATGCAGATGCTGATGACTATGCTGTATTAAAATCTCATACCTTGCAGCCTTCACATGTGATGACTCCATAGTGTATTCCAGAGGACTTATCACCACAAATTTTGCATGGTATCACTTCAATTTGTGCTGAAAAAGAAAACAAGACAAATATTTTGAGTATGTAATTCTATTTAATTTCTTTCTTTCTCAAAAGAAGATCTTAAAAACTAGATCTAGACAGCAGATAACCTGTTCAGCCCCCTGACAATATAAAACTGCTTTGTATTACACTCTGTGTTCCTGAATGCTTTGATTTGGCAAATTTTAATTGCTTCACATTATGTAGTTTCTACCATACCCCACAAAACTCTTCAACAATTTAAGATATCTCACAATTAGAAGGTTTTTCCTCATATTCTTCTTTTTTGTTTTTACTTGTTAATTTCATCATCTTTATTGGTAATGACAGTCATTAGAGGTCCTAAATAATTATCTAGATTGTTCCTGCTTACACATTTCAAATATTCATGACTTTTCATTTTGCCAAGGTAGAATTACATGTTATATTGTAATGCATTTTTCAAAGCAGTAGAGGTGATGAATTTTTCACATCCTTCAGATTATGACTTTAAAACACAAAGATACCAACCCCACTAGCAGAGATGGCCTTGCAAATGATTGTTTAACTTCTCCTTCTCTTCAAGCTATTTTTTTCAGCACCAGGTCATGAGCAGTCAAGGCCCACAGACTGAGTTTAAGTAGCCAGTGGCTGTGTGCTGGGAGAGGCAAGTACTATCTGAAAATAGTTTTGAATGTGGATGTTTGAATATGGATATGTTTCAGATCCTTTTACAAACATAATGGTCATTTAATTCAGAGAAGGAAAACATATTTCACTACCTTCCATGTTTTCTTTCTGCTAACACAGCTCTTTGCTTCCCTCAACTGCTTTGAATCCTGTGTGTGTTTCCTTTGGTGATGCTGTAGGAGCTCATAATCTGAATTGTATGGAAGGACTGTGCCTTTATTCTAGTCAGATGCATTGAGAAGAAATGGAAAACCTATTTTCTTTCCCTTTCATTTGTTTTCCTATGTGGGATGCATGCCTCCCTGCAATTCTCCTGCCACTTGGAAGTAGCATCATACTTGTTAAGGATCAGTACTCCTGGTAGACGTCCTTCCTCCATGCCCAAGGCAACAATAGCAGCAGTTCTCTGCAACACAAGTCACTCATCAAATCCTTGGGTAGCAAAGCTGAGAGATTGTGTAGTAGGGCTACCCTGAGCATAAGGATTGCCAAGTGTTAGTACTTTAACTGGAGACATTCAACTCCTAAGGACTGGGAGGCAGGGAAACAAGATTATTGTCCAGATGCTCATCCTAAGGAGAGCATCCCATTTCAGACCTGTGGGCCGTCAAAAAGGTTATAAAAAAAATGCTGGAAAAAAACGGTACTTAAAAATGACTGCACATTGTATGCTAAGCACTAAGCATGCTTGTACAGTGGATGCTGTGACAATGTAACGGTATAGTCTGGATTTTGCCCCGTTTCTACATATGGTTATCATTCACCACTCTTAGGAGAAACCGAGTTTCCTAAGAGTTACCTTCCTATCACCACGTGGTTAAACAACCAAAACTCAGAACCATGTCCTGCAGAGCCACCGCATTTGCCACTGGAAGCTGCACTGCATCTCCTACTCCCCTAGCCCTCTACTCAGGGTAGAGGCATACCAAGGTAAACTCCACAAGGTGAATGCTAGCAGGTCCTCTTCTCTGGAAAGTCAAGTAACTATTCCCTTGGGACACCGTTTCCCAAAGGAACCAGGGAAGAAGGACGTTCATGGATGGCTAAAGAGACTTTAGTTTTCCACTGTAAGCTCAGTTTCCTGAGATGCTGTCTCTGATCAAGCACATTTTTAGGCAAAGCTTAGACAAGCAAACCAGTTTTTAAACTGCTACCAATCCAGGGTGGGTAGAATTAATCCTATTGTAGGAAACAGCAACTTGTTGTTAATATATGATGGATGGAGATGACCCAGAACCAAAATCTTGCCTGTCTCTGTACTTAAGAAAGTTCATATCTAGAAATAAAATTTTCTATGTCATCCACAATTTTTGTGTTAGCTTCTGTAACCCATTTTGTTTTCATGAACTAGGTGGTGCTAGTTTCCTTCCCTTCTTAAGAAACCAATACACATTAGCCATCCTGGCATGATAGATGAATAAAAGAGGCAGCAATTCCTTACAGAAAAGCATCTGCAGTTCTTGACAATTTTGGATAGGTTGATCTTACCCAAAAATTCCTATGCCTTATCCTCATTGAGATAATTAAAACATTTAAACATACACCTCTATGTACTGCTGTTTGAGAGGATAGTTTGACTAATTGCTCACAGGTCTTTGCTTGGGTCACATGGAGGGAACAAGGCTCAGGTCTGGGGCCACGTGCTGCTTTATGTTGACAAGCCTCAAAGACATATGTCAATGTCAGAGGCAGGAACTACAGTGGGACTCTGACGACATCTTCAGGAAAAGACAAGACAAAGGAAGAAAAAAAAACCCCAAACAATATGAAGGTACTTTTAATGTGACTTGCATATACAGTTTGTAACTGTGATAGGAACAGAGACAGAAGAATTGATCCCGTGACACTCATTGCATTTAGCACAGTACTCGTTACTGTGAGCAATCAAAAATTCCATGCATGACTTGCAATTATAAGCACTACATTAATGGTAAATATTTGTGGACCAGGTTAGTAAATGTTAAGTCTCCAGGTTTCAATTAATATGAAATAAATACTTTAGACTTGCGACTCAGCAGTTCATTTAAACACTTATTCAAAACTAACCATTCTATAAATTAGTAAATACAAGATGTCTAGGAAATTGCTACCATGGCTCCTTAGAGCACTCACAGAAAAGGCAGCCTCTTTAGGACACATAAGGCATTTGAAGAAGTTTGGAAAAGTAGACTCTGCCACTGTCTCCTAGGCATTTCTTTTTGTTCATAAGACAGCAAAACAATTTAAGGATTCGTAACAGAAAACTTGAGCCATTAATTGTACAGGCCAGATGAAAAAGAAGCCACTGTATTCCCAGAAACCTCTTGAATTACTGTAATTAACACCCAGTGTACCAGGTTTCTTTTGCAGATTTAATGACTGTCAGAGGCTACTACACATTTTTCACGCTGTATCTTTGTTCAGCTGCCTATAATTTTATGTTGTTTTTCTTCTTCCCTTCTCCTCTTAGACCAACAAACGGTTCAGGGACCTGTATATCCTACATCTCTTTATAGCTATTATAAAATAAGCAGCTCGCTTCTGAATTCCTTACAAGTGTAAAAGGCATTGATTCAGTACCACTTCCTAAATATTGAGGTAAAAATGGAATGAACTAATAATAGTGGAGTTGCCGCAATGATAAGTTTCAGCAGCACAGAAATAGAGCTTATTTTCTCCCAGTGTAGTAAACATGAGGAAGGACTAAGAGCAAAAATACTTATCTCCACTTTTAAAGCCCTTCTACTTGCCTTCTTACCCATCAACTTTAATAATGTGAATAAGAATAATGGCTCCTGTCTCTTTTCAAGCAATAACACAGGTCTCAGCTGTCCGTTTGTCCCATTTTTCAACAAGCGCATTCAGTTTTCATCCTGTCTTGAGACGTATCACTCGATAAAAGCCTGCAAAAGCACCATCACCCTGATGTCTAACGAAACATTTATAATGTTTGGATACATACTGCATTGTGATTGATCCTTATCAGCAACTGTAGCTTCTCTCATCAGTACCACAGGTTCATCTTGTCTCTCTGAGGTATTCATCTCTTATTTTATACTTAAGTTTAAAGTTCTTTGGGGCTGGGAACTGCCTCTGGTTTTATATGGCACCCTACAAATTAGAATGCCGCAATGGAAATTAATTAATTCTACATGACTAGTAATAATAACCTACAGATGCTGGGTTTACCACCTGGAACCTAATTCATTCTCTCAGGACAACAGGAAGAAGGGTGAAATTCTATTAAGGAAGCAAATACAAAATCATCTTACACATTTGAAATGAACACTTGGATAAAAACAAATATGCACTTAAAACCGTCTTCAAACCAAGCCTTAGCTGGTTTTCTCAAATGCTGCCTCAAGAGAAATAAACAAGTACACCCATCTGCTTTTTTTGTCTTTTTTTTTACCAGCAAAAAATTTACTCAAGGGCAAAAAATTCATTATCCTAAAAGTAGGGCAATAATCAGGTTTCAAGAATTGTTATATTCATGAAATTAGGAATAAACCTGGAAGGAGATATGCAGCTAATTTGTTGAATTCCTCTTGAAACAAAGATAAGAGTCAACAAGGCAGCTAATGTGTCCATTGTGTATTTGTGAGGACTGCCACTCACATGCATATGTCGTGTAACAAGAAGAAAGCAAAGTTCACATTTTATATAATCTCAGTTTAACATCTGAGGAACTTCCTTCAGGAGAGACAGGACTATAATCTCCCAGATTTGTAGCTTTGGTTCCAAGGGGAAAAAAGACTCAAGCTTTCAATATTTAGTTCTTGATCAAAAGAGGGTGCTAAAGTATGCTGGGCATGAACTTTGAAGAAGTCCTCTCTCTAATTTGTTGATCCAGGAGGGATTGCACTTGGAAACATCAAGGCTAATCAGAAAACCGATAGCAAAAAAATCAGCTCCTTCACCTTCCAAAAATTCCCATCATCCTTAAGCTGGAGTTCTTTGAAAAATGCTGGTAGATTGGCCCAGTTCACTTTCATGTTTGTATCCCTAAGTGATTTCAAATTAATTATATTCAGCATTTTTATCTAGTTGCCAACTGTGCTTTTTTTATCCTGACCTCTGAGTAAGACAGGCTTTTTTCCTTGCACATTACCATCAATAGAAGTTTCCACTGTAAGTTAGGCTGCCAGCTAGATTTTGGTATCTCCTTTGCCATTGGGTTAGATATTCTGCGGCTTCACAGCAAGACTTCAGGTGCTTTGCATTTGTATTTAATAATCTGAAAATATAAAGCTGAGGATACTAGCTATGTTTTCAGCCTCTGTCATACGTCATGCAGTGAGAGCTACATAGTTAGCAATATCTCAGCAAGCTAATTAATGCTAGCTAAAGTTAATTAATGTGTCTGTA
Organism: Buteo buteo; assembly: GCF_964188355.1. Taxonomy (NCBI): domain Eukaryota; kingdom Metazoa; phylum Chordata; class Aves; order Accipitriformes; family Accipitridae; genus Buteo; species Buteo buteo. The sequence goes on from NC_134204.1 coordinate 39,998,889, forward strand.
GATACGTTTGCTGTCAGCCATACCCCAAATGAGCCATTAGAGTAAGCAGATGTAATGGAATTCACCCAGGAAAATAACGTCTTCATAAAATCTTAGCTTTTTCGCACAGTGATACACACAACTCTGACTGTGAGTCTGGACCCTGGACTTCGTTAGAGCTACACAGACTGTCAGGTCCACTCTGCTCAGGGCCCTCCCTGCATGTGCAGAGAGGGTGATGATTCCCAAATATGCCAGTCCTGCAGCTCATGTACAGAGACATACCAATTCCTCAGAAGCAGAAGTTTTTTTGTATCTATATGTCCAACTGGGCATACACAGTAAATTTGATCTGCACAGGATCTGTAAAAACTTGTCATGAATTTCAAGGTAAGTGGTACTCCTGGAATTTGGATATTGAGAAAAGTGATAGATCATTGCTTGAAATAAAAGAGTGACAGATTACTGCTGAAAAGATTGTTTTTCCATAAATCCATGCAATAGTCAGGTCTGATTTCTTTCATGGTCTCAAACTCTTAGTTGAAGTTTTTTTAGTTTATAATCAATGTCACTTGGAAGGTTTTTTGGTGACACCTTTTCTGTCCCTCTTCCTCTTTTAGGATTTTCCAGTGGGGGGAAAAAAAAAAAAAAAAAAAGAAAAGCACTGAATTGTTGTCCTGGTTTCAGCTGGGATAGAGTTAATTGTCTTCCTAGTAGCTGGTACAGTGCTATGTTTTGAGTTCAGTATGTGAAGAATGTTGATAACACACTGACGTTTTCAGTTGTTGCTCAGTAGTGTTTAGACTAAAGTCAAAGATTTTTCAGCTTCTCATGCCCAGCCAGCGAGAAAGCTGGAGGGGCACAAGAAGTTGGCACAGGACACAGTCAGGGCAGCTAACCCAAACTGGCCAACAGGGTATTCCATACCATGGGACGTCACATCCAGTATAGGAACTGGGGGGAGTGGGGGTGGGGAATCGCCGCTCGGGGACTGGCTGGGTGTCGATCGGCGGGTGGTGAGCAATTGCCCTGCGCATCATTTGTACATTCCAATCCTTTTATTACTACTGTTGAAATTTTATTAGTGTTATCATTATCATTATTAGTTTCTTCTTTTCTGTTCTATTAAACCGTTCTTATCTCAACCCACAAGTTCTATTTCTTTTTCCCGATTTTGTCCCCCATCCCACTGGATGGCGGGGGAGTGAGTGAGCGGCTGTGTGGTGCTTAGTTGCTGGCTGGGGTTAAACCATGACAATTGTACATCAACTTTTCTTACAGATCAACTCTGCCCTTTACTGCATGACTATTCTAAAGATATTGGAAAACAACCTTTTAAAACCTCAGTTTTTTTTTTTTTTTTAATGAAAAAAGCCAGTCTTTATGTAGTTACTGTGTGCTTCCTTATTCTGTGCATTTAAAATTTATTTTTTAAAAGCAAAGGTAAGATCAAACCTTAGAAATATGCATGACAATGTCTGTAGACTGATGAAAAGTTTCAAAATTACATGCTATATATTAGCTTTTTTGCAGGTTTTGCAAATGAAGGAAATATGTTTATATCTGCACTGTAGATTCATACTTTGGAAGACTTTTTGTACCTGTGTCAGGGCCATAATAATATTTACAAACCATTGTCAGATGCTTTGATATAGACAGATGAAGTAATATGAGTTCAAATGATTATGGCTGCTGCAGAGCTAAAGGTAATCTCCAAACTGCTCACATTATCTGATCTTTTTGTATCTTATTGTTACATATTAATTTTGGAACAAGTCTGGAAAGAATGATCTGCACAGATTACTTGCCTTTACATTCAGCAGAAAAGGTAAAATTATAGGAAAAAAATTGAGTGCAGTAGAACAACCTTTTCCCATCACAAGGACAGAAATAAGAAAAAAAAAGTTTTTGTTCAAATACACTTTCTTTCCTTTCCTGAGTGTAACTATGATGGATCTAGCAGTGTTATTTAACAATTTATGAATAGTAAAATGTTGCTATGCTTGTGATGGTCCAAGGATATAGATGAGATGAGATTTTCAGATAGATGTAGTATCTTTTATTAGACCAAGGGATACATACTTTTAAAAAGAAATGCTTTTGGACGACTAGCTTTTTATCACACCTTAGATAGGAGCAAAGGTCTTCGAGCTTAAAACAGGTTAAGGATAATTGCTCAGAGCTGAATTTCATTATGCTAATAAATTAGAAAAGCTGCAAGATTTGCAAGGTTGGATTATTCTCTGTGGAGCAAAGGTAGTTGTGAGCAAGAGAACCATAAAAGTCTTAAGAGCAGTGACATGATGTTGTGAGATAATTGATACATACTTATTTTGGATTACCAGTCTTTTTTTTTCTGCAGAAGTGATGATTTTAATGAGTTAAAAACATTTGTAAATGAACAGAATATCTGGATTTCCATGGGGTTATTACAAGACAGTGGTGGTCATGCTGTTTCCTGGACTCCAAATAAAAGCTGTGCAGCTTTTTTTGCCAAGAATGGCAGCCCAACAGTCAATGAAACACCAAAAGGTTAGGAAGATGCCAAAGGTACAGAAATTGCTACCTAGCAGCTTGTTTGTTTCTTTATTTTGGACAAGAAAGAGTGGTTGAAGTGCATGAGAAGCACAAGTGTCTAAGGCTGTCCTAGACTTTAGTGGGATGGTTCAGGGGCAGGGAAGGCAGCAGAAGAGAAGCAGAACTGCCTGTATCCTCTGCAGGGCAATGATGGCTAACACAGACAAGTACAGTGTCCAGATGTGAAACAATGAAAATCATCTCCCTTGTTGGAAGCTATGGCTCAAAGCTTGACCCCTGAAAGGCTGTGCTCAGAGAGGTCAGAAAGGGTCAAAGGATCAGTAAAATTTGACAACTCACCTAGCACTCTGTAAATCTGTACAGAAGCATTTTCATTGCCACTCAACATGGACTTCTCTATATTAATCTATGAACTCTTTTCCCTAGTAAATCATATGCATGGAAGTTATGTGTGTAGCTTCAAAGGATGGTGCTACAGTAAAACAAGTTACCACTAAACAAAAACAGGTTGCCAAACAGATGATTTGGACTCTCTAGGTGAGTTCAAAGAGTGATATTTAATTAAATTCTTAAAGCTTTATCCTGGGACCCATAAAGAGCTCGGAAACTTGCCTTATTCACAGGGAAAGATTTAAGTGTATAATAAATGCAGAATTATTACTGTACAGTTTCTACTTCCCTCAAAGACTCAAGCAATGGTTTTGCTGATACTGCACACTTTCCCTAAAGAGATTATTATGGTAATCCCAAATATTATACTACCCAAGCTATCTTATATTTGAGCTCATCAGATCCAATGTTCTGCAAATAATCTCTAGCAGCTTTAGCTACTGTTTATATAAGCTGGTCAGGATGGCTATTTGAGCAGTGATGACCATGTTTTCTATGCAATTCTCTACACAGTAAATGTGCACTTGCTCAAAAAATAACAGCCTATACAGAAAATATGTTGCACATACAAAGTTCTTTCCTATGAGAAGTACATTTAGTATTTATTCTGCCAACCTGTTTGTCATAATTTGTGGATGTTTCACTTAAATGGTTTACAATACAGCAGGCATTTAGCAGGAGAAATTATTTTCCCTCCTTACTTGTCTTTACTCAGAAAGCTACACAGAGTGTGCCCAGTGTTTCTGAATTACTGTTTCCTGATAGAGAATAATCCATGGGTATTTTTTTTTTCCTCTTCTGAATAAATGGACTAATGAGTTTTACAAGTGAAGAGCCCAGGTAGCATGATAAATATGCTGAAATTGTCATACAGTACTCAGCACCTCAGTGGGAATACTTTATGTTAGATATGCATAGATCACTGCTGTACAGTTACAAAGCCTAGTAGCACAAAGAGAGATATTGCAGGAACAGGATCTGAAGAACTGTCTTCAAGGCTCTGGGACCACATATGACCTTATCTTTCCTCACACACCGCCTGCATTACTGCTTGGTGGAGTGGGATGGAAATGAACTTAAAACTTACTTCACCTTGGAGTGGAAGGAAGGTGTAGTCCTTATTTTTAGCTCTGTCTGTGGCAGCACCCTCTTCTCCAGCTCTTTGCTAAGGGACTGCAGCTGCAGTACACTCACGATCCTCACATCCTCCCCTTCCTCTGCCCCTATCTGCATGGGTTTTTTTCGAATGCCCCTAGTTTCCTGTACTTCCAGTAACATTCAGACCCAGAATTTGATACCATGCAAAATCATCAAGGGAAACGAGGACTGTTGCACAATTCAGGTCTCCACACAGAACCAGCTGACACTCAGCCATTTGAGTATTCGTGACTCAGTTGACACTAAACAGAGCCTGAAGCCAGCCTCTGTATAACTGGAGGCTTTAAGTATAATCCTATTTAAGTGTTCTACAACTGTTTATTTTCCGAACTGCTTCTCAAGCACTTGCTCTGATAAAGGGAAGAAAAGCTGCACCAACACCTGGGATGGACAGCTATAAGAAACAGCAGCATCATGTGGGATGGGTGTTAGTAGTTCAATATTACAGTGCACTGTGAATGATTAAGGATTTAGGAAGTTTGTTCAATCTGTGGATACACACAAAATAGAGTTGCTGGACCTACAGAGAATGCAGCTTCAGAGAAAGTAACAACTGGTTCGGAACCTTCTTCTATTGTCCCACCTCTCAAATATTTATTTTTTTCACTATCTATACTTCATGCAAAAGTTGTCTGCAAATTATGAAATACTCAGAGAATTTAAAATGCTTTCTCCTTTTGGAAACATATAAGATAAGAAGAATCAAACAAAATCTTTACTTCTGAAAACTAGTAAGTTATATACTGCTAGAAATAAATAACATTAAAAATATCATAGAAAAATTACTAAGTGATACTTAGAACAGAAAAGTACTTTACCTTCATATAAGTAAGTGAGCTCACGATTCAAATAACTGGATATTTATGTTTTATATTCTTCCATTTATGTGGAAATCCATACTGATTTTCAGCATGCTCTACTTTTATAAACAAAATATTGGAAAAGGAAAGAAGGGAGGTTGAGATTTGCAAAAGTCCAAACCTAATACAGACCCAAGAGGAATAATTAGTGCCATTTTTAAGATTTTGTAGGAAAAAGACATTTATAAAATGTCAGCCTTAGTAGGAACAAAAAAGCACTTCAATGTCCAGAAATCACTCCATCTGGTAGCATACATAAAAAGTCTAATAATTTTTTATCCTGTATGCACATTTAAAAAACAAATTTTATTTTCTTTTGTAACCATTGTTACAGCTACCTTAAACATTACCTCTCAGGATACTGTACCCAAAAGTGGCATTTTACTTCACAAGTTATGAAAATGTGACTTAAAATGACTTAAAGACCATGTTAAAGCATACTTGGTGGTTACTAATGGCTTTTCCAAACTCTGAAAAACATTATTTTCCAACTTTTCTCTCTCTTCTACACATATTATGTTATAGAGAAGATATAGAAAAAAAAATTCACACCTAACAATGATGTGTAACAACGATATGTTTCATATGGTAAGTATTCTGCTGTGGAAATCATATATAAAATAAAATAATGTTGCTTTTTCTTTATCAATTTCTTTTGCTTTATCAATAGCCCAATATCTTATTTGTCAGACTAATGTAACTGATTGACTATACCACATCACTGTTACCAGCAAAACACCCCTTTTTATATTTATTTGAATATGCATGCCTGCAAGATTGTTTAAACATTTAATTACATTAATTGATCATATCCTCAATTTCCCCCCAATATTACATCCCCAGTATGAATTTTTATAGTTGTATCACTTATTGTAGCAAGCAAATGTCACAATAGTTACATTTCTGGAAATTTAGTCCTGGCAGTTTTCTTTTATCTAATACTGAAAATTAAGCACAAAAGGTAGCCCAGCACTAATCAGTGAAAAAATATATACACTGAGTCATCTGAACATATACATTTAATTACAGAAAAGCCAAAGGACTTTCAGGAGTCCTGCACACAGAATATCAAGCACTACAGAGTGTGGACCGTGAACAAAGGTGTGTGAATGGTGTAAGAGGGGAGTACAAAGGGTTATTTTGCATATTGAGAACTAAAATTCTTGTCAACATCACTGCCTTCCTCCCCCCCCCCCCCCCCCCCGCCCCGATCCTCAACATTCCTATTTTGTGGAATGTTTCTCATTCCTGGAATCTCTGGAAAGCTATTTGTCCATTACAATTAAAAATGCTTAATTATACTGTTTTCTGACTGCCTTATGTGAGATATCTTCAGGAAAATTTTAGCTGATTTGACTATTACAATCATATACTTTTATTAACAATACTTTGGTGAACCACATGGCATGATGCAACTTAAAAACCCAAAGCATTTTAGTAAGCTAAATACATTGTATATTTGCAGTCTGATAAACCACTAATTAATGTAGCTTTTTAAAATGTTTTACAGTTTAAAGCTTCTTGCCAACACAGCTAACTGTAATGCTCAAGGAAAAGTTGAGAGGGAAGAATACATAATAGTTTTAATAATAATAATAATTTTTGTTAATGAGCATGATTCTGTAGCAAAAGCCTTCTTAAAAATGGGAGTTAAGTTTTTTTTCTTTTCTTTTTTTCTTTTTCCTTTTAAGAGAGAAAATCATCAATCTGGCTGCCCAAGAGAAAGAATGGATGGGGAAATGTTTTTGCTGGTATGGATTTTGGTTCTGAGATGCACTAGGTAAATTTGGAGTAATTCAACACACTCAAGTAGAATTATAGCAGTGCAGCAAAAAAAGAGGATGTAACTTGCATTGTCTGGGACTTCATGTAACTGCCATCACAGTCAGTGGAATAATTTCCCATCCACTTTCCTGGATCACTTTCCTTACAATACCTTCCCTCATACATTAGGCACAATATAAGTCCTACAAGGCAAAATGACAGAGACATAGGCAATAACAAACAACTAATAGAAGTGATTTCAGTCTGAAATGGCTCTGAAATCTTTCTGCTGTTCCTTCTTAGAGCTTTTTGAATTTGTTCATATTTTTGATCATCACTATGGATTTTCACTTTTGCACATTTTTATTTAAAATCATTGCCCCATCTTTTGAAAAGCAGTCAAATCAGCTGGAGATATTCTTGGATTTGCATCTGTTGCTGTCTGAAAAATGTTATACTTTCCAACTGTCTACTTACCAATTTAATCTGCCATCTTTTAACACAGTAGGAAGAATTAATCTTTAGTAAAACTCCAAGTGCAGTTGTCTCGAGGATAGATTTGGTACAGCATGATTAGTATTTCCCTATTTATTCTTCATTGGAATACCTCATATTGTTAAGGAAGTGAAGAAGAAAAATATTTCAACTCACCAGTTGCATCAGTTTTTATTCTGGGTTGAATGTCACACATTTTGTTGTAAATAAATAAGACTCCTGGGAGCAGAAGAGTATTCTTCCTACTATCCTACTTATTCACAGTAACACCTGTGCTGTTGCAAAAGTATAGTCTTAACAGACTGTATTAATGAGATTAAATGGAAGAAGTGATAAAGGCATAGACTGTTCCATTTCATTAAGGAAGGGAGGAAGACTGCTGGAGGAACTAAGTAATGAAACAACATTTTCATTTGATACTATCTTCATGTAGAATGCATTTCTTATTCCAGCCGAATCATTAAAAATAGTACTTCTTTTCTGAAATTCTGAAAATAAATCTCAGCTTTGCTTTACCATCAGTCGCTTTTGCTTCATACATGTATAAGGAGTGGAGCATTAGAATGGCACATGTAACATGCCAAATTATTACAGATAAAAACCTCATTTTGTGAAATAACACCTATATCCTACCTACCTGCATCCAGAACTAAAAAGTTAATTTGCTTTCAGTGGTTTTATATGCCATGTGACAGACCTGACTGAACTTCCCCTGTTGGACGCCCATTATATTAAAGGAATATCAACTGAATCCCAGTTGTTGCTAGTTTGTACAGCTAGAGGGAGTTTGGGGAATTTAGGGGTTGGCTCTCAGTATGAATCTCTAACAGATTTGCTCAAAGCCTGGAATTACTTCTTTTTTTTCTTTTTTTTTTTTTTTTCCCCTAGGCTCCCACATTGGGTAGAATTGCATCCTGGTTTGCAGGTTATACTGGCAAGGGCATGGAGTGGCTGTCATACACCAAATGGTATAGACAAACACAAAGCAGTGCAAGCTTTACACAGGCTTTCTGTTAAAAAAAAAACAAAACAAAGCAAAACAGACATAAGAAGAAAGCACTTTTACAAGACAGCTAATACATTAAATACAGCGCCTCTCACTAATTCACTTTTCCCTTGAGAGTCTTTGCAGGTTTTCTGTGCTTGGAAAGAATTCCCCTCACTTCCCCGTTACACATTCCCAGGCTCTTTTTCTGGAATACCTCTGCAAGGTTACTTTATTTCCAGGTAACCTTTCCCTGTTAAACTGTTTTCTCATGTCCTAACCTTTTGCATAAAGTACTTGTTGGAATAAGAGAGGATTCAGATTTTAACAGTTCTGTCCTGCTAACTTTGCATATTCATTCCTTTGGAATTTGTGCCAAAGATAAAACAGAGAGGACTTCATTTTCAAGATTCAATAAACCTAATAAAGATGACTGTTAATCCTACATACTGTTAAAAAAAAGGTGTTCAAAATTGCTACCATCTCAGCCACTTTGCTTTGAACGCTTGTTCTGGTTAGATACAACAGTTGAAGAATTTTCAAAAAAAGAAACCAATGCAAGAGGAAATAATTGGGGAGAGTTCCAAAGTTTATGAAAATAAGGAGAATTATTGAAGATTGGGAAAAGTACAGAAAACAAACAAATACATGAGCTGGGAATAGGCAGCCTGAAAAAATATTTTTCCAATAATGAGGAAAACATTATTTGAAGGATAACAAGAAACAGGATGAGTTAATTACTTATAATAACTCATTTAAATCTGCATAAACATTACACAGCTATTTTTTTCTTGACTGTTCCTAGAACCAGTCACGTAGGCTACATGTGATGCTGTGGGATTATAATCTTAAATAAGGTCCCAAACTCTTGCCCTGCTGCATTTCAGATGAATAAAAATTCCCTGGCTTGCTAAAAGAACAGGAATTGCCCTCTCTCTATTATTTCATAAATGGAAGCCTTTGATGTTATGGGGCGTAATTTTTCTTGACTGGATAAATAATTGGTGTATAATTTTCCTCCTGTTGCAACAGCATTTCATTCTGCTGAAGTAGTGATTGCCTAACAAGATTTTTAAGTCTCACTGTTTCATAATATATTACAGTTCCCTATTAGACACACCACTTTCCCCTCAGATAAAAAACATGGATCAAAGAAATGGCCAAAAGAAATGAACAACATTTAAGACAGCTTTTTCCCTTTTCTCCCTCTCTAATTTATGTAACTGAAAATTAGTTCTGCATGAGTCAGAAAGAAATCAATAGATTGTTGCCAAATATTACAGACCCTTCTGATGCAGGAATTGGTATCAAACTGATACTGACCAATGATTCTAGATACACTGGCTTTCAGATTGAGAATTATCACTTCACCAGCAGTCTAATAAATCACCGTGTGTGTCCTGTTGGGTGTGTTCTGCCTCTACAGACATCAGGGCAGGCAGAATTTAGAAGCAGAATTCTTAGGCAACATTTGTGTTTTGTAATGAGAACTCAGTTCCAGAAGAAAATGGTGATATTTAAACTCACAAAAATATAATGATAAGACATAGTTTTCAATTCTAAGTTCTTATTTCTAGAAATGTACCCCACTGACTCTCAGCTGAAAAAAGTGATGTTGAGGAACAATTACAAGAGCTGAACAAATATCAAATGAAAACTCCACTCAACTGTAGCATAGAGTAAAGCAAGTTCTGACATCCGTGTATTGCAAGCTGCCTTTTGACCAGGAAGCTGTCTTATGAGCTGGCTTAATAGCCTGAACCAATGGACAATCTGAATAAAAGTGGTCGTCATGCACTTAGCTTTCTTTTTAACTGTTTCAACACAAAGGGATCATAGAATCGTAGAATAGTTTGGGTTGGAAGGGACCTTTAAAGGTCATCTAGTCCAAGCCCCCTGCAATGAGCATAAAAAGGTCCTGTTTGCCCGTTCATGAAAAAATGTTCTCTGTGTTCATTTCTGCCTGATAGTGTCCAAAAGAAAAGATTTTTTGAATATGATAAATATTTTTAAGATTAAGAAAGGGAGGAATTTGACACCAATGAATGCTATGGAATATATCCTTATTCCTTAATGTCCTGACAGTTAATTCTCTCATCAGTCTAATTTGCTTATCATTTTATAGCATCTAATAACACACACAGTCACAGCATTACCTATGGAAAAGAGGAATTTAAACAATTTATCCCCACAATTTAGAAAGAAAATAAACCATAAAAGTTGTTGCACAGAAACTGACTATTGCACTACAGTAAAAAAACCAAAAACCCAAACAAACCAAAACCACCCTCCTGAAAGATAAAGGTATTCAAATTCAAAACCGTAATCGATTGGATATTACAGTTTTTGTAGAAACTACAAATACTCGAGGACATGGTCTGCTGGAGCCACCCCATGCAATTTGATAGCTCAGGGAGTCCTTCAGCTGTTGTACGTAAAATCTATTCTAGGTGATAGGTCCGGTAAAAATGATTTGGCTAAACCAAGGACAATCTGGCCATCACTTTAGAGACCAACAAAGGTGGAGATTATGAGGGAGGCACAGTGGGAGTCATTTCCATCCAGCCACCTTGCTCTTTTTAAGAGCAGGAACCAGATGAATCTACAGACAGGAACTTTGTTTCTCTTGCTGTTCTTGCTGTTTTTATCAAAAATGATCCAGCTGTCTGGGGAGCAAGGGGAATTAAAAAAGTGTGTGTGTGTGTGTGTGTGTGCCAAATTATATTAACTGCAGGTCTCGTCCTATTCTCACTTATTCCTACATTACATGACAGTTGAAAAATAAAGGAAAAGAGTGTTATTACAGAGGCTATAGGTAACCATATCACTCTTCTGAAGGCTGCATATGATACATTCCCCTGGTCTTAACTACTAGAACTATAGAAAATTGAGCAGCAGCTTCTAGGTTGTGGCCCTGCACAATTTCAAAGAAGATGCTTCTGTTCTTTCATTTTAGGAAGTAGGTATTGTCCTTGGGGAAAGTGATGAGATGAACCTTGCTCTCTTTTGCTTTGTATATTCTTCAGCCATGCAAGCTCTGATCCACCTTGCAAATGTCCTTTCGGATGTTGGCCTTCCTCCCTTGTGGATACAGAACAGAAAGAAAAGTCTTGCTGCATCCCGAAATCTTGTGATCTGTAAATCTAAGTCTCTGCAGCCCTGGGGACATTTCAACAATGTGAATCAAGTTCTATCAACTTGCAGGCTAAAGATACAAAAACTGGTGATGTTACCTCCTGGTTTAAAGAAAAATCAATATAAATGTATTGAGAATCCAGGTGCTTTAATCAGGGTTACTATATATGGGGGAATCACAGCAAAAGGATTAGCACAAGAAATTGTTAGCAGGGCTTTCTGTTGGTTCTTTTTTTGTTCTTTTTTTTTCTTTTTTTTTCTTTTTTACTTTTTTTTTTTTTTTCTGGTGAAAAGTAACCCCACTAGACTGGGTGAAGGGGAGCCATGAATGAGAGAGAGCATGCTCTAAAGGTCTATTAGTCCACTGTGCAGTGCATTCTAAGTTCAAAGACTTCAGAAATGATAAGAGAGGCTATACCTTTATGTGAAGAAAAGAAGGGTCTTTGGAGAACCTTGTAACATTAAGGTGACAGTCTTCTTCTGTTGGTATGACCTCTAATGGCTTTGAAAAATACTGAATGAGTTTTAAGAACTAAAGGCTAGATGGTTATCCATAGAAAAATGGAAGAAAATCATGGACATGTAGGAAATAGTATCTTTGAACCAAACTGAAAGTGCTGACCTCAGATTTTTAGCTGCTCTATTATTATACTTCCCTGTGAAAACCTGCAGCACGCAGGTGACTTGTTCTCAGTGACTTTTTTTTCTCACCACTTCTTATTTTACCTTCCAAGGAGTGACAGAACCCTCTTGATAAAAAAGTCTCTTCCCTAAAATGGATGCTGCATCTCCTTGGCATATGTAACGAGAAGTTTACGGCTAAATCCATTCAGAAGCAAGTCAGGTATTTTAGACTTTTACAGTCCAGACATTCACACACTACTTAATCAGACTAGCAAACTTTTGCTGCAGGAAACCACTGATTTTCCAGAACAATTATCACTGTTTTAATAATTTCAAACCTCGTATGTCACATTTCTCATGTGTCACATGTCTCATGTGTCAATCTTTTGCTATTGGATTTTAGCATTGGAGCAAATCGTTTGTCATCGGCTATTGCCTGTGGAACAACTGATTATTTCCTTAGGTCCATATACTTTTTTAGTGTAACTGCAACTATCAATACCATGAAGATATACCCAACAGGGCAAGTGACAGGGCTTTTTTGGCCACCTGTAACAGTAGAGCAATTAAGCATATATTTCTTATGCCTGAATATCATCAGAACTACCACCAAAATTCATATTAGGTTGAATATAAACAGAGCACTGTCTTCCACCCTACACCCAATATATAATAAATTACAGCACCTCTGTACAAGGAGGTGACTCACTTAGCATTCAGACATATTTCCAAAGATTTGAAGCACTGGACATTCTCAGCCAGCATGCTATGCTCCAATCTTCATCGGTTGCCCAATTTATTGATATTTTTACTATGTATAAATAGCCAGCAAATGTTTTAATAGCAAATCACCTTCTGAGAAGTAGAAATACTTTGATGGTTGCTTTCAGGTTGGAACCATTGATCTATATTAGTCACTTTTTGCTTGATAGTCTGAATATGAATTATAAAGTTTGGCTGCTTAAAAGTAGATTTATTTGCCTGCATAGGACAAATAGTTACATGACCCAAATTTTAGCCATTTACAGAAATGAATTTGTTATGATGGCTGCATAAAAAGCCTCACAGTGCTTCCTCCCATGAATCAAAGCACAATTCTGTGTTTAAGTGTATATGTTATTTTCCCTCCTTTGGCAACCACTGTGACTCTAATTAGCCTGTCAGCTCTTTGCCCATATCTCTTCTTCCCCTAGACTGACATATCAGACTGACCTTAATCTTCTTCAGGATCCTGGGGGCTGATGGATATCATAAAGAAGAGTCCACGCTGTTCTGGACTCTTCTCAGAGTAAGAAAAAAAATTTGGTGGACTCTCACTGGCCATACATACACAAAAGCTTCACAAGGAAGTTGTCAGCTGAACTGCTGTACGAACATGGGATGGGGAGAGGTAAAATATGATTTTACCATACTTTGTGGCTTTGTTATTGAGGTTCAACAGATGTGACAAGAATCAAAGATTGTCTCCTTGTGGGTCTCCTAAGCTTATGAAGCCTTGTTCTCTTGCCTAAGTCTTTGTGCCTCCACAATAAATTTCAGCTTTCTGGAGCAACAGAACCACTGCCTCCTGAGAACCTGGTCTGACCTGTTAAGGAAAGCTATGGCTTACAGAGGCTTGTGTCTCACAAGGAAAGCACAGATAAATCTAAGGTGGTATTTTGTTTTTTTTTTTTTTTTTTTTTTTTTTTTAATTTAAGAATAAGTAAATTGATTTCAACAGTTCTTTATGAACCACAAGAACCAGCAACCCAAATATTCTTCTGTAATTAATGAAGTGATCTGTTAAGAAGAGTAGCCCCTACATCTTGAAAATAAAAACCAAAGCAGAAACATTTAAGCAAGTCTGGTAATTAAATAATCATATTAGAATGAAACATTTTCAAGAGTTTTCTAGTATCTAATGCAAGCCTTAGTCTTCAATACTTTAAGCAAAGTATGAGTTGAAACCTCTTGGTTTTACTCCCATAAGCTACTGTGACCACACTCTGCTTCCTGTAATATAGTCTACTTTAAACTCTCTGGATTGCATTCTATAACTATAATGTTTAGTTGGAAAACTGATAAGATGGGACATTTTATCTGCCAATGACCACAATCACCTTCAATAAGTTAATGAGGCCAGTGTAACTAGACATAGTTCAGCCTGAGACCTCTGTATTTGTACTTCAGTGTAAGGAAACAATAACATGTCTTTGGTACGTCTGCATTATATATATCAGCAAATGGTATTTGATTGACAGCAATGCTGCTTCTGAACTGTGCTTGTATCGTGTCCCTTCAGTCTGCCAAGGCCAAATATTGTAAACAGTGGGGTGAAATGACAAACACAGCAGAATTATTCCAGTGGGGATCTTGAACCTCTCATGAATTTGTGCTAGATCCAGCTGGGGGGAGAATGGGGATTTTGTGTCTTACATTAAACTCAAATAAGCTTTCACAAACGAGAACACTGCCTGCCACGTTATAAGGTCAGCCACAAAGAAAGCATCACTGCTGGGTTTCTAATCTTGAATCTTGTGTTCATTAATAATACACAACAGAACATCAAACCTTTCTAAAAAAACAAGCCCAGAACTTTGCTTTAATACTTCTGTCAGCACTTCTCCTTTGCACTCCTGAATATATGGATTGTGCTTTTGACAGAAGGAGGAAGTGCTTTTAAGTCACTCTTCTAAACACTACCACAGGCTTCTGTTTCCAAGTGCAGCATGTGAATAATAGATGCAGAGGTCAACAATTTTAAAAATAAAGAATAAAATAATTACTAACTAAAGAACATATCTGTTGCAGGCAGAAAATGTGTAACTGAGGATGAACATGAACCACCCAATGTACTCTGACGCTGTTTTAGCTATTGTGTTCAATAGGATCTCCAAGCATATAACAAAACTTGTGGCACTGTCCTTGAAAGTCCTCCAGGAAGGCATGAAATGGAGTGGAGAGAAACTGCGATCAGTATGACAGCTTCATTCTGACTGGTGACATGAAAAACATATTCATCCACACTGAGAGATGTTAGGGCCTGACCCAAAAAAAACAAAGAACAGAGACTCCTAAGACTTTGGTGCTGACATCTGTCTTTTGAGAGAAGTTTGATTCAAAGTGGGATTAATAAACCTGTATGAACTGCCTAAACACTTCAACAGGGTATAAGCAGTCCAGTGATTTGCCGTTGGATCTGACCATTTGTGGACTGCTCACACACAAAAGCTGGAGAAGAAAAGAAAGTATCTTCGGTGCCTTGGGTAAGCTATTAAGGGAGGTTTTATTTTTCAAAATTTACCTAATTTCCTTCTCAACAGCAACTAACCAATAAAATTGTACTAGTGGCATCAGAATATAGGGGAAGGAGTGAATAAGCTATTCTTACACAATCATTAGAGACACCAAATGTAAGCATCTGCTTACAGTGATGTTTTTGCCCCTCTGCCTGAAGTACCTGATTTTTTTTTCTGACAAAGCTTTAATGAACATAGCTGTAACTTCACTAAGCCTAAACGGAATACAGCTTCGTCATCCTAGCTGTATAAAACAGATTGTTTGTTTGTTTGTTTTGTTAAAGCTACAGGGTAAAGGAGAACCTGTTTGTAAGTCCATGCCTAACAGTATCTGGGATGTGGCCACATCTGAGACAAAAGTACAATAGTTTGTAAGCCTCAAACAGCAGTACAGACCAAGAAATGCAAAATGTTCTAGACACAGAGAATTTCAGGGACGTTTAGTTAATTAGGCAAATGTGCCTGCTGTACTAGGAACAATGTGTCAGAACACTTTCACAAGATGCAGTGAGAGCCCTCAGTAAGAGCCCTTCACCCCTTTCAGCAATTGATAAAGCCTATCACCATCTACAGGATAAAAGGAAAGAGCAATATCAAACGAATCACAAGTACAGCTTCCTGCCATGCTAGTGAAATAATACATGCTTGTCAGAAGTCTTTCATACAGCCATTTTAAAAGAAATGAGAACAATCTGTAAGGAGAGAAGAGAACACCAGTAGAACAGTGGTGTTACTGCAATTTTTTTATCACTGCTGCACTGCTCTGTCATTAGGTTGGGTGTGCTTTTCTGGCTTTCCCTTCCAGAAGCTACCAATGAATTTAGAGAAATGAAATATAAACCTTTACCATCTACCTCTTAGATTCAAAAAAACCCTCAAAATAAATAAAACTAGGGACAAAAACCTGATCCATTGTTAATCAGCTTCGTGAAACATAAAAACGTATGGAAAGGGGATTCTGCTTTTCTAGACCATGAAATATAACCCTCCTTTGGTGGTATATTTTGATTGTTCTTGAAAACAATAAAAGATATAACCTTTGATGAAGACACTGAAATGATTAGATGCAAATTTGGTATCTCCTAATGAGAAAGGATAGTTGATGAAATCTAAGAATCTAGTAAGAAAAGTACAATCAAAAATATGTTTCATGGAATTTTTAATTCAGATACTTACCTAGACAAGACATGTCTACTTGCCTAACTGAAAGTGAAATATTTCCCAGTCTAGGTGTTGAGATTGAGAACTTGATTTGCTTTAAAAAGTTAAATGAAGGGTACAGCAGAACAACTGTGTTTATCAAGGTTAAGTACTAAGATACTGTCCGCTGTATTCTTAAACATGGAACTGCAGTCATATTACAGCTGTCAGAAATGGCACTGCTATTAAAAATATT
The DNA here is from genome assembly GCF_964188355.1 of Buteo buteo. Lineage (NCBI taxonomy): Eukaryota > Metazoa > Chordata > Aves > Accipitriformes > Accipitridae > Buteo > Buteo buteo. The sequence goes on from NC_134204.1 coordinate 40,015,491, forward strand.
TTAATAGTATTGTATACTTGGGTCTGCTTAGAATGACCTTTTTAACCATTTTTCTTCCCTCTACAAGTGCTGTTTCTGAGGGGGGGAAAGTGTATATCATCTGCCCCTTTGCACAGTTCTTATGCATAATGCAATTACTATAATTTTCTGCACCTCACAAGTGCAGCCATTTCCCATAACTATACAGAGAGAAAGAAAATGACCCAAATTCAAATTACTGTACAGGAGGCAGACCTTACTAACATAGCTTTTATTACTTAAGATGGCAGTGAACAACTACAGATAGCATTAGTATTTTCAATTCACGTGGTTCTATGTTCGATTATTAACCAGCCCTACCTCATGTTCCCTTGGACACTAATGGTTTCTGATCATGTGACTTATGAGATCTGATCAAAACTGTAATATTGGTCCCACCGAGAATTACCTACCTAGGTAAGGGGAAAACAATATACCAGGGATATATGCCATAACTGTAGCCCATGTTAACATCTTATTCAGCAGATTCAGTAGCTTTAGCAGTTAGAGCCAAGAAGGCAAAAGAAACATAAAATCCGGCAGTATTCGGAGATTTTCCTCTTACTCTCAACAATTACTGCTAAGCAAATCTGGCATTCAGACACAAATGTTTTGCTCTGCAGAAAAATGCTGGAAAAAACATTATTAAAAATGTCAGGAAAATTGTTATATCTGGTAAAAATCATAGACATTAAAAAAAAAAGGAAAGAAAAGCAATTCAAAGCAGATGTTTTCAATATGTCTGCCTGAAACCTTTTATAACAAAGTTCTCTCTCCACATCATCGATCTAAAGCTTTAATTGGCAGACAGTAAAGTCTGATGGGAAAATAATGGTCTTTTAAATACCTGGGAATGAAAAGCAAATTGAGTTAGCACAGTGTAAGAGGCAAGTAATTACATAATGTCAATCCTGTTTTATACAGTTCAGTCTTTAAACAGCATGCAAAGAAGAGACATGTCTGGGAGAAAATATGAATCTCCTTACTTCAAGTGACTCATGTGCTCTTTTCCCAGTAAGAAGTTAGGGCTATTACGTGTAACAGCAGGCTCTTTGCTTAAGGGTTTCTCAAATGTCGCTGCTGCTAACACTGTTTGTGACTATTTAAAATTTTCTCTTCCTCTTGTCAAATCTAAATGTCAGTCACTAGCTGCAAGAGTACAAGTCTTCATTGGGCAACTTCCAAAATGATCCTTTCTGCTGAAAGAATTTCTATTATCTCAGAGAAAACCCCCCACAAAAAGTAGTCAAAGTTAAAAGACTGATGGAAATCTTAAGAATATATACTATGCAACCGCATGTTTTCATTGAAATAATATTTAATAATTTGCCAAAATGTAAGTAAATCACCAGAAACAAACAAAAAAGGGGAGTTTTAGATGGTTCATGTCTCAGTTCTCCACTGATTCTGCATTTCTCAGTTTCCTGTGTCTGTTGTGTTTGTACCACCATTTGTCCTTATGCCACATACGTTGCTTCAGCAGGATTTCACCTAGCAGACTCAACATCAGAGAAGGCATCTAGAAGATGGGGCAAGAACTGACAGGAAGCCAGAACTCAATACCAAATGCCAGCTAATTTTTCTAGGCAAGATGGTCATGTGGTACTGTAAGGTTTCCAGAAAATATTACGTATTAGCTTAACCTTGAGTATTTTGTATTTGCAGACTTTTACCTTAGGTTGTCCCAGGTGCAAGGATTACCCAACAGCAATCACTCATCTCCGTTCTATATAGGAAAGAGAAGATATACTGGTCCACAGTGGTATATTTACTTGAGCAAATTTTGATTATTTGTGAAGACATGATCTCAGAATCCTTTGCGTAAGTAACACACCTAAATATATTCTCAGTAGGATCACAGACACTAAGCTGATAAAGAAGGAATTGAGAACAGCTATTATGATCAACATTTTCTTTTATTATAGGCCTCCACTGTTGCTCCTAGCAGAGTGCATGCAATTATGTTACAGTATGGTGCTAGGTATCTCGAAAGATACCCAACCTTGGACCACTTGGCTTCCTCCAAAAAGGGATGGGTTGCACATTTCTCCAATTTTGGTCCATAGTGAATTTGAATCTTTTCTTCTGTCAAGGTTCCTACAGGCAGCTAGAGGACAATGTTGGGTCTTCTTTTGCCTTTTCTTTCTCCTCTTTCTTAGTGATTTCAGAATGAATGAATTCAGCACTGTTGCTTGCTGCTCAGTCTCCTTTCCCAAAAGCCAGCTTAAGATGGCTTTCTGCTAGCTTCCCAACACATAAATACTCATCTTATGCTCAAATCCTACTTGGCACCTCCTTTCCTGAAAGTTCTTATTTTATAGACATATATAAAAATATATTTCTCCTGCTTTCTTTCCAGTAGAAGTTGAACACATGAATTCTTTCTTTCAAATTCCTCTTTCTTCCCTACAACCAGAACAAAAAAATGGGAGTTTGCTTTGTTACTGCCACCTCTGACTCAATATACCATGTGCAATTTTGAAAATGGGTGGTAGGTTTTTACTGCAGGGATCAACTGACTGTCTTTTCAACACTGTACCGATGACTCGTACTTGCTCACCTGCCCTACACACTGGTCACTCATTGCAAGTATGCTACATTGCACACTGGGATTTTTCCTAAAATTTTTTTCAAACTTTTCAAAAATTTCCACAAATTACAGTTCTTTTGCTGTTCACAGCAAGCAACTGTGGTGTCACAGTTCAGCTTTTGCCATGTGGAACTATTACAGAAACAGTCATTGGTAAATATTTTCAAATGAAATTTTTTAACATACAGACCATGACCAATCAGGAGAAAAATAACAACAGGGTATTGGAAGAGGTCAGAACTGCAAGGCCATTAGCATCCACCCGCTGTGCTTTAGTAGTCAAAATGCATTAGAGAGGCTCATGATATAACTGTCTATAACAGAATTCCTTTACAGTGCAAATATAATTTGTTTTGAATTAAAACTTTTAATGAAATTCACATATAAAGTGAGCAATAAAGACATAAATGTGAAATGTTGTGAAAGACCATTTTTACCAATCACCTGGAAGGGAGTATCTGTTACACAGACTTAAATGAAGAGTTAACTAGGGATTTTGAAGTAACAATCATGCTACATCTGCTAATTAAGTTTTTGTTGACCTTAAGTACCTAAAAGGGTTTCTTTTTCAAAGCTAACAGATTAGTTAAGCCTTTTCTTTATAGAAACTTCAAAACAATGCGAATCAATCAACTGAATAACTTTTCTAGAAGACAACTGCATTTATGTGGTATTTAAGTAGTAGTTACTGACATATTCAAGAATAATATTCTGACTGATGAGTAGCTGAAACTGCCATGTAAATGACTCAAGGTTTTTCAACTCTGTAGATCTCCAGAGGTTTTGAAGTGTGTTGATGTAAAGACATGCATATGTTTCTCCTAATAAAGACATTTGGACTGTAGGCAAACAAATATAAACTACGAGCCTTCTGATGGCTGGAAAATCAGAATTGTCTATGCATAATTCAAACCAAATGTCCCTATTTTTATTTCAGCCATTGATATCTCCTTGTTCTTTCAAAGAATTCTTTGCACCTTGACATTTGCCTTAGAGACCAACCAATATAAAATACACTGAATTCTTACTATTTATTTTATTAACTTTTATTCCTTTGGCTGCTTAATTTTTCATTACTTAAGTGTACAGATGAAACAACAAATTTGCAGTGCAAGATAAAATGTTTAAAAACCTCTTAGTAATTTTAGGAGCTTCACTTTCAAAAGCAACATAGAGCTTTTGAAAGCCTGCAGAAGATCTACCTACCATTTCACTGGGCACTAGTTGATGAAGTCTTGGTAGTATCAAGCAGTTTTTCGTTTGGTGGTACAAATTATTTTGGTTTCTAGTACCAAGAAATACTTTAAAAATTGTTTTTAAGAATTTGAGTGGACAACCTTAACTCTTTTTGGAAGTCCATGACATTTAAAACCTCAATTTCCTGAATTACTTTTGAAAATGGCACCCAGACCTTGAAGACCTTCATCACCTACCTGCTTGAAAACCATGACTGTAAAGACACCTGTAAAATCCTTTTCTGCTATTATAGCTGCCGCTCTCGATTACAGGTGGGAGAAAATTGAAGTCTAAACAAACAGTAAGACTGTCTCCAGTCAGAAAGATGACTTTCCCTGGTACTTAATCAAAACTATATTAATAGTAGTATTAGAATTATTCTTTTAGCTGAATGAACAAAATGTGATGATCTTCCCTGCTCCAGGCTTTTTGTTTACTAGGTATTTGTTTACTATAAGGAACTTGTTCTGGAGCCAGAAACAATAATTTCTTCTTAAGAAAAAGATCAAATCTTTATGGATCTGAATGCAGAATCAGCAAGGAAATGGAGATGCTGACACTCCCTTTTACGCTATAGATTGGTTAATGATTGTGGCACACTTGCAGGATAACTATTATTTGTTGTCTAAGGGATCTGAAGGCACATCTCTTTTGTAAATTACTTAGCATGCTCCAGAAAAGTTTAAATGGGTTTTTCATCTCATCCAGAGCCGAATTATCTAATTTCTGGAGCTGGAAAAGCTTTCTTCTATTCCAGGACATGGGAATTTTACTGTATATCAGGTGTTTCAGGTGTCCAAAAACTGGGTGCAGAAGCACAATCACTTAGTTTGAGCAACCTGCCTTTTACACAAGGAGAATTCATTTCAGAAGGCACAAGTAAAGACTCTAGTGTTATGGATCTTACTGACCCTGTGTGTAGACCAGACCACCTTTATAAGCCATTCAGTGCGGGTAGAAGAGGAATTGTGCCTGAGCCACTCCTATCTCCACTTCCTCGCTTAGATGAGAGAAAGTTGCAACTTGAATTCAGACAGTGCTTCTTAGTTTTCAATGTTTAGCAAAAGAACCTTTCTTTTTTAAAAGGACATTCTTAAGTATAACCATTTTGAGGTTAACAAAGAACTACCTCATTCAGAGATTTAAGCAAATAAATAACTATTAGGATCAAATTGCCCCTGTTGTCATTAAGCAGGGAGTTAGAGAAAGCTGTGGAGGCTTTGAATTCTTTTTGACATGAATATTCAGAAAAAAGGTAAGAGGGATAAGGTACCTGTGGAGTGGAAGGATGGTATTTGGTAGAGGGAGGACTAATTTTTGTTTTAGAGATGATGTTGATGCACAAAGATAAAGACCACATCCTAGATCTCTCCTAAGAAAATATCCTATTTAAGCATATTTTTCCATTTAATCCTTCTGGATAACATTTCCATTAATCTCCAGTCGAAGCCCGGGGTTCAGTTGTTTCTTTAACATACAATCCATTAACAAGGCATCTTTGAGCTTCTTCACTTACAGGTAAGCTTATCGGCTACCATAGCTCTATGTAAGCTGTATCCTTCCTTTGCTGGCCAGGTGACCATGGCTAAATTGAGAAGTTTAGCACAGCTAGTAGCAATAACCTTGAGAAATCCTTCTGTGAGATGCGTGGAACAATCTTACTTGTGGCTGCAAATCTCTGGCAGCTTAGGTGTACAGGTCCTGCCCAGAACGCTAACTCCTTAAGTCTTTTGGCTGCTTTTTCCATTTATTTTTCCACAGAGGATGATTTCCGAAAGACAAGAGATTTGTGAAAAAATAAAGGGACAGGCAAAATATCAGAAACAGAGTAACATTCTAAGCCATGTCCCACACAGTTGAATGTAGGATGGGAGCTTGTCCTGGGTTGCTGGGAATATTTAGACTTGGTACTTTATATATTTCTATTGAAAGGGCTCTGAAAAACTGCAGAAAAAAATGCATTAAAAATTCCATCCTTGCTTTTTCAATGCAATTTTTTTTTTTTTACAGGTTTTATTTCCATTTCTTCTAATTGCAGGCCCTGAAAGCTCAGCATGGGGCCTGGGAATCAAGCAGATTCTTTCTTATTCTATAAATAAGGCAATAAGTGTTATCTAGAAAAATAACCTTTGTTTCTGACTCTACTGTCTTGTGGTTAGTCTTCAGTGACATACAAAGTGCAAATTCCTTACCTGAGTGGCTATAACTATCTGAAATTTAACAATCAACCTGCTGATGCACAAAACCAAGCAGAACACAGTTTGCCCTCTTTCAGCTGATCTGGATCTTACAAGTGCAACAACAGCCTCAAGTATTAAAATAAATCCAATTAAATCTTCATTTTTGACTATAGTTACTATAAAATGTGAATGCAGAAATTTCAGTCAGAAAGCTTCATTAGAGACGTTCCAATATAATGGTATTTAAAAACAAACAAAAAAACTGACTGAAAAATTTATTAAAAGAATGAGGAATGAAAACTCAGAACACAAACAGCCACCTCTCAAGACTTTGAAAAGTTTACCTAGCTACATACATATGTAGATAAACTTCCTTGAACCTGTGCTATTCTCTTTTTATCTACAATGAACCTAAGGAATGTTTTCTCCAGAATTAGACTGCTAAGTAAATCAATCTTCTGTGTTAATTTTGATACAGCTATGAAATAATTAATTTAACCACGATTTTAAAAGTGTATTTTCTGTTTCAGAAGCAAGTTGATATTTTTAAAATGCACTGTTCTGAAGTAGCAAAACCCAGGCTACTGTCTTTGTTTTCTTAAACTATGTGCCTCCCTTAATACTATGATTAACAGTGCTGAAAAGCATTGATAATTATTTTGATCACTAGTCACTGATGCCAGTCACCCAGTGGGTTTTTTGCATTTTTTTTGTGTTGTCCCTTTCCCTTGAGGAGGATTCAAGATCTGTTTAAGTTGCTGAATCACACATTAGGTATCAGCTCCAAGCTTCATTTCAGCAATACAACCCTTTTAACAGTTTACACAGTATCACTTTGGGGAATACAACTGAAAGCTGATATTAGCTGATCAGATATAAATGATTTGCAAGGCTGGACAGTCCTCATGACAGGTTAGTTTTCCACTACTGTTTCCTCTTCTCCTGTTTCTAGAGTTTCAGATCCCAAAGGTATTTTAGAGTGCTATTACATATGGGGACATAACAGTGGGTCTACTTTATGCTTGTGACAATATTAGCACATAACTAATGTGCCAGTGTGTATATAAATTCAAATTTTTAACAACACCTCTTCTATTTGCCCAATAATTTCTCAAAAACACATTTCAGTGCTTGTGTGCTTCAAATATTACATATCCAAAGTAGCTAGTTCTTCAAATTAATTGCTAATAAGAAGCTGTCAGCATACATGTGATTGTATGCATTTTTCATCCATCATAGAGATAAAAATACAAAACTCAGTGCTCCAAGACATAATGCTGGTTTGTGAGTGTCCAAAGTTCTTTGGAACCATAAATGAATGAATGCCTTACATTCACATCGATATGCAGTTTATCATCGCTGACAGATATAGTATGGGCAACTTTAAAGACGTAATTTAACTAATGTGCAATCTAGGTAACTTCCGTAAATTGGACACATTATGCCTTGCTACCATGGCACACAAGAAACTTCAGCTTCTGATGTACCTTAATTCTGCATCAAGGGGTACACCTCATGTCTCTGGACATCCTAAGTGTAAGATTCTCAATTAGATAAACATCAAGCTTAACATAGAGTAATTTGTGAATACAGAACTCATGGAAGGAACACAAGCAAAGCAGGTAAGGCATATATATCGTGTATGACCTGGGAACACATATTGGTCACATTGTTTGAAGCTGGTGATGTCATATTAACATAATTTATTTCTACTTAAAGTTAACTATCCGCTTTGCTGATTGGAGATCTATCAGTCCTGTATGATAGGATGAACTGAAATGACACCTGTTGACAGCTTAAGGACTGTTTGCACAAGCTGAGAACAGATAAAAGACAACTATGTTTCTAGCCATAATCTTACATCCATATGTACCAGAACAAAGTAGTAAGTATGTTTTTTCCGAACATTTTGAAATAAGCATTTAGTGCATTTGGACAATCACTTGCCATCAATACTGTTAAGGGATGGGGCAAATTTAGCATCCAACATGGTGCTGGATGATAAACATAAGCATCCCACGCAAAGAAATAACTGCATCTCAGCTAAATCACTTTTTTTTTAAGCAAAGATTGTGACATAAGCTTGGTGGTGAGCAGTGACCAAGAACAAAACAAGAGGAAGAGTGCTGTGTAAGCGTTTCAGCCATTTGAGTTTTTCTTAGCCAGAACAACAGAGTAAAGGGAAATACTAATGGAAATTGCAAACAAAAATTGAATTGAACTGGAGTGGTCTGCTCAACACCAGGATGCTTAGATGAACTGTAAATTAACAGCTTTGTCACAAGGAATGTATGCCCAATGTTTACAATGAGTTATCTGGCATTGGACCAATATGGATAACTGACCCTGAGGGAACAAATCCACAGAGATACTTACTCTTCATTTATCTGGGACAGGATTGTGTAACTGGGGCTGATGTTACAGTAAGCTGGCAAAAGAAAGTTTTAGAAATATGTACGTAAAGATACCAATAAAAAGACAGCTGGCATGAAATCAGTTTGGTTGCATTTTGATACAACACCAATGCTTTCTGCAGTGTCAGGTGCTTACTTGGTCCTGCATGGCTTATTACAATCCCCACCCTTAAAGATCTTCTCCACCCTTGAAGAGTTTAGAAATAAATTATTTTTCCAAAGAACTAGTGACTAATGCCAAAACTTGATTTGATGGGAATATGTATGAAGTAATAGACCATTCAGCTTGAGTTAGATGACACAACAGAACTTGACCATTAGTGAGTGGGTACAGCCATTTTGTCTTTCCCCTTTCAGTATTCAAAAATACTCTTCTTAGCTTTGCTTTTTGTTCCAAAAACGCCAAAGCAGCAATGGCATTATTCATGATAAAAACCAAACCAAACCAAACCAAACCAAAAATCCCACAGTATATTCATACAGAGCAGTAATAGTAACTGCACAGATTCCAAAATATTCATCATCAGAGCAAATAGGGGAAAAATGGTAATTAAAATCATTACCGCATAAAATCAACTTATGGATCAGAGATGGATGATCATCGTGTTAATGATGACCTGAACATGGGCCTCAGTTTGTTGATACAGTGTTAAGAAAAGGCTCAAGTAAGATACACTAATATTTCATTTTCCTTATAGCTAGAAGAATGGCAAGAAAAGCCTCACTGGTGGTATTTAGGCACTCTATTTAGAAACTTTGAAAGAACCAGAAAGTTTATAGCAGCTGAACAGCAGAGGAAATATATCAAATGTTTTTCTATACAAAGTTTTTGTACCGTCTTTTTCAAAGAACCTCTTAAAACGACTCATTGACAGCGGATGCTTCTCCAGCATAAGCCATCTATTGTAAGATGCTTTGCAATTCTATCTAAATAATCAAATCATCATTTAGTTTTTCATGATTTTTGTACTAAATCTCATTTTGAATAAAATATATATTCTGTGCAGAATTATCCTTGTAAAAGGAACTTAAGAGTTATGCAGGTTTTGAAGAATAATCCAGTAGATGAAGAAGAAATGCTACAAAATCCACAGTGGGGGATAAACACCGTAAAGAACAATCTTAAAAAAATGATGACCTGTAATTTGCACAAAAATGAATTAAAAATACCCTACCTTTTTTAAAAGACATTATCTGTGGTCTGTAAGATTTCAGTCCTAAGGAAATGAGCTATAACTACCAGAGGCTTTCTTTCAGTGAAACAGAAAGGCTCAAGAAAAGAAAAGATTTGAGAAAAGGCTCAAACAATTTAATCTACTTTAATATAATCTACAAATATATTTATCTTGTTTAGTCCAAATGACTCTTGTGAAAAATGGGACCTTTACAGAATTTGCAAGCTGCTATTATAAAATGCTATGTAGGAACAAATGCACCTATTTACATTAAATCTCATCATAATAATAAAAATGTGTCACAACCATTTTATCAAAGAGCTAGAGCAGACATATGTCAGTATAAAGCAGATAAAAATATATATTTCAATATATGATATTGAAAAATTACATTAGAATATGTATTTATTATATGTATTATATTAGAATATTACCTGTGCCTGGTAAAATTATGGAGAAGGTAATTCTGGGAGTTACTGAAAAACACTTGAGAGACAGCGCAGTCAATGGTCATAGCCAGAATGGGTTCACAAGGGGAAAGTCCTGTTTAACCAATTTTTATGACAAAGTCACTCATCTATTTGATAAAGGGAAGCCAGTAGATGTGTTTTGTTTTGTTTTGTTTTGTTTTATTTTAGCAAAGATTTTGATACTGTCTCTCATAGTATCCTTCTGGACAAAATGTCCAGCACACAGGTAGAAAAGTCCATAATATGTTGGTTGAGCAAATGGCTGACGCATTGGGCTCAAAGAGTTATAGTAAATGGGGTTATATCAGGCTGGTGGCCAGGGACCAGTGGGGTTCCCCAGGGCTTGATTTTAGGGCCAGTGCTCTTTCATGTTTTTATAAATCATCTGGACACAGGAATCAAATGTAAGTTTACTGACAATACTAAACTAGGAGGAGCTGTGGACTCCCTTGAGGGTAGAGAAGCCTTACAGAGAGATCTGGATAGAAGGGACAAGGTAATCCTGGTTATACATACAAATTGGGGCATGAGTGGCTGGAAAGCAGCCCTGCAGAAAGAGATCTGGGGGTTTGGGTTGATGGCAAGTTGAATATGAGTCAACAGTGTGCCCTGGCAGCCAAAAGGGCCAACCGTGTCCTGGGGTGCATCAAGCACAGCATCGCTAGCCCGTCGAGGGAGGTGATTGTCCCACTCTACCCTGCACTGGTGCGGCCCCACCTTGAGTACTGTGGGCAGTTGTGGGCGCCTCAGTATAAGAAGGACATCAGACTACTACAGTGTGTGCAGAGGGGGGCAACCAAGATGGTGAAAGGCCTCGAGGGCAAAATTTCTGAGGAGCAGCTGAGGTCACTTGGCTTGTTCACCTTGGAGAAGAGAAGGCTGAGGGGTGACCTCATGGCAGTCTACAACTTCCTCACGGGGGGCAGCGGAAGGGGAGCTGCTGATGTCCTCTCTCTGGTGACCAGCAATAGGACTCAAGGAGATGGAGTGACACTGCATCAACAGAAGTTCAGATTGGACATTAGGAAAAGGTTCTTCACTGGGAGGGTGGTCGGTTACTAAAATAGACTCCCCAGAGAAGCGGTCATGGCACCAAGCCTGATAGAGTTCAAGCAGTGTCTGGACAATGCTCGGAGTTGTATGGTTTAGTTTTAGGTAGTCCTGTGAGGAGCATGGAGTTGGACTTGATCTTTATGGTCCCTTCCAACGTGAGCTATTCTATGATTCTGTGACTCTATTTCAATATAATGGTAATGGTTAGCTGTGACAGCCTAAAAACATAGCTAAGACAAGGGTTAGTGTTGAGTTTATATTTATAAATGAGAAAAGTAGTCAAACTTACAGGTACATACACTACTCCCCACAGAAGTCAGCTTACAAGCAAAGCTTCAGATTTAAACTTCAGAGTCAAAGCTATGCTTTTATTTTATTTTATTTTTTAATGGTATAAAAAATGCATAGCTATCTTTAATAGTATATAGCAAAGAAAAACCTTGTGCACTGACAGCAGCGTGGCTTGGGACCATGTTCATTTCCCATGGTATTTATTTACCCCTGTGCAAAACCAAAGTGGTAATGGAAGTCAAACACAGGTCACAAGTGAGCTTGGCTGAACAACCATTTTAAAATGTTCTTCGAAGTGCCAGAACTCCAGGGAGAAAAATACAGCAAATGTGAATGAAATCATAATGACAGTGAAATATATTCTTGACTAGCCTTGTACTTTGACAGATTTAGATAACCTTACAGGATTGCATTGATCAAATGGTCTCTGTTAAAGTACAAAGTACCTTGTTCATTAATGTTCAGACTTTGATAATGTGTACACTGTCCCGCCGCTGTAGTCACATTCAAGGTCATCTTTATGAGGTCCTTTCAGACAGCATATGGCTGTCATTCCCCACAATGTTTTAGCAACTATAAGCATGAGGCAAATCCTAGGCACATCAAAGACTTTTTGAAAGAGTACCTTCATGTCCATCCCCAGAGGCATACACTTTATATAGATAATAACTCCAGTAATCTAGGAATTTAGAGGACTGATCTGGATAATTTTGGGTGCCTTGTTTTCACTTTCTGAGTTTCAATCTGGGAGAAGGGACAGAAAAGTAGGGCCTAAGAGCAAGGTGATGCCTCATACAATGCCTGCCCTGAGCAGTTATCTGGGCTTTTTTGAGGCTGTCCCCCAGCATTCCAAAAACCCAAATATATAAGCAACGGGCAGAGAAGCAGAGCTGTAAGAAATGTTTCATACCTTACTGTTAGACAATGAAATACCCACAGGGTAAAATGAAATTTAACACATTATGTTCTTTGTCTGACAGCCAGTATTAATGTGCTGCAAAAGGAAGAGTAGCAATTTACAAACAATTCATTTCAAACAGGTTATATGAAAAAAAAAATGACCAAAAAAGTGTATCTAAACATCTAATCATACAAATACCCACATATGCATATATAAAAAAATACATATACTTTACAAAAGGTCCTCAGTCTTTTGACTTAATAATACCATGACAAATTCCTGAGGGTAATAATGATAACCAAATTCTCTCCTGCACATGTTCCTGGGAGTGGGGACCAAGATGCTTCAGCCTTTCCTTTTACAGAAAATGATAAATAACTGATTTTTGGCTTGCTGGCTGAACCAGAATATCACCAAACCCAGTTTCAACCTAAGATATCTTATTCTTTTTTTTTCTCTGCAAAAAGTGAAAAATGTTTTGTAAGCATCAAAATGCATTGTTTCACCTTATTTAATTTTGGAGTTACTTAGGAAACTCCAAACCAGAAATATTTTTTCCAGGTGTGGATTGAACCCGGTCCTTTGCTTGACAAGGTACTGTCATTTCTTCATGTAAAAGTTGTGCTTTCCTTTCCTACATTTGTCAGTATTAATTATTTTTTTAAAATTTTTCTCCTGAATTACAAGTAATTTTTTTTTGCTCTGCTCTGCATGGCAGATCTGCCTACAGTGTTTTTTCTGTTATGAACTCGTCTCTCAGCTATGTTATTCATTCATGGATAAATGTCATTCCCATATATTTTAAGTAACATTTTCTCCTTTATATTTTCTTCCAGTGAAAATAATCACTGCTTCTTCACAGGATGTAAATATTTTCTTTATAACTACAGTGTGACTCTGAAGCTGTTTTTAATCTTTGTGTCAGTGAAATTCTGCTTAGCAACCACAAAGATTTTGTTTCCCCAATGCAGTAAATGATTACTGCCTTCAGGCTGGGTAGCATGGGAGCATCGGCTCTGATGATGTAAATATAAATATAAATGTCTACAAGTTGCCCATATCCTGGGTCATTGTTTTTAAGTGGGCCCCACCTAAGAGATCTGAAGTTTGGTGGAATAATTAAAATACCTTATTAAAGAATTTCAACTCACTGGCTTAGACTTCACGACAGTGGATACACAAATCACTTGGAGAGCAAAATCCAGCCATCTTTATTGCCTATAGTCCAGCAACTTCAAGGCAGATGCATGGAAGGTGGAGAATTTGTTGTTCTGCACGTTAATGGTGAGCTGCCTTATCCTCCCCTCCGCCCATAAATGCGTGCCAAGTGCTGTAATAAGAAGTAATCTACAGATACTTTACTATTTTGCATGCTTTCCCTTGCTACCGGCTGGCTCATGCCATCCTTAATCTTCTGTACGCAACAAATCTTAGTAGCATTGGCTATACTTGCCAGTGTTAATATACCAAACTTTGCTGAAGTTCAGCTTTTCTCTGCAAAAGCTCCCTAAAAATAGCATTGTGAAGCTCCACATGCACTTTTTCTCTCAATAATTACCATTCTAAATGCACTCAGTTTAAAAGTAAAAGGAGAGAGTTCGTTTGTCATTGAAAGCTTTGTAAACCTAAGTACTCACAGAGTCCCATTGGGTCCTTTTTGTATTGTATATTGTCACCTGGAGTAGTGCCTTTAAACCAGGAGCTTTCAAAGCCCTGGTGACATCCTCTGTTACAGTCATGCCATGTGTCCCATCCTGCCCCCATTCCATCCCTGGCAAGAAATTCTCAATACTTATGTAGGTGACATACAGAGATCAAGTATCTGTCCTTCAGTTCTGAGAATCAGCCATACAACATCCAGTTCTCATTTTTCCTGATAGCAGTTGCAGCCTTAAGCTGCCGTGAAGTTTCCGATATCAAAAACATAAGCATCAGTTGCATAACATGACACACTTTTCTCTCAGATGGGTGAAATGTGGCTAGAACTAGGTAAGCAATTCTGCTCAAGCTCAGTCTGGGAAGATATCAAAATGAAATCAATTAAGTTTTTTTTTTTTTTTTAGCTAAAAACCATAGCCACGACAGCATTAGACATTAAGAAAATGCTTTGCATTTGAACAGTGACAAAATTAAACTGTGGAATTCTGAAGTTCAGCAACAGCAGTGGCAACCAGAATAGCCTGTTCTGCATGTCCTCAGCCCTCACTAGATGATCCCTTTTTTCCAGTTTGCCCCTAGGCCTATGAGTAGAGACCTCATTAAAGTTTACAGTGCATAGTAGAAGACTCTAGCTTCGTGAGCATGGTTTTAATTGTCAAAAATACATTACAATAAGTACTGACCAAGCACTAAATGATGAAAAAGACTTTTTTTTTCTCCATTGTTATATAATATTGAGTATTTTAAAATACAAGGAGTTTGTGGACTCTACATTTCAAAGATAGCCCGTTTGTTATTTACGTGCTTCTGAAATGAGGACAAATCACATACCTGAGAAAAAACTGTTTGTCTTATGCCTATCACAGAAAAACAGCTAATTAAATGTTAAAAGCAGAAGTAATTCAACTAAATAGTAGAGTACCAGCTGTACAACCACACATATACGGTTTTATTTCTTGTAACCAGTTAGATGTACTGTAAAATTATAAAAGATTGACATAGATAGCAAAAGTATAAGCCATGACAACTACTCATATCAGTTAGATTTTTAATGTCCAGTGATCCAAAAGCTAGTGTGTTTGATTTCTACTTGTATTCATGTGCCTTCCCTTACAAAGAGTGTGTTTGTACTTATGAAAGTGTAAATACACACCAATTAGTCTGTAAATCACTGCCCACATATTCAAATCCGGTAACCATCCAATAGTTATTTCTTAGCATAATTTTTCTTTATGCCACCATGCAGGTAGAATGAATGTGTACAATGAAATTAGGCAGGAGACTTGATCCTTGCTTACACATTACGTAGACTCCTATAGATTCATTAGATGTATATTGGCCAAGTTCTGAGAAGTTTTCATTGAAATCTCATGAAAAGGAGACCTGTTTCTGTTAGATCAAATAAAAGGGTAGTGGGATACAGAAAGATCTTCACCGGCCTGACACCATCCTGACCTTTGGCCCACATTTCACTTTCTGAAGGACAAAACAGAGCATCACCTATTTATTTTAGAAATTGTGTAAGTTGCTATCAGGTAATACAAACAAAATAAAATCCCTGAACAACGAACCTACTTTATTCTGAACTGATCTGGTAACCCAACTCATGTTAACACTTTAATAAATTAATTGCATTGAGGGCTGACCTGCATACAAAGAGCTAAACAAACAAAAGCCATCCAAACAAGAAAAAGAGGTAAGAAAACAGTGGGAGGAAGGGACGATAATGATTTCATATATTACAAGTTCTTAGTGATATTGGAAGAAGTCAAGAAATAAAAGCAATCTGTAACAGAATCTGTCCGATATTTCTTAACAGTACTGCTCAGTTATATAATTTCAGAAAGAACAGAGGACCATGCAGCTTACTTTTGAGCAGATCTCACCACATTTTTATCTCAATAAAAAGATTATGAACAACTCAGTGACCAACACAGATAAATTTAAGAACAGTCCAAAACATCCAGGGCTTCCTGCTATTCTGGAGAATAAATACACCCAGATCCACCATCTAAGATAGAGTGAACTTTGAGGATTCATAGTATTTGTACAATAAATATTTTATTGGTGATAAATTTTAATAACTCCTAGAGAAACAATGCCACTGAACACTTACTTACCAAAGGGTGGGCTCAGTCATGCCTACACTAGTAGACAAATGGGGTCAAGCTGCCATTCCAGATTTAATCATGTTCAGCTTCCTCAACTCAGATTCAGTTTTCATGCACCTCAAGACAATGTTTAACTTGCTCTTTTTCTAGATGAGGAAGAACAGTCTGAATTTGAAAAGGCTAGTAAATCTTAATTAGAGAGGCATGTTTGCCTAAACATCTCTTTTGTAACAGGGAGATGCACAGGGAGAAGAGGACTCTCTGGTTTCACTCCTAGGTCTAGCAGCACTTGCAAACTCTTTTAGCAATTTTTTTACAGAGTTTTCAGGAATCTGGTGTATCACACTTTCAAGATCCAGAGGAGGCACTGAAGCCATGGTGCTCTTCCCAATGTCAACTAAAGAAGTGGATATACAAAACTGTAGAAGAGGCAACACCTATAATCTGTCATTCCAGCATTGATTTTGAATACAGAATAATACATACAGTCTCTAAAGCACATAGCAGAGCTTGATAAGTGAGAGGCAAGGTCTAATCTGGCCCACCCCACAGGCCTAGTGCAATCATCATGGAGTAAGGAGCCCAGGTGACCTGCTGTTGCACCTGCCCTCTAACAACTGTGGTTAAATCCTACTTTGCCTGCCTATTTTTTCTACAACTTGGTACATTGCTTCAGCTTCAACTGCCTGGAGAGGGTCTCCTGCCCTATATTCCCTCCAGACCCCATGGTCTACTGGCCTTGAGGCTTGCAGTCTCAGTGGGGAGTGGGAAGCATGCCTTTGCTTTGTTGCAGTCTTGCATGGATGCAACCATAGAAAGCAAAATTCGAGTAGCTGTTGTCAGCAGTACTAATAAAATAAATGTATTGACCAATAAATTTAAAATGCCACCACAGCTTCCCATTCCCAGTGTTCTCATACCAAAGGCTTTATGTAGAAATGCAGCCTTTCTTCCACAGAAGAGTAGGTCACATAGCTAACACGAACAGATTAAGATCCTAAAATATTTAACAGTGAAGTCAGCAATTTAAAATTCCATTTTGGAATATGGACCAAGTCTGAATCAGTGATTTTCCTCAGAGACTGGTCATAATAAAAAAACATTTGAAAAGCATTTTCAGTTAAACAAGAAATTACACTCTCTCAGATAGCTTCTCACTTCTACCTCATTATGAACAAACCTATTACCTTGAATTTGTTTCACAGTAGCTGTCTACTTATTACCAACATTTTAGGTAGTGAGAAGCAAAGCAGAGAAGGAAGAAGGATTACTTGGCTTGTTGTATAGTCATCTAACTATATCACAGTTCCATTTTAGTTTTAGATAAGGAAAGAAAAATTGCTTTATTAATGGTATTTACACTGCTGCCTACCTAAGATCAGGTTAACTACAGCAACTTAATCCTTCAATACAAGAGGATTTTACTGTGAGAAAAATCCTCTGTAATTCTCTTACCTCTATAAATGGCTCCAATATGCTTACCCAACAAGGAGCTTCCACCTCCTAGCCATGGATCTCTTTGCCATCACATCAATGGCTTCACCTTTTCTTGCCTTCTCATTGTTACAAATTTAGATTCACCCAAAGTATTTTTACTGCAATTAAAATGTTCTGCAGGATCACCCACTTTGTATTTACCCACTGCTGTTTAAGCAGAGGGCTAAAACAGGTTCATAATACACGATCTAATTAAAGCTGTTCTCTGGACCTTTTTTTATCTTCATGAGGTAGTGATGTGGCTAGATCTGGAAAGTGAGAGCCAAAACGGGTTCAGTTCCTGGCTCTGCCACTTGAATTGCTATGCCATTTTAAGTGTTCATTATCAACTAGATGTGTTTTCTTCCTTCAGGACAACTGTGAGGCTTTACTTGTATTGAGACCCTTTCATGGATGGAAGGTTTCACTGTATGCAAAGCATAACTCCCAGACCACACAACTTTTCACAAAGTGTAAAGGAGGACCCTAGAGTAATGACTACATGAACACAAAATGCAGCACTGAGGTTCCAATGCAGCATGCTCAGGGATGGTAGGATGCTATGATTTGTTTTCAGTACCTCAATACCACATATTTACCCCAAACAATTCTCTCAACAGAACACAAGATATTTAAAATAGCATCATATCTTTGAAATATTCTCGCAACAGGAAAGGAAATACTCCCTTCTGCCCCCAAACTATTAGTTTTGCCATCATGTAGAGGGTATAGGACACATCCTGAATAAATAAATGTTTAAACTTAAAGAGAATTACACAAATGCTGTGTGAGGACAGTAAAAATTTGATGTTTTAAATATAACAATAAATAATAATTATATCCCCCTCTAGCTCTCACGTTGCACTTTTAGAGACAGATTTTGATCTGTTGTGGTCATATAAATTCCATTCAACTCCTTTGTTTTTGATTGAATTACTTCAGGCTCACCAGTATAACCAAGATCAGAGGCTGATTAAGTGATTTGCCCAAAGGCAATCACTAATTTAAAATAGCAGAGTAGAAATTAAAGCTTTGGAGGTCCAGTCTCCTCTTACATTTGTCTTCAGCAATGGAAAATGCAGAATAACATCTGATTCATTGATGAAACAAAATATTGTATTTTCCAAGCATTTCTGATTGAATATTTGGAAAACATCGAAACAGCTCAGTGTCACCATTCATGCTATACAACGTGCATAACACACACACAATCTAAGTTTAAAGAACCTTATTAAGGCAGCGGGTTCAAGCTCTCTAAAGTTAGGAAACACTGGAAATAATTTTTCCCTCTGGTGTGTATGCATTATGATACAGCTGTGAACTACAAGATTCAATAATGTGTTCTCTATAGAACTCCACCTCACTTAATACATAGGATAGATGGTGTTTATTGAAAAAAATAACCAGTCAATAGCTTGTTTTCTGCTAGTTGTTCAATGTTTGGCCTGGGGTCTTATTTACTCTATACACTATACAATACTGCTCTAAAAACAGAATTCTTGATTTTCTCCTAAGCTTTTTTTTAATGTTCAGTGGTATCCAAATTTTTAAAAAATATTTATTTTTGCAACATCTTAAACAGATATGCATGTGCCAAATTTAAAAAGCAGCAGCTGAGGAATAGGGAGACTAAAATAAAAGAAACAAACTTGTTCAGAAGCTTTCTTAATTAGACAGTTTATTTTCTAAGACGTTGATTTGTCAGCTGTTTATGAAAACAGTTTTGATGATATGTTTTCCAGGAAGGGTTTCTTAAATTTAAGATGTTTGCTGTTTCCTGACTGCCAAAAGCTATAGAAAAGCTAGCTATCAGATAAGGAAAACATTAAGCTGCAACAAAAGAGGTGACTGTTTCAAGTCTCTCACAGACCTCAGGCAGGCAGGACAGCAACACTGGCTGGTGACCAAAAATCCCAGGCAACCAGCCAGCAAGCAGTTCAGCCTTCACCCCTCATCTTCACACATACAGAAGAGTATCTGCACACAACTGTACAAATGTAAGAGACCTCAAACAAGTCATTACGATGCAGAAAAAGGGAACTTCTGAAATCCTGAGTTAAACCTCCAGACCTGAAAGGACAGAGGAAAAGGTTCCCCTGTCTTCCTTTGACTCAGGCAGCATCATCTTTAAGATGATCCCACCTTTGAAGGCCACAATTTGAAGCAAATTATTTCAGGGAGGGCCATGGGATCATGACTCCCGGATCTCAGCTCCAAACCCAGCCCCTGCCAATTCCAGGGGAAAATCCTGCTTACTCCAAGGCTGCCATGGGTCCAGTATAAACAGAAGTTACTAGGAAGGTAGCTCAAAAGCACTGGAGCGTCTCTGCAGAGCATGTGCAAAATGTATTTCCCCTGAGGTGGGTCTCTATGGTAATCAGAGCATGTGTAGGTCCGAGAATCAGACAGCTCTTATTGAACCTTCAGTGTTTCATAGAATATCTCAAGTTGGTAGGGACCCACAAGGATCATTGAGTCCAACTCACTGCTCCTTGCAGGTCTACCTAAAACTAAACCATATGACTAGGAGTGTCATCGAGACACTTGAACTCTGACATGCTTGGCACCGTGACCACTTCCCTCGAGAGCCTGTACCAGTGACCGACAACCCTTTCAGTGAGGAACCTTTTCCTATTTCCAGTCTGAAGTTCCCCTGATGCAGCTTCATTCCATTTCCTCGTGTCCTATTGCTGGTCACCAGAGAGAGGACATCAGCAGCTCCCCTTCCGCTGCCCTCCTTGAGGAAGCTGTAGACTGTGAGGAGGTCATCCCTCAGCCTTCTCTTCTCCAAGTTGAACAAACTAAGTGACCTCAGCTGCTCCTCGGAAATTTTGCCCCCAAGGCCTTTCACCATCTTTGTCTCCCTCCTCTGGACATGCTCTAATACTCTGATGTCCTTCTTATATTGAGGTGCCCAAAACTGCACAGAGTACTGGAGGTGGGGCTGCACCAGTGCAGTGTAGTTTGCTCCAAAAGATGATGCTAAAGGGTTTACATTTCCTCACCCTTGCCCCGAGATTTGTGTTAATATGTCTGATGATTTGGATGACTCAGTGTACATCATAGTCCCCACAAAGCAAAGTCAGGACATGGTGAACTGCAGCATGGGGCATGAATGTCTTGAATGGCTTTGACTTAGAAGAAAATGTCAGCAGAGAAGCCTGAAATAATAAATTACTGGATTTGGTTCCAGCTTTACTTTGGAACTCCCTATAAGCTACCATACACAACGTGTCATGCACACTTGCTAACATGACAGGAATATGAATGTATGCTCAGAGGCATACCACAGCAAATTTGAAGAGCTTGGTTATACAGTAATACACAGTTTAGTTTTGGTCACAGCTTCAGCTTGGACAACATGAAGCACTGTCCTCAAACCTTCATTCTGGAAGTAGCTGAAATATTTCAGTTAAATTTTCCAGGAACATTTATTAAGAGGGAGATCACCAGTTTTAGGCAAAAACATCAGTCCAAATGATTTGAATTTTACAAAGCTATCATCAATTGAAATTGTAGTCATATGATATCGGTATGTAACACTGATTTTATACATATGCATTAACATAAAGTGTATGTGTGCAAACAAAAGAGAGATATCACATCCATGAAGAATTCAAATATTTCAAAACATTAAATTAAAATACTACTCTAAGTTAATATTGATATATCGATAGAGGACTATAAAGGAAAGAATTCAGTTTGAATGACACTATGCAACTTGCTGAAGATTTCGGTGTTGGTCTTGTCAGCAGACCTTAAATTATTATTTCTATTCTGTAATTTAAATGGGGAACACCTCATTCATGTATTAAGAAATAGATTTTTATGTGCTCTTTACTCAAAAGATGCCTCACTTGCACAGACAGGTCTAAGAGGCGAACAGTAAATGGAACACAGATGAAGGCAGCCAGGGGTCCAGCAGCCCCTGTGGCACACGGCTCACATATTCCACCTCGCGCTGGTGGGTGCTGTGTAAGGAAAGCTGCCGTGTTTATTTGACTGCTCACTTCACAGAACCCAGCCTTACCGGACGCTGAGTGCTGCGGCCTTGGCCAAGCACCTGCACATGCTTTTTCACTTGAAGTCTCCTGGTGACTGAGGCTTCACAGCACAAGCTTTCAGCCTGTGGGGCTGCCTAAGTGCTCTGCTGGGTGTGGGCAGGGATGCAGCCCACCACAGGACAGAGCACACATGCAGCTAGCTGCCTGCTGCACGCTCCCCAGATGTGCAGCACCCTACAGCACTGCACGAGGGGCGGTGGTGTTAGGTCTGGTAGCTCACGGGGCACATTTCCCGATGCGATCCTCTGTTCAGCCATGTTGTCATGTGCTGATGCGGTTTCCGCTGCTCTCTATGCTCCACAGTGTTTTTATAAATCACTTCAAGAGCACTTGAGGACAAAAAAGCTGCTTGCGTTTTCTCTCGTGCCACCCCCCTCTCCAGTAACACACAACACATTTGTTCAGGGATTCATTAGCAAAGCATTCTTTAACATTAATCTGGGGAGAAAATCCTGCAGTGGTTCCTTAAGCTATTGCTCCTTTAACACTGAGAGTAACCAGTCTGCAGGCTGGAGATTGCAAAATGCTTTGTCCTTTCTACTTTGCAAAGCAGTATAACTCATTAGCAAGCCCTTGCTAATTGAATTTGATTTAGTGTCAACACTGTCACAGTCACACAGAAGCACACCAATAAAATTTCAATCCTGCTTGCTGTGATCATTAAGTCCAGTTGTCTAACAACGGGAGCTCTGCCTTTGTGGTGAAGGTTGTCAGATCAGACTCACAGGGGCTCTGCGTTTCAGTTGCTACATGAAATAAATAGAAGTGCCAAAGCTGCCATCCGAAATATAAGATTAATGGAGAAATTCATTAGTTCAAATGACATGCATAAATGCTGCTGTTGGCTGTTTTTGGGGTTTCTGATCTCAGTTATCCTCTTCAAAACACAAAACCCCATAGACTAATAGAGATTTGAAAGAGCGATTGTTCTATGAAAATGGCCGGATTTTTTTCAATATAAATTTCTTTTCAAATAAACAGAACAAAAACATGGAAAGGAAAGGTGGATTCAAAGTATGTCACTGATAATTACGGATTTTTATATACTGAGCTTGCTGGTAGAGTTAGGCTAGATTTATTTCTTTTTTGGCTCTTTGACCACATCAAAATTATAATAAACAGCAAAAAATTGTTTGAAATACTTTAACCTCGGGGCTTTTGGTAAATACTACTACTACTACTACTACTACTACTACTACTAAAACAAAAACAAAAGAAAACAAAACCTCTAAGAACAAATATTGCTTAGATTTTGAGCATTAATGAAACCAGAAGGAAAATATTCAAAGGTTGAAGGTGCTATTCACAATTGTAATGAACCATTCACTGGATTGACTGTCCAAGCTGATTTTCCTCTTCGGCCCATCACCAGGCTAAGGAGACACACTCCTCCTTTTTAAGATCAGTGAGTACTTAATTACTTACACAAAGCAGAGCTTCTTTCTCCTGAGGGGGAAATTCATGAAGCTCTGTGGTTCATGACACCCCATCATATCTTTTTATTTTAGTGTTTTACACACAGGCACACACAGGCACAAACCTACCCCTCGCCAAAGTGGAGGGTTATCTCTACCTCAGGAGCAGTGTGCTTGAATCTCTATATCACAGATCACAGGAAACTGCTACAAATACTGGAATACTGGATAACTGGGGAGCAGAAGTCCTGCAGGGGGGTCCTTATAAACATCAGCCAATACTGAGAATGTATTTCAAATCTCCTTTGGAATCTCACCTGAAAACTCAAAAAAAGAAAAAAAAAAAAAAAAAAAAAAGGAAATACTGAGATCTGATGCTATCCAGTGACCACTTTCCATTGATCCTTCTCCTTGTCATTTTCTACAGCTAAGCTCCCACATTACATGAGTTCAGTCATTAATCCACAAGTATACATTATGAAATTTGTATTACAGAATTTCACCCCATTTCAATTCCTGTCCTTATGGCCATCTGTACAGTTTTCCCTATGGTAGATCCCAAACCTTCTCCAGATTAATAAAGCCTTCCAATTTTGTGATGTCAGTACAAGCCTAGTAATCATGCCATGGTCATTAATAGAAATATTAAATAAGATCAGCACAAAAATTGATGCCTGAGGAGCTCCATTAGAAAAATTATTCTGTTAGTCCATTACTGTATATCCTTATCAGCAATATATCATTTACTTCCTCTTATGTTGAATCCTAAAAGCCTGAGATGAAATAAAGAAAACTTCATATTCCAGATTAATGCAGCTTTTTCACTCGTAACTGCCTGTTTATTCTCTTCTTGTGTTTGGAATGATAATTATCAAACACTTAAAATTAATTTAATAAATCCCAAATGATCTGAGGAAATGTTTGTATCATAAGGGTATATTTTCAGGGGTTATAGAGAACTTTCCATGAAGAAGTGGAGGCAGACCAGGTATGACAGGCCTCCCCACAGCTGCACTCTACCACACATGTGTGTGTACCTGGCCTTGAGCTGAGCTCTTGGTAAATTCTAACCTAGCACTGTCCTATGCAGTGTGGACATACCCTAAGTGTCTTTACATTATGAAAGGGCAACTGGCTGATCATATACACTGCAGGCAAAAATTTTGGAAGTTTCCTTTCTAAAATGACACTGTTCATTGGTGTCACACACTATATAATTTTGCCTTATATATAATTTCCTCTGGCATATTACGGCCTCACATTTTTAAAGCTTTGGTCATAAGAGCAGTACTGTAAACGACTGAGGAACATTTTGATAGTTAGAGGGCAGTCCATTCAAAAGCTGCACTGCTTAGGTGTGTCAAAAAATGCTTACTGCTGGCCTAACGTAGTATATATACATACCCCAACATGCAGAAAAATAAAGCAAACCAGAGAGAACTGCATGCTTTTCTGTCTTGCAACTCAAAATCAATGGGCTTAGCCCACTTTTTTTTTTTTTTTTTCATTTGTTGATGCTAAAATGTTATTGTGTATCCTATTTATTGCAGGAAAAAAACATCCTAGGAACTCACTAGTCCTCGTCTTCAGCCTAAGACACATGCTCTAATGATCTTGAAGTCTGTCTGTTCCAGATGGTCTTTGAGTTGAACAATGAGTACAATGACTTGTCTGTTGGACAGTTTGCCGTCTGGTCCAGCAGATTCTTAATTTCTTTCCTTCCTGCAAGGCTGGAAATGATTCACCCTGGTGAGGGGCAATACCGTGCTGCTTACAGATTGTTTTCACCCAGACCAGCCATTTCCCTCCTCCTTTCATGAGGGCTACTGAACCTCACTCTGAATGTGTGAGAACATCCTTCCCTATCAGGGTTTTCATGACAAATCACTGCCTCTTCTCCAGGACTGACTTGCAGAGACTAACAAACAGCTCTCTCCTTTTTCCTTTTTCCCTATGATCCACCCTGAGTCCACAAAAGTGTGCCCTTACTATCAAAGGACAGAATAATGGGATTGATCACTTGCAGACTTTTGTCCCTATCCTACCCTGTGCTCAGAGGGACTCAAGATGCTTCTGAATTTTTTAGTCTCTTCCTTATCAAAATCTCCGGGTGGGAGAAGAACTCAGAAACCTGTTTAAGCATTTGCTCCCCAAATTGTGTGTGGGCTGTTGCCTCACTTCATTCTGCCACCGTCTAGACTATTCTGTGAAAAAATCTAGTCCTTATGTAAAAGAAACAGACCAGCCGACGTCTCAGTTGTCTAGTATGTATTTTTAAACTCTGCAACTTTGTGTCATTCCAGTTAGCAACAACCAAATGAAGTATAAAAAGATGTCCATTTTTAAGCTGCTGAAATCTAACTGCTTACATAAGACATGACTAATTACAAGGAGGAAACCAAACTTCCACAACGTAGTTTTGCTGGTTGAAGTTCTGCACCACTCACCATCATCTGGCCAGAGGACCTAATTACCGATTGCCTGATTCTGTTGGCAATGCAAGGACACAACGGGTTAGGTCAAGACTGACAAAGCAACTTTTGGAAGCAAGGCTGCTGTTTGTCCTTATTTTGGTCTGATGATTTCTGATGTTTCTAAGATTTTTAAACCTAATGATAGGATTATCTTTACATTAGAGGATTAGAGCTGTTTGTATGGCACTGTATTTTTTAAGTAAAAAGTGCTTCATATTATATTTAGAGATGAAAATTGTACACAGCCTGGATTTTTCCATTAGAAAAGGCTTCCAAACAAGTGTGAAGGAAAATAAACTTCCTATTCTTCTGTTCTTTCTAACCCCACATACACTGATATTCTCTAAAAGGTCAGAAAGGACAAAGAAAGCAAGCTAAGTTTTCACTACTCTCAGAATGAAGATGATGAAAAGACCTTAATGGAACAATTTAATATACCTCTCCTGGTCTGAAAAGATTTTGCATTACATTGTCACTGCACCAGAACAGCAGAAAACTGCTAAGTAAAGAAGATAAGGCATTTACACAGCCATTTTAGTTATAGTCTCAATAAGACTCTGCTATTTCAACATGTCTGACGCAAACTCAAGACTAAGTCAGAAGTGCAACTCCTCACAACGAGATCATGCCCCTTAACACTGCAAGGGCTACTTCTAAGATAATTACTATAAAGCCATATGCGATTTCAGTAAATAAAAGAACAGTCCTTAACAAAGAGTAAGTAGTTTCAGGCCTGTGATACATTGCTCATGGTATTAATATTCAAGAAAGTGTTAATGAACTGTACTGTATAGTCAATATATCATACAGGTAATTGAAGATGGATTTTTGTATCCAAAGCTAAGGATCAGATAACACCATGGAAAACACACAGGCCTAGAGTTACTCACTTAATAGTGCAGAAATATCAAAAGAAATGCAACATGAAGTTTTACACGGTTGCATAGCAAGTTGCATATTTTTAATTTCTGTGGTCATTCTTCAAATTTTGCATGTCAGCAAAATTGGGGTGGTCATAGGGAACTTTATAGTAAAAATATTCCTGAAACTTTTTATACTGAGAACTGTTCACAAATAGCTACCATTTCAGTCCAGTACGACAAACCCTTCACACAGCTGAGAGCTGTGGTATATAGCTTGTGAAGTTTGAAGGAAGGATACAGTGAAAAGAGCCTGGAATGACAGATTGAATTAGAGGAATGCCTGCTCAGATTGAAAAATTCCCAAAAACGTAAATAAAAACATATGGCTTCATCTCTCTAGATTTGGCAAAGCATCCTATAAATGTATCTGTTCTAAAGAGGGGAACATAAAACCAAAAACACGCACAAAATCTTGAAACTGTCAATTGAACTGACAACTTAAGTCACAGAAGAATGTGATCTGAACCATGCCTGGCCAGCTACCTGGCTTCATCTACTGCAATCCACTGACTGCAAAGGATTGCTGAAATTGTGTCAGATATAGTGGGAAGGTATTTTGCTACCCTGTAAAAATTTGGGATATTTCACAGGTTTCCTCATTCTCTAATAGGAAATTCAAGGACTCTTTAGAAGTATTCAATGAAAAAAGTCAGAGAAATACATCAGCCTTATCATAGCTTGGGACTTAGGTAAATCATTTGTATGAATGTACCAAGATTAAAGATACAGTCTGTGTCCTCTCATAATGAAGATGATCTCCTTGTTACCCATCCATTGGCTATTCTGTCCCACTTAGGGTTATCCTACCTTTAACAAGTACTGAAATACATTTTGCAGTAGAGACTTGAACTATATTGTACCACAGCCCATCTGGCTGGTTTAGCCTCTAGCAAAGACTGTGTTTGCAGCAGAATAAGATTTTGCTAGTTCTCTCTTTCCCTCTTCAGGTTTTGGTTTTGATCCAAATATTCTATCCTGGTAAATGTGGCATACCTGTTCCCACAGGCAGTTTTGACTTTGAATACTGAACATTTTCAGATCAAGAAAAAAAAAAAATTAAAAAAAATCACAGGACATTTTTTATCAGCTTAAAAGTTTAGAAATCTCAGTCAAACTGAAATCAACTCCTTTTCAAAATGATAAAGTTCTGAAACTTGTTTCACTGATATCAGCACTGATGCAGGAAAAGCTATTTTGGTACATTGTATTTCATTGAAATACTCATTGAAATACTACCTTATTTCACAGTGTCATGTCTCAGATATGACAAAATTGAGGACCTAGAGCTGAAATAAATTAATTCCGAGAAACCTAAGGCAAAGGTTCTTTTTTCCCTTAGACTTCAAAGTTATCTTTTTTACTTGGGTTTAATAGCACTTTAGTAATAATGACACTGAATAGTGCTACAACTAAATTTGCCCACTGAGAAAAACAGGCTTTTGCTACCAATTCAGTGTTCGTTAGCACAGCTTCTAATCAGTGTCTGGGGATGCTGCCTGAGCCCCACAAGTCACTAGATGGCTATACTATGGAGAACACAGTTTTCAGTTTTTCATTTGCTCTAACTTCCTGCTATAAACACTATGAAACTGTTTTGGTGACCAAAACTCTGTTGTGGTAGGTCCCAGCTTAATTCCAGCAGTGATACTAGCCCTCTTTCCCTGGGCACTCTCAGAGTTTGGAGACAAGCCCCGGCATATCCAGCTACTTGATTAATAATACATCACAGTTATTTCAGAAAATGTCTCTGATATCTTCAGGCGATAGCATTTCTGTTAATTCTGTAATAAACTAATATGCAGTACAGTCCTTAAGAAAAGGTTCATTCACACATTCTGGAAAACCTCTTTTATTTTAATATTATGACAATACAATTCACTCCATATCTTTCTACTGATGTTCCAAGCAAGCAAAACTGTGGAGCAAACACTCCTCTTATTTTTCAATTTAAGAGAGAGAAAAATCAGGCTCTAATTATAAATTTACAATGGTAATGCTCAGTCAGAATTATTTTTTACAGACTAAGAATAATTATAACGTCATATCAAACAGAATAAAATGGGTTTATTTTAAGGCACTGATTGATTTATTACACTAGCTGGATGAAGCTGTACCTATTGCTATCAGCCATATGATGTCATGGGAATTTAAACAATCCTAAAGATGAAGTTTACAAAATAATGTGTAAGAAACTAAGCTGGATATAATTTATTTATTTACAGGCTAATTCAGTGGGACCAGACATCATTACTGAGTTATAACAGGGCTGAGCTTGGTCTAAAGTTTCTGTCTTTCCACATATAAATGCATTGTATTTGTTGACTCTTGTTGACTTTTCAGGGTGGAAAATATCTTTTTATTTTGGTTGGGTTTGGAGCCTTTTTGATCTGAAGTTGTGAAGCTCTTTTTCTTTAGACTGTTGCACCCAGAGATCACCAAGAAGCTTGCAACTATTGTCACATGAAGCATATACTAGGTATTTAATCTACACAATGGGAAGGGAACTCAGATATGTCTCCATGAAAGCACTGATGTTAGTAACTGTGGCAAAACAAAACTTTGGCTGCTATAAGACTACAGCTCAGTGTGATTATTGCTGTGCTGTTTCTACCACATTTTATATTCCATTTATGAATCTGTCTGGTTCCAAGTAAAAACTAGACAAGTAATTCTCCCCAATGACTCTTGCAGAAGGCTAAAGCCATAGAAGGAAAGGCCATCTGTTATTAATGAGTAGCTTTATATATGTCCAATGGGTTTCACAGGAGATGGTTTCCTAGAGTAGCACGAATACGTTATATTGATAGAGGAGCATGCAGGAGCCAATCTAGTTCCATCTAGTGGAAGTCACTTGACTTGCTTGTAATGTAAATGCTTATAAAACATTACCAACCCTTACAGTAATTTGTATTTCTGACCATAATAGAATAAATCATTAAGAACAGGCTAAATGTATCTGAATGTTGGCCAAATCCAAGACAGTATAGAAAGAAGCAAAAAATTACCCAGATTCTCTGTAGATCAAGCATAGTTCAAAAAAAAGCAGTTTTTGCAAAATCAGGTTCCCTACCCCACTCTAGTGACAATTTTTTTGAGACTAACTAATACATTTCAAGTGACAAGCACACCACTGGCAGGAAACAACATTAACATTTTTCCTAAAGGTCCTTCGTTTAGTACTTGCTGTGCTTGCCTTGTAACATTAAAAGATAATGGCAATTTAAGAAGCAAAGACTTTTTATGTGTAAGATAATGCAAATCTATGGGTTTACATTAGCGAACATGTATATGTATGTATGTATGTATACTCTTACACATGTGCATTCTTTGCTGTCCAACTGCAAGAGATGTGAATCACTGCAGTGGCTGAGAGGAGTAAGGTGGTGGTCTTTGCCTTCTGAAGTATACACTATACCTGTTGTAAACATTCCCTACACCTGCAGCACCTTCCAATACTTACCTGTGACAGTGAGGCCCGTTACCACCCAATTGTGTTTACCTGACTACAGGTACCTGACCTGTGAAACCCATGCCAAGCAAAACTCCAGACCACAGACTGATAGCTGTTGTACATCAATATCACACTACTTTAACAGAACTACTAACTTACTGCAGTTGAAAGCCTGGGCAAGTCTACTTTTATGATTTCACATTTGAGAATGACAAGATTAAAAATGTAATTTATCAACACTTTTTTAACTGGCGTAGAAGGTATTACTAAAATGTTGTGTAACTTGTTAAACTAGTTACTTGTGAACTCCACTTTATATTCAGGTAAAGAAAACCACAAACAAGCGTTTGTTTTTCCAAGACATGAGCAGTGAGTTTATAACTGTATACTTATGCCATTCAAGCAACATATGTATCCAAATATATAATCATCCTATACAAACATTTATTAGCTTGATATTCATAGGCTATATTATTTATTAATACAGTACCACTTCCACAGCGTATCAGCTGTACAAGGACAATTTTTCTAAATAGCTCTGATGACCATCTAACCCCACCCTTCAAATATTCACTGTAAAGCGTCTTCACAGGGTTCAATATATGATGGTGACAGCTTGCATGTATAAACAGGACATAATCATGTAGCATTTGGGTTTTCTTTTGAATTTTTCATTTATGAATATACAATGTTGAGACTAATGAATTTCATCGTTTAGATTCACAGCATGAATTCCAGAATATCAGAGGCTTAGAAATGGTTGCAATATATTTATTTTTCTTGATGAGAGTCAGAGTTATTTCTGTTTTGTGTTTTAAAAGTCCCAGTACTTTAAATGGCAGAACAATTCTAATTTACTTGATTTTTTTTTTCATCATGAACTGAAGATTGAAAGCTACAGGTTACTTATTATGAAAAGAAATCTGTTACGTTCTAATTGGTTTTTCTGGAGAGAAGAAGTGATAGTTCTGTTTATAGCCATGTTCATGCTGTCACTTTCCTGTAACACTAGGTAAAATAGGAAATATTGTCATCATCATCATCACCACATGGACTTTCATTTCCAAAAAATTAATGTAAATAAATGCTGCAGCCAAACATAGAAATGAAGCAGTTTTGACCTGATTCACTCATCTTTCCAAAAGTGCTGTCCAGTGCTGAATTATATTTAATTTTGTATTCTACCATGTCATACATATTCAATATCATAACTGCAGGCTGAATTTTGATATGTGTTTCTGGGTGTAGAGATGGGACGACAAAGCAGGCTATTGACATATATGGAAAAGGGTTAGCATGTTTTGCTACTGAAACATTATGTTGTTTTTCAATTTACCACACATGGTGTAGCTACAGAAATTTAGATTAGCTAAAATAAATATCCCTTGTTCAAAAAACTTCTAAAAGCCTTTTATTAGCAGACACCTAATCAGGTACCCACTGTAACAGATCAGCCAAAAAATTTTGCTTTCTGGTCCTTTCAATCCTTGCTTTTCAGATACAAACTGTGCTCCTATTCTGCAAGAAATACCAGTGACCTGCAGTTCCCCAGCTTTCTGGATATTTTAAGAGGTAGCCAGAATGCTAGATGACTGGATCCAAATGAAGGAAAGTAAAAAAAAAAACAAAACCAACAGCTAATTGAACACATCAGATTTGAATAGGATAGAGAACTGGTGGTTGATACTAACACAGCAAACTTAACCACGATAACAGACATTTATAAAAGCAACAAGCATACCACTACAGTTGTGAGGGCTGTTGTACATGATACCTTTTTAATTTTGGCATTCTATAAATTGTACAAATTGTTCCTGAACTGTAAAAAAATCTGTGGATGGATCTGCTATGAGTTAGAAGCCTGATACCGAATGAAACATTTCCTCTGAACTTCTTTTATTCTGACACCAGGAAGCAATATAAATTTCTACATTCCTGTAAGGAAGAGTGATTTGGGCATTATATAATATCACACACATGCTCCACTGTGCATGATTTGAGCAATAGCTTTTAAGTTAGGTCTTCAAATGTCTTGATTTAGTGAAAACTAGTGACTCTAAATACCAGGTATTAGCTAAGGTTTGGTTTCAGACCCAATTTTGAAAAAAATGTTTTTACCCTCTGTACTCCTAGGAAATCCACAGAAGAATCGAAACCTTTCAGTGATCTGCAGATGCAGCTTCAAAATTACATTGCATTTTTGCCTGCCCTTTTTTTTGTGTTGCCATAAATTTCTTTTTCTCTTTGATCAAAAAATCTGAAAGAGTTTAACCGTTCAGCTAAGTATAAAAATGTGTAAGTGTAGCTCAAATCCTCTATCACAGCACTCCTTTAAAATATCATTCTTAATCTTCTAACCACTTCAATTAAATTCAGTGGATTTTAGATGGCTCTGAACATTTCTGCATTATACGCTTTGATCCCAATTATATGACAACTATTTGATTACACAGTCACCACAAAAGTAGTAGAAATTATAAATCTACAGAAATGTTTAACAACTTAAAATTACCAAGGATTCCATTAAAGGTGTTAGAGGATTAGAAGCAAGGTGGTGGGCAGAAGGTAATTCAAGGACATCAAGTACCCCTTCTAAAGAGAAAAAAACCAAAACAAAACAAAAAACAAGGGGGGGGGGTATTTCAGTTTAAAGATCAACTATCTAGAAGTTTTGCTAGGCTTTTTTATTATTAATTCCTTTCTAACCCCCCCCCATTTGTTCTTATTTCAAAAGCAATTTATGTTTTCCTGCATATTTTACCCAGAAGGAAATTTTCCAAGGATGCTAATTGTATGTACAACTCAGCTAACTCTGTCATGATTGCTGTACCACCAGGAAAATAGTTTAATAAAATAGATACCTTGGATTGCTCTACTTTAGTGTATGTGCACACACACATACGTACATGTATGGGAATGTGGTTTTGTTTCCAATCTTGATTCAATGATATATTCTGCAAAGTATAAACTGGCAAGAAATTTCAATTTCTGTAGGAAAAACTGAAACTGAACATGCAAGTTTAGGTCACTATATTAATTACGCTGATGATCTCTAGAAGATTTTATTTAAAATGCCATACCTATTAAAATCATGCTACCCTTTTTTCTGTTCTGGGCTTCTTGGGCAACATTGTATTCAATATTGTGATGCAAACATCTCACTACTTTATGGTGTTTTCTGTCAGAGTTGCATCATTTCTACTGCTTTATGGTGACATTGTCTGGCCCGGAACAGAGGAACATTAAAGTGAAGACAACCCACCATCAAGCTTGTAAATTATAATTTCCATGACACTTAAACTCTTACTTGGAGATGCATTTTTAAGTCTAAACTTAAAAAACATGTAGGATTAACATGAGTTAACATTAGTAACATGAATATCTAGCACACAACACAGACCACATTTTTATACTTTTGCTGTGGAAAATTTACTACAATCATCCCAGTATGAGTGTAATTCCTATCTTTTGTACGAAGCCCACATAAATAACAAGATGAGCAGGCAGGGGAGAGCTGAGTGTTTTTACAACTTCAGTGTAGAGTGAGTACCTGCAATTTCACTTCAGATGATTATATAAAGAAATAGCCCTAAAATGTGGTAAGAATTTGAATATCTCCCAAATGCTGCATTCTAGAGTATCATTTCCTTTATGCCTGTGCAAAATCTTCTCAACAATTTATAAAATAGCTCATATTTAATCCTAACTATTAACCAAACAACTTTGATTTCAACCATCCCATAATTTGTTTTTCTGTTTTCACAGCCCCTCACCCATTAATTACAGTTTTGCCACCATTTTTCCCTTATATTTTTGTGTAATACAAAAAAAAAACCCCAAACCTTTGTCTTGTATATAAATATATAAGTATACTCAAAATAGACACCCCCTGCATTTTCACATCATTGTAAAATAATTAATAAATGACCAAGAGAAACCTTTTTAGTTTTCTCTTCATTCACTGTTATTTCATGACCTCCATTTGCATTTTCTGCTTATTGGAGCATCTTGTTTAGGGTAATAATGGGTTTGTCTTACACCCTATGCCTCCTTGGATACTATATGCTTCTGAACTACCCCAAGATTTTTTTTTTTATAACTGCGCAAAAGAACAAACCTTTTTTTTTTCCAAGCATATTCCTCTTTAAATCCATATTCAGACTATTTGAGTTCAAATGCAATCTTTTCTGGACTGCATGTTTATCTTAGCTGTCTGCAGAAGAATAGATTGGCCTGTGCATGTTGGATGTTATGGATCAATAGCAACATCAGCAGTTTCTTAACTGTGCCTATTTACAATTTGCCATGATACCTACTGTAAGGAGGGACAAATATTTTGTTGGTCAGTTAAGCCTTACCACTCTGCAGAGATTTGGAAACCTAACCTGCGCTTCCAGGGAGTTGTTGGCATTAAGAATGATAAAAAACTTGGCACAATGTTTTCAAACTAATCTATATGAAGCTTCTTAATGGCTCAGAAATTCAGTGTAGAATGGGTTAATTCCATGGTTTAAGTCTTCAAAAATGCTTTATTCAGAAATCTAGGTTGAAATGACATATAGGCAGAAGATAGCTGACACTTAGTAGCAATACAATACATGATTTTAGTGGAGTCTAGTTAAATCTTGGCAATACAAATACAATAACTGACAGGACTTTAAGGCTTAAATATATATTTTTAAGAAGTGTCTAAACTGTGTGTTCAGCAGTGTTGGCTTGATGTGTGTCTTCCATGGAAACTTCTGGTAGGCTTACAGATACTAATTCCTTCTTTCTTTCTGACATACACAAGCTGCCATGTCAAATCTACATTCAGAAGAAGCTAAACACAGCATTATTAGCTCTTGTTTGCAGTTACTTTTAAAAAAATGAGTCCAAGCTCTAGCTTGATTATGCGGTAGTATAAAGTTAAACAGTAAAAACTTTTGGGAGTTAAAAGGAATAGTAACTAAACAAAATACTGCCTTCCTGACCACAGAGGCTTCCAGAGTTAAGTTCCCAGTTATTAGCTCCTGACCTACAATTTTATAAGCAATACGTGTTCAGAATTTTTTCAGAAATCATGAAGTAAATAAAAATTTTGATCTGATTCTACTTCTTTGGGGTTTGGGTGTTTTGTTTGTTTGTTTTGTTGTAGGTGTGGTTTCTTTTGTTTGTTTGTTTGTTTTTTGGTTTGGTTTTTTTTTTTAATAATCGAAATTGCCTTCTTTTTGCACCCTCTCAGGACTAGCTAAGTCCCTCCTGAAATAGCTCTTGAACACCAGTCCTTTTACAGCTGAATAAAACCTGGTAAATCACAAGGGACAAAGGTCTCTACCACAGTGTATGTAAAAAGAAGATTTGCAGTCATATGCTGCATTGAGAGCATTGTTGAATACAATATAGTATACTGAATCTTTGACAAGCTGAAAGAAACCACATGCCAGCTGTGATTTCAGACTTGCATAAGAGGTAGACCATGTTATATCTTCAGCACATCAGGAAATCAAGCAGTCAAAAGGACAGGGAGAAGAGGAAATGGGAAATAAAGTAAGGTTCAATCTGGTTTTGTTGTTGTCCTACATAATACGTAATATTCCCAGCTTCAGCTTTTTCCCATTTATATGCTCCCCAGGGCAATTATATGGCATTTATTCACTTTAACATTAGCAGCAACGAGAGGCTACAAACAAGACTTTGTGTAACACCATTTAACCCAAACTGTCTGTGGAAGAAGGAAGAAAATGTTAGCCAGTCTGTGTCACCTAAGTACTTTTGGATCATCAGAGCAGCCAGGTTAGTATTTCAACCACTTTCTGTTTCTTTTGGAACTATCTGCATTAATCCATTCTTTGACAAAAAGCAGAGTTATCCTCAAGTTTCAATCAGATAAGGATTCTGTGAAAGGAACAATGGCCCTCCATTTATTTCTTAAAGATATTCAAACACGATTTTCAAAGAAATTAAATCTCAGGTAGCGGCATGATGTGTCCTCACATTTACTATGGAGTGCTGGGGAAGAAGGATTCAAAATTATGCCACCTAGGTGAAGCTGTGACTACAGTTCTGAATGTTCAAGAAAAAGAAAACCAACAGCAGAAGAAAAAAATATTTACATGCATATAGGACAAGAGAAAACAAACAAAAAAATCCAGCATATAGTCTGACCCATATAGTCTTTCTCATGGTGCAGGTATAAGCAGTGAGGATAATGGAGAGAACGTATGGGTTATTCTTAAGAAAACACACAATTTTCAAATGAAATGTTGCAAGCTTTTACAGGGTTTGCATGAATCTAGCTCATATTAATGACTTCTATGTGAAACTGATATATTACTGTACTGTCAAAGTACCATATGGTCAAAATGGTACTTCGAAGTCTTAATTTACCTTCTAAAATGAAGACATTTGAAAAATTAAGGGCAACTTTTGAGTAGTTTGGGCTTTTGTTCATGCTTAATCCATGCATGACCACATTTTGCATAAACTAGCATAAAATTTAGCTTAGACTGTTTAGGATAGTAGTTGATTTCCAATCCCCAAATAAAATGTTAATTTTTGTTTAAATGTATTTATACTAAAGATGAACCACACTCTAAATCCCAGTTTTAAAAAGCCCTATACTTTGGCATGTGGGTTTGCAACGTAACCACAGATTTTGACTAGAATATTATGCAAGACCTCTATTCTTGCCCTAATCTGGCTAGTACAATGTATGACCTCTTGATGCACATCTGAATGCTATGGCATGGAGTCTCTTCATTCCAGGCATATTGATTGGTGTAGAGGCAAAATCTTTAGAGATAGCCATTCACCTGCAAATGACAAAGTACCTACAACTTTTCATAGTACATCACTTCCTCTGATAGCATCCAAGCCTCCTTCCCTAAGACTATAGTATGGTTGATTACAAAAAATGACTTAACCTTTTGAAGCCACATTTCACTGGTTGAATTACATGGAATCATCTAAAAAAATGAAGTTACGCAGGCACTAATTAAGCTGCATTACACTTAGGAAAATAGGATATGTCATATAGGATCAGAGAAGAGAGTCCAGCAAGCTTGATATCCTCCTTCCACATAGGACAGTCCTAATTCTTTAGAGAAATGTGAAAGCCTCCAGAATTTCACACATCTCTGCCCATGTTTAGCTACAGAGCTGGATAATCACAGAATAATTCAGGTTTGAAGGGAGATCTGGAGTCATCTAGTCTAGCCTCCTGCTTCAACAGTGAACTGAACAATGCCTTCCTGATTCCAGCATCAACTAGCTTATATTGGAACATGAAACTTTTTTAACAACCTTTTGTAATGCAGATATAGAAGATATAGAGGATATTTCTGGACACAAAATGGTCCACTATCAGGAATTACTATCTTAATACAGGTTTAAGCAGACCTCTCATTTTATCTATGAATGCCAGGCAGTTTGTATCCATTGGCATACCCCAGCTCCTGGCATTATATAATGTACTTAATGGTATCTGCAGATCAGTTTATTGGTTGGGCATGACTACCCGAATTTTGTTATTTAATCTTGCAAAGCATTTCAGCTCTATATGATTCCCAAAGGTCCTAGTCCCACCACTTTTCCCCTAAATTATTGTTATTTATCTGGAAGGCAGAAAGGAGCTAAAGAGAGGTCCTATCTCCTTAAAGGTTATCAAAACTTAATTTAGCAAGTGTATAAGAGCAGGAGAATAAAGACAGAAGACCTGATTCCCTCTTACCTTATGCCAATATAAATTTATTTCCTTAATGTAGGAAAAGATATTTGGGATACATGCTCAATTTCCTATTTTATGTTTTTAGGAGCACATACATAAATCAGACTTCAAGTTGCACCCATTTCCAAATCCATTTGCATCTGGGGTTTCAGTGGAATTACTATGAAATTAAAAGCAGAATGTAGCCCCTTGGCTTCTGTCTTTTTTTTTCTTCTTTTTTTTTTTCTTCTTTTTTTGTGTGTGTATCTGTGAATTTTTTTAAAAAGCAATTGGGTTTTTGAGAAAATACAAACTGTACGGCATTTCTAAGCACACTAGTGACTTGATTTCTTTTTTTACTTACGGATTTATATTACCAATTATTCACTGACTTAGCCAAATGAAAGGGAACTGAAGCTATTCTCCTAGGTGAAGTTTTCTGTTCTCTGAAAAAGCTTACCAAGAAATGGATACTTTAGCAAGGGAGCAAGGACAATAGGTGTAGCACGTTGCACAGAAAAAGAAGTCTTTTATAAACCAATCAACTTACTTTC
This sequence comes from Buteo buteo, assembly GCF_964188355.1. NCBI lineage: Eukaryota > Metazoa > Chordata > Aves > Accipitriformes > Accipitridae > Buteo > Buteo buteo. The sequence continues at coordinate 40,053,633 of NC_134204.1, forward strand.
TGCCTAGCACATATCCAATGACTCTTTGATTGTGTATCTGCTATGATAAAGGGTACTGATTATCTTCTTTGTAGAATGTTCTCACAGATTCGCACAATGACTTAAAGATCACAGGCAACAGGAAACCTGCCTCTTTCCCCCAAATTTCACACTGTTCAAGACTTAGATCTTGCCCAGGCATCTCCCTCAGAAGCAGGTTTTTTGGACAGTTGAAGAGCACTTGCTCATGTTTTAGACCGTTAGACACTGACCAGAGCCCTACTGTGGACTCTAGCATTTGCTACCGTATCTTGCTTCCTTTGGCACAGCTGCCCATGGATGCCAGGTAGAACTGGTGGTCTTCCCTGCCCTCGGGCTGGGTGGCCATGAGTCACAAACACAGCACCTGCTAAATTATCTGCCTGTCATGGGGATCTTGGGAGTGCTGGAGCAATTCTGTGTTTCTCACTCTTCGTGCTGCCTTCAGTGCAACTGAGAGCACTGGGATAGCATTTTCCCCCTTCCTAAAATAAAGAATAGATGCAGAAGTTCCAGGTCTTGCATTGTAGCATGCTTCTAGGAAGGGCAAGTAAAGCTGATCTTGGACAGGGATGCTTACTGAGTAACAGGTAGTTAAGATTAAAATGAAAGTCCTTCTTTCTTCTGTAATTTAAAGGTTATGTGATGCTACTTTGCCTTAAAAGTAACTGCTCTAGACTTTTTCAGTTTACACCATGATTTGGCACTAAATGCAGAACTTAACATGTTACCTTTCTCTTTTTCTTGAAAATTTAGTACTTTCTTCTGTTAGGCAGATAACAATTCCTTCCACTTCAACAAAACAAATAAAGAAATCCACCTACTTTTAAGGATCAGCTGGAGATTATTTTGCTGGCTTGTAACAAGCTATATTTCAATAGGTAGTTTCTTTTCTTTTTTAGATACTACTAATTTTGTGGAACACCCAAAGACAGTTCATAGTTCTGGTCAAGAAGAGTGAGAAGTGTCTGGCAAGGAGACTTGTCCTACTACTAAGAAAGAGAGCATTGGAAGCACTAGGTTGCTCCCTCCTCAGTAGATCTGTGGAGAACTAAAATCAGGTTGAGAATTGAAGTCAAGTTGATATTTCAATATTCCATAACAAATATCATTAGCACTGTGGTGCTGGAAAAAAATATCTGCTTTGATTTTTTGTTTGTTTGTTTTTTTTGCTATAGTGGAGTCTCAAGAAATGATGTGTATTTAAATAAGTAAGTGTTTCTAGAAAATGGTTTCGCTGTGAATTACAACAGAGGTATCACGGTACCCTTGAATGGAAGGAGCTATGTGGTTGCTAGAGTCCCTCCATTCTCTCACATGCTGCCCCATACGTTTTCTGTAAACATTGGCAAGCAATGAACATCCCTAGGTCTCTCCTCAACAGATGATTTCTCTCTTATGTAGAAGCATTTAGTGTCTTACACATTTTTCTTCACCTTGGACTCATTTTTTACTCTACCTGCTCAAAGCAGGTCATCTTCATGACCTGAGGAGAACAGGATGGATCACTGTAAATATTCACATACCCTGTAACACCCCTGGACACTGAAATTTATTTATTTACTTTTAACTGCTACTCTCACAATTGCCTGAACTGGATGTCCCTGAGGTTCTCTAAGTCATATAAAAAATAATTGACCAACACCTTGCCAGCTAAAGTAAAAACATGAATTTGAAAGTGATGCCTTAAGACTGTTATAGAGGGAAGGCAAAACCCAAAGGGCTTGCTTTCTGGAAACTCTACTGTCTAAACTTGACTGCCTTCAGAGTTATCCCTTACGAGCTGCCTTTTTTGGCAAATACCCTTATAGAATCACTGGCAAGTGGAACATTTTGAACATGGCCATCTCACTCCAGAATATACAGTGTTTCAAAAGCACATTATTTCTCACAATAGAAAGATCAGCAATAATAATTTCAAAGCTGATGTCCTATCCTTATATTAATTAAACATATTATTTAATTTCTACTGAGGCTCCAGAGTTAGGCTCATACCAAAGTACATTGATGAACTGGGTATTTCTACCTGTTACATTCATTAAAAAATGAAAGCTTTGAGGCTTCATTTCTCATGAAAGAAAATAAGCCATTGCAAGTGTATTTTCTCCTTGCTACACTGGTAGTCCAGATCATCATTATAACCAACGACACTTCAAGACTAGGAAACCAGGGATCCAGAACAATACAGCCTGCATAATTAATATATTGGATGGTTTCAAAGCTTTTATTATTCTGACACCTGAATTTTCTAATACCAAAGGACTGCCAGGCTTCTGTGCTGTTCCTAGTGACCAAGGACATACTTTGCAATATATTTTTTCATTAGTCATTCTCACCACCTAGACTGTTGCAGCTGGTATTTTCTGAAATCCTGCATACTGGCACTTTGGAAAGAAGTGACTATCTCTTAAGAAGATAGGTCTGTTTTATGTCCAACTCAAGAGTTTGTGATCTCTACCAACAGTGAAACTGTGGTTTTCAGAAAGTGGATGAAGCTCTAGGAAACAAGCTAAGCTCAGCTAATTTTATGCAAACTGTAAAAAAATTCATCAGATAAACCCATGAAACAGTGGTTTCCAGATTGTGGTCTATAGATTACTGGGTGGTCTGTGAGTCCATGCTCAGCAGCCTGCAGCTGCTCCAGAGAAGATATTATTTTATTTTCATTTATATCATCTGTCCTGGTTTTGGCTGGGATAGAGTTAATTTTCTTCCTGGTAGCTGGTAGAGTGCTGTTTTGGATTTAGTACGAGAATAATGTTGATAACACACTCATGTTTTCAGTTGCTGCTAAGTAGCATTTAGACTAAATCAAGGATTTTTCAGCTTCTCATGCCAGCCAGCAAGAAGGCTGTAGGGGCACAAGCAGTTGGGAGGGGACACAGCCAGGACAGCTGACCCACACTGGCCAAAGGGGTCATGTCCAGTATATAAACTGCGGGGAGTTGGCCAGGAGTGGTAGATCACTGCTTGAGGACTGGCTGAGCATTGGTCAGTGAGTGGTGAGCAACTGCATTGTGCATCACTTTTCTTTCTTGGGTTTATTTCACTCGTTTTGTTATCTTCTTTTTTGTTGTTGTTATTATTATTATTATTATTATTATATTTTATTCCAGTTATTAAACTGTTCTTATCTCAATCCATGAGTTTTACTCATTTTTGATTCTCCTCCCCATCCCACTGGGTGCAGGGGATGGAATAAATGAGCAGCTGCATGGTGCTTAATTGCTGGGTGGGGTTAAACCCCAACATCATCTTAAAGGGAGTTTTAAATTAAAAGTTTAATGCCAGGGCTGAATAGTGATCCATAAAAAAATTGCATACATATTTGGTACAGTGATCAAAAGAAGTTTGAGAACCATCATATTAAATGTAATGTTATTAATAACACCTCCTTGATAGATAGCCCCATGCTACAATGCAATGGGCAGATCTCCATTAGACTCACACCATGCAACAGGACACAGAACATCAAGTCTATCATGAAAGTTAGACTTGTAAGTTTAATAACCTTATTTATTAATTTGTCTTTCTATAAATCTCCTCTCAGCTTTCTGACCTAGAAACTAATTTTTTTTTAATTAACATTTTCAGAGGAAACCATAAGACTGACACAACTATTTTTCAATGTTATCAATATTCCCATATTAGGGAGAATAAGCACATTTCATTTGTGCCCCATAGCTTTTCTTAACGATAAAAATGCTTGAAAATCCACTTAATTATTTGATTTATTAATTTTAACTGAAGTTTTATATATTTCAACTCCGTTTCCCTATTTCTGTGCTTACTAATGGCTTCATTCAACATGAAAACATACAAAATGCACATTCTTCAGCAGCTCCTTGAAATATCCTGTTTCTAAAACATTTGGTTAAGTGTCTTTAACTGAGTGCCAGTGTCTTTAACTGGGATGGGTTTTCTGACATCCCCATTTAATTTAGTAATTCAAATTCTATAGAAAAGCAGTGTAACATGTAAAGCTACTTTAAAAATATCCTTTATCCATACCACAAACTCCTAAACCCAAGACATGTATTTCCAATTTTCACTGAAGTCAAAGACAACTGATGATACTTATCATATCTATACTACTCTTCTCATGACTTTCTCTCTTTCTCTATCAATTGACATGCCTAAATTTTTATCTCAAGATTGAGGTTTTCAACTTTACATTTTAAAGGTAACACAGCAAATGGGAATTTCTTTCTTAACCAGTCCTGAGCTGAGAGAATGAAAATACGTTAAAGAAAAAGAAAGAAATGTTACAGAAAATTCATATTGAAAGATTTGTTTTCATTACTTCCTTGCTTTGTATGCTTTTCTATGTATTGGAAGATAGAAGAACATTATGTTTTCTTGTGAAAGGGCTTTTCTATGTATTGGAAGATAGAAGAACATTACGTTTTCTTGTGAAAGGAAGGTTGGGGGGTGAGGGTGGTAAAAAGTATTGGAATGGAAAAGGCTGCTGTTTTCATGTAAAAAAATGGCATGTTTTACCTTGTACTCTGGGGTTCCAAATTGCCAATCTTGTGATGCGCTGTCACAACTTATGCGTGACTGACTGGTTACAGAGCTTGCTGATCTATATGGAGAGGTGAGAATTTGTCACTGTGCATAAGCAGAGAGATCAGTCAGATATAGTGATAGATCTGTTCTTTGCCTAGATTCGTCTGCTGCTATATTAGGGTGGCTCAGCAGCTGCCAAATCAAATTCTAATCCTAGTTTTGTCGTTGAAAAAACAGGAAAAAGTAGTAATGATGTCCTGACACAACCGCTTTGGGATGCAATAACTGTGGAGAAAAAAAACACTCATAACCTCTGTGGTGCTGTGCTTTGTCCTCCAGGGCAGCCACAGTAGTCCTGGAGTTATTTCATAATGTTTTGCCAATCACTGCAGTGCACTCACAACACAGTACAGCGTAGCAAAAGGTGGTAACAGGTACCTACCTCTTCTGGGGCTGTCAGTAATGAAGATATTTTCTATAGCTAAATGTGTCACTACCAAAACCTGCAAAACAGTAGCACAGCACTATAAAGGAGAACCTCTGCTTGCAGGGAGAAGGAGAGACTTCATGCAGTGTTTAAAGTAGTGTACAATGGTCTACTTGTTTTTTCAGGCTTGCTTTAAAACTGTGGAGCCCTTGCCACAAACAGGTAGGCCCTGAGTGGTCTAATTCTCAGACAAAAACACCCCTGTCTAGAAGCCATGTTAGTGTGGAGTTCTACCAGCAATAACATTTTTGGATGTCACACTGACTTTTTTAGTGCAAGCATTGCCATGTATCAACATAACTCAGTTGATGGAGATGATTTATGCTTATCCCGGTTCAGAGCCCAGGCAGAGGTGGGATGCAAGTAAATCACAGTCTCTGCTCAAATATCTGGCACTCCAAGTAGAAGCTCATAAGATCTGCAAGGAGAAGAGACCTTCTTGTCTCTACAAACCTACCCTCCTCATCTGACATGCTGTGACATCTGTACTGGAGACATGGATGACAGCTTACAGAAGGCCACATGTAGCATCCACTCCATGTCAAAAATGAAAACACACAGGAGTGGAAGAGGGGATGAACAGTATGAAGAGGAATGTGCTAGGTGCCTGCAGAGTTGATGCTCTATTCCTGCCTGTGTCTCCTCCCTCCTCTCCCTTTTGTTATTGGTCCTGGGGCTCTCCATTGCAACCTTCCGAACATGCTGTGCTTTGTCAGAAATCTTGACCATAGGCAGATTAGACCTAAAAGCTGAAAAGTAAACTTAACAACTTTAACAAAAAAGCACATCAAAATTACAATTATCTAACAGTTAGAGAGATTTCAACAGAGTTGCAGTGGCATAAAACTGACAAAAGTGAGGTGTCAGGCACACAGGATTTACTGAAGCCTTTTCCAGCCCATCTCTGTGCTTTTCTAAGAAGCTACAGACACACCTGAGACTCTTGGCCTAAATGTAGGTCAATGTCTTGCCCCTCTTCAGGGGTTTTAGACAATGCTGGCTATGCCTTCTTGTGCAATGTGGCTGCTGGTTTCCTATTTGTGGTGGTGATTTATATTCTCAGTTATCATTTTTTTAAAATGAAGGAGTTACTAGGGAGATAATATCAACTGTATCAAATGTATTTAATTATAATGCTTAAAGGCTGCTTCACTGCCGATGGACAGAAGACTCTACTCAGAATTTTGCATTCCTTACCACTTCTCGAAGGGATAGCAGTAGAATGTATTTTACCTTTTTCTCCCTGCTGACATAGTGTAGTAGTAGCTATATTAGTTTTCATTTGTGTAGATTAAGGTAACTGTTGGTATGCAGCAGTTTGTAATGATGGGACAAAGAACCAGTGTTCCTCCAGACCTGACTCTGACTTGCAGCATGACCTTGGGCAAGGCACTTATCACATCATCCACATGAAGAGCTGTGTTAGGGCTGCAGGGGCTCATTCAACACAGTTGGGATGTTTCCCCTTGCTCGAATGCCCCTCCTAGTCTTCAGAAGAGAGACCTTGCTGCAATCACAGTATACAAAGTTGGCCATTATTTTGCTAGGTGGTTTGTCCCTTGAATGGGAGGCCATGAAACAGACCAGTCACTTGTCATTATGTAGCTGAAAAGCAATGCATCTGTTGCCACAGAGTTTAATAACCAGCTGCTTGTTCAGCAGTGCCTTCACACCTGAAGCACAGCAGTGTTATGAACATTGTATTGTTCACAAGTGCCATTTTATTTAGGGTTCCACTGGAAATAAAAAGAGCATTGTTTTATAATAAATAGGCACAAACCCCAAAGCAAACATTAAACAGAGCTCTTCAAATACTCCAACAAATTCTAAAAGAAAAAATATTGCACATTTTCAATTTCCCTGAAAGCAGCAGCAGCAAACAGTAAACTTGTGGAACAGTTATTGTTATGTGCTGTGCTGTTTCTTACAGAACTGTTTGTTTGTCATTGGTGTCTATTTAATCATGCCTGTTATGCTGGATTTTAAAGCTTTTAAAGCTTAGTAAACACTTTACAAATCCACTCTGGTTTTAGACAGGCTTGTTCTTTGTGAAAGCTGAAATGACTGGATTCATCAAGGGCAAACCCCATACACAGTGCAGGCATAATCTTTCTGTGTACTGCAGTATGATGAGGAATCAAGGTAGCAGGAAATGAGTACATCAAAGAAGACAGAGTTACCCTGTCGGTGCTGTTGCAGTATTTTTCTTACTTTTTTCCATATAGAACTAAACACTGTAGTTGCCATGTAAAATAGCTGTCACTGAAACTTATTTTTCCTGCATTTTACAACTGACATGCAGTGTCACATTTAACCAGAGCCTGTTGAGTCAACATGCAATAATAGGTTCAGCAAAAAAACGTGTGTGTAAATATACACATGCACCCTAAGAGAACATGATGAGGGTCTCCACAAACACTGCACATGTATGATCACACAACTTAGGAAAGAACACTATGATCAAATATATAGTATTTTTGATTAATCAAAACCTTAGACTATTTTGGTTTTAAAATTCTAGAATGAATCAATAATGAATGGTTCAGAGAGAAAAAGGTGGTGGAACATGGCTAAAACATGACCTGAGAAGATGTGGCGATATGAATGCATGTGTGCCTCTCCTAGTGTGTATGCATACATACATGAATGTATATTATTTATAATATTATATATACATATTTATGTATATATACATACACATACATACAAAAAAGCTGCAGATGCTTTCAAGTATGCATTTATAGTATCTGATGGCAGATTTTCTCTGAATCTATCATTTATCAGTGATTAGTTGCTAGTAATAGAAAGAGAATATTCACAATTCATTATTTATCATTTGCACAAAGTAATACCAGTAGATGAATTATTATCTACTGTAGTAAATATATTTTTTAAACACTTGACTAAGGACTGGGAGAGCTGCTTAAGGAAAAGTAGCCTTGACAGAACATGCAGCTTGGAATCTGGCTTCAGCACACTAGATCAGTTTATTTTCAGCTAGAGAGACAACATGTCAGCTCAGCTAAAAAAGATCACAGGCATTTCTTCATGCAGTGCTAGCTTTAGAGAAGTTTAAGAGTTGCCAAAAATCTCTGAACTCATGAACCCAAACATCAGCTGAGCCAATATTCTCAAGGTAGAATATTTTCAGTAGAAATGTTCCACACAAGTGGCTCTATCCATGTTTATGACTCACAGATTGAGCCTCAAGGACTGTGTATGAGGGCAGCGGGAGAGCCTCAGACTGCTGAAAAACAAATGCTGCTTTTAAAGGTCAAATGGTGTCATAGCTTTTAATGTGAAAAGTCTGTAATTTCTAACAGTTCATTTTTACAGTAGCCACAGATAATCAGACCATTCTCTAAAATGTAATTTAAAAAAACCAACAACCCCAAACCAACCCAAACCCAGAAAAGAACAGTATTTCAAAATAAGTCACAATTTCATGCACTTTTGAATAGACTTATCTTCAAAATGCTGGCAGGACCGGCACTCAACTGCAGGCAAAGTACTACTACACTGAAGTATTATATTGAAAAGTACTATGACATTGAAAGTACTATATATATGTGTGTGTGTATATATATATACACATACCTATATGCTTGGCCTTATTTCCAAATGAGGCAGTGTCTTCCACTCAAAATGTTTGTTTGCATTAAGTAAAAGAATATCTGAAGGCTGGAAGATTCTGGTCTGAACTTACAGTTGCTTTGTTTTTCCTTCAAGATTAGTAAAACAATCCTCATTCAAGAAGTATGTTATATTTAGCAGGCACTGCTGAGAAAGAAAATTCCTAAAACCACAGAGCAGGTACTGAAAGCAAATAGTGCCAGCCACTGTATAAGCAGGCTGCCTGGCAGTTCAGTTTGATTAGTTGTCATCGGCTTGGTAAAATAATTAGTAAAAATGCCAGTGTGCTGCTTGTCAGTTTACAGCTTTAAAGAGGTGTAAGCTCATACTGATAGACAGCACTGCTCTTTCCCAGTATAGCAAAAGCAAGAGTACAGTATAGCAAAACCATAAATATTAATATGTATCATCAGGTTTACCACTTAGGAGTGTCACCTTGTGATTAATGGGCAGAGAGCCTGTGAGCTGTAAAGCAAAGCTGAGCTGAACAAGATGTGCTTGTAGGCTAAAATGTAATTCTTATTGTACATTTCAGCATATTGGCAATTAAAAACTAAAAAACCTGGGAAAAAAAACAACTATTATTCACAATATACAGAATGATGAACTGTTTCATACTAAGTTTATGAAGGAAGACGCCTGTTCTGCTTCAGGCAGTTCACTACACAAAATCTTTCATGCACAGGCTAAATTCTTATTTGCTCTGTGCAGATACGAAAACTGCAGTAACAGTTTTGGCAAAAGGCAATATTTGCCAAGTTTTCCAACAGGCATGCTCCTCTTTTCTCATTGATTGCCTCTACAACTGCACTTGGATATTTGATCAGTGCATACGTATTTATAAAATCTAACAATGGTGGCCACTTACATGGACAGGCAGACTCAAATGCGGTGACATATCCAAACTTTGGGAGATTTGCAGAACTTTCTGGAGTCCTGAATGTATGTCAGCAGGTGAAGAGCTACTTTATATAATATGCTTTATGTAAGACACTCTTTATGAGTCAGACTTCTCACAATATAGCCATTGTGTGTACCAGCACCCTGCAGAGGGTTCAGCATCATGTCTGATCTAATTCATGTTAAGGTTTTGCTCTTTAAATGGTTGAATCTTAGAGCCTTCACGGACTATTATAAGAGGGCTTTAGTTCCACTGACTTCACCACTACAAAGTTCCCAATGCCACAAAAAAATAAACACTTTGCTGCAACACTGTAATATCCTTTTAATTTGGATTTATTTCTTAATGAAAAACTTATCCAACATAATTCTGCATTCCTTTTTTTTAAAAAAAAAAGTATATTACTTGATATCTAAGAGTCTTGTTTACTACCAAGCTTCCTATAAAACAAAAGTCACAGTCTATTCCTGCAATCCCTCCCACTTTATTTTCTGAAAAAGAAAGGTTAAAAATTCTCTAAAGAAGGACAATGCAGAAAAAAGGAAATAATGATGCCATTGAACCAAGGGACCCAGTTGGAAAAATTTGTTCTTTTTACTTATGCCATGCTATGCCCACTGGCCATTATATAAAAAAAAAGAAATTTTAATCAGTGTTTTCTGGTCTGTGATCTACTACCTGCCTGTCATCTTGTAACACATATTTCAGTGTTAGCTGGTAACAGCCATATCACATTCACAATAGCTGATGTGCTAGCTGAAGCAATCCAATTATTTACAACAATAATATGAGTAGCGTCTCAGCTAAAACTTCTTTTCTGATACATTCCTCTACCAATTAAGAACTGGAAAATTCCCTTAGTTTAAATGAGATTGTAAGAGATGTGGAGAAGCAATGTGCCAAAACCCCTTCCCACAAATTTTTCCCAAGGAGTGTCTCAGTCTCTGGCTAATGCACTGCCTCCATCCCAGCAGAAGAAAAAGAATGTGACAGCACAAACACTTGTTTTAAAAAAAGCATTGAGAATAATTACTACTATAAGCTCCCGTGATGCATTTTATTGCTCTGCCATGTGGAAGTCTGGTTTAGAAGGAAATGTTGGTTTCTGTACTGCAGGCTGTGTGATACATGTGTGCGTCTGTGTGCATGAGCAAGATGGAGGAGAGGGCTAGGATCTGGATTTATACAACCAGACAACAAAGTTCGATGGCTTATCCTCTTCTATGTAAAAGTGACAGATCTATGTAACTACACATGCCTTATTCTGTTAGCTGTGTATCTGAAGCCCAGAGTCCATGCAACAGCTTAGAAATACTTCAATATTTTCAGGCTGGAAAGTAATAAGATACTTGTATTTAGGTATAAGAATGTCCATGCAATCTGTTAAAAAAGAAACCATCTTTATTTGGTGGCAGTTCAACACAATCAATAGGGAGGTTTATGATTTTCCTTTTGATATTGGAAAAACTTTTTCCAGCTTTGAATATTAGGCAAATCTAATTCCCCCCCTTTCTTGCTTCTCAGTGCCAAATAATGTAGGTATTATTGATGATCATTGGTGTGAATCAGCAATCTTGCCTTTTTACCAAGTTATTCAGGGCTCCTCTGCAGCCAGGCGCTTTTGTTAAGTGCTGGAAGTGCTATCCTGATACAAAAGCACTGTACGGACATTTTCACAAAGAATTCACTTTAAATGCAGCCTGAAAAGTTGCATGAACTTTGGGTACAGGTCTGTAAATGCAAGCACACAATTCACAGAAAACTCCTAGGTTACCTAGGCAAAATGGCATATAAATTTTGCCATATAAAATAATGGCAAAATAGACTTTTGCTGGATCTCACAAGTTTTCCTCAGTTCCATGACTTAGTATGAAATTAATAAATATTAATTTCTCATAAAAACATTTTCTTATATCAATGAAATACTACCACTCTAGCAAGGACAAGCATTTGGTTTGTATTCAAGAGAAGGCTATAGAACCATTTAAGCCTCTCATATTGCCTCACTGTAATGAATAATTTTAAGCAGCATGTTTTCAGAAGGATTTCTTAATCTTTCTCCTTCCCTCTAGCATTTATTTTGTTGTTGTTCTGTTTTCTTTTCTCCTTCTTTCAGCAACTTCCCTCTTTCAAACTATTCTTACCATATACTGTTTCCCATTATTTCTTCATTTGCCATTTTGAGTTTTACTTTTCCTGGAGGGTCTTGCTGTCAAAATACCATCAAGCTGTCAAAATACTTCTTTTAGAATTCTCCCCTCCTTACTGCAGTAGCATCCTGGACCCTTTACATTCAAAGTCTACTTGTATGAGAACACCAAATTATAAGAATTCAATCTGTAGAATTAAGCATGAAGACCCACACTTTTAGTGCAATTTCAGTCACGAAACATGCATTAGAATGACAAAAACAGTATAGTCTCACTGATTAATAATGTCAGATGTAATTATACACCATCATTTTAATTATTGCATATTTTCCCTATAGTAAGAATAGGGAAGCTATGGTTATACCAAATAATATTGAAATAACTCTGTTAATTTATCTAACTGCAAATTGGCAAGTCTTTGAGCATGGGCACTGTTAAAATATTGGCACACATACAGTATTACAATAATATATTCAGTATTACAAATATTTAATATTGTAATATTCACTTTGGAAAATGGCCATGTTCTGCATTTTAAAGTAGCTTTTTTATGTGGATATAATAACTTTTCATCCTAGTGTTACATATGTAAATCCCTGCACATTAGGGGGAGAATATAATCTTTATTGTGAATTTTTAATATGCATTGCACATGGTCCGTGTCTACAGTAGAGTTTGTATTCTACACCACATTTTTGAAGTCATTGACAATACTTTTGAAGGATAAAATACAATGCTCAACTGGGGCCAGAGAAAACCAAATTGTCCTTCTCTATTCACCAAGACAAGTTCAGCTACAGAATTAGATTCTATAGGATAAAACCAACCTCAGCAACCTGAAGCATAGTAAGTACTTTTCTGAAAATAGGAATGGTTGAGAAATAACAGTCATACATCCAGTGTACATGCTTACATCCTCTCTTCTTAATGAAAGGTCAAAATCCAAGGTCATCTTCAGTGGGGAGCGTCTAAATAGGAAACCATAACTAAACACATGTAGTGCTGTCAGCAAGGTCACTGGAGGGGTTTAGGGTTTTGCTTTGGGGTTTTTTTTTTCCCTTTAGCTTCTTATTAAAATTCATCTGACATTCACTGCCTCAGCAGCTCAATACAACTCAAAACCAGTTTTCAGTTGGAGGAGAAAAAAACACATTCAACAAGGCTAACTGATACACACCTAATCTTTTCCCTACGCTCAGAAGATGAGATGAATGCTCCATGTGGACCAGACATTTTACTTATTCATGGTTTTTTCCAGCTACTGCACATGACTAGCAAGCTTCCTCTATGACCTCCAATAGTCCAGTTTTGCACAATGTGGCTTTTGTTGCTTATCGTGCTCTCACTCCCCTTCTACCCTGTCTTTGGGGACCCACAAGACTGTCATGCCATGGGCTTGGACCCTGAAAGGAGCAACTCAGGCCCTGTATTCCACCCAAGAGGGACCAGTAGGCAGAAGTGCTAAATGATGTGACCCACACAATTTCAGGCACTTGGTTCCAGCTGGCAGAGCTGGGTGCATGTAGATTAAAAGTCTTCTATAACATAAACTACCCAAGGGAAATCTTTTTGCACAAAATTTAATGCCCGCATCTCATTCATGATAAGGAGGTCAGGGATCTGGGGCAATAAGGCCAGAAATAGATGTGTCCACCCTTGTTCTAGCTTTTACAGTCTGGGCCTAACCTGCTGACAGCACGCCCTTTTGCTTCTTCGTTTCCCCTGCACCTTATAAATCAATCAAAAGTATTTGTGGTGTTTTGTTTTGTTTTGTTTTGTTTTTTTTGTCCATAACTGCCAGATTTCCTATTATATGAATTACAATGCCTGGAGTAGAGTTTAATAAATGTCTCAAAAGAGCTGTTCTTTTATTCAAAGGGAAGTCAAACAATATTTGTTCAATTTTTAATGATAATCTCATTCAGATAATAAAGTTACCAGAAAAATGCTCTTGGGAATATGCAAGTGTCAAAAATGACTTACAAACTGGCAATAACAACACACAGCCACATTTTTCAAAGGAGAATTTTAGTGTTTCTGGGGCTAACATTGCAACAGTACCTGCTTTTTTAATGTGAAATTAAGGCCTTACTGTAATGGTAATGTATGTCTACTTCAAATCGGTACATTCAATTTAGTTCAAAGTATCTTTTCAGTGCCAACAAATGCAAACTTCAAATTCTATCACTGCTGAAGCAATTTGTGTCTGAGGATCTATCTCTGCACTGAGGAGTCCCAGTTTAAAATTAAGACTGGTAATAAAAACAGAACATTGGCAATCATAACCCTGAGCAGTTCAAGATGTATTTTCATACGAAGTTTTACAAGGCTTGTGAGCTTGACTACTGTCCTCAGCAGTGGCTTTATAATCTGTGAGGCTGAAAGCTGTGTAGTCAAATTCACAAAATTCCTGTGGAAACTTGGTAAATGTCAGTTTTCTCTGAAAAATCAGGCATCTGTATGGACAGGGAAGTTTCCTAAATAAAGGTATGCATAACTGTGCAGATTGCGTGCTTAAGTCCTTTGAGAACTGTATGCCTATGCCTCTCTGGAAATTAGGAGCCCAGTCTCCCGATCACTTAGAATGAGACTATAAGCAACATAGATGCTTCTGCAAAATTTACCTTAAATTGTAAATGATTGAAGTATGTATTTGAGCACTAAGTAATCTCTACCAGGGAAAAAAACAAGATTTAGAACCCTGAGAAGCTTCCTTTCCTACTATTTCCTCCAAGTTTCCCAGAATCATAGAATAGTTTGGTTTGGAAGGGACCTTTAAAGATCTTTTAGTCCCACCCCCCCCTGCCACTGGCAGGGACACTTTCCACTCGACCAGGTTGCTCAAAGCCCCATCCAACCTGGCCTTGAACACTTCCAGGGATGGGGCATCCACACCCTCTCTGGGCAACCTGTGCCAGTGCCTCACTACCCTCACAGTAAAGAACTTTTTCCTTACGTCTAATCTAAACCTACCCTCTTTCAGTTTAAAGCCATCACCCCTTGTCCTATCACTACATGCCCTTGTAAAAAGTCCCTCTCTGGCTTTCTTGTAGGCCCCCTTTAGGTACTGGAAGGCCACTATAAGGTCTCCCCAGAGCCTTCTCTTCTCCAGGCTGAACAGCCCCAACTCTCTCAGCCTGTCCTCGTAGGGGAGGTGCTCCAGACCCCTGATCATCTTCATGGCCCTCCTCTGGACCCACTGGAGCAGGTCCCTGTGTTTCTTATACTGGGGGCCCCAGAGGTGAACACAGTACTGTAGTGGGGTCTCACAAGAACTATTTCAACTGTGCTTACAATAAGCATGGCATGAAGACTGTGCATCAAGATCAGAAAAGAACAGTTTTTTTAAAAATTGTAGTGTTCTGCTACAAACCCAGCAACTCAGCAATCACTGTTGGTGCCAGAAATAGTATAATACTGCCCTTTCAATCATAATTAAAAAATTAAGCGAACAACTGTTCAATTAAACAAAAGGTTATTAGTGCAAAATTAGATTTGTAGGGTCTAATACTGAAAGGTGTTGACTGACCTCCTCAGAGACACTGAGCAACCTCAGGTACCACAGTGGCAGGACACAGAAACAACTTGCATACACAATGACTGTACTGTGAGGACATCAGTATTCATCGACAGAAGGGCAACCTACTGATGTAAATAACATTTGCCACTATGGTATAATATGGGATATTTATTGTGGCTATTACTTGCAATTATTTTCCTTTTTTTTTTTTTTTTTTCCCCCTTGTATTTGTCTGTGTGCAGCTCTGTGAGAGAGTTTTATATAGATATAATGTGGACAAATAACTAAAAATATTTTCAGAAAAGATTGCCAAGAAAAAAAGATGTATTTAATTTTAGTTTATTTTTGCACCTTTCACACTCACCTTCCACAAATATTTTAGCAAACAAATTTACTAACTCCCATAAACAACTGATTTTAAAAAAATATGAAAGAATGTTAATGAATTTTGAATTTATGGGTACTTACACTAGAAAGCCACTTGTTGGAATACCCTTCTAACAAGTTGGGCTAAGAAATAGAAACTGTACCTTATGTTATGTTTTTCAAAGAGAATGATCACACCTGGAATTTTAAATATCAAATATTTCCAACAAATTGCTTATGGACTATCTAGAGACTTAAGATTATTTACAGAGGAAATTCAACAAATAAATGTGAATAATTGAAGGAAACTGCAGCCTCATTTTGCATACTTGAGAACACAGGAGAAGAAATTGCTTAAAAAAGGATTGTTTGCCTGCATTCTGCAGATTTAATTACACAAATACACCAAACAAGCCAAAATAACCAAACATTTTCCTCACATGTTCTTAACACCAGAAATAAAAAAGTCTTGCATCACTATCTGTACACACCACACAAACCAGAGAACTAAGGCAGACAGCTGTTCCTTCTTCTGTTGCTTTCCTCAAAATGATTTCAGACCCATTACTACTCACTGCCACAGTTTTTCAATTTTAAGCAAACCTTTATCCTATAGTGCAAAATCAATATGCCATCCGATTTTTATAATGTCTGCCTTTTATTTCACTGAGTCTTTAACAATACACAGTAATGCTGAAATTTATTTTGCTTATTTTCTTCAGTATTTTTTCCAACTATGCAAACTACATGATTACATTTCCGTAATTATGACATGCTGAGCTGATCATTCTTCACATTTAAAGGTTATACAAAAAAATTAAAAAAAAAAAAATTCCATGACAAAAATTACAGCATTTTTCCTAGATGAATTTCTTTAATTTAAAGTGTATTTCTTAGGTTTTCCCTTAACTTACAAAAAAAAGAAATCCATTGCTTGTTTAACATTCATAGTTATTGTGTATTTAAAATTGCATTATCATTCTTAACCATTTAGAGACAACACAAGTGAATCTTGACAGATTCTAAATGCCCACCTTAATTATATTATATATTCTACATACTAAGTGCATTCATGAAACTTTGAAATCTATGTTTTCAATTTTCTAACCAACTTTCTAACTTGAGACAAGTAAATTTATGAGTTATCTCTACTATTGCAGCTGCAATAGAAAAGGAAAAATTCCAGCTTCCACACAGTATGAAGAACACTGTCTCAGCTGAAAAGTTAACCTGAATGATTTTACATACAGAAAAACAATTTTGAGTGAGATTGAGAGGCAACTAACAGCATAATCTTCCTGTATTTCCACATCCTGGACAGCAAAAAACAACAAATATGATCTCATTTACACCATAGTGTAAGCCTAAAGCTTTATTTTGTCACAGCCAAATCACTGCAACAGGAACCCTTATATACAGGCAGAGAATATAGTGGGGGAAAATACATATGTGAATTTACAGCCTGAACTTACTCCTCCATAAAATACGTTCCTTATGTTAAATACTAGGGGGTATGATAAGAAACATAAAAGGTACCCGCTTAATTCTCTTGATGATGGTGACACTCACCACAATGCAGATTTTCTGTGCCAGAGTAAATACTCCAAAGCTACTAAAATCAGCCAAAAGACACAGATTTCAATGAAATCTTTGATAATTCCCCGAAGACATCGAGAATACTTAAGGAAATCTATGAGAGATTGAATGTCTATGCAACTAAACTCTAAGTTTTTAGTATCAGAACTCTAATAATTACAGTTATACAGATTTTGGTTAAAATAAAAATTATAATTAATTAAAAAAAAAAAAGTACTGTGGTGGAAATGCAAACATTTTGATACTATTCATACATGTTTCTCTTTTAAAATACTAATGGTCTGCAAAAAGGTCTTACTCTGCTGTACTGAAGGCAAAAAGAGCAAATGTCCCAAAAAAGCAGGGAAAGACTCCAATATGTAGCCCTTTTATGTCTTATGAGTCAAATGTTTTAGACATAGTTCTGGGAAAAGTCCAGACAGTTTATTTAGGGCAATACACTAACAGCAAGTAAAGGCAATCAGATACCTTTATTGTGTGTTTTGTTTCAGAAATATTACAACAGCTTTCTATTTGGGAAATTCTTATTGTCACCCTGCTTATTTCAGTAGGAGCTTTTTATCCTTCCTTTCCTTCCCACAACTCTTCCTCTTATATTTGTAATCATTCTTAGTTTGTATCAGTGTGTAATATGGCGTGGGGGGAAAGTGGTGGCTGCATCCAATTTCAGCCATTGATGTTTGAATGCCCCAAGGGAAAATCTACTATCTAGTAAAAGAAACTTAAAAAAATACCCTGCCATTGACATAAAAACATGCAGACCTTAGCAAGTACTAAGTTAACATCCAAATGTCCCAGGAGTGTAGCAATTGTTACCCCTACTTTACAAAGGAATAAAGCTGAAATGTAGCAGGGAAAAGAGCACTAGAAAGCTGACTCTGGTGCCTCTTCTGAACATACTGCCCATCACCTCTAGTTCTGCAGGAAAATTTTGGAGAAAAGGTGGTAATTCAAATAAATGTGTGAGCCAAAATACAGGAAAAGGCTCACATTTTGTTGCTTGATCCCAGTTACCTGACCAGCTCAGAGTTACTAGTCACTTGTTGACGTGTGACAGGAATTGACTGGCAAAGTGACCATGATATGATCCAGTTATATCAAATAATACATTATAAAAAATATCAATCCATCTATATCAAATAACACACTATAAAAAATATCAAAGAGGTTCATGTACATTGAAAGGTATTGGGAAATTGACTCTTCTTTGTGGAGAACTAGCAAAAAAGATAGCCTTGAGATGGCTTACCTAGTGAAGTTTAGGCGTATAAGTAAGTAAAGGAAATTATAGTGGAGAAGTATTCACTGAAACAAAATAGCAACAAAAAGTTTAGAAATAAACACAAGGACAAAGAGGAAGTACAAAGATGAATAAACTATCAAAGCCTTACAGAAAATTAATGTTTTCCACATTTGAAATTCTTACAAAGGCAACTGAACTGAAACCTATAATTATCCAAATACTTCATGTTACTAGAAACATCATGATGTCATTATTTCATGTAGTGACATCAGAATTTGGGACATTTCATACACCTGTGATTCAGTCAGAAAGTCTGTGTTTTGATCTTTTTTGTTTGACTGTGTTTGGATTGTTTAGCTAGATTTGCCCAAAAGGAAACCAACATTACAGAGTATCTGTTGAAAAGTAACAGAGAGCATAGCTATCTAGGCATGCAGTTTATGAAATTTCTTGTGATTCAACTAGTAAGTGTTGCTAACATACAGAAAGAGATGTTAGTCTGCTAGATATTATATCACCATAGCTAGAGAGGGACAATTAGGATAGAGTTTCCAACAGGTCTATCACAAAAGCACCTCTGGGATAAGAGAAGAAACGAGAGTTAAGGGTTGCTAACCTAGAGAAAAGATCAAAGGAAATAGAGTTGTCATGGTTTAACCCCAGCCAGCAACTAAGCACCATGCAGCTGCTTGCTCGCTCCTTCCCCCTCCCAGGGGGATGGTGAGAATTGAAAAAAAAAAAAAAAGGTAAAAGTTCTGGGTTGAGATAAGAACAATTTTAATAACTAAAGTAAAATAAAATATAATTCTAACAACAACAACAATAATAGTAATGACCGATGCCTGAGCAGAGATTGGCCCCTCCCAGCCAACTCCTCCCAGTTTATATACTCAGCATGACATTCTATAGTATGGAATATCCCTTTGGCTAGTTTGGATCAGCTCTCCTGGCTGTGCTCCCTCCCAGCTTCTTGTGCACCTGCTCACCAGCAGAGCATGGGGAACTGAAAAATCCTTAACCTAGGACAAGCGCTACTTAGCAACAACTAAAACATCAGTGCGTTATCAACATTATTCTCACACTAAATCCAAAACACACTGTACCAGCTACTAAGAAGAAAATTAACCTTCTCCCAAACCTTCACCGAAACCAGGATGAGAGTACAGGTCTAGCAGGACATGTGCCACTAAAGGGTTACACGCAGCAAGGTACTTAGTATGGGCTTAAGACCAGACTTGTCTGAAACGAGAAGTGAAGTGTGCCGAGAAAGAGAAATTAGAGAATAGCGTTATAGGCTTTGGGTGCACTGCCAAGGAAAGCTTGGCATTGGAAGAAGGACGCTGTAGTGAGGGTGGCCTCCCTGAAAGGGTGGGGGCAACAAAATACAGGGCCAGATTTGCATATATTACATTCGTGTTATGACAGCTATGTATAATCTGAGCAACAGTCTTTAGGCACGGAAAAGCAGACTTTTCCTCAACCAGCACCTAAGTAATAGTAGAGAAGTGATGTCTAAACACAGGCTGTCCTGCACATGCTGAAAATGCTTAATAAGAAAGACGTTTCACTGGCAGAGGAAAAATGCTTTGGTTCAAGTTTACTTGAAATCTCAAGGAAGTACAAGATGAGAAACAGCTGGAAACACCCAGGTAACAGCAGAAAAGACAAGAAGAATGCTGAAGGGAAAGGACCTGAAATAGTGAGGCTTGCTGAGGCAACATGGTAATGTGGCATAAGCAAAAGTATTTGGAGACATATTCAGAGCTAAGTAAGAGAAAATGTAAGGAATATGCAAGCATTAATTCTATACCACATGTGTCTCTCCTGCATGCATATTTTGTTACATTGTTCTGAGTATTAAAAGAAAAAAATAGAAGAAAATGGAGAATAAGTTAATTGCTAGAAGCCAGGCCTTATTTCTTACAAAAACAGATTTTATTTTTTTTAAAAAACACCTTCAGTTATCTGTGTTGAAGTCAGCTACACACAGCTCAAATTATTAGTGTACCTTTGGAGACCCTCTGTCTTTGTCTTACAAAAAGTAAGTAGAAAATGATTGAGTGATTTTACTTTGTCAGCCAGGAGGATCAAGTTTATTTTGCATGAAAGAATAAATTATTCAATTGGCTATCTAATAGCTTAGGAGAAATCAGAACAAAACCCCTTGAATTTCTGAGAAATATCTTTATTGTGCACATGGGATGGAGCTGAAGGACAGAAATAACAGATACTACGGGAAGAAAATCATCCTTACATTCAGTAATTCTTATTCTATCCCCAGCGAAATCAAGGGGACCATTTGAAGAACAATCTGCTGCACAGGGGGGTCCATAAATTCATGTGCATTGACTTGATTGGGCAATTATGTTCTACAGTACCTTGATGCTGTGGTAAGACAACAAGTGATGGAGATCCCAACCCTGCTGCTCTTCTGCCAAACCACCACCCACAGCCAGGCCTGCTGCTGATGGTAGAATGACCCTCTGAGGACAGCACTGTCCAATGCCACTAAGTCTATTGCTGATCCATGCCACTTATCATAACACCTGTACTAAGCCTGACTTTGTGAACTTGTGGTCAGCATGGACGCATACTCAGTATATAACCAGGAACTAAGTTATTTTACCTTGTTACAAAGCATGGAAAAGAAAAAGAAGACAGCAAAAAAACACTCCAAATGAAACAAACTGTCCTTATATAGCTACATTTTTTAGGACTTCGATAATCCTTCAACATCTTTGTTTACTGTTTGGCATTTGAAGTTGTTAATTTAGAAGACACCATCATAATTCCATTAAAAGTGAATGATGACTTCTCACTCTGACAGTGATCTCCTAATACACTTTTAATTATAATCTTTAAAGACACTGATACAACTCATCCAGTCATGCAAATTATCAGCTGGAGAAAATTATCACAACTTCAGCATTTTCAGCAGAATAGTGATGATTAATACAAGTTAAAAATCAAGACAGCTGTTTTTACTGCTGTGTAGTACAGCAGCTAAGGGTATATATGTAGAGGCATAAAGACATCATAATACTCACCTTTAGAACTCACAGAGGTTTCACAGACTTTGTGACGGGTAGTGAATATTCTTAGTTTCTCCTTATGACAGTGTTCATTTTGGACTATCTGTTCTTTAGAAAAAGGGGAAAGTAAGGAGAAGATCAAGAGGGAACAACGGTGAGCATGGTTCTTTGGCACTGTCACCAAGTCACTTGGGGAGGAAGCTCTTGTGCCAGTTCCTGACTCAATAGCTATTTTTATCTAGTTTCAAATTTGGAAAATAAATCCAAGGTCAGAGTGTGAAATTTGGACGTTCAGCCTTGTTCTATGGTGCTAATGGATCATGCTTGCCCTGCTTCTGACCCAATGAATCTTTAAAACCTTTATTGTAAGTGAGGAGCATCAAAAAGCAAGATGGAAACCCAGCATCTCCACTCCCTTTTTGCTACAAATTGCACACAGCAATGTCAACTTCTGAAGAACATAATGTTAAAAGCAAATCAGCTTACAGAGATTAAGTATTCTGCAGCTAAAAAGAGGTTTCTAGAGTCACAGTTTTGTAGTTGAGCACCTATCACAGGTGCTAAATTGCATTTATAATGATTTGGTGGGTAATAACCTAAGCTCTTATGACACCAGAAAAATGCTGGTATACTTTCCCCAGCACAAGCTTATCTTGAAAATCAGTAAGACATTACAGTGAAGTCTGTAATTTCTATAAAATATTTAACCTTCATTGATGTAATATGAGCTGTGTAAACCTACCAAAGAGCTATATAACATTGTCCAGGATAAGTACTGAATAATTTTGCAGGCACACCCCCAATGGTGAAAACATTAAGGGACTAACTTAAGCTTATTAGAAAGCCTGAACTGCATGCATGACCTTTGGAGATTCAGGGGCTTAGAAAATGTAACTTGACCATTAAAAGCTATGACTAGTGAAAAGTTGTGATTTTTAAGGGCTAATACTATAGAGGAGGAACAATACATGCTTAATGAGAAAAGGTGACATTCAGAGAATGAAGAGTAAAAAATAACTGAAAACAGAGAAGAATGTGGAAAAGTCAGATGAAAGGAAGATACTAGCGGAAGAGAAATACAGGTAAAAGAAGAAAACCAGAACAAGTGTAAAAATATATAAAATATTAACAACAATTAACAAAATCAAAAGGACAGGCAAGCTAAACACGTAATCAAAGAAATAACTGACCTTATAAGAAAGAAAAATGAAAATTTTGCAATGTAGAATCTATTTTTTCTCATAAGAGGTTGAAAACACCAGAAAATGTTGTTATTATTATTTATTTGCTATATAAGTTTGGAAACAACTGTGGCAAAGCTGTCCGTTAGATCGATGTGATGTGGTCCATACTGGGGCTGGCTGCACTATGGAATGCTTTGCCATAGGTGGGCAAGAAAACGTTTTGGCCCTAATTTTTCCTTCACAGCTTTCTCCTACAAAGTTAGGGCTGGGCACAAGCCCTCAGACATCCAAGTTAATGATTTCTTTATCTTCAGCAGAAACAGCATTGTCCTCAGAAGAACCATAAAAAGGAGTGCAAATGGGGCACAAGCACTTCCTGCCTATTGGCAGGCTTTGCCTTCCAAGTGTGCACTTCAGAAACTTTTAACACATCTACTCGTCTTGGCCTTTTCTGGTTAGAAGGGATATCACAAAATCATCATGTGATGGTAAGTGATAAGGCTACTAATGATACTCACTGTTACCAGAGTGACCCTGTCTTGAATTTGAAATTATGAAAAACATTCAGGGAACATTTCTTACAGACAGCAGACTTACAGCATTATCTCTCTATTTCCTTATTTGTTCTTCATGTTAGCAGGTGAATATAATGTTTGTCAGTGCAGTTCCCTTCTGTACGAACCCTAATTTTGCTACTTTAACTTGAGAAATGCTTGACTGATCTTCTGTTCACATGAAGAAAAGGAGCAGAACCTATACCATGCAGCTACATGAAGGTCAGCACTAGACTAATACCTGCATCTGTTAGTATGATTCTGACATACAGTGCTTTCACCATTTCATACTCGGCTTTAGTTGGTCAGAACACATCTGTCAATCACAGCATAATCTACAAGTGTCCCATGACTATTCTACCAAGCCCCATTCAGTTTGCAAACTTAAAGAGTCTAAAATATTATATAGCAGTGTGATAAAAAGACCAGGTAAGAAATCATATTTCTAAACTGCATCTACACTGTCCTATGAGAACACAGCTGGTAAACTTGCTTTGGGCAAAACCTCCTTATTGTCCATACCATCTTTGCCTGGGCCATACCTGAAAACATCATTTGCTCAGCCTAACTAAGTCTGTCAAGGACTTTGGACTCCTTGCCACAGACAGTACTCCATAGTGACACTCCAAGATTGATGCCCAGAAACACCTCTGCTTCTGCCACAGTCTTTCCTGGAGTCTGTGTACAGCTGCCCCCTTGCAAAATTAAACACTAGTTCCTAAGGAGGATCACTCAGATAGACTTGAGCTATGGCCTGAAATGTCTCCCCAGGAGAAGACTGAAATCTGGGCAAGGGCAAGCATAATGCTGACTTCACATGATGATTTCCTCCCTCAAGGTCATTACTGTAGGCCAAAAATCAAGCCAGCAGTATCCATTTGCTGGCCTTCACAGAACAATTACTACAAAACATGCCTCATTAGATACTGTACCATTCCTGCAAAGAGTATAGTAGCTTTTTAGCACAGCTCCTAGGTTTTGTGAAAAGGAAACATGCTGGATACCCTCAAAAACGTTCTTGGCTGTTTAGGGATAGAGATGATACAGAGAATATTTCACACAGAAGATAAGAAAAGACAGTGACTTTGCATGGCATTTTGAAGCCTTGTTCCCCTCAGGTACTCTCAGATGTAGCACATCAGGGAATAAAAACAATGGCCTAAAACGATACAGAAAAAAATTCCATGACTGATTTGTAGCTACAGCACCTGATCTAACTACACTCTTGACCTGCTTCTGCACCCTGCTCTCTCTCCTTCTTCGCTCCATCTTTTCTGAATAAGCAAGTAGCCAATCCACAAGTCTTGATGTGGCTGACCATAATGACAGCCTATCCTATACTGGTACATGTTAAACTCATCATCATTTGGACTACCATGCTAGAAGAAAAGAGATGCCCATCCCTCCTGCCTGCATCTTGGGCCTCAAGAAAAATCCAGGATTCATATTTGCTCTGCTAAATCAAGGTAAGATGATTTAAAAGATTTTCACAGTATTCGGCATGGTTTTATTCCAGACAAGGATCTTCCTCAGATCTGACCACCATAGCCTTCAAAGACATTTCCCTAGCATACCTAGTCTGGAGATGAGCTAGACACTAAACATACAGGCTGGGAACACTGCAATAGCCCTTAAGTCATAAGAAGAGTTTGGACGTACTGCTTTTTGGGGGGACTGTCCTGTGTTTTTTTCATCCAGGCTTAGTGTCTGGAAAGGAAGCCCTCATTTTTAAACTGCAGCAAGATGTGTCCGTCTTTGACGACAGCCAAAGTTTTTTTAAGATCAGCTGCTGAGTACAGAGAGGTACAGTTAATTTAAGAGTCTTCTTGTAGAAGACCACAGTGGAAGATGTTTATTTTGCTACTGCCCATTTTTCATGAAAATTTCCCCTCAAGGTCTTGGTGTCTTCAGACTCATTTCTCAGTAAGTGCAGAATTTCATAGCATTACATGATGTGCCAAGAAGAGATTCCTTTTCCAGTGCTCTGAGCAGCTTTGGAAAAAAGCCAAACCAAACCAAAACAAAAGAGAGAAGTTTAAGGAGAAGCAGGTTTTTGCTTAGGGTTTTTTTGAGGAGGAGATGAGTTGTACCTGTTCTTTATCTACTGCCTGAATGAGGAGAGACAATGTACTTGGTCCTTGTTAATAATGGTAAGTTTTGTTGGCCCTTGTTGAGGGTTAGGTGCATATACTATCCTGGAATCTCTCTCTCTTGATTCAATGTTCTGTGGAAAAGCCTCTGCTCCAAATTTTCATCCTCTCCTGTATGCATATACTCACAGACATTTTGACTTCTTCCCCACATCCCTCTATGCCACGTCCCTTTGGTGCTACTGAATTGTGCTGACCTCCAGCAGGTGATGTGAAGTCCACATGGGGTGGCCAAGAAGATGATGGAGGAACCCCCTAGTGGATAGATAATGGCATTAGATGAGACAGTGAAGACACAATATGAAGTAGATCATGGGGTTTTGTATAGAGCACCAGTTTGGGCTATGAAGAGTTATTAGAACCTTGCTAGAGATGCTCGTGAATTAAGTATCCAGCCTGATGGTGCCCTAGAGACCATCTCCGGCAACTGGAAACACTGGAAGAGTGGAGCAAACTTCAGAAATTATTGAGGAAACCTTGAACAACCTGGACATGGCCTAAGAATGAAATGATTACCTAAAAATGGAAACATGGCACCTCTTTCTTTCCAGAGCATAGAAGCATGCTTTGCATTTGGACAGAACTTGATGAGAAAGGAAGCCCCTGGACAGCTTTAGAATAAAACAAAATACTTTGCAAAAAATCTCTACAGTAACACTTTGGCAAATGAAGGGAAACTACAGATTTGCATGCCTGCAACAGAGTTCAGAATACAAATTGTAATAGATTTCACTGCGCCACCGTGGAAAACCTTATGAAATGTATTGCTCAGTCTATGCTCTTACCACTTCTTTCTTCAGTAACGTTTCCCCACAGGACTAAATAATAGGTCAGTCTTATTTATTATCAGAATTTGTGTGAAAATACTAGTGCAGCAACAGCAAAGCTGAGATCAGTGTAATTCTGAGAAGCAAGTTCTGCATTATCTTTGGCAGAAAGATGTATGTTAAGGGAGTGTTGATAGATACAACAAGAAAAATATTTTTAAACTTTAATTGAAAAGTTAAATTCTACCTTTCCTTCCCAAAAACATGAAGCGCAAAAGTGAAGTATTTACATTTTGGTGAGACAAGATAGCCATATGTCTACAAAAATGCTTCTTCAATCTCTTCTTTAAACCAAGTTAGCAGAATTAACTTAAATTTTAACAAATGACACCATCCTCAAATCTGCTTTTGCCATTTCCATTTTTCCAGCTGTGACTCAACACACCAAGACATAGTCCTCAAAATATTTCCTCTTCCTAGAGTTTTTGAGTTCCCAGCAAACCCCTCAACATACCAAAATAGCTTTTTTTTTTTTTTTTAATGGGAAGGTAATGTATTGATCCCAAAGCTTCTTGCTTAGCCTTAGATCTTTTTGCTTAAGATGTAATATTTCCATGCAGATCCTGAACTGTTTCTAAAAGAAGAGAACATTGGCACAGGATGTTTTTGAGGAATTCCCAATCACACCATAGATTAAAAGGTTTTTTTCTGTTGGTTGATGTTCAATTGTTTTTATCCACAACACACCACGGAAGGGATAAAATCTATTTGGAAAATGAAGGCAACAAACATCACTGCAGACACTAGCTTCCCATCCAAATTGATTTATACAAATGAAGACAGAAACAGATCAATTATTTGTTTAAATATTTTTCTAAGATACCCAGCCTGAATCTATTACAGAAAACCTTAAGGAATCAAGCTGCTGCACAGCACAGCTCTTGATGCCTTGCCTTTACTACTGGAGCTGACCAGCTGAAGAAACCAGCTCTATGCCTAGACCTTTAATTGAAATCTGCTGCTGAGGGGAATTATACCATGCTATTGGCTGGTGCAAATTGGTCTGCCTAGCAACAGCAGCAACAAGTTTCAGTGAGGTGATGTGACATAAACTAGCGATTGCCTCTGTGGGCACAAGTTTGTGGAAGTGGAATATTTAATAGCCAGTGCTCTTCAGAGAAGGCAGAGGAAGCCAGTCACAATTAGATGATAAATAAATTATAAATATGACTTCCTTAAAAATATGCACTTTTAAATGCATACTTTTGAGCTGACTCAATTCAGCTTTCCATATGTGTTGACAAGCTTATGTTTTATTTATCAAATACTCTTTGAAGGAAATGTTCATGTAAAATATGAACGTGCAGGACAACTGGATCAGCCATAAAAGTACCAATAAAACCTCAAGTTAAATTAACTAATGGGAGATTCATTTAATGTCATCTCATTTTAACCAAAAAATATATTTTTGTAGCTGTCCATAATTTTTGATGTCAAAGCATCATTTGTGTGTTGATAACAGAATAGTACATCACTCCAAAGCAAATTTTCCCCACATCTGATTTCATTTCATGTTGTGCTTTTAAAATAGTGATACTCACAAGGTACATCTGTAGTATGGCAAAGCAGAGCTCTGACATCAAGACTCTGCAGAATTGGGTCCTACTGAGTAAGATTCATGGGGTTACGTGAACACACAGTGCAACTCCATTCATGATAAAAAACACAGCCTTGTAAAATACAGGAAAAAATTATCCAAAAACATCATGGTGGCCCTAAATCCAGGGGGCCAAAGATGACCTTTGCAAAATTATGTGCTAGAAGAGAGCAAAACCATTCCAAATTCTCAAACAAAGACAAGTCACTCAAACAAAGGAATAAGAAATGTCATACATTAAGTTTTGGGACTCCTGAGAATGTTTTTGTAATGTTCACAGAACTAGATCTAATACATGCTTCTAACAGTATGATTTAATAAAAAAATGCTTTTTCAGAAGCAAAATTAATTTTTGATGCATTTCTGCTTGACTTTAATGGCTTTCTACTTGTTATTTAAAAGTAACAAAGCCACTGCTGCCCTACACATTTATACCATCTCCTCATTATCACAGCTGAATAATGAAACAATGTGTATCTCTGAAGTTCAGCCCTCCTTTAGCAGAAAGACCAAGTCAGCATTTCTAGGAGAATTTCTTTTAATGGATTTAGAGAAGCAACCCACAAGTATCAATATTCGTGGTGCAAACTCGTATCTTTGTTCTGGTCTCTCTTGCTCACTCTGTCTCTTTTTGAATTTGCTATAAAAGCTAAATTAGGTCTCAAGGGCACTGCACCACTAAACAAAGATCTCTTCTAGCCCATTGTGATGGAAGTAAATGTACTCAGGAGGGAGATGTACTTAAAGGAGAGGCTAAGTGTCTCCCTCCCCCAATTCTCTCATCTTTAACACAGATTTCTTTACCGCGCTTCACAAACTCACTCATACACTCACCCCTCCTCCTTATAGCTTTCTCTCTTTCTCAGAAATGTAGCCAGCTGAATTTACTGAAGTGGAATAAAAATCTTTTTTGGCATAACTTGGTAAGCTGTTCCAACATTTACATGATTCCTTCTACAGCCTCTTCATGGATATATACATTTAAAATAAATAAGAATACTTACTCTTTTCAGCATCAGAACAGCTATCTTAAAAGGATATATCCACAGCCCAATCTGCACCCTTATTACGACTCAATAACAAGTCAGTTCTACTCTCCCTGTGGTTTCCTGTCTACTGTTGCTAATAACAAAGTTCTAATATTTCCTCAACTTTAGCTTCATTACAGGATTTAAAGTTGCAGACACACTTACAATATGTCTCACTATAAGGGATCACAGCTTTCACTGGGAGGGAAAAGGAAAACAAAAACAAACCCCAACCAAAACCTGAACCATATGATATATTTCCTGCTCAGCTATGATAACAAAAGAATGAAATATTTAAAAGTTTAAAATATTAAAAATACTGAAAAAAACCCCATAAAACCAAGAATGCTGTATTCAGCTGGCAAGTCTAATATACACCCACATATATATGTATGTTACCTGAAATTTGGCATTATAAATGAAGACTAGTGATTACCACTTCCATTGGACATTGAGAAAATCTTGTTCACATATATTTAAAAGAAGAAATGAAGATTCCTGTAAAATAACTTTTCTGCTGACAGACAGAAAAATACAGAATAATGTTTCAGAACTACTGATTTAATCCTGGGCTCCCTGCAATGCTTAAGAAGAACTATTTTTTCAGCTCAATTTTCTATCTCTGAAACCTTGGAAGTCTGGAATAGGTCTGAATATTCTTAGATATTTTTGACAGAATGGCCCTAGTAAGTAGAAATTACTTAAGATCACTTAAAAGAAGCCCATAACAGAATAGAGACTCTCGTGTTTGTATATTAGATTGCAAAGCTTATTGTAGCACACAGGATTCTCTTTATTTGATATAAAATTCTAATGCTCCTGTCATTCCTGCTGCACCCTTTTTGTATGCCTGGTCCATTCTTCAGAATTTTGATAAAATTTGTGAACTTTCTAAAAGCAGACTCAAATTCAGCACCTAACCTCAAGAAGCAACTTGAGGTATTTTACATATTTGTTACATAATATTATGCTTTATTAACATATCTTACTTCAGAAGCAAACATCTTTTCCTATCAAGTGAAATGATTTCAAATTAATAATAGACACAGAGACTCTATACAGATTACAAATGAAGGTTCAACACCAGGTCGGTAGTGACTGAGCAAAGTAAAAATGCCATGACACTTGGTGGCCTGCGTGAAGTAAGTTGGTGGTCTCAATCCAGGCCTCAATGGACTTTGTTCATAAAAAAGGAAAAACAAAACCCACCACATAGCACTAATTGGCACCCCTGTTGGCACTGTCAGCAGCAAGGCCAAGGTTATAATGGCCAGAGGAAAAGGATCTTGCAAGGTCAGCATTGAGGCACAATAGGGAAATGGCACGGGAGAGAGACAGCCCCGGTGCCCCGGGCAGTTTGGCTCCTGGGACCTTTATTAGGTCTGCACCTAACAAGATCAGCCCAACAAGGACTTTTGCACACCAGTCACCTCACCTATGCAACTATTTGTATGCCAAAAACCCCTTCAGGAACAGGTCTTAAATGTCTGCAGGGTACAGAACAGCCATCAATCTGGCACCTTTCTGAAGTAAAGAATACATCGCATGTGAAGGCACTAGATAGCAAAACCCCTAGGAAAGTTCTAATTTAACTGATTTGACAAAATTCCATCACACAAAAGCTTTCTGCATCTTCTCCTTACTGTATAAAGATGCTGAGTGTATCTGCAATAGAAGGGGAACTACTATCTTTCACATAGGCATAAGCAGTCATGCAGGATAAGAAAGTAAATAAATGACATAACTTAAATACACTTTTGGGGGGCTTTCTTGTACATGAATAGTTGATAAATGTCACTACAGAAAGCATTCATCATTGTGCATAACTATAGATTAGTCTCATATGGACAATTCGAAATTCGTCTTCAACCTGCCCTTCTAATGAAGTCTAATGAACAGCATGGAAGGATCATATTCCAGGTTCATCCTTAACATCTATTCAATCGCCTTCTTTATTAAGCCTACCAGTAAGAGAATACTTGTGGCAGAAGCAGCTCACAAAATGAAGAACCACAAAGACTACAAGAATATGAAACGTACCAAGAAGCAACAAGTAACTGACAACCAGTGGAGGTGGGAATTTAAACTAATACAGCACAAAAAAATCTAAAAGCTAATATGCAACTGCAGCAAAACCCCAAACCAATAAACATACCTCAGAATGATTGGCTAGCTTTAAGAGCAAAACCTGATAACCAAACAGGATTGGAAAATGGCATATTATTTTCTCTTTTTCCTCTCCATTATGAACTACAAAAATACATAGATATGTAAGGTAAGTTGTTATGCTTGGATGTGAATATATCTCCTATTGGAAATGGACATTTTTTTAAAGTCACATAATGGGAAAATAGTATTATTTGATTTTCAAGGAATTGTTCAACCATTCTATGCATAAATGTATCAAAATATCACTTATTCCCTCATGAAATATGAAACATATCTATACATACATCTAAAATACGAAACCTTTTCAGTTACCTTCCTGAGCAGTAATTAAAATACTAATGGTTTAGTACTGCTTAAAATACCGTAACAGTTGGCCTCTAGACAGTGATCAGTAGTTTCACAGAAATAGCCTTATTCCTTAAATGAAAAACAATTCCTAAGCAATTTATATTATTCTTGACAGTAAACTAAAAGTTCGTTCTTCAACTTGTTCCACAGTGAAGAATATATCAAAATGCTATTTTGGAGATTATGAAAAATCACAATATGCATTTAATAGCATTTGTCTTCCTGAAATTATTTTATCCTGCTGCTCATTTCTGCCCAAAAGATAATGTAGGTTAATGCTGGGTCAAAATCTGATGCATACCTCAACATTTCAGTAATAGCATAAAGACTTTCCTCTGAGACATATATCCTCCTCGAGCTCAGCTGATCCTGAGAAAGGATGAAATAGACGTTAACGGATGACAGCTTGGTGCTCTGCCTGTTTCATGCTTAGGACTTACAGAAAACTACAGGTGGGAGGTGGGAAAGCAGAGAATTCATGTAAATTAACCTCCTACGCTACCAGAGTAGTCTTCCGAAAATTCAGATTTCCTTTTTCTTTTTGGTTATGGAGAGTTCTGCGATTGTTTGGTTCTGTAATAAGCTCTGTGGCTGCTACAGAAGGAAAAGTTAGCCAAGGGTATATACTGAAAAATCACCCTGGTCTTGGAGAAATGGAGAGCAACATAAAAGCATTCTTTGTCTATCTTCTGAGCTTGGAGAAAAGATCTAAAGGCATTATTTCCATCTCACAAAACAATGTTTTGCTGCAATCAGATAGGACATTATCTCTTCACTGCTACATTTCCACTGTCTCCAAAAGCCTATTATATGAATTAGGTGAATAGATAATTTAAAAAAATAAATAAACCCAAAGATACAGGTAAATTCTTTTACCAGGCAAGAGAAAGAGCAGGTGCTGGCAACCAAGAAGTAGTAGGGAAGCAGAGATTAATCTCTCAAGCACCTTTCCTATCTCCAAGGCTACAGGCATACAAATGTAATAATGGTACATGATGGAGATGTAGCCAGGCCAAGATTTAACAAACTTTATTTCTTCCCAACAGCATATCCCAAAGATAAACCAAAAGGAACAAAAGGGTGCAAAGAACAAAATTTCTTTCTGTAATACATGGTCATGTATCATGCATGGTCTAATGAAGTAATTACACATTTTCTAACAAGTGAATGAAGTTTAGTGTCAAGAACTTCTCTGAGTGTACTGCTTTTTAACAAAAGTGACTGAAAAAAAAAATAAAGAATGAGGGACAGAAAATTAACAGAAAGATGGGGGGGGGCGGGGGGGAGGGAGAGAACAAACCAATTTGATAGGATCCAGAATTTAAAAAGATCAGGTTTGGATGTATTTTCCAAATGACATTTTAATTTTGCAAATGACTAACTTGGCTGAAGTGCAGTGAATACCAAGCTTGTACAGACAGCTTACATAACTGTGTATGTGATGTTCCCACTTGCAGCACTCCTCAGCAGCGGACCTCTGGATATACATAGTGAAGTGAATGGGACTGGATGTCTAATGCTAGCATTTAGCTGAATACCAAATAGTTTGAAGTCCCACTACAACGAATCTACATGCAACACCAAGTAATGGAAAGTAGCACAATGAATACATTCATATTGTACATTCATTCTTTTCCTTATTTCACTCCTTTTTTCTATTACTTCCACTTCTCTCTTTCTTTCTCTTTTCTAACAGCATGCCCACTGTAGTTAACTCCACCTTCAACGAGGGGAAGTTGAAAAGTCCAGAACTTTGTAGTACAGGACTGTTCATGTTAAAAAAAAGCCCTTCCATCTCCTCACTCTTCCTTTTTATATTCTGTTTTTTCCTTTACTTTTCCACTTCTTTCAGATCACTCTCAAAACAGCTCCCTTTCTATTCATTTTGTTTTTAATCCAAATTCACCATCCTTTTTTCCTCCCTGTTTTCTCTTGCACCTGTTTAAATTCCCTGTTGAAAGCATATATTTCTCTCCTTCAGTTTTATGATGCAGCTGGCACAATCTTTTTCTCCTAAATTCTGTTGAAGCCTGAAAATGGCTTGCTGCAAAAGGTCTTATTTAGTGTCCTGTTCTTCATGGTACTCCCACTAGTGTTCATAGCAATTGCTGATTTAAAACACATCTTGATAAATGGCCTTTTACAAAAATAAACATTGGAATTGTGGCAAACTCAAATCAATGATAAATGAAGAAAGCAACTTCTGCATAGGCACCTGAATTAAGCCAGTGCAAGTTCTCTCCCCGCCTATCCACTGAACTCAAAGTGATAGTATTATTTAGCTCTTCCATCTTCTGAAAATCAGAAGGCTGTAAACAACCAATGAGCCATATTGTACCATTAGTTTTACAGTAAAACATTCCAGCCAAGTCTATAGGGAATTCTGTTTCAAAATTAAAGATGCAGCTTGGATCAACCACAGCTCTGCAGACAGATTTCACTCAGTTGATGTAATATACTGTAACATACATTTGCTTGAAATACTGAAACATATGAACAGTTTCTCCAGAAATCTTTGTGTGATAATTGTTGCTTCTCAAAATGTCACAGTAGATATTGAATGCAAAGTTTTCTGCAATTTCTTTTTTTTTTAATAATACATTAATTATGAATTAAATTATGGCTAAATTACGGTAGTTACTAGATACTTTTGAAGTTTGATCTTTAATATTGCAACAGCTGCCACAACACTGGTAATGCCTTTATTCTCGACCAGTTCAGACTAAGGAATTTACTTTCATAAGCATTTAGAAGTGCTCTGCAAACTGTAGTGGAACATGATGCTGAAGTTCTTTAAGCTATGGAACAATCTGTAGTTTCAGTTATTCTCAAAGTGTTTTAATCAACCATACTTTGCCTCTATTGACATTGGTTTTTTTAATTTTCCTCCTTACTCCTACTTAATCATTTGAGAGATTAATATAATCTGAATTTTCCAAAATTGGCTATGGCTAAGAGGAAACTAGTATATATTAACAATTGTGATTCCTCAGTAAAGTGCATCCCATTCAAATAAATGAAAACTGTTTTATCTATGTGTGGCTGTAGTTCACACTATTTAATAGTTGTGATTTTAGATATAAATTTAGATTATATAGAATACGTAGATTTTTGAATGAGAAAATTTAGTAAAAGTGTTGCTGTTTTTTACTTTTCCCAATAAAGCAATATTAATTTAAAATGCAAATCCCCCACTACTCTAGTTCGCACATCTAATAAAGACTACTGGTGCAGTACTGCTTACACACTGTCTATAGTATGATATATTTTATAGATTTCCATACATTAAAAAACCAGTTAAGATGATATTTCTTGTATCACATTTCCATTTCCATATGTATTGGTATAGAAAGAATGGTTTGTGTCATTAAAAGGAGAAGTCTGGCTTGCTGACAGATACTTATATAATTTTCACAAATGCACTGAAAGAAAACAATGGCAGTTTTAATACAAATTCCAAACTAAAATTATCTGTGCTTGGTCATCAGTGGAACTGTCTCCAAAAGAAAAGTTTCTTTTCTTCATAAAGGTGAAATCACCAAATGGCACCATGCCTTATTAATAAATTTCTTCTCTAGTGCCGTTACTTCTCTGTGCCACTAGACTGTGCTGCATTTGTTCATATTTGTGCTCCCACTGCATTTAAATATCTGGCCTCAGTTCCTCTGCATGGTCTCTCCTTTCTTTCAGTTCATTCCAATTAAATACTAAATACAGTTCATTGTACAAATATTGTACAAAATCCCCCAAACAATGCGCATTGAAGTAAGCAATGCTTTTCATAGCCAGTTTGCTGCTTCATTCTTCTTCCAGACAGACAAATATGAAAAGAAACAATAGAGCACCTGTTTCACTACTTAGTCAGGACCTGAAATATAACATTTACTTTAATTTTTTCATCTTGTTTTGAGAAGCAAAATTGGTGCTGCACTGTTGAAGTGAACAAGTGATCAAGTAAAAATTTGCCAACAGTGTAGCATTAGGTTTTCCAAAAAGCACTGCTGTGGCAAGCTCTTAAATCAAAAAGTTAACTGGCAGCAGTTTATCATCATCTAGTAAAATCAGGACATTTTTCAAGAAGGAAAAAAGAAGAAAACACACATGAATGTCCCTAAACAACATTTTTAATGAAAATATTGTTCTTAACAAAATATTGTTAAACTCTGTTTTATACAGTTCACATATAGTAAATTCACTAAACGGTCCTCCTCCAAAAAAAAGATTCTCATTTCCAATTAATCTTTAGGAAAATAGTTTGCTCCACAGTTTTCACTCTGCTAGCTAAAAAACAGAAACAAGCCATCAACTCCGGGATCGGATCTATAGTTTCCAAATATCTTTCAAACAAGTGTAAGCTTTCAATGTGTAATGCACACTAAATAATCTAACCTCCCCAAATTATCAAATTGCATAAAGCCTATCACACTTTACCTCCTGTTGTAGTGGGAATGGTAATTTAAGAGTTGCTTATTTATAAACAGCCTTGTCTTCACTTTTTACACTTGAAGTTTATTTTAGGAGAACCATAATTTCATTTGAGACCAAAACCAACCCGCTCCAAAACATAATATGCTACCCTCTTGACAGCTCATTATTTTGACAGTAGACTGAACTGCAGTTTAACAACTTCTTCTTTGTCTTCTTTTGATCTAGCTTTTTTCCCCCTATGAACACCCTCACTCAAAAAAACTCATAATACATATTACTTGTAAGAGTAAAGACATTTTTAGTCTAAAGGATTGCTTCAGAGAGTGAAAAAATTAAATTAAATGGTAATGCATATCTTGTTTGGAAATGTTACTCTGAAGGATAAAGTCACTTATGGCTAACGTGTATTAATGAAGCAGAAATGAGACTCTTAAAAAAAAATTTTGGTGTGAAAGCTGTTTGTTGTGTTCAGAGAACCTTCTAAGTGACCATGGATAACTAAAAGGAATCAGTTAACTGTAAGACAACCTCAAGAACATCTATAAGCAGACAAAGTGCTTTAAAGACTGACTTTATAATAATCTTCAAAATTACTCTTAAAATAATACTGCATTTTTAGCTATGTTAAAATATTTATTACCATGTGTAGCATATTCATGCCTAAATATATTACAAACATATTTATTTTCTTAATCTTTACTTAAAGATTGATTTGGCCACTATTTACCAGCAGCAACACAGCAATCACCATAAGCATAACAATTAAACAAAGTAATTTATTGATAATTGAAGAACAATGTTTTTGAATACTTTTTATACATCAGCATTAGCTGAGAAAACAAGTAGCATGTTTACCAACAGCTCTTTCCAGCGAATAGGAATTTCCAGCCAAGCCAACAGCTATATTCAAGCACCAAAGAGTAGTAGGCAGTTAGGAGTGAAAGGTGATTTTATTGAAATTTCAGGGCAAGAAGATTTTTTAACATGTCATGCTTCTTACAACGTTGATTCCCTGTAAGCTTTTATAATCATTCATGTTTCTTACAATCCCAAGTCATTCGGTTTCAAAGGGACACAGAACAAACAGCCTGAAATCCAGTTTGCCTTATTTATGTGAGTAGTCCCATCAAATCTAACTGAACTACTCGCATAAACAAGGCCCATGATAACAGGAAAACTCTTTCAAAATGAGTTTGTCTGTCAAGCAAACATAATTACTTGATGTTTACTCATTAATGAGTATGTGGTTTTAAACGTCCATGATCCAGATCCAGATTTTTTAAATTTATTGAATTTTTGTGCAGCAATAAAAGTGTCGATCCTCCTTAAAAATTGTGTCGATGCATTGTAATTGACAATTCATCAAAATAATTCATCATTAACATCATAATAACAACATTTATGTCAAACTAAATTAGCCTATATACTTGTAGCAGAGGCAGAAACAGCTGTCATTCTGCTTGCATAAATGTCCAGCAGAATGTGTTTGGCAAAGTTAAGTGTGAGCATTTCTGCTTTATAAAAAATAGTTCAAAGACAGCAAAAATACAGACAGCCAAATGTCTCATCAATAGGACCACTCAAGTGAGTAAGCGTTGTTCAGTCAAACAACGACCAGACCGTCACAGCTGTATTCTATTCTCAATCCTGTGCATAAATCAGAGTTTTTAATATGCTCATGAAAGCAATATTAGAATCAAACAGGAAAACAGCACAATCCAAAAGGCACCTTCTGTCTGCCACCCCCACTGACACTGTGTGATGTCTTATCCTCAAAGCTGCACTGCAGACTTTGCCCAGACTGCTTATAGAATCGGAAGGAACAACAACATTGAACTTTATAAACATGAAGCACAAAGAACAACATTTTGACATCTATAGTTTGT
This sequence comes from Buteo buteo, assembly GCF_964188355.1. Taxonomy (NCBI): domain Eukaryota; kingdom Metazoa; phylum Chordata; class Aves; order Accipitriformes; family Accipitridae; genus Buteo; species Buteo buteo. The sequence continues at coordinate 40,091,259 of NC_134204.1, forward strand.
CTATGAAAGTCATTATGGAAAGCCCCAACTGTGCTAGATGCACAAAGCTGTTAAAATTGCTCTTTAAAGAAACTGATTTTAAATTCAAATATATCAGGTTCCTTAAAATTTACGCTTTGGCTGAAGTTGATTTAACAGGTTTATTACTAAGCTCAACAGCAAGTGATCTAGGACAGCATCTTAGAAGTGTAAAACAACGTGTAACCACTAATGCACTACTGTTACCTCATGATTGTGTAGTAATGCTCAAAGTTTCTTTTCTTCTTTCTCTTTTCTTTTTAATAATTTCCCTCTTGTCTTATTTAACTACCACTGGTTATTTATACAACTATTATATTTAGCCTGATTTACCATAAATGCCGTTATAACACCTGTGATTTCCCTCATTAAGAGCTCAATAGATAGGGTTGTGGGTTGAAAGGGCAGCATATGGACTATGAAAGGGCTAGTTAAATAACCCATTATACTGGTGCACTGGTAAAGCTCATTTCTATTCATCTGATGATTAGTTCAATCAATATTTACTCCTGTGTGCGTCTTTTGTCTTCAGCTACAAAGCATACATTCTTCAATTTCATAGCACAGACCTTGATTTCTGTGAATTCATTTCATTGCTTGAGAGGAAGGAAAATAATTTCTTGTATAGCTTGGGAATCTTTCACTACTTTGATTTTGTTTTCCGGTATCAGGTAACCAGTGTCCATACTATGGCAGATCCTAGTTCCTGGAACTGTTTAATAACACACAGTACTGTTGAAGGTATACTTACTTCATCCATACATTTCTTAATAGGCACATGTCAATATCATGTATAGCAGTACCCATGATAGCACCCTGAAGACCTTCCACTAGTTAGCACAAGTCCATTTTAAACAAGAATTCTGACTTCCAGTTTACTCAGAACACATATTTTTTCTCCTGGTATATTTTTCTCCCAAATGTTGACACAGTTTTTAATCACAACACATAAATTAAGTGATCTCTACTTGCAATTGTGACTGTATTGTCAAATGGCTAAGTCATACCAAGTTATTGCTTGTCACTGTATTTGTAAAAGGCCAATAGTGGATGTCAGACATTTTCCATACCACAAAAGAGAAATTATTTCCAGCTCATGCACATGATATTTTCATAGTTCTTAAATTAATTATCATATTACAGGTCACCAGACTTCTATCCACGAAAAACAATTTTCTCATTAAAAAAACCACCAAAACCCAGAAAACAAAAAAAATTATTTTCTATGGTAAAAATTCTAACGATGTTAAACCAGATAGTTTTCTATTGATGAACTTGCATTATGTACGCCTCTCCCACCCTCAACACTATGGCATAATACAACAATTAAAGCTAAATGCAAGATACCCTTTGGAATGTAAATATGTTACAATTCAAGTAGGCTGTCATGCTTCAAGTTTGATTTTTGTCCATTCTAGAGAGGTGTCACTCCATATTAACGATACACATTTGTGGGTTTTATTATGTAACCCAGTAATAGTTTATTACTGACTCATGATTTTCTAAGCATTTACTGACATTTGTTAAAATTTGACCTGCAAAGGCCTAACACCAGACACTTGAGTTCCATCACGTATCAAGGCATCTCAATGAAGTCACATAACATTACTCAGGTAAGTAGTTAGCTGGATGCACCATGCTGTGATGATGAATAGATTTTGCTGTAGTGGGGTAGGGACCTAAGTCTGTCAAAATCAATATTGCTTCTCTCTTACCACCTTAGTTCTAAATAGTCAGTGTGTTCATTTACATATTTTAGGATATTAATGTTACATATTCCAAATTCAGTAATATTTATTTTTCCTGGAATAACGTGTGAAATAAGTTTCCTTTGCTTTAATGAGCTTATAAAGATTCCTTGCACTCATCTATGAAGTTAAGGAGAACTTTCTCAGTTATCCAGACTACTTGTATATGTTACTTAATAAGCTCTCTCAGCAATATTGCAGATAGGACTTGTTTGAGTCACACTTTCCTAATTACTGACAAATATTTCAGTGATGCTAAGAAAACAGAATAACTATGCAACATTATGTAACATGTATCATTGTTCAGTCCTGACACCAACAAGAGAAAACTACACAGAAAAATTTGCTCAAATACCTTGGCTTCAGGGTTTTGTGGTGTTCCTTTTCCTTAAAACATAAAAGATAAAGCTTTTTTATAAGATTGCCAAGTGAAAGCTGAAATATTACTTTTGCAGTATAAGGGGTACTCTGTGTGTCTCCTTTAATGTCACTTTCACAACTTGAATAATTGTGATCACAAACTTGGGTTTTGTGTGTGTATAGGTAACATGTGCCCAGAGTAAAATTAGGTGATTTGACATTGGGTTTTTGCCACTTGTAGTTTTTTTATGTTTGCATATCAGCTGCATAAAGCTGTTACAAATTAGTGAATTAAACTTTAAACTTTACAAATCAGTTTGACAAAAATTAAATTACAACATAAAAAAACACATAACTTATTTTCTTTTTAGTTAAGCAGCACAATAATTTTAGTGCTTTTTCAGCCCTCTTTTACTAAAAAGTATACTTAAGTACACCTTCTATGTTCATAACCTCCTCACAGTATGTTTGCAGGAGTGGGACAGGAGGAAGGAAGGAAGACTGTGAGGAATGGTCACTGTAAATCTCATTCTTTTATACCCATGTTTGCCTCTCTAAAAAATAGGTATAAAAGTCATCAGCTTCCAAAACTTCCACTCCCATTCCAGAGGGAAATACCTGAACCTACCATGACAGTGAGAGCACCAAGAGCGCAAGTGCTCAGCCTCCTGTGCCAGAATATTGTTCTGCTATAAGTCAGCATGGCTATGTACCCTCAAAGGGATTTAAACCAAAATTTGAAGTAGAGGAATTATTATTTTGGATAGGACATGACCAATGACTGTAATGCAGTGGTGCAACAGCTGAGGTGTGCCTCAAAGCTAGCTGTGCTTCCATGGGATGGGATGAACAACAGCCCCTATGACTGCCCAGCGCTTTGGGATGCAGGAGGCAGTAACACAGGCTGGGTATTTTCAGAAGCTCTTTGGCCTCCATCTCCAATGTGGAGCAGGTAAGCAACCACAGCAACCCCTGGGCATCCCAGGCATGTTGGGCTGAGTGCATCAACTGCAGCTTGGAAGGATCACAGCTCAGCTGGGAAAGTCCGGGGGAACAGTTCATGTGTACAAGAGAGAGCTTTTTCCGTTAAAACCAGCCATGAATACAACATAGCTGAAAACAACTATACCTTCACAGGAAGGCTTACAGCTTTCTAAAAGCATTAATTCACAGAAGCTCACAATCTGTTGTGATATACATTTATTTCCTTTATTGGGAAAGCCACAAATGCAATGGACAGATGCTCTATTAGTGTACAATGTTCTTGTTCATTTGAGGGGGTGTCAAGCGCTGCTCTCCTCTCGACGTACACCTGATGTAAAGCACCAGTTTGGTAACCTCTTGCACATGAGTTTTGCACCAGGATGAAAGTTGCCTGCCTGTTGTTTTTCTCCTCCCTCCATCCACCCCAGCCCCTTCTCCCCGCTTCCCCCCCCGCCACAAATCCCGTATTGAGCGAGCCTAAACATAATGCAAATACAAACTTGCATGCGAGGGGCACAGCAGCACCTCTTCACGGACAGTGGCTGACAGCACAGCTCAAGGGGCGGCAGAGGCGGCCCGCAGAGCGGGGGCACACTCCGCCAGCGGTGCCGCCAGGTGTGCGGAGAGATCCGCCTCCCTCCCCCTGCCCAGGACCTTGTTGTAAAGGAAAGGGCCGGAGGAGAGGGACGCCGTTTCCCTTCGCGCTTGCCGAGGGGAGCCCCTGCGCTCCGCAGGGGCACGGGCCGCCCCGAGGCGGGGGAGGAGAAGCGCGGGGGCGGCTCTGGCTCGGGTGGGCAAACCGCCCGGAAAACGGGGAGAAGGGGGCTCCTGCCCAGGGGACCCTGACGGGCGCGTTTCGAAAATGACCCCGAGCCGCTGATCGGCTCGGCTCGCACTGGAGGCGCTCCGGGGGGAATAATAAAGAAAACCCCACAAAAAACCCCACAAAACAACAACGACAATAAAACCCCCACCCAAAACCAAAAAACACCACCACCACCCCCACCCCCCCAGCGAAGCTGCAACAGGGTCCCCGTTACAGAACTGAGAGTTTTCTCTCCGTTTCCTGTTGCTCTTGTGAAAGACAAGTACTGTTTGGCAAGTTCTTGCCAGATGCCCCAGAGCGAACACCCCATCACCTAAGAACTCGGAGGAAAAGACGGTGTTTTTGTTTCTCTGCGCAAACGTCAAAGTTACAATTACTTTAAAGAAAATTACACACACGCCTGATTTGTTAGCGCTGTTAACGCACGCAGCTACAGGAGCGGGTATCCCACGAGAGGAAATCCTAGCTAAAAGTTGTTTCTAGGCTGTGCGTCCCCATTCATTAAAGCAAACTGGAGACCCAAGAAATCTGCGCGCGAATGTCGCTGTCAACCCCGAGCGTGTTCCGCTCCTCGTAAGCCCTTCTCCTCCCGCCCCCCCCCCGCCCCCGGGAAAAACTACTTTTTGCCCCTTTACCACGCCGTGAGGCGAGGCAAGTAACCGGGCTGAAGAACCGGGCGATTAAAGGGGAGTGTGGAAGACGGGGAGTGGAGGAGGTGCGCAACCCCCGCGGGTGCCCGGGGCTGTTCTCGTACTGGTGCCGGTGCTCGCGTGGCCCGGGGAAGGGGCCCAGCGGAGTCTGGCCCTGGGACACGCGGAAACATCGCGTTCCGGACCCCTCCCGGACCCCTCCGCACCCACTTAGGCGTCCTGCGTGCCAGCCACAGCACGCAGCCCCTCTCCAGCCCCAGCGGCACCCTCAGGACAAGCAACCCGGCAGCTCTCCATGCCTGCGGGCGTCCCGTCGGTGGGGATGCTCCGTGCTTCCCTGCGGGACCCTCACTGGGTGGGACTGCGAGCCCCGGGGGAGGCTCTGGCTGCCCTCCAAGATAGGGCTGCGCCGGGGGCGTTGGCTCCGGGGGGGGCCGCGGGAGAGAGCCGCGGGCACGGAGAGGAGGGTCCCGGGCAGCGCAACCGTTCCCGCCCCGTTGTCAGCCCCCGGGGAAGGGGGCCGCCCAGGCGACGTGCCGGCTGGGCAATAGGGCGAAGCCAGCGAAAAAGGTCCTGAGAACAACTTTTGGAGAGGGAAGGGGGAGCCCCTTCCCGCGCTGGCAGTGGCCCGGGACCAGGGGACAGGCGGGTTCTGCGGTACGGGCCACCTGCCGAGGGCGAGCGCGCCCCGTGGACAGTTGCGGGTGGGGACTTCGCGACACGCGCGCCGCCAACCACTTGCTCCTTCCCTCCCACCCCGCCCGCTGCGGCCCAGGGCGACGCCGGGCTTTCTCGCACAGTGTCGTCGGGGGTGTCCGCCCGCCCCTCCGGCCGCGGAGCGGCACTTCGGGCAGCCTCCCCCCTCCCGGTCCCCCGCGGGTGCGGGGAACACCCCGCGAGCAGCCCACGCCGGCGGGCGGGCGTGACCCGTCAACTTTCTCCGCCGGACCCTCTCCCCCGGCACGAAACCTCCCCGGCCCCTTCCCCAGCAGTTTTCCCAGAAGAGAGCCGCCCCCCGGCCCGCTTACCTCGCATGGTGTTGGCTCCCCGCTCCGCGCAGTCATGAAGCTGGGAGCCCGGGAACCGCACCACAAAAATCCCGTCTCAGCACCCGCGGAGGCGGCGGCCGCCGCAGCTCTGCTCCGCCGGGAAAACCATACCTCCGAGGCGGCTCCGCGGGGCGCGGCTCCGCGGGCTGCCCCGCCGCCGGGCGCGCTCCTCCCTGGCGGCCGCCCGGCGCGGAGCCCCTGCGGGGATCGCCTGGGCCGCGGAGCGGCGGCGGCTGGCTAGTGGCGAAGCGGGGGAGGAGGGAAGGAGAGGAGTTACGCTAGGAAAAACAGGAAAAGCAGGCGGAGGAAGAAGAGAGGCTGGGGCTGCGTGGATGGCAGAGCATGTGCGCTTTCACATGACACCGGCGCCCCTCAGCAGCTCCCCGGTGCGGATTTCCACTGCGCAGCCACAGGGACGCGCGGAGCGCGAGTGCGACCCGCCGCCAAAGCGGCAAAGACGCTTATAGCGGGGGGAGGGCGGTGCCACCGCCACGGCCCCGCCCGCTGTCAGCGCCGCCGCCAATCGCCGCCCGCCCGCCCGCCCGGCACCGCGGCCCCGGCGCCGGCCGCCGCCGCGCAGGGGGCGCGCGGCTCCGCGGGGCTCCGCGGGGCTCCGCGCCGCGCCGCGCCGTCTGTTGCCGTCAACTTTTGCTCCTCTTGGGAGCGCCTGGCTGCTGGCGGGTCCTGCCCGGCAGCCGAGGCTGGGCGTGGTGGTACAGACAAGAGCCTTGCCGGCAGAGCGCTGGAGCTTGTGGAGAAAGGTAACAGGCGCAGAACATCCCTTCCTGTGCCTTAGCATTTTTGGCTGGTGGTTTGTTTTTTGGTTTGTTTTTTTTTTTTTGGGGGGGGGAGGTGTTTCTCTGGGGAAGAAGATTAAAGCGCTCACCCCGCTGTGATTGTCACCGGGGAACGGCGTTTTCCGATGGGAATGGGAAAGTTTGTTGGTGAGTCATTTTCTCATTAAAGAGCGAATCTGGACGTCGAAAGCAGTTTGTTTTCCCTGTGTAAGACGAGCAGACGGTTCTGCAGAAACGGGTTTGTTCCGCGGGCGGCAGGATTTTTCCTGACTTGTAGCTGCCCCTCTGAATTAACTCGTGTTTTGCCCGGGGGAAAAAAAAAAAAAAAAAAAAAAGCCTGCGGGACCTTCTTGATGTTATTATTATTGTTATTTTTCTTTTCTGTGTGGAACACAACCACAAGGCAGCTCCGTGGATCATCTTAGAAACAAGTCCCTGCTACCAAGGATCACGGTTCCTAACTCCAAGCCTAAAATGAAAATGGAAAACCCTATTTAACTGAAGTATATCCATACAAAATTACTCATACTGACCTCATAAATCAAAATGGGATATATTTTGAAGAGAGATACTTTTAAGTTAAATATGGACCTGTCGAAGTAGATTTATTCTTTCCTACATGAATTATCAGATGAAGTTCTGTTAGGTCTGTTATGCAAGAGATCACAGGTATGATCTCTTTTGCTCTGAAAAAGTTAAGAATCAATACAGGAAAGAGACAAAGTCAAGTTTCCACTCTTGGTGCAAACTGGCAAAGCCTTACTCCTGGGGAACAAGGTGACGGGTTTACAGGAAGCAGTTCTTGCGGTTAGACTCTTTCAAAACACCTGTTTGAACTGAAACTGAGAGAGATACGAAGAATCAGCTCTGCCAGCATTGAAAATGTTTAGATTTCCCTGCTTGTGGTGAATTTTAACTGCGTTCACCCTGGTGAAGTCAGAGTCAGTTAAAAATAAAATAATCATGCTGAACTTCTAAGATATTGGTTGGTTTTTATATTTTTGACCATAGTATTTATGCAATTTGTATACTGCATGCAAAGCTGTTAATACTCATTTAGGGCATTTTCTTAGGATCCTGTTCAGAAGCTCTTAACAATTGCTTATTTTTCACTCCAATTATGTCAGCATATCTCCCAATATTAATTACACGCCATCCATCTTTCCACTTCACAAGACCAGGAATTTACAGTGGTATATTTTCTTTATAATTGAAATTTCAGAAGATGTGGTTGGCAGCAGACAGGTTTGTCTCTAGGACTCCCTTTTGTGGATTTTCCCATCAGCCATCTCTTCAACCTGTTCATCATGCTCAAAAGTTTCTGAGGTAATTGCAATAAAACAAATCGTACACATCACTTTGCAAAGCAAGTTCAAAAGCATGGGGTCTTCATCTCATCTTTCTAATATCGAATATCTAATAATATCTCACCCTGCCTAATATCTAATTTGTAATTTGGGTGAAGGATTAATTACCTCCTGGCTAGTGCTTATGGCTTCAGAAAAGCAACTGCGAGAAAAAGCAGACTTACTTGGTGTATTGCAACCAAGACACTTTTTTTTTTTTTTTTTTTTCTCCTGGATGTCCACCTAGCAGCAGGAACAAAAGCTAGGTGAATTTGAAGAGGGGGCAATGACTCTTTTTTCATCTTCTGAGTCTTGTTGTTCCTGTCTATGCCAATTTTTAGATTTAGTTGTTGTAGCACTGCATCTTAACACCAGTCAAAACTTTGATAGGTAAATAACAAGCTGTCTACTTGCTAAGCAGTGCATTCAAAATACCTTACACTATTGCACTAAGTACCGGTGCACCTTCATTTGGAATTTATATGGTGCTTTTGACAATGGAGAAGAAACTGAAATGCCAATATTCTCTCTTAATTTGATTTTGATTTTGTTTACAAAGATCTTTTTTTTTTTAGTCTACAAAACCCAAATAATTTGTACCCTGAGTTTCTTTTACTTATCTCTCTACTATAAGGAGTTGCGTTTTTTCGTGATCTATTTTCAGAAGTCCTTGTAGGCTTTTATGTTATTCGCCTGTCTTGGTCCAATATGGTGTATGTATAATGATATCTGAGTTAACTTCTTCACTAGCTGGAGCAAGTTGTTAAATTTGCAATTTATTCTAATACTTAGGATGAGATATTATCTGTTAAGCACTAGTAATGGTGGTAATAAAGTGATTCATATAATAAGCATATGTGGACTTCAGCGAGAACCAGGCAAATTATAAATACTTTATTCCAAAATGCATGGCTGCTTTGAAACTGTTATACATTGAAGCAGGTAAACAACACACAGGAAAGCCACATGATCTGAGGTCTTACAGGAATTTATAGTATATTTAAAAACCAAACATGTATCCTTAGTAGTTAAATAAACTGAGTGGTACGATTCAGCCCACCATTCTTGTAAGATGGTAGCTATCCTATGTTTCAAGGAGTCTTTAATGGGATTTCTTGTTTAAGATGAGTGCTTCGGAGGAAAAGTTTAGAAAAAGCCAGGCAAAAAGAGTTAAAATACAATAAATAAGTTGTTCTTCTTAAAAATGTAAACAAATATTTGATAGAAAAAAAAAATCATTGCTAATATATTTTCACTGCAAACTAAACGATACGAATTGCCTTTCAGAATATTCGCTTGCATTAGCACCTTTCCCAAGGCTCTTTGGATGACAAATCTTCTAAGACAATATTTAAGGCCACATAGTTTTATCATTTTAATCATTTGCAATATATTCATTAGAGCTGCAGCAAGTTATGCCTAATTTAGTTGCTTCATTAAAAATTACTGAATAGAAAATAGTCAAAACAAACTGTGTCTACAGGCCCCATTTCATTCCCCTGGATATCAATGGCTAATTTCTGTTGGCATGAAAGGAAGCCAGATGCATCTCATAGCCAAAATTTATTTCTCAGATTCAATAGGAGCAAGATTGGTCACAGTTTTCTTCATCTCATCTGTCTCCAGCAGATATGGTTTAATTGCCAGACATTCCTAACTTTATGTAAGTCATGAGAAAGACTTTCTAATTTTTCATTTTATGACTTCTGCATGGACTTATTGACAGACTCAGGAATCTGAACTTCTCCCATACATTCTTCACTTTAGATTCACGTTCTAAATTCTTTCCCATTTCTTTATGCTTGCAATCTGAAAGCATGCACATACACTATACTGTGTTTATCTCCTGTAAAGCCTTGTAACCATCATGAAATTTCAAACTGTTTCCACGGAATATTATTTAATTCAAGAACTGTGTATTTTTTTTCCAAACCAGTAAAATTGTTTTAAAAGCAGCCCTATAAAATCCTGACACATTCAGAAACAATACTCAGTAATTGAAAATCTTTAATTATGCCAATTTAGTTTTAGAAGTTAAGAATGTAATGCATTATGCATGACAGGATAACCAGAAACTTGAAAAAAATCAAAATGAAAAACTATACTTGATTATTTCCTCTGTCTTGTGAGATGAAAAGCAATCCCTAGCCACAAAGAAGGAATCTCAACTCCTGTAAATACTTCATGACATTTAAAACCTGACGTTTTCCTTAATACTGCAAATTTATTATAAAATTTGCATAGTTGATATATTTAAAGAGTTTTTTCTTACAAATGCATTGGTTTTTTAAATGTTACTGAAGCCTCATTTCATTCCATATATTCTTCCCTGCTTTGATGGCAGAAGTTGTATAGTGACTTACCCCTGCTTTAGGTAGTCAGTCACTGGATCATTGTATAAAATGTCTTACCTAAATATACCTTTAAACAAGAATGGATACTAAGTGAGAATTCCCTCCTCTCCCCCTACCCTCCTACCTGATGTTTACCTAAAATGGTCAGCTACTGAAAAGGCTGGCTATAAGGATATAATTGCTGGTCAGAGCTGCATTAACCCCACAACACCACAAACCTTAAAATGATAGTTTGGGTCATAAAACTCAGACAGGGAAAGAGCAAAGTTTGAGGGTATTGCCTATGCCCAAATAACCTGGTGTTTGCTCTGGAGAAACTGCAGCATATTCGAGTGTTGATGAAGTGAGGAGGAAGCAGTGAAAGACTGTCTTCCTGCAGAAAAAAGCTGCCGAGAGGCAATGACCTTCCAACATTTGTGCCCACATTCTCCTTCCTTGGCAGGGCCAGGCATTCCTAAGCTGTTTCGAGGCAACCAAGAGCAAGAATGGGCTTCAGCGAAGAAGACAGAAAGATGAGAGGTGGAAGGAATACACAGGCAAAATAAAATGCTCTAGGATGGAAGCCGGAGGCAGAAGACCTATCTACAGATCAATGCTTCAAATCCTCCTATTAGCAGCCTCTGAGGCACCAGGCACTATAGGTCAGGAACAAGATGATTCTTCAAATGTGTATCACTCTCATGCAGTAGTTTAAAAAGCAAGGATCTATTCCAACCAAAGATTTTCCACTTTAAGTGGATGCTGACCTTCCAGCTAAATATTCTTTTTGCCTTATGGAAGCAGTCTGATTTTATAAATTTTTAATGTTGTTTTACTGGAAAAAAGCAAAACTCAGAATATAGATATTTTATTTATCAGGAAATGAATTAATTTTCTGGGGAAATCCCAGTTTTCCTATTCATATTTGTGGACTACAGTTTTACATTTTAAAATCAAAGAAGGTAAAAAAAGTTTATTTAAAAATATTGATTGATTTTTTCATTGTATGCAAAATAGATAACTATTATTTCTAAGCTAATGTCTGTTTAGCAAATCATAGTTTTTAGTTCAGTCCATTTTGATGAACTAGCTATTTACATAAATTTTTTAAAATCAATCCTTCACTACGAGGGGGACCAAAAAGCACATACTTATTAGTAATTCTCTTCTGAAAAAGGTAAAATTAAGGGAAATAGTAGCATTTTGTATTGATTTCAACACAGGTTATGACTGAAACAGGTTATAACGGAAATCTCAGATACAAAGAATGACAGGAATATGAAACAGAAAAATTCTGAAATATTTAGAGGGCCTAACAACCTGGACTTTACAAGAAGGGTGAAACACACTGACAGGAAGTAATCTATAACCTTCTCTTGAACATCCATTAATTTATTATTGCGTTACAATAAATTAGTACCTGCAAAACAATGGTGAGCTCGAGATAAAAAGTTAGTTTGGACTTAGCATTTTAAAATGGCTGTATTCCGTGGTTTCAAACTGAAAAAAGACGTATTTCTTTCAAATTTTCACTGAACCAAGAAATGTTTAGGTTTCAATATTTTGCCTTTCTTGTAGCTTTTGAGGGATTCATATCTGGGGTTCTGTCTTAGACTAATCTCCTGTGCACATTGAGTCTACCTCTACGCTCCGCAGCTTTAGCTGTAGCTCATAGCAACAGCTACAGTTAAGGATGCTTAAAGGCTTCTATTCTAAAGCGGCTTTTTAGTTTCTTCTAAGTTTTTTACATTTTTTCTTTCTTTCTTTCTTTGAGGACCGAATATATTTACAGAATGTCCTGATACAGAGTCTTTTCATTCATGGAATACACACCTACTACATGACAATATTCCAGAGCTATATACAAAGTTTTGGGGTTTTTTTTTCCCTCTGTTTGTAAAGTATTACTAAAAAAATCAGTAAAAACCCCCTAGTGAACAGGTGCAATCTATTCACGTTGCATATACTGCAAATACTTTGAGAAGTGTATAAAGTCAGTTACCTTCTATTTTTATGGTGAAAACTAAAATTGCTTTCAGCATAGTTACATTTATAATTGATATCCCAAAATACACTTATTTTCAGATAGTTGGAAAATATATGCTTAAAACACTGTCCAAACAGTAAGGCCAGGGATATTCAAAGTGCCCATTGTTGGCCTAGTTTTTGAAGCGGACGAGAACAGAATCAGGCTTTTGAAAATACACATACTAAAAAGCAGATTTTTTTGTTGTTGTTGTTAAAGTAGGTATTTAAAGAGAATAAAAGAGCCTACAGATTGCTTACCCCTATTTTTGGCATGATCCATTTACAGGCCAACGCAAAGCAAAGAAGATAGTTACGTCAGATAACAAAAACAGTCTCCAAAAGCAGGAGTGACTATCCATGCTCCCCTTTCATTAAAAAAAGCTCTTTCTCATATAAAGCTATTAGCACCACTTTAATTCATGCAGTTAATTTTTCTTTCCAGTTCATAGGCCAATCCCAAGAGGGGAAAAATGTCCTCAGCTCAACCCCTTATATGAGGCAGGCAGATTTAGCAAGTCTTGATCTGAGAAAGTACTAATGCAAATGCTTAAGATTAAACATGTGGTTATGTGCTTTTCTGAATTAGAATCTGTGTCAGGATGCTTATTTAGCTACAATTCTGATATTAAGAAAATCTTCCCATGTTGGCTGACCTAATACAGAAAGTGGCATTGTTTTGAATGTTCCTTTTGTTTTATACTTTTTGGATAAGTTACATTGGATATATAAATATTTGTATGAGAGACATAAATTAGCTAATAAACATTGCCTGCTTTAATTCCAAAATTATTTTTGTTATACTTATTGTGATGAGGACTATGACTGAGTCCAAGAGACACCTTCTAGATACAGTGATATAAAAATGCTGAACAACTCATATTCATGGACAGATGTGCAAAGAAAAGTTCTCATAAGATATATTTGAAACTCATAAATGCTGGTATAAAATTGAGTTCTTGGCACATATACCACCCCATGCTAATGTTGCTGTGTGTCACTCCAGCATAAAAGCAGGCAACCCTTAAGTATTTCAAGTATTAAATATCTCCGTACCTCCAGCATAGCTGGCTCATGGGTGGATAAATGCACAGCTTGAACACAAATAAGCAAGTCCAAGGAGCTAATACTCCTTTAAACCTCAGGTTTCCGGGATGGTCAGTTGCACCTGACAAACTGCAAATGTTCACTGGTATCTTTGGCTTAAATCCTAAGAATAGGAAAATGTAAAAGCCCACTAGGACACAGTGTAGCACAAAGATGCCAGAGCTAGCTTTAAATGAATTATTTTGGGTACTGGCAACAGTCAAGCTGTGATAGCAGAGAGCTAACTCTGTGTAAGAAGTTTATTCTGCTGCATGGGCAAGTTTAGCAGCCCGTCCTGCACTCTATGCTATTATTGTGAGATGGCTACAGCACAATATTTTGCACAATACCTCTCACACAAAATGTATCCAACAGAGCGGAGGCACGTGGCAAAAAGCAGTTAGCTGGGGTAGAGCTACACTGCACTATAATAGGCACAAATTATCTTAGCAATTTTTGCCTATTCACGATACCACTTTACCCTCACTCAGAACTTTCCTGGGTGAAATGTGCTGGTCCTGAGATGCATCCTTTCTTTCTCTAGAAAGAAAACATTCACATGACATGAAAGAAATGAGGTATTTCTAAAAAAGGCTACTTGGCTACTTCACTATTTATAATGGGACATGTGTGCAAATAAAAAGGAAATTTCCAAACACCTACAATTATTTTAAGACTTTCAAATGAAATGAACAACTTAAAGACTGCTGCTGCTAATAGGACAGAGCAAAAACCCACTAGTGTCTCTCTTTGCTTTTAATGCCAGTCACAAAGAACAAGACGCTGGTCCCCCAGGCCCATGGTGGGTTGCCACTGCATTGCAGGGAGATAGTTCATGTGTCAAAATATGTTAGCTTTCTTGGCAGGTGGGCAAGGGACAACTGTCCAAAGAGGCATTAAGTCCAGTGATTAAGGACTACGAAAACATTATAGTAATTTCAGTTAACAGACAAAATGTAGAAGCAGAAACTTTTGGAAAATGTTCATGAAAGAACAGCAGGGGGACAGACTAGCAGGACTCAATTTTCAATACAGTAAAACTCAGAAATGAAGGATAGGCTAAAACCCCTATATTCACAAATTAGTGATTACAACCCCAGATTAGAGATGTATATGGAAACAGAAGAGTATCTTGTTACCACAACAAAATAAAATCAATATAATGTTCATACTCCTGTTATCTTTGCAAAACTTCACTGATTTGTAAACACTGCTGTTTTAGCCACACAAAATTAGAGATTACCTTAAGTGGGACAGAGAATCATATTACTCTATATTATTCATAATACTTAAGCTTCTGTGTTAAAATTGCTCATCTACAAGGACCACAGGATGAAGAGTAAGTGGGAAGATAAGTACTGATAGACATAGGAACACAAAAGAAAAAAATAAATAAAATTAAGAGCAAGCCTTATGAGCACTATATAATCCCTTGAAGCCCTACTTGGTACTGTATTACATCATGTTTTGTATAATATGTTTTTTTTGTAACTCTGCCCAGCACACTGCAACTACTGCGATGAGCCCAGAGAGAGGGAATACTGAGGGAGTGGAAGGCTACATAATGGTTCTTGTAAACCTTTTGCGTTTCAGCAGCACTTGCAAATATTATACAGGTACCTTCCACCCTGAGCAGTGTCAGTACCCTGCCCAGACTAAAAAAGCTTGGAATCCATAGAAGTAGTGATCTTTTTTGAAGGCTTATAAGTGTTAAGTTTTGAAAAAGTTCTTAAAACTTGTTTTTCAGCTCTTGAAAAAGTTGAGATTTTGATTAATTTGTATGTAGAGGGTACAGTGTTTACCATTGTTGGAGAATAAACATTGCCTTAGACCATTATATAATTCAGCATAATAATTTCTATACTCCTAAAATCTTGCTAGAAGGTGCAAGTGCTATGCTTGTATGACTTCATATGTGTCAAGATAATTTAAAAAAGCTTTGTCTTTAGGAGAAAAAAAAGTATTATGTTATAAAACTTTGGTAGGGTATTATTAAAATAGATTAGGTAATTATTATACATTGTAGACATTTTTGGACTGCCATCTCTGTTTCTTTTTGATTGGGAAGATAATAAAAAAAAAAGAGCCAATTATCAAGAAATAAAAGAAAATAATGTGAAGCACTGTCAAACCACTTCAAATTCATGGAAAAAAAATCAAATCATTTTAAGGAGTCAAAGGGATAACGAAAACATTATTCAAATGACAGTTGTGTCAAGTTGTTCCCTGCAAGCTGTAGAAGCCATAATAAGTTTACTTTCCTTTTTTTTTTATTCCAAAAATAAAAAAAAAAAGACCAAAATTAAAAAGATTTTTCCCTGCTTCCTTTGTCTTATGAACTATGCCATTGAAACAGGCATGTCATTTAAAGAAGCCACTTTTTCCTTTGTTCAAATATACAGTAATTGGACCAACACTAAACAAACAAATAGACAAACAAACCACTCCTTTGTGCACAACCCCCTGGCCAGCCACATTGCATGTGACACATTTGGAACAGCATCTACTCTGAATCAAACCTTTCATTTCCAAATATACCTGTGCAGGAGGAAGCCGAAGGCCAGGTTTCAGTTTCAATCTCAAACTATGTGGTTTCAGAGCAAGATCTAAAGTCAACATTGGTATATATTGTGCCACTAAATCTCTTCTCATTCTGCTAGGTCTTTCTGCAGCATTTTACAACTATTGAGCATACCTTTGTCTTGCCTGCAAAACTGCATCTCTGTCAGTTGATGCCTAACTTATAAACTTACACTGCACAAGGGTCAATTTTGTTTCCCTCCAGCTCTGTGCAGAATTTCTGTAAACCAGCAGAAGAGGACGTAAGTGCTGGCAGCAGGTACACGATGCTCAGCTCTACTGGTCCTACACTGCATTATGGCTGCCAGCCTGGCTAGGAAGGAATGAGCTGGTCAAAACCAGCCAAATCTGAGTCCTAACTAGAGATAGCAAAAGAAAGTTATTACTTATGGGCAGTCCTACCACAGTGTTCTTCAAGTGAATATTGTTTGTTGTGCAGCGTATGGGTACTCCTGGGTTCTGGCTGATGCTAAACTTGGACCAAGAAGTGTCAGTTAAAAAAGCTTTCAGTCATGTCCTTTTGTCTAGGAAACTCCATCCAATTTTGCCAGAAGAATGACTTCCTGTGACTGGACTAGAGCCCTTAAACAGAGCTGGATGTGAAGCCGCTGATGATTAGGGAACTCCAACTAGCTCAGACAGCTGTGACATTTTCTTAGCTGCACAGCTACCACAAACATAGGACACCTTCCACTGGTTTCCTATAGAATTTTTAATCAGGTTCAAGGACTCTTTGCTTACCTTTATAGTTGGGTCCCAGATACCTAGAAGGCTGCCCAAAGCTCTGAAATGAGATGTGTGTTCTTCTGGTACAACAGGACTTCCTATGATAAGGGTAAAAATGTAGGAGATGAAGACTTTTTAGGGACTGGTCTGGTACTTGAATTTCATTTCTGTAGCAATGAAGACCATAAAAAAAATTTGTTTCCAGTGAAAACTGCGTTTTCTTAATTCTGCATTTTAAATTTTTCTGTGTCTGTAGCTATTTTGTATTAACACCGCTTCCCCACCCCTTCCACGCCCCCCCCCCCCCCCCCCCAATTCTGTACAGTCAAAATATATTGTTTTGGTTACATATTTCTACCAGATACCCCAGTTTTCTTAATACTGTGATACTGGGTATTAAAAGAGGTGCACTTTTCTGTATACAAGCTGTAGAAATATAATTTTTAGGTAGTATGCAGTGTTTGCAGTGTCAAACTGTGATGTCAATGAGAAATATCTGCAAATAGCAGTGGTTATTTGATAAGATGGAATGAAAGGAAAACTATCAGTATGATACAGTCAAGCTATATAGGCACTAGCAAAGCAGTCAGTTAAGTGAAGTGTGTAGGAAACCTGTACTGGTACTTGGCAGAGAAAAAACGTGAATTATCAATATGAGAGAAAAGTATCATTTTTGTTACCTTAGTGAGGTCTAAGGGTTTATGCAATTGTCATCCCAGATTTTCTTCTGATGACACTTTAAATTAAGGTCCCAGGCAAATAAATATTTGTTGGTGGAACTGAGAAATAATCATTATAAAGTAGTGGCTTGGGAAGAAACAGTGTACAAGTCCTAAGCTGATCAGTGAAAGAAAATGCAATGCCTAGCAGAAAGATTGCTGTGTAAAATCTATTTACCTCTGTACTTGCAACTTGTGAAATTGTTGCTCAACTAATTCTATAATTCTTCTGCACCACCCATACATTATATTACCTTGTAATACCTTGTAATTACCTTCAAAGAAAAAATAGCAAACAGGAAAAGTGAGGGTTTGGTGTACTTGATAAGGCTTCTTCTGCATCTTGAACCTGAATTTAAACAAGGCCGTGTACTAGTTATATTGAACTGCATATCCTACATTAAAACAAAAGAGAATGAATACTGAAAACAAAAACTATTTTATCATACTGAGTAATTTTGGAATTGCTATTTTTAGTTTTAAAATAATAATAAAAAAGAAATAGAAAAGATGATCCTAAAGATCAACTTTCAAATATAAAATGGATCCTACAGCCACATGATACTGCCTTAAACCTTAACAAAAGCTACGAATCAAAACTACAACACTAATGAAAAAGATTTTGATGGATCAGCCCTATTTCACTAGTTGACAGCTAGAAAAAATAAAGTGCAAGAAATCAAAACTTTTAACTTTAAAAATTAAGAACAAAAGAATGGAAGCAGCATTCAGTAGATGTGATGAAAAAATGTTCAGAAAAATGTATTTATAAAGTATAAAGCAAGAAACGATTGCTACACTTACTTACAATGAAATCCATAGAGTTTCCACAAGGACTTGTTTGAATTAAGGCACAATTTTTAGGCAAAACATGCAACACTAATTTGAAATTTGCAGTGAATAATTTACTGTGTCCTTTTCTAAAGCTTCCCTAAGAGCTTTTACTCATCATCTTAAAAATCTAAACTACTGTCTCCAAACTAAACCCACACTGTGTCAACTTATTGGGGCTTTGTCTTTAAAACTTAACCCTTTCAGTGGTGTCTTGCTTTCTCAGTATGACTTGCTGAATATCCTGCTCTACAGCACAGGATATAGACCACACAGCATGGAAATCAGTCCTGATGGTCCTCACATGGAGGGATATAGGTTTTGTGCAAGTGGTTTGTCCACCAGTCTGTGGAGCAAAGAAGGTGCAACAGCTCCAGCACTTGCTCAGTTGGCACATATCGGTTGCAGCAGCTTTTTCAATTCATAGACTAGTCTTAGCAACTACAGCCCCAGCCAAGCACACAGAGCCAAGTTCTGTTCTTAGTTACACTGATGTAACTCTGAATAGACGCTGGCCTGTTTTATTCATTCATAGCTCATACTAGTGTTAATGTATTTGGATATGAAAATAACGTTTATTCAAGCAACCTCCCATTCATGTAATATTACTGTTTGCACTGAAATTAATGAAAGGTTCAACTAAGTGAAGACTTCAGAATTTTGTAAATATTCAGTCAGTGTATAATTCGCTGCCAAATTCAAACTTGTTTGCCACTGAAGTAAAGGCAACTCTGCTGAATTTATTGGAACTGCATCTTGTTTCAAACTGCCTCATAGTTTCATTTAAACTGAAAGCATCTGCATGCTTGAAAGAGGAATTTGGAATAATAAGTGTTTCAACCAGGCTGTGTAGAAAGTGTTGTTCCGTATTTCCTTTCACCCTAGCATAAATTTGGGAGAATCAGCTTTTACTCTCATATATATTTGATGCAAGACAGCTAAGAAGTGTGCTGAGCTTTTTTCCTGTGTTTGCTTTCCGCATCTGAAAATAAAAAGTGTTAGCAGTACTTCTGCAAATAAATATTCTACCTTAACTGTATTCTGAAGTTTATATGTGTGCTTATAAAGTGCCAATTCAGTATTTAAGCAATAATAATAGTAATAAAAAAATCATCTTTATTAAGAAGTTATGTTTTTTGACGTAATGGCCGAGGGTGAAGCCAAGGGCAGATAATATTCTAGCTAACTAGCTGTTAACTTCATTAATGACTGATTTCCTCAGGATTATTGCTCTTATAAACTAAATTCAGTGGTTTAGAACAGAAATGACACAATTTCAGTTGCTCCACTCTCCCTTAAGTTAGCTATGACATGATTTGAAGCACGTTTAGGAGAACAGCTACCTTTAATTTAGCCTTATCTTTATCCTTACTACCTCGGACATATGTATTTTTAGTAAAAATCCAAACCTAGTAAATTAGCAATGCATAATTCAGCTAAAAATCTAAACATTTAAATTAGGCAGAGGGGGCACAAAGAAAGGAAATGAGTATACTCCAGCTTCACGTATGGATAAACTGACGCCAATTAAAATTCATCTCAAACATATCCGGGTGTATTCTGTCTGCATCTGTTAGGAACTTCTCTCTCCATGCATTTCTTTCACCACTGTTACAAAATGCAGTCAAATGGAAACTAGTGTAAACTTCATGCAAATTATTCATACTGCTTCTGTATTGATGTATTTTACTGCAAAGGATCGTAATACTAGCACAATGCTTAAAAAACAGCAGTAGATTTTAAATAAAGAGCTCTGCATTCTGCTGGCAGCTGAGGAGTTCAAACAGAAAACATGCCAGCAGTATAGACCAATGCATTATCACCCCCTCCCTCTTGCTGCATAACTGTGCTTCATAATATGCCATAACATTGGCAAGCACAGCTCAGAGCTTTTTAAGAATACAAGGAAGCTCATGAATAATGGTTGAATCAGGAAAGTGATAATTAAATGAGACAACTGAATGCCAGTGGAGTCCCCAGTGGAAAATACTCTTCAGTGAAGATCATCTCCACCTTTCATTTCCCTGGTTTTAGCAGTACATCGCTAAAGGTAGTTTTCAAACCAACATTTTAAAGAAAATATTGAAGTTCCCCAAACCATGTGTAGTAATTTCATATATAACCCCTATTTTAAAATGTAAGATATTTGTTGTGCTTCAAAGAGAAAAAAAAGAAAAAAGCTTTCATTGTTGACTCAGTGAGATAAAATATTTTGCTGTTTTACAGAACTAGGAGACACCATAAAATCTCTATTAAAAAATGCAACAACCACTAATGGCTAAATTGTAAGCATCCTGGCTTAAATGTTTGCTTCATGTTTCACCTTGTGTAGGAAGTATAATTATTTTCATTCAACCTCCATTCCACCTACTTTGTGGCCTCAGCACAAACATGGTTAGCCAGAGTGTCTAGTCTTTAGCTGCCAGACTCAGGGAAGACAGCTCTAAGCTTTTTATACAATAAGCATCTCTTCTAACCTCCCTCCTGTCACAGCACCACATTCCTTCTGAACTTGTGATGGAAGGAGATGTTGCCATGCCATGTTCTTTGCACATTTTTCAACCTGCAGTGGGACTTAGAGTCAGAAGCTGAAAGCTGTCAACCCAACTCCTTTTTGTTGTTGCTTGGACTTGCCAGATAAATGCTCCTCCCACAGTACAAGACTCAACCCCTCAAAAAGGAAATGAGAAATGAGTCTCATTATGGAACAAAAAAATTGCTTTCTATTAAAGCGCTAAAAGTTGAATTTACTCCAGTGCCTTGAGATTCGTGTGGACATGACAGTGCAATGAGACTGTGACTGTAATACAACAGTTTTTGTGGTTTAGAGTGTATGTAACATCCATCCATCCATCCATCCATCCATCCATCCATCCATCCATTAATTCACTTTTATCTGAAATAAAATCTTGTTCCTTCTTTATCACCTGACTCCTCATTCTTAGGAAAAAAAAAAAAGCCAAAACTGACTGAAAATGGATCTCAATGTTGCATTTCAAACAAACTCAGAACATTTTTTTAATCTGCACTTCTTATATATCTAGCTTGACAGCTTTGCATTCAAGGTTGACAGGACATTTTTAGCATCTGAAATGTGTGAATTAAAAGATCTGGGAAAAATTGATTTGGGGTAGGTTGTTTATGAAAAACATCGTACAGACGATTAGCATTTAACATATATTTATGCAATTTTCAGAAGAAATGTCTTCATTACACTGGAAAATGCAAAGGAATATGTAGGAATCCTTATATTAAAAAGCACAAAAGGTCAAAAGCTTTGTCACAGCTACATCACAAAGTTCCAGAAACAGATTTCTCTCCTTTTTAGAGGGAGGTTGTAAGAGCCTATCAACATGATTTATTCACAGACCACTGTAGTATTCATAGAGCCTTAATCCACTGTAGCCAAGGTTCTGTGCTGGGCATGTATAAAGGCATAAACTGCTCTTAAGCCACACAAGAAGAATGAATAATATGAAGTTTCGTATTATTTTCCAATAAAGTATTTTCACACCTATAGTTTCTCCCTCTCTTGCTTCTCTAGGTGGCTCAGATAACTTGGCCAATGCAGATTTAACATCTAATGGGTGCACACAGGTATTTTGGGACTCTCTTAGTTGTTCTGGTTCTGTTTTACACTGTGCAATTACAGTCCTTTTCTACCAGAGGAAATGAACATGACTGTATAACATTTTAGGCTAGGACACCCTTCTGAAAGTTGGAAAACTCTCAATCACCACTGTTCTCAGGCACATAGCATGACGTGGAGTATTGATTTAAATGGTTATTTTCTAGCCAGATTGGTTCTCTGATCTGGTTCCCTGTGCAGGCACACAAGCAAGGCAGTGGAACAGCAACTGAAGGTTCTTGCTTAGGTTGGCATAACTACTGAAACATAGGATCCAGGTTAATTCCTTTATACCAGCTTCATTCCCCCCCCCCCAACTAGAAATAAAATACATTATTTCAAAATTAACTAGATCTTTTATTTAATTTTCATGATTTTTCAAAATTTTTTTGGGGGGAGAGGTGAGAATTGTTGTGAAACAATGAATCTAAACTGATTTCTTCCACAAATTTTAGCTGTCAAACTGAAGAAGCAGCAGAAAATAAGGTCTACTCTATGACAACACACACAAATCTTATTTCATATTTTTGCAGATAATGCCTGTGAGACTGGCATTATGGAAAAAGATGGAGAGGTGAGGTTATACAGAGTGATGTTGCCAATTACACATTAGAGATGATTCAGATTATTTCTACATGACTTCAGAAGAGTAATAAATCAGCACAGAAAGCTCCTTATAGCTCCCCATATGCTAATCTATATATGAAAAGATTGGAAAAATATCTTGAAATGCTACATGAAAGAGAACATTAACATTTCAGTCTTGTTAATAAAATTATAGATGTCAATAACCAAATACAATCATTTGCTTTCTGAAAAAATAAGGTGCCTTTGATGGCATAAGTTACAAGAGTTGGTTTCAGCTCTGGTGTTTGTCATTGTAATCTTTAGGGAGAATTTTTTTTTGGTGAATAAGACTATCATTATCCCCTCAAAAAGGTTAGATTATTGCCCTCACTTGGCCACAGAATTAGGTAAAGTATGTTTGCTTTAGTCTGAAATGTCAACAAGAAGGAGAAAAAAATATGTTAAAAAAAGCAAACACCAAAAGTGGGTAAGCACAGACACAAGGCTTCATCTTAATTAGCATTATTATCATGAAGTTTTGTTTAACAATTTATTTTAAATAGAAAAAAGATCGCTTCATATTGTACATACCCACACAAAAATGAAAGCTGCAGTGCTGAAATTTTCACATTTACACTTTTCTTTGACAGAAATTTGCTTGAACACAATTCTCTAAATACGATTTTTAATGAAAAAATTATAACCTTAGATGATCTCAAAAAACCTCCTTGTTCATTGTGAAGTTCATCTTTAAAGCTGTATGGTAGTGTGTTGGTTTTATGTAGTTCACGTATAAAAAAGATCGACAGTATCATTCCTAATGCTGAGACCTCTTGAAGGTAACAAAATCTAGTGAATTTGGAGGGATATGACAAACAGGAACCTTTGAATTATTACTTTTTCTTTGCCACTGCCTTTCAGGTTAGCTTGAGGCATCTCTCTCAAACTGCTTCAGTATTCACAGCTGTAGAACAGACATGACAATATTTAAGTAATTCACAAATTCGTTATAAGAGAAGATACATTTCTGTTGGGAAAAAGATCTCTAGGTGTAAAACATCAAAGGACTGATTCTGCAGTCTTGGCTTGCACTGAGACTGTGGGCAAAAAGGCACTATAATCCAGAAAAAATCTGGATTGCTAGTAAAAAGGGCAATTCTGCCCCTTTCCCTCCCTTGCATGATGTGTTGTTGCAGCTGCATGGCAAGATGGATCAGGTAACCTCTCTGGCTAGCAACCAGCCTTGCAAAAACAGTGGCATGGGAAAAATGGTAGAGACAAAAGGGGCAGCCCTTTTCGGGAACAGAGCTGACTCTGGAGGGAGGTGGCTGTGAAACTACAGCCTGAGTACTGCCAGGGATGTTCCTTGAGGTGAACCACCTCTCTGTAGGAGAAGGTTGGGTGAACAACAACCTGGGGAGAATGGTAAAATGTCTTCTTGCCTTTCCTCCTCCCTCTCAGTGATTTACAGACTTGGCGAGTATTTCCTGGAATGACACTAGACACAGAGACAAAGGAAACAGGCATTTTAAACATTGTATATTTTTGTCTTTGTCTTCTTCCTCCTCCTTTTTGTTTTTCCTTTCTTCAGTTTATTCTTTTAAACAGGGGAAACCAGGAAGATCTAGGAAGGAGAAACAGCCAAAGGAGAAAAACAAGAATAGGGTTAAACAGTTTAGTGAGGAAGTGACATTTTTGGCTATTTGTGAAATGGCATATTGACATTTTCGCTTAAGGAATTGCCTCCCCCTTTCTCTCTCTTTTTCTTTTAAAAATGTTTATTCCAAATATGTACATACATGTTTTTCCCTGTATAATTTGCCCATGAGTGTGGTGTAGAAATGTATGTCACCCAAGATCAATGAAACTACAGCTGGTTAAACCAGGCATTGCTATTAATTACTTAATTGTCCTTATTTGCAAGGAGTTAGTTTTTAAGTAATACAGACCTTCCTCGGTTATTTATAATTTTACACACAACAAAATGAGTGAATAGGGTCCCAAATTTATTATCTAAGCAAATGATTAATTCTAGTTTGTTTGGGTTTTGTATTCTTCAGTTGTCCTGGCATAAATTTAACAAAGAGGGCAACCTTTTCCTTCTTTCAGGTACTAAGAAACCTCAGAGTTAGGAAAAGTCAGAATTTTATAGAGTTTTCAACCTGGTTTTTTTTAATGGAGCCCCTTGCTCCAGAACCACTGAAAATAAACAAATTCCTGTAATCCTTCAGGAGTCATGTTAAAGAGAAATTACAGCTATAACTGAATAAGAGCATTTGTTTTTCACATAAATGGGAAGATTACTGTGGAAGTCGTAGCCAGTACCATAAAGGTTTGTTAAAGCATGTTGCTAAAGCCATAAAGCTTTTTATGTGAGCATTACTTTATATTCACCTATATACTCACCTAAATTAGTTCAGATACTTCTGAGGGCAAAATACTTATTTGTCAGTGTGAAATTGTACAGATCATATCTTTGGAAAGTTTTACTGCCTCTGCACTACAGAACAAGCATTTGCAATTGGCAAGGGTTAACTTTTGCCATCTTCATGCAAATTCATCTTAGTTGGTGAAGTTATGAGCCTTTGAGAAATCAAAGTTGGTACCTGGCTAAGTAAATATTTTGGCAGAGTTTAGTAACTAAAATCTCCCAAACCTGCCCCCCTTACGATGTGGCTTGGGCCTCTGTCAGTCTTTGCTACACTTCACATCTGTCACCTCCAGAGAAGATATTCCATTACCTCCCTTTTCTAATTTAGGAGACCTCTGCTAATCCACACTGATTTCAGTATCCCAGAGTCATCATATTACAAAGCATGCGGAGGTCTTCTTTGTCATGGAGCAGGCTGCAGACTTTCTTATTTAAATCTTTAATTCCTGACTGTGGTAAAAAACTTTAAACAAAATTAATTTTAAAATTATAAATCTTACTTGTACAAATAAATAATTCTGGGGACCCTGATTCACACATTTCAAGCTCTAAAAATCAATACAATAATGACACTTTCACATTCTACAACAAATGTGGTGCACAGCCCTGTGAGACTGTGTTCCTGTAAGCGTGGGGCACACCATGCTCCCACTGCGGCAACATGGCACTATGTGATTGTCAGCCTGCCTCTGCAGAAAGCACCACTGCGAAGAAGGAAGCTGTGCTAAAGACAGAGGACAACCAAAAATAAGAACTATGTTTACATTGGCTAATGCTGAAAAATTAATGAAAACCACTAAACTCAATTTTTCCACTAATCAAAATAGCCTTTGACTTCAGTTTTGAGAGCTAAATGTAAAAGAAGTATTTAAGAAAATACAATAGAAAAGAATGGAATAGTATGGATGTCTTCAAACACCTTAGAAATGTCCAAAAACTAGCTGAGGGATGATAAGAAAAAATAAGATTTATTGTCCAAGAATCTAAACCAGAAGCTTGAATTAAGCACCTTACTTCCTCGTAGTAGATGCAGGAGTGTTTATGTGTTTCCAAATGCTGATCCAAGTGACACATCCAAGATCATCTAAGGAAGCCTGTAAGCCAGAGACAAACTTTTACCTCAGCTTTCTTGAATTCCAGTGAAATAATTTTATTTCTGGATTACACTGAAAATCTGTTCAGAGAAGATTCATAGGTATTTAGAAACAACACAGTTTTCTGATTTGTGTGTCAACTTTTTTTTTTTTAAATTTGTGTTACATAAGACACAACTGGAGTAGAAAAGCACTTGTATCAGTCACAGGAAGATATGTACCTCAGCTGTAAAGAACAGGGGCTAAGAAGGAGCACCAGATAGGGGCTTAGGTGATGATTCTCCTGATATCATTTAGTCTCCTTAAGTGATGAAAAGCTGATGGAATTAAGTCATCTAAAACTGCCATTATTGTGAATTTCAGAAATCCTTCTTTTTGAGATATTTCTCATACTTTGGACCATTTTCAACCTCAGAGTATATCCAAGTGCAACTAATGGGACTTTGCTCCAACTTAAAAAATAACAATTATGGTCTTTACCCACTGACTCAGTACAAAACATTTTTGCCCAAATGGTGGGTTTTTCAGAGTTGTTAGTTCAGCTCATGAAACATAAATCCATTGGAACTGTTCTACAGCCTTGAATAGAGCATCTAAGTTAATGCTCCAGTAACTACATTGTGTACATATGGCATTAGAGAACTGTATTTATAATGCCTCCATTAAAGAATCCATTATAAACATATCCTTTCAGGGGCTAAACTCTTAAGAGAAATTATTTTGCAAAATTTAGTAAAAGGTTGTCAATCATTTGTAAAATGAAAGTAGAATTTTTTTTCAAGTAGTGCTTTGCTTTTTCACCTCCCCTCCAAAAACAACTGTTGCATAATAGAGTGCACAATTTTAGTAAGCCTGAAGCTTCTTTTCTCTTTGTTAAGCATGTCCATGTCTCCTATTAATTTTGCTTAACAAATGAAAAGTTGCAAGCACTTCTCTGAGACCTGGAGCTAAGAGCTGTTTCTTATGGACTTGTTTCCTGTGGTGAGTTGATTTGGCTTGTAAGAAGGTGTGAGTTCTCAAACTGAATTGATTTGAGGTTTCCAAAAGTTTTTTTTCCTTTATGCAAAAAAGGTGCAAACTTGCCCTGTAGACCTTTTCCTGAGTTGGGCCACGTACTCTTCTTTGCCCATTCATCTGCCAACTTTACTCATCATCACTTCAGAGTACTATCTGTCAAGCCACATTGATACTCGCAGTAGATTTAAAAATTATTGTGGTTGGGAAAACACACTTGTTCCAAGTGCCAGCTAAGCTCAGAGAAGGCCCTTTATTCTAAAATGTTTGCAATTAAATGAAAAGTATGTACCATGGAGAAAGATATTCTTTAAAGCATCTCATTTGTTACTGTAGCAGATGAAGTAATTTGAGCTGAAGTGATTTACACTATCCAATAATTACCTTTCTAAGCTCTACCACAGTTACACTGAAATTGCATAAAGCTCATGCTATGCCTTATGTAAAGCCAAAGAGGAAAACAGAGTAGAAATTACACTTTCAAGCCTGAATTCTACTACCTACAAGCACCTATTTCTATTGTGAGAAGGAATATGGCCCCTAGACTTTATCTTCTCATTTAGAAGGATTACCTGAGGTCTTTAAATTGTTTGTGAATATATAATGTAGAAGGCTTGAAGATAGCTTGTTTTGGCTTTGCATGTGAGCGCATAGGTTTAAAGGGAGCTGCCCAGATCTGGCGTAAGGTACAGGATGTACATTAATATACAGGTTGCAAGAGCTGAATAGTAGACTTCCAGATTAGTGGCAGTGATGTCTCTTTTTTTATGCAGACTATTTGATTCAGGATTTTTTTTATCTTATATATCTGTATTTCTTGTTGATTTTTCTGTGCAGACCAAGTGCAATTTTGACAGAATTCTGATTTATTCAGATCGCTTGCAGTCTCTAAATGTAACCATTGCTAAAGCTCGTAGACTCTGTGTGATGATACACAGATGATGAACCACTGTGTATTGGCTTCCTCTCCGCCAGTCATTCATACCACAAATGACCCCTTTCTTCTCTTCTGAGCAATATGCTAATGTTGAAGTATTTATTGATCATTAATGGGCCATTTTCTTTTTAAGGGAAGAAGCAAAAGGATGAAGTTTGACTCATGAAGAAGGTGATTATGAGGAGTCTTCAGGCATTTCAGTCCTCTGACAGATCTGGCTCAGTACAGGAAAATGAGGATATATGGCCGGATCACAGGTAGACACATTATCATTGCTACTCTATGAGCAGCCATTTAAAAACTGGTTTTAAGCTCCTCCCCTAAACTCATAACATACTGAAGATTGTCTCCTTTCTTTTGCAGTTTTTTTTTTTAACAGGTATTAGCTTATGTTCACAGCTCCTTGCAAAAATATGTGACACTGGCTTTAAAACATCTGAATAGTTTTCCTTTTCGGGTGATCATTCATTCAAAAATGAGTGGTCTCCTCCCCCATGGTCAGAGAGTTACAGGTGGCAGAAGAAGGAGATTAAAGCATTTGTCCTGATGACTTTCTACCTTGCAAGCACCATGTGTGCATAAAATGGGTCCCACCCCAAAGCTCCATTCCCTTGTAGCCAACTACAGATTTACTGAAGGCTGAAAGTGAGCAAAGTGGGGAACAGAACATTAAATAGTGTTGAATGAAGCCCATGTGTCACAAAATGCCTTTATTCACATGTGATTATATGGCCCCCACTTACTCTATTCTGATTCAGGATAAGTTCACTGCAGATATTAACCTGGAAATCATAGAATACAAAAAGGAGTATATTTTGGTAATCCCATTTTCCTTTTTGCAGCATCCTTGGAGGACAGACATGGGAGTCATTTTGTCTCACTACCATTATTATTCGAGGTTATAGCTTGCATCACATTGACTTTCCAGGAGATGCTGCATATCCCAGTTAGGTGACTGGTTAAGTTTTATTCAGCAGGTTGCTTAATAATACAATATAAAACTTCATAAACATAAAGGTCTTCCCTGTGGATGCAGAGCATTCCCCAGCCCTGCAGGGCAAGAACATCCTACTTCCTTGTGGGTTAGGAAGCTGCTCTGGGTTTTTACTAAGCATTGCTTACTTTCTCAGCAGACTGGATGATCCATGTGCCTGAGAAACAATTGAAGTAGCAAAGAAAGTTGGTAGTCCGTGGTGTAGTGAGATGAAAGCTTCACCAATTAAAAAAAAAATCTTTGAAGGGAAAGAGGCACTGAAGTCCTCCAATGCTAATTGTGTAAAAGGTGGAGATTAGCATATTTTCTAATTATGTTCACCTGTTTCAATCCCATTTGTTTCCCGTGTTTTAAAGAAAAAATTAATTTCACCATGACAAGTGAAAAGGCAGCATTAAAGAACTTCCTTGTTTGGGATGCAGGGGTTTGTGTGGAAGAAATGATTACTTTCTGATGGCCTAGGTTAGAGAGGAAAATTCCTGATCAGACGTAAGGACTGGGCTGGGAACTGTATCTGAATCTGGAATACTTGAGTGCAGTAGGCAGCTCTCATAGTTTCATTGTTTACACAGTCGTCTTTAACAAGGGCTCATAGAAGTATGCCATGAAAAACTCAGTTTAGTCCTTCCTTACTTTTATGGCTGTTTTGCAAAACATCCCTGTTGTTTTTTTTTCCCCCCTTATTCATTTGGAAAATAATACAGCATTTGAGTCGTGGAAAGCAAAGTAATATTTATGTAATAAAAAGCGGTTTCTATTGGATTTTTTGTGGGAAAGAAAAACTTTCAAGAATTATTCATCTAGGCTCTGGTTTAAATTTCCTTTTTCAAAGCTATAGTTCAAAAAAACATCCAGCCAGTAGTCCATTAAAATGTCAGACACAGAGGTTTTATTCATACCTTATCATATATGTTACAAAGTCTGTTGCTATTGTTTTTCCTCTATTTTTTTGCTTCATACATGTTTTACCAAGCCCACTTCCATGACTCATTGCATTTAATAATCATGTTCACATTAAATGCTTTTCCAGCTATTGCTTTTCTACCCTCTCTCCATATTCCTTCTGTCCGTTTTTCTTATATTAAAAGGACTCCTACAAGAATTTAATTTTGAGTTAAATCTCTTCCCCCACCCCCTTAGGGTGTGAGACTGAATTAAATAAATCCTACTAAAAGTAATAAACCACTACTAGCTGTGGCTTGGTGATATCAGTTGTCAGACTGTCAGAGTGAATGTGAGGACTGAATTCACTGTCACTGCTACTGGGGGAAAAGAATCCAAAAGACCAGGAAACCGTCAACATTAGAAAAGCTCTGCCTCAGACCTGAAAGGAGAGGAGCTGATATAGAAACAGTGGTCTTCCTAATAAAAATATTATTTGCACTGGCCTAATAGAAATTATTGCTGTCAGGGTCAGTATTTGAGTACATGTACGAAAAGCAAGTGTGGCAGCACTGCTGAAAACACATACTGGACATTGCAAGGGAGATGATAACTTCCCCCCAGACAAAACTCCAAAATGAAGAGAGGGAAACCTGAAGAATTGCCTCTTCCAAGCTCTCTGGGATACTGCAAGCAAGCACTGTAACATGGCAGAATTTATGGGTGTGACTAATATAAGGTGACAGCTCAGTTCAGAACTCTCTGCCCGTCTTTAGTGAGACCATTTTAATGAATTGTTTGTTTACTCTTCAAAAGCTGAACTTAGCTTGTAGGGAATGCCTATTTTGTATTTGTCTGAGTCTGGTTTGGAAGAGCTAGATATTATAAGTGACTAACAAACCATAGCGTTGGTGCGTTGGTCTCTTATGGGAACGACAACAGCTCAGAAAATAACAGCCACCTCTTCACTACAGGCAGCAGATTCTTGCCTTCAGGATAACCATAGCTATAGGAATTCCCAGGGGAATGAATACAGGAAAGGATCAAGAAAGATACTTTAGCAGGGGTTATTTGAGCACATTGGTGGATGGACTATTTTCAGCAATTACTATAGCAAATTGACATGATGCTGCCACCATTCCCTAAGAATACGTAACTGTGCAAAATGCTTATAGCAAGTAATGGTAGATGACTATAAAAAAAGAGTGATTTTAAGAGAACAACAGTAATAAAGGTGATAGGTAGCTGCATACAAAAACAAATACATTTTTTCTTGACTTTCACCACAAAGGAAAAAAAATATATTTCCAAATAGGATAAGCACATTTCAATACTGGGATACTAGAAATCTAGGTGGAATTTTTCTTCCTTTCTCCCCCCCCCCCCCCCCCCCGATTTTTTCCCAAGACAAGCTAGGTGTAAAATACAAATGAAGATGTGCTAAGCCCTTCCTATAAACTCATGGGATCATAAATCAAGGGTCCCAACTAAGACTAGGAGTTAAAAGAAGGGAAAGAAAAAAATTATAGGCTTTAAAAGCACATCTTTTTCTCAAAAGACTGAAAAGATGTTAGTCAGCATGGCATCTGAATTTTTTGTGTGCTTTTGCACAGGCAAAGAGAAAGATGCATAGTTTAACTACAGAAAATAGCACTGCATGGGGTACAACTGAATGCCCCATGGCTTGCCAGGACGTACCCAGCAACACAAGGCTTTGCAGGCAACACCATCATTCTCTGATGCAGCCACAGCAATTTTCCAACAACTTTATCTGAGATCTGCCACTGTGCACTAAGATTTCCTCTTCACCCAACTGCACCATCATGTGTCTGCACCTCCTGGATACAGAAAACCAGTCAGTATGAGCTTGTCCCATGAACTCCAGCTGTCCACACTGTTGGGGAGATGGTTGGGTTGGTCTCTCTCCTCTCTCACCACATGCGGGGTTTGTGATTTCATCCTTGCAACCCATGTTGGCATTCCAGTGCAAACTAGGGTTCTGAATTTTTTTCCCCTTAAAATGCTGCAACTTCAATGTACATAATTACAAGAGAATGTAATATTCTGCTAAATTCTCAATATCCCAAAAACTAATACTAATAAGCACTGATCAAGTTCAGCTACTTGCATTAGGAAAGAGACAAATCATTTAAGTACCATCTAGGGCTCCAACCTTAATAAAAATGGATGTCAGGACACTGTGATGTTCATTTAATCATTGATATGTACTCACATAACATTCATGGTGTTAGTATTGGTCAAGGTAACTGCAGATAAACGTCTCTTACCTTACTGGATTGCTAAGATACAGCAATATGATAAGAGATGTTACAGAATTGATATTAAGTATTCTGCATGAGCGTTACACATTTTATTGTTCACAGTCCCTTATTATTAATTTTGTAAATATTTTCTAGTTAAAAAGACGATTAGCCTGCTAGCCAGCGACATGACTTTTTAAAAGGATGTCTTGAGAAGTGGGCTCCAATATTGGCATTTACTTCAACAGTGATAAAATTTAATCTTTTGTGCCCTGGCCTAAGCTTTTTCTCATTTTTCCTTCTTCTGAAAAACATTTTTTTTCCATTGCTTTTATGCAGTCCCTTTTAAGGGATCTTCTTTGCAAGGCTTCCTCTGTTGAAATACACCAAATATACAAGTAGAGATTTATAGATTATGCACTGAAGACACTTTTTAAAGAAAATCTCTATATGCTCTTCGGCATGCACATCACAGGAGCATATGGACAGATAGTCACACTTTAGATTTTATCATACAGCAGATGAAAAAGATTTTTTTTTTCCCTTATTTTGTGGTTCTTTTTCATTTTTGTGTTTCTGAATAAAAATTTTGTGGAAAGTAGAATATTTATGATTAGGATATTTTCCCCTTATCCCTTGGATGGTGTTTTAAAAGAGTTTTACTAGCAACAACTACATCTTCACCACATTCTAGCTCAAAAAAATGCACCTATACTTGGATTGCAACATTTTTCATATCTCACTAAGAAAGTTAATGGGAGTTTTATGTACAATACCTGAATTTCACTCAGATATTGAAATTCTCTGTCAGCCAAAGATAACAGCAGAATTCATATTGAAGTAAATAAGTTTTAAAATTCTGTTACGCTGATTGCCTACTCTGAGAGGTATTCTAATACATTTTCATGAATACTTAAAATATAAGTGTGATTTTGAGCCCAGAAGTTCTTAAATAACAGAGAACTGGAAGAAAATTCTATTTAATTTTTTTCTTTGTTTGGCAATTTCACTGGTGCTTTCTCATCACAGAAGACTGTACTGCATTTTGCAATTACAGCATGCAGCATAGATACAGGGCAGCATTAGTTCTTTTTCCAGGCAGATATACAGTCCTACACTGTATGATTAACACTTTGTTAAATATTTTGTATTAAAAAGGCACAATGGTTAGTCTATGGCTGCTGAATTTCAACATTACTATGTGGGTTATTTAAGTTCCACCCTATAATTGAAAAATAGCACCTTACTGCCACAACTGAATTAAGCACTCAAGCTGTCTGTCCAAGATTCCCTTTATTTCACAAAAGAATCCAACTTACATATGTTTCAACAAAGATCTAGAAAGAACTAAAACGGCATACAGCCAATACTACTAACACAGGAGCGCATATCTGGCTCAACTGGGATGTTTGCCAGTCCTCAGAACAGTTAAAGGTAAAAACATTCCATACACATACTCATGACTGTCTTCAGCCACATCTTCCCAGGTCTACACCAGGCCATCCTCCAACCTGACCTTGTAAAACTAGTTCTTCAAAGGCTTGGCAAACATGCAGCACAACAAATTCTAACGGTTACTCTTGAGAACAAATGCCAGGTGTTCCAAGCTGCTCCCACACCTCACTGTTCTAGTAGCCTCTATGATTATATTTTTACTACTTCAGGTAACCATTTAAAAATAAAATGTTCTGGGTTATCAATTCAATGGAGAAAATTACATGCTTATGAAAAGAACACTAATAACTCAATCAGCAGATATCTACCAGGCATCTTTTTGGGGATCTTCAGAAATGTTTTAAACACAGCAGTTTTTCAAGCTGAACTTAAATTTGATCCCCTCATAGCTTTTCTTATTCAATGCAAAACAGTTTTTTATAATTTAAAAATTCTGTGTGACAGAGAAAAAATTATAGGCTTGTTCACATTCTATTCCATAACCTTCAGTGGTAGCACCTTCTGCTGGACTTATGTACTGTTTTTCCATAGACTGATATTTTTAAAACAGCCTGGATAAACACAATGTTATTTACTTGTGAAGGCACTTGCAGACTTCACCTTCTTTCACCAAGTTAAAATAAGCACGTGATAAAGGTATCACCTTTATCACCCACCATAACACTAATCAGCAAGAAGGTACTAAAAAACAAAATTAGCTTAATTAGCAGAATTTGTCCATCTTACCCAGTCCTAAGGTCCTGCCCAAAGGCGGTTTTTGAAACATGTCTACAAATCGCTTTTTTCCCCAAGAAAGAGAGGAAGTGAATTTTTAAATTATTATTCCTTCTAGAGAACTATTGCCTATTGCATAACCAACACATTTGCTTCCACTGTCAACAGCACAGCAAGAAGGGAAAAAGGTGAAATAGGAGGTGGCTAGGGCTATATTATGCCTTCTGCACCAGAGCTGAATTTAATTTTGTACCATAAAACTATCCTTCAATATCCTTCTTTTGTTCATATAGCAGTGGTAGGTACAGGTTTTGAAGAACAGTGATCTTGGAGAGGAAAAAGGGACTGATTCAGAGCAGGTGTAAGTTAGAGATGGTTCAGTGATTCTCTAGGTAATGAAGACCATAAATTCCCTGAACAGACCATTGTGCGAGCCTGAGATCACAGTACATTACTAAGTTTCGGAAGCATTCCTGACTGTTAGAAGGTGATTAAGCTATGCAATCTTAATACTGAATATTTTTATATACCATTGAAATCTAGTTTTGCAGGACTAACCTGCAAAATTCCAACCTGGTAGGGGTGGTTTTAACAGAATAGATGTAATAGGAAATGTTTGTCTGTCACGTATGTACTTTTGGGTTAATTCACAGATTTCACAGGAATGATTCTGGGTTCAGTGTAACTGACAACTGAACATATCCTTAAATCCCTATGATGTTTAAAGTTGTGGTAGATAAATGCTCCAGGCAGATAATTAACAACATATTCATCAATCACCTGAATACTATTTTGTGAACTGTTGGCAAAAATGGCAGAGCGTGCTCGTACATTGTAAAGGGACCAGCTTTCTGATGTGAGTTATAGTGGTGAATAGACCAGTATCTCCAAAGTCAGGAAGGAAAATCAGAAATGTTGAATCAGAATCTGCCCTAGAACCTCTCTGCTGATACCTTTACTGGTGTGACAGTCAGATCTGGGTATTCACCATAGTTTTAAAACTTGCCTTCTGTAAGTATAAGCTATGATGAATGGTACCTTTAAAAACTGAACTCCAGCATAGAAAAAATTTATTCTGAATACACAGATATGAGAAAGAATTTAATAGAATATGAGCCAGTGACAATTTCTGAGAATATTATTCTCCCAAATTTGAGTCCAGATTTGTACAATGATTCTCTTTAAATGAAGAACTACTTTAATATATCACTTTGTTTTTAATAAATCTCTGGATAGACTTGTGAAGCTAATTCTTTTGCTTACATAAGTAAGGGTGCTGTTAAAATCACTGGTACAAATTCCCTCCTGGCTTGGATTAATGTAACTCTGCAAGATTCAGTTGGAATACACCGCCATAAACGTAGTTAGTACGTGAAGAATCAGACCAAACAGAGTTGTGTTATTCTGAAATCTGTGTCATCCTTCTTTTTTGCATAAACTACATTCCAAATCCAGGCTCCAATTTTGCAGAAGATCGATAGAGTTACGTCTGCTTTTGCCTGCTTCTTATCGGAGTCTTCTGTGTTCCAACGCATATGCCAGATTTATTGCCTGTGTCTTGTCACTGAGTAGACTGAAATACAACAGGAAGGAAATGTAGTCCATTTTGATTTTACATGCAAAAGCTTAATTAAATTAAAGTATTGGCACATTCAGTTCTCACACAGACCTGAATAAATGTGAAATAACTCCAGTGACTTTGGTGATGATTCCTTCAATGTACACCAGAAAGAAAACAGCTTCTATTGCCACAAGTTTTTGTGTTGTACAGTAGTCCTATAGCACCAGATATTATCTGAGAAACTATCTGATATGCTGTATACAAGTAGTCTGCTTTTGAGCAATCCATGTTGTATTGTATTGTATTGCACAAGATTTCTGCTGTATGTGTTTTCAGCACATAAAAAAAAATTACCTATAAATTGAAGAAACACCATGCTAACAAGAGTCACTGTCAAAACAAAAAAAAAAGAAAGAAAAAAAAAAAGAGGAGAATGAGGAGAAGAAAAGGCAAAATGAAAAAGATGTGCAAAGTTAAGAGAAAAAGGACCACAGCTATATAAGTGAGACATACTTAAGTAAGAGGCTATAATATGTATCTTTCATTCTAAACAATGCCTTTTTCTGCACTTTTTTTAGATGAATGGGCTGGAAATATCACACCTAAGTCAATTAAGAGCAAGATGCCCCTTTACTTTGTTCAACCTGAATCAAAGCTCCTAAGCAAGTATAAATGTATTGTACAGTGAATACAGAGGTCAGTGAGGAAGGCATAAAGTCTTTTCATCAGAGAAAAATGATGATTTAAAGCTTAAGCTCTTTCAAAGACTCTTGGGTAAAAAAATGACATTCTGCTAAAGGTAGAACAGAAGGAAAACCCAAACAGCCTCCCTCTCATTATTCATCACAATTAAATAATCAGAGATACACAGTCTTGACTGGCTACAGCATATTCTCTGTTTTGTTTTGGCTTTGGAAGAGCTAGTTAATCAGAGCTTTTTATTTTTCAAGTTCAAAAACCTATAAACTCTCATTGACTATATGAATCCATGATGAAATAAGACCAAAAATCTGATTTAAACTCATACTTAAAGATAGTATTGATTATTTAGGCTAATGCCAGGATATTCTATCTTATATATCAATTTCTTTG
Source organism: Buteo buteo (assembly GCF_964188355.1). Taxonomy (NCBI): domain Eukaryota; kingdom Metazoa; phylum Chordata; class Aves; order Accipitriformes; family Accipitridae; genus Buteo; species Buteo buteo. The sequence continues at coordinate 40,127,967 of NC_134204.1, forward strand.
GTCTAAAACCATACAGGACACTTCTTAATCTAACTTCAATATGCTGTGAGTGAAACTGTTTGGATTTTAGGGCAATGCAAGAAATAAAATTATAATTTTGAACCCTAACATGCAAATGAGGGACTGTTTGGGGAAGGGAAATGGTGCTTCCCAGTCTTCCTGTTTTACCTGGTTATTACTAGAGACCAGATGTTGGGTTAGATCACTACAGCTTTTCTTACACTCTGCTGTTGCACCAAAAACATTCACCTTTAATATCTCAGAGATGCTCCTGCATCTATATCACCTTCCAGAAGTGCTAGATGTTTACAGATGGTGGAGATCTCCCATAAACTGGAGATACTTTTCCCTCCATGTTCTGGGTATGTGCTCCGCAAAAAAAAAAGAAGTTAATAATGGAGAGGAAAGGCCATTCTTTGTTCCACCTTCTCCTGCTACTAGGAACACACTAATAATCTGCAGCCAGGCTAGCTGGAGATGGGAAAAAGGAATAAATCCGACTGGGTGCTTTAGTCTTTTGCCTGTCCACTTATCTCTGCAGCAGCTGGTGGAAAGGAAGAGGTAGAGTTCAGGCATTTGGCCACTGCTAGCTTCTCTGACAGGTTTGTGTCAATTCAAATTCAAAACTGGCTTTTCCAAATAAATTTTTCATTCCAGTTTTCCTACCACAACCTCTGTTTTTATGAAATCATTCTCCTTAGAAAATACTGCATTTGAAATTTGGAAGATTTTATTTCCAATGGTGTTGTTTTCAAGATGACATTTCTTTCTTTTTTTTCATGTCTGCTCTGGATGTAGGAATGGTCCTCCCTCCATAGCCCTGGACATTTGCAAACAGTCAGGCCTCTGGCTGTTATTTGCTCAAGCATCTTATTTTCCATTAAGGTCCTTCTAAAGCTGCTAAATGGAATAGTTCAGGTCCATTCTTTTTGTACGTTAGCTGTTGCAGTTCTCCAGGCCTCTGCCTCTAGACTGTTACTAGGACCCTTCTACCCACTTTTCAGAGACCCAGCCTCTTTGCTGTGTGTGTAGTACAAGTGATAGTCTTATAGTTAAAACATAACACAAACATTAAATTATGAGGGAGATCATAATGGCGGTATGTCATTGAGATTGATCTGTGCATCTTCTTCACAATAAAACTGAATATTTTTACCACCCAGGTTTTTCATATTTAACATATTTAAATAGATTCTCTGCACTGGTTTCTCTTTAAAGATAATTTTTTTTAATGTGTTAGGTACAAAACTTTCAAGAAAAGTGACTCTGAGAGATAATCTCTCCTTTCTGTCATTTTCCAGCTTCAAATCTGAAGGGAAAGAACTTTGCTCTTGCATGGGCTTATATTTTCTTTGAATTCAAATGGAAACTGCTGATTTCCAGAAGAGAATACTCAGCTCCTGTTTTGTAGAGAAGAGGGTTTTTTAAATCCACTTTACAGCTCTGGAAAAGGGCTATCAGAACCTGAAAGAACACTTACAAAAGTAATTCTTAAAAATCTGGCCATTTTATCTTAAGATAAAAAAACCACAGATACTTCAATGCTTGAATCAAACTGAACTTTCCTCTAGTTACTACACAGCATACCACAAATGGAGATTATTTATTTAAGGTAGTTGTCAATTAGCCTGAACACTGTATATTAGATGCACAGGTGCTGTCTATTAGCTTTAATGTAAAAAGCATGAGCCAGCTACTCACATGTCATCAGCTGACTTTAATTTAGCCAGCAGGTTGGTCCGTACGTATGTTAGGTAGAAAAGTTTGTTTAAATGATCCCTGGTACTGCAAGTCCAAAATAGCTTCCTGGAAACTTTTCAGATGTAATTTCATATGCGTATACAAATATATATATATGTGTGTTTGTGAACTGGTCTTTACAGAGGGATGCAATGACTTTTTTTTAATAATTTCTTCATTTAACTGTTGTCTATGTAATTTTAAGTTTTCAAACTATGAATTATTATTTTACTTAATTGTGGCATTATTTTATCCATTCAAGACAACATCTTCATTACAGAGGTCTGCTTTTGAGTCATTTCCTCTCAGATAAACCTTTATAAATAATGGATTTTTTGGCTTAGTGCCTAACCATTATCTTTCTTTTCTTTTTTTTTTTCCCCTCATTTTGGCAATTAAAACATTCTTTTAAGCGGAACCTGAGTTATTCCTGTGTGTGTAAAATAAAAGGCATTACATAAGGAAAGGGAAGATAGTCCACCACCACTATTGCCACCTAACTCTCTACACGTTAACTATGCAGTCCTAACAAAAAATGTGTCCAGAACACAAATTCTACTTCTTCTCTCATGGTAAAGATTTGAACCTAACAAGCTGGTTATTTTTTGAAAACTTTTAATTTGTATAAAAAGTTTAGGTTTTTGTTGGGCTAGAGGGAAAGAGAACAATTAAAAAATCTCATTACTGAAAATTCTGCTTCTTAAGTGAGAGAACATAATATTCAGTATCTTCTTCAATGAACAAGTATCAGCTGAAATAGAAAGACACTTATGAAATGTATAGATGACTGCACACAGCATGTAAGGTTTCTCCACACAATATAAGTTTTCAATTTAAATCCTTTTCTAAAATGAGTCGATAAGGAGTTACAGCCCAGGCCTCCTACTCAGATGTGTGCCTTCAACAGCAAGCTACCTAAAGACCACGCAGCTGCTCGCTCACTTACTGTGCCCCCAGTGGGATGGGGGGAGTGAATCAGAAGGGCAAACGTGAGAAAAATTGTTAGTTGAGATAAAGACATTTCAGTAAGTGAGGAAAAGAAGAAAAAAAGTTGTAACGATGCAAAACCAATTGCTCACCATCAGTGAGTTATCAACATAGTTTCTGTCACAAAAGCCACATCACTGTATGGGCTACTATGAAGTAAATTAACTCTATCCTAGTACAATCTCTACCTTATTCCATACCATTTGCACCATGGTCAGGTACTGCATTATTCAATATATTTTCATCTGCCACCACCACCACCTTCCCTACCCTTTGATATCTAAACAGATATCATTCCCTTCATCTATGGACCATTCCCATTCAAACATCTATTCAAATGTCCATTCAGTTAATTTAGTCCATGAATTGGATTCCACCTGTTGTGATGGTCATTCAGGATAGGAGAGATAGTGTGCTGTGTTGGACTGTTGGATCACTGCTGCATTTGCCTGGTTCCTTACAAGGTTCATCTTCCATTGGTTTGGTTGACCCTACTTTGGTACTTTTGACATAGAACTATGGCATCATACAGCAATGGCAACATACAACTCAGATCATGGGTTATTTTCACCCAAGTTTAAATCTCCTTGAGGTGCACATTGGATTTCACCATCCTTTTGCATTACCCACCAAGTGCAGCCAGGTCCTTGAGCAAAAGCAATCCCATGAATGGGTTTGCCTTTTCCCAAGGAAGCTGTAGCCCACATTTTCTCAGAGTCGCTTACATGCACTATAGGGACTTTATGTCCTTCCACAGTACGTAGGGGTTTTCTTTGGGGACGACCAAGTTGATTAGCAGATCCTCTAGTGTTAATCAGCCAAGTGGCTTTGGCTGGATTTGTATCCCAAAACTTGAAGGTCCCAGCACCCATCACTCTAAGTATACTTTTTAACTGTTCAATTAAAGGCTGGTGCGTGATAGGGAATGTGATGGGCCCAGGTGTCTGTGAGGCCTGTAGTCTGATTTGATTCTTTCTGGATTGCTTTGTTGCCATGAGGCTTGTTTTTCAAGGCCCAGGATGGTGTTTCAGGCAGTGGTATGGGTCACAGGGTATGTTTCTGGCCATCTGGTAATTGCTTCCACTATTGTAAGCAAGTGATATTTGCCTTGGCATGTTCATGGTAGTATGATATAATCTATCTGCAAGGCCTCCCTGTATTAATATCTCAGCTATCCATCCTCTGTGCCAGCTTTGCCTGCTTGGCTTTCTTGATTACCTTTGCTTTCACAAGATAACCTGTGCAATGGTCTCAACTGGTCACATCTACCCCTCGATCACAATGTTGCATCCCTTCCTAGATGTCCTGATGTGTCATGGGCCCACTGAGCAATGAATAAAATGCTGGTGTGTTATCAACACTGTTTTGATCACCAGTTTAAAACACAGCACTATACAGGCTGCTTAATTATGAAGAAAATTAACTCCGTCCCAGCCAAACCCAGTACAACAACGATACCTAAAGATGAGCTGTAGTATATTTCTCATGCCTAGCTATTCAGTTGAAGCTAAAACCACCAAAAGACAAAAGGTAAAACCTTTTCCATGGGGACTCAATTTAGGGACAATATTCAAATTGTAGGCCAAATTAACTTTCCTGTAACAAGACGATGGCAGCAGTAGGTTTGATACTCTTTATCTTCTTGACATTATTTTCCTTTTCTGTGGTCTTGTATTTTCTGTGGTGTTTTTTAAGTCCTTGTTGATTAGTCTGACCTTATTTATTAAAGCTCCTGAAGAAATAAATATGCCTTTTAAGAGTTCTATGGAATTTTTGCCCCTCTAAGTTATTATGGGCCTGGTAGGTCTGTTACAGTATGACTGGTCTGAAAGGAACATCTCAGGATGAGGTTCCCATGGAGAGAGAGGGTATGAGCAGGGAAAAGGGATACCAGAAGGTAAGGGTGGGAAGGAAGAGCCAGGGAAGAGTGACTACCTTCAGGCACTGCCATCATGAGAGCAGAACTATATTTGAGAGGCAGTAGATGTCCTTTTCTGGCAAGAGTACATTTATCCTCAGATTTTAGCTATCATTTTGTAGTCAGGAGCCTTTTGTAGAAAAAAAAAGGACTGACTTTGAAGAAGGAGGGGAAAACAGCTATGAAAAGAGCATATACCAAACTAAATTGAAGTATTTACAGCCATATAAGTTTCATGGCCAGGCCTTCTTGCTCTCAGGTGATATGGTCATATATATTTCCTTCCTGACTGCTCTTACTCGCTGGCATCTAAACTCCCAGAAAAGCCTGTGGCTTCAAACCTCACTGTCTTTTCCTTAGCCAGCCAAATGAATACTGCATTACTATACAACAGGAATTCAGCATGGAATTACAATGACTGTGTGTGCTCATGACCACCTCTAGCAGAGGTCACAGCCTCTGGATAACTAAGATGGCATCCCACAGGTTTCATTTTTCTCTTCCTTACTCTCCACAACCCCAGCCTGTTAACCACAGCACGTGAATTGCACTGCAGACCCACTTGATTTACTGCCCTGAAATGCAAAGACAAAAGGCAGAAAACAACGACCTCTGAGAAACTGAATTCGGATCCAAGTGCATCCTGGAAACAAGTTAAACATAGCCTCCAGACAGGTCATTAAAAAAAGAAAGAAAGAAACAATTTTATGTGTAAATTTTGCAAATTGAGCAGCATTTCTCTCATCTCATGTCTATCATCCCAAGTAAGCACTGGTTTGTCTGCTCTGGGCAACCTTGTACATAAACTATGTATGTCATGGGGTGGGGGCAGTGTTGGTGGTTTTTGGTTTTGTTTTGTTTTGTTTTGTTTTTTTTTTTAAATTTCAAGCACATGCTGGTTAGTTCTCAAAGGTAGCTAAACCAAATGAAATTAAGACAGTAGAATATTTCATGCAAATTTCAATTTGGTTCAGTTTTCCAGCTGCTGATCCAACTGCCAGATACAAATACAGCCTCTTAGAATGGTAAATTGTATTCAAACAAAGATTAAGAATTAGATTTTGGGGTGTATTACTTGGAAAAGAATATGAAAGGAAAAATGGAACTATGTTTATCCTGTAACTTGGTACTGAGAGCATTTCACTTAAAATTGATTATAAATGCAAATTCTAGAATTAATGGGTTTAAGTCATTGATATGAGATCTTAATTGATTAATATGAGTGTAAAAACAGTCCTTAAAACCAGGGAAAAATTGAGGATGTACTGGTAAAAGAAAAAAAGAAAATTTTTAAAAAGCATGTTTTCAACTTTTTGTCTTTTTTTTTCCTGAGTTTAATAAAGAAGGGGCTACTCTGAATTCAGAGATTCATAATGTCTTTTATAATTGCTCATGAATGATTTTTCCTCTGTAGTGAAAAAAATGTATATTTTCTTCCTAACTACTCATTCCACACTGCCTCAGGGAACACACATTTACTCTACAAAAACAGAGCAGTTTCTATAGTTTAAAAGAAAAATTGAAGCGACCTTTTCGATTTCCTTTGATAACTACACAAATATTAACTTTATCAGCATTTCTACATTACAGGAGGAAATTGCCCAGCAAAATATCCAAAGACACATTTAAAAATTTCTGTGTATGTGACCCAAACTCTTGCTTACTCATTGGAGTTGACATTTAGTGATGATTCTATCATGAATCATCTGATGATTTGTTTTTTTTTTAAAGTATTCAGGGTGGGCACAGTGCCCTTCTCCTATGTTCATATAATATCTAACCCATTTTGGATGCTATAGGAATAGATTCAGATAGAAATCATTAATAATGTGTGAATACAGGCAGATCAGAGCTGTAGCCAGAGGCACAGGAAGATGCAATGGCAGATAATTCCCTTCCCTCTACCTTTTACGATTTCCCATTATAGACTCACTAGACAAGTGAAAAAGTCAGAGAAACCCAAGAAATAATATATGATCTAACATAAGAAGAGCTGTGGAAACTTCTTACTGATCCTTGCATGTAGGTTGCAACTCTGGTCTTATCATCAGCTGACAACTGGGCCAATTCTCAAAATGTCTCTAAAGTTGAACTTCACTCCCATAAAGAAACTAAACTTAAATCATTAGGTCTCTGTGGAAGAATATGGGTTCACATGTCTCATATTCTGTAAATGTATGCCTCCACTTCTTTCTGTAACATGAAATAATTAACTATAATTAATAGTAATAATAGAAGCAGTGAACTGCAGTTTCTTTTGAAAATTTAACAGACTCATAAAGTCCTAAAATTGGTAGCCACACAGCATATTCTTCTTAAACACACTCTGGGATTTTTACCTTCTTCAGCTTGAAGTCCTAGCTCCAAACTTTTTGAGTTTGTTAAGTTGGCTGATTATATGACAGGCAAGATTTCCTCCTGGAGCCTTCTTGTTTAAGCATTATGTTTCAGTGGCTATTAGCTAATGGATTGAGAAATCTATATAATTAAATGTGAAAAGCCAAATGTGAGTGGACAGTAGTCCTAAATGCAAGAAGCAGAGAGAATTGATTTATGTCCTATTGATACTAAGATACTATTTTAAATAACCTTTGCAAAAGAAAAAACATCTATTCCTTCTATTGTGCACTTTTTAAGAAATAAATATTACTGTAGCAGAGAAAAAGGCTCTAATGGAGTTTTTAGCTGTATTCAGGCTAGAAGTGATAAAAATATGAAAAATTATCAGCTTCCAAAATCTGATATCTTTTCAGCAGAAAAGACTCTTTGAGTTTATGGCAGAAAACAGCGTCATGAATAACTCATCATTGTTGGTGATATTTTATTCATTATTTAATAGTCCTTGGGGTCATCCCAGGATTGAACCTACTGAAAACATCAATTGTATTCCTGTAGGTCCATGTATCTTGTATATCACATTGAGTCAGGAACTTCATATGTCCATTTCTATCTCTATTTCATAAAATAACGTTTCCACTTGTCCAGTGATAATATCTTTTTCATTGCTTGTAAAATTCCTGTTTTGAGTGTCAAAGTCAGTAGCTTTGGAAAAACAACCAATCTATTCCTTATTGACAAAATACTCAAAATAAGAATATACTATCATATTTGTGTGTGTTTGTGTGTGTGTCCACCTGTGTGTAAAGAGATCATTACTATTTTGTACAGATATTATTGCTAAACTGTTTCTCTGCTGTGTTTTTTTTTTTCTATCAATCACAGCCGACTATGGGAGAAGAAAACACAGTAAAACCCATTCACTGGATGAGAAGACAAGTTAATATGACTTTTTTTGTAATGGTCAAAATAAATAGACTGCTTGCCATAAAATGTCATTTGTTTAGCTTTCCTGTTTAGAATAAATTGTGATGACATAATCTGTCTGCTTGGCAGTCCTCTGTATTGAGACTGAGCGGTTCAGTAAGATTAAGGACTTGCCAAGATGTTACCACTAGGATTTTACACCATTTTAGAGAATTTTTGGGGTCTGTCTAAAAAATTTAGGCAGGAATCGTTCTAGGAACACATCTCTCTGATATCCATATTGCTTTGTTTTCCCTTAGAATAAATGACGTGGCCAATAGTCTATACATCATGTGTAGACAACCAGACACTATTGTAAAAAAAAACAAATTACTGACAGTGTTGCACAAAACACAAGGTATGCATGTAATACACTGCTGATGAGAGATTCCACTGGGTTCACTGGGCTTAGACAGTGGTATAAAATTTTGCAGCTAAGACTTTGTCTTTGCAGAGCTGGGACTGTATTCAGCCCTTCACCAAGGATCTTAACAAAGCAAGATCTTCATATCACTGAGGAAATAAATTGGCTGGGGACTGACTATCCATAGCATATGAAAGAACAGATAGAGCTGACATATTAACTATGAGCAATAACCCAATGCAAATTGTGATGGTTTGCACTACTGAGTGAAAAAGAAGACATATTAAAGAAAAAAAACTGAAAAGCACAAATGAAAGAGGAAGAACAACACATGCTAAGAACATAAGAAGTTTTAAATTGTTTGCTACATCAAATAAATATATTTCCATCTGAAGCTACATGGAAACTATGCTTTAGAAATATTGTGGCAAACACATACTCTATAGGCTTCAGAAGAGCTGATTTATACCAGCCATCAGCATGGTCCATTGTTTATCTCTAAAGTTTTCTTCCCCAACACATCTTCAAATAGCAGAATTGTAAGCTCAAACTGAAATACAGTTCCCTAGCTCTGCCTGGTGCTAACTTAATTCCCTTAACACTATTGGTATGTGCTATAAGTCAAACCAAAATATTGTAATCATTAATTACAAAAAAAGGTATTTAATTTAATGTAATCTACATTTATTTCATCTGCTTTTTGATCTCAGTTCTCTGTGTGCTTTATTTCACACTGCAATAGCAGTATGAAAATTCTTGTAAGGGAAAAATTAGTCCTGCGTTACTAATATAAAATGAAGACAGACACTTATTTAGAGGTAAGGCTCCCATGTAGCTGATTTTCATTTGATTTGATCATTTTCACTGTGGACTTGCCAGTGGTTGGAATACAGAAATACAGAGGATGGCAGAGAAGAAAGCTAACACAAATCTTGTCACCCTCTGGAGGACAGATCTGAAATTCATTGCTTTCCTGCCAGAGGCCAGTGAACATACATAGAGTAATTGTAGCAGTTATCTTGTGTTTCCAGCTGGAATGAGACAAGAAGCTGCCTCCATTCCTCCGTCCTAACCCACTTCAGGACAAAATCATCCAGTTTCAGGTTTGGGTTAAGCTAACCTATCTCAATTTATGTTAACACAAGCGTAGAGCCCACCCAGCCAATATGACTGTGACTTTATTGTCGGTATCGCAACCTCTACCTCTACGCACTCAGAGCACAAGAGCATCCACCACATTCATTGTTTCCTAAATGATTGTGTGGTAGGGGCCTGAAAGCAGATGGGGCTGTAAATGGGCATTTCAGGAAGATCAGTCCTGCTTGTTGAATCCCTTAAACTACACTGCAAACTTAGTTGCTTAATATTTAGAGGCAAAAAGATGTATTTCAGATCTAAATGAAGAATTTCTGACCACAGTGAAACCTAAAGGAATTCAAGCTCTGATGTTTACCACTCAAAGTCATAGTCACGATATTGTCACAAAGATATTTACAATATCCTGCAGTCTATATTATTTAAATCTCAATCACTATCTTTTATAATTTCACGTATTTTCTGCCTGATTTTGTTCCACTCATACTGTGTTGGGAAACACTTTGGTGTATTCTCTTTCACTGCTTATATCCAGCCATAAAATAACTTCATTCTCCACAAGTATCTTTCTCTGAATAACAAAATCAGCAATTATAGCTATTAGTCAACATTCAAAGCACTTTCCCTACCTTTTGTGTATACACTTCTGCACAATTTCTTTTGTAAGCTGAAGACTGAAAAAAGGATGTTTCAAGCATTCTGAATATTCACAGAAAATTTTTGTGCTTGCATGTAAAGTATCTGAACAACCATTCCACAGAAGATGATTTGTGATCGAAGGGGTTTTGATTTTGAAATGTAGAATATGTAATTTTTTTCATGGAAGTTTAAATTGTGGGACTATAAGCAGACTTGAAGCTCAACATTTATTTAAGTGCTTTTTCTAGCTCACACCTCATTTCATGCCTGTTTTTCTACCAAAGTTTTAATTTGATTGATGACATTTGTTTGTCTGACTGTCAAAGGGCCCATGTCTACATTGAACAGCACAGACTTCTCAAGAACCTGTATCTGCTATCTACATTATAATGAGAATTTTTCTTAAATATAAGTGGCCCTTCAAATGAGTATTTGCTACTTTTTATATGACTATTGCTGTATTACTCTTATATAAAAAATAACTGTTGTTGCTGTTATCCATTTCCTAATCTTCATTTGCAGGATTTATTCTCTTTTCCTTGGCACTTTTATTTACCTTTATTGGATTACAGGTCTCCTACCAGCCATCTTCTCATTTTAGACTGCTAGTAAAATGTGTTCTTTCTACAGTTTTATACCTTCATATTCACCACACATTATTCCACAAAATTTCACTGTTTTACATTGCTTGGAATTCCTTACTTTCTCTTAACTCAAAATTTTCATTACATATAGATGACTTAAACCAAAGATATATGTCCAATTTCAAAGAATTTAAAGAATGTTAATCTTGAAGAAGAAACCCACAGTTAATTGGAGGAGATAATTCTAAATAAAAGGAATACCACATGAGGAGGATTTTATTTTCCATTATTAAAAATTTCTGAAGTTATCTATGTTGATTCCAGCTCTCTACAATATATTCTTGGTTATGCAAAGCACTTCAGAAGGGTATAACACAGTCTTCATGACGTAACCTCCCTTTCTGGAATTCTTTGAACCAAATCTGGAATCAAGCTCACACCACCTTCTGTATGCACAATACAATGTATTATCACAAACACAAATATCACATATATTCTGGTTTTTCAACAACAGTCTAATGAACTAGGAACTTATCACAAATTGCTTCTACAAAGAGAATATGAAGATGAAATAAGTCACATCAATGGCATATATTGATCTGTCTTAAATGCAATCACACAGACATAATTTTAATATGAATAGTGCTCAGTACTTTTTTTATTATATTAAGGATGCACCATTACACTCATGAAACAGCATGGATAAGTGCATTAGCAATGAGCTCTACTGCCAATTGATAAAGATGTTAATTGTTATAATATCTATACAACAATTTTCATTAAGTAATAAGACATTCTTTTCTTCAAGATAACCAAAATAAAACTTTAAAATAATGAAAACGTGGGTTGGAGTATTAAGTCATTTGGCTTAAATGCACATTTCTTTGAGCCTGGTATCAGTAACAACTTTGTTTATTATGTCTGCAATATGCCTTTTCATATAACTATAACAATTTCATAACTATAAATCCTCTTGCTTTGAAGTGCTGGGTTTCCTGATGATATTATAAGTATAAAGTGGGTTTTGTTTGTTTGTTTGGGTGGGTTTTTTCATTTTTTGAAAGGAGGGGAAGCAGAGACACAGATCCTTTGGAGATAAAATTGGGCAACTGTACTACCTTCAACTCAGCAGGGCTACCATAGATTTGATTAATATATGACTTTCCAACTTTTATACTATCTAAACACACATGCATTTGGGCCTGTAGGCAACTTGCCAAAATTTAAAATATAGCCATACTAGTCAGAAGTATAGTAAATCCAGAATTATCTCCCAAACTATCAAAAGAAGGTATCCCAATCAGCTATAAATATGGTCCATCAGCCTAGGTGTCTCAACATCCCAGTTTTATCCTCCTTTCCTCTTTCCCCTCAATCCCAGAAAGGTAAAATGAAGATATCTTGTTTTAGTTTTGGTTATCACTTAAACTTGTGTCCCTTACCATAAACTTCATTTGTGTGCTTAAGAATGTATCGCTACATGGAAACTACTATATTAGCAGTCTAATGTAGTTTAATAACCTGTTCCATAACCAGGAGCATTAGTGAAGCCAATTCTTTCACATATTTGTGTGCTTTTTCCCTTAAATCCCTTTTTCTATCACACTACTTCAATCCTTTGCAGCTTCCCATCTTCTCTGATAGTGCCAGTGACCAAGGAAGGTTCCACGCTGGGCAAGGCTAGTGCTATGTTTGTCTTGCCTGGTTGGCCAGAAAGGGAGGTGAAAGCTGAGCATGCAATCACTGATTTTCACCCAACTTCCCCTCAAGTAGGGGTATTACCTTCTAACCATTCACTGAATTTCAGTGTGTTCACAGAAAATGAATTGTCTTTGAGATTTTTACCCCTTTCTCAAGTTTGACTGAAATTACCCAGTGGATAAAAAAGCATGAGGGTAGGAGAACTGACAGATGTGCAGAAACCTGACAAGTACTGAACACCTCGTGTCTTACCCAGGTTAAGAAAAAGCATGAAAACTATATGGCCTGTTTCTCTTCCCACTTTCATAGCATAAATCAGGAATCACTCTATCATTACTTTCAGTCTGATATAATTCTAAATGTCAATGAGACGACAATTGACTTTTCAACTTAAGTTCTTGACTCTGTCTGAAACTCCCTGTTTCACAATTTCATGCTTTGGTTCTTAACAAATTGCCATCAGGTCTAACAGTACTGAATAATGCTACTAATTCATGTTTTCTCTGCCTTGGTGATGCCCCTTAGCCCAACATGGCATAAAGGCTTGTGCTCCTTCACAAATATCAAACACAGTTCTAGTCCTGCCAATCCCTTAGAACTACTGCAGTAGTCAGAATAAGGCATTAAGTAAAAGATCAGACTTATGACTTAGGCCTTTTGCAACCATTTGTTTTACATTTCTTCTCAGAAAGAGAACTGAAAATAGCAAAAGCCAAGAAAAAAACAAACACCCATTCCTGGGAGACATATCTGGTAACTTAAAAAATATAGAACCTGTCTTACAAGGTTCATATTCTTCTGTATAGAAACTATCTGTGAGTACTGATCCATACAAGTAATGGAATTAAAGGGGTTCTAAGTATTGAAGTACTATGGAACAGTTCTTCATTTTTGCAAGTTTTTTTTTTTTATCTCCAGTTCTCAGACAAGAAACTCTTAGCATTTCTTACAGATTTTTTGTTCTAAAAAGTATTGGGCAAAGTTTTTAATTGTTAAGAGCCAACAAGAATTTCAGGAAAAATGTGAGATTCATTCTACAAAAGTGACATTTCTATTACTGTTATAAAATGAAATTACTCCAGATGAGACTTCTGAAGCTTTTCAAGGCAAAAAGTAAGCCTCTTACAGTCTAAATATACCACTGAATGTCTTTACTTCTGATGTATAGCAAAGGACGTAAAAACACCACTCCTCTCCGTTGCATGGCTCCCTCAAATCTCTTTGGTCACAAAGCTGAGGTCACTTGGTCAATGGTTTTAGGAAAAAAAATAAAAACATTACTCTCTAATCGAACTTCAAACCTATTTTCTCTCAGCTGGTGAATGAACTGACACGTTATAAATGTTTTTTAAAAAACCCCAGCCGGAGGCATGCACATAACCATCTGCTTACTTGGTCATGCTATTTACTAATAGTCTTTAAAACACTAATTTTCATGAAATATACTGTTGCAAATCTTTTGCTTTGGCTATTTGACCAGCATTACTACACAATACTGAAACAACAAGCCTGATGCACTCTAGTCCCTAGTGGTGACCATATATGAGGATATGCACATTTACTGTACTAGTTCGATGTCATCAAATCAAATGACAGTATTCAATTTTTTTTAACCAGTGAAAAACCGTTTCTTTTTTTGGTGTTTCTGTTGAGGCAACAAGGTTTTCAAACTGTTAACAGCTTGCTTTTTTGGTCAGTTTAGCTTAGGAGAATCATTTCTCTTTGCTGGATGTATAATCTAAGATCAGAAAATAACCACATGTTTATGTGCCAAAACTCAGCAAGTAGTTCTGAATTTGTTCTGCCACAGTTACAATAAATCCCAGCAGTTTCTAATAGACTCTGTGATATATGGTGCTAATAGCTTCCCCAAACACTTGATTTATGGCTAAGTGTTGATTTAACACCTTACACAAGACAAAGAGGAAAAAATAAGGAAAAAGAGTCCCCAAACCCTCTGAAAATATTCACCATAGTGAAAAGGTTTGTTGCCAGGTTTGTTGCCATTAGAACTCAAATCCATTTAACTGGAAGAGCCCAATCTATTTCCCTAATAGAAAACAATTTTAATTAGTCTTGTCTAAGAGGCAAAGGTCAACATGAACCTACAGGTGGCAATTTTCCTACTCTTTCTCTACCACTCACTTGGAGGTACAGAAGAGTTCCTTCAGGGAAATGACCTAGAGTGCCCAGGTTAGTCCCCTTCTTTGAAATGTCTCTGGAAGAAATAATTCTCTGTATGAAAGCTTAGTTTAAAGACATTAATGTCTCTGGACAAAAGACAGTCTGTATAAAATTACCTTTTAAAGACTAACCTTTTATTGTTGGTGTCTGTGTGTGTGCTACAAACCTTTCCAAAACAACACTCCACACTTTTATTGATGACACATTGAATAGGTACTATATTTGCAGGGATGAGACATCATCATTGTCTTTTATACATTTGTTAAAAATGTTCTCAGTAGACGTAAAACATTTTGATGTGGTAGCATTATAGACTCACCTGGAATATGTGGACATGGCTGGACCAAGCACTGTACAAAAGTAAACACCATTATATTTATTGAGGTTTAATTGCCCATGAAGTAGCAGAAGTGTTTAATCCCAGTTATGCTTTTTAAATAATTTAATATTTCATGGTGCTCAGATATATTCAACATCTAAGGCAACAAATTCAGTTTTCTTTCTGCTATCAGACATGTTGCATAACTGACATGTTTGGGGTGGGAGGCAGAGAGAGGTTGTTTTTCCACTGTATAAGTAGAGAGCACTTTAGCCAAAGCTTTGTACTTCTACCTTTGCAGATAAGATCTGGTTACAGAACACTAAGGCTGTCATTTGCTTAAGAGTTTGGTATTAACTGATACTTTTCTTAATGATAAAATAAGTGGCTCACATACAAACTAATCAAATATACAGCCTCACTTCAAAGCAACAGGGTCCTTCCTTTGCCTGAAAACCAGATGGACCATTGTTCATATCTATACAACAAATGTCTTATGTAACGAAAAAGTAGGTGGGAAAAACAGTTGCAGCCACCTCAGCAGCAAGAAGTCTTAATGTTTATCAATCAAATCTAGGAGATAGATTCAACATGTGTACATTAGGGAAAGCTCTGATCACCACAAGAAATAAACAAATTCAAGGTTCATTGACTCTTTTTTGGGTCACTTCAGCATGCTATCTCATTGTGAAGGAAATGGCCAAGTACTATGAGATATGGAGCTGCAGCACATCTTCTCTTACTCTTACCTATAGGTCTCTTGTTTGTTTTCAAAAATCTTGTCATTATTAAGAGCACAGATGTACTTGAACTGCCATCCCCAATTCCTGTAAGCATCTGAAACTTGAGGACCAGGCCAGTGAAGATCAGGGTGTAGATGAAGGCCTATCTAGGGAGGTGCCTAGGCCCAGTCGGGCAGCCCCACGCATTCTCATCTCCTCTGAAAAAAGAAAAAGGAGGGTAATTGTCGTAGGCGCCTCCCTTCTGAGGGGAACAGAGTGCCCAATACGCAGACCTGATCCATCCCACAGGGAAGTCCGCTGCCTCCCTGGGGCCTGGGAAAGAGACATTACCAGGAAACTCCCTGGTCTGGTTCGGACCTCTGATTATTACCCATTGCTGGTTGTGCAGGTTGGCAGTGATGAGACTGCAGAGAGAAATCCAAAGGCAGTCAAAAGGGACTTCAGGGCACTGGGACGATTAGTGGAAGGACTGGGAGCACAGGCAGTGTTTTCCTCAATCCCTTCAGTGGCAGGGAAATACACTGAAAGGAACAGGAAAACACACCTGGTTAATACATGGCTCAGAGGCTGGTGCCATCGGTGGAATTTTGATTTTTTTGATCATGGGGAGGTTTACACAGCACCAGGCTTGCTAGCAACAGATGGTTTCCAGCTATCTCAAAGGGGTAAAAGAATCCTCACTTGTGAGATGGCAGGGCTCATAGAGAGGGCTTTAAACTAGGCTTGAAGGGGGTAAAGGATAAAACTAGGTGCACCAGAGATGAGCCTGGGGGCAGCATGCTGATGTTAGGGGTGGATTCGATAACCCAGCTCAAATGCATCTGTGCCAATGCATGCAACATGGGCGATAAACAGGAGGAGCTGGAAGCCATCGTGCAGCAGGATAGATATGACTTAGTCGCCATCAGGGAAACATGGTGGGATGACTCCCATGACTGGAGTGCTGCAATGGATGGTTACAAGCTCTTCAGAAGGGAGAGGCAAGGTAGAAGAGGTGGTGGGGTGGCTCTCTATGTTAGGGAATGTTTTGACTGTACAGAGCTACACAATTCTGATGACAAGGTGGAGTGCTTATGGGTGAGGATGAGAAGGAAAGCCAATAAGACAGATATTGTGCTGGGAGTCTGTTACAGACCACCTGACCATGTTGAAGAGATGGATGAATCGTTCTACAAGCGGCTGGCAGTAGCCTCAGAATGGTGTGCCCTTGTCCTCATGGAGGACTTTAACTTTCCAGACATTTGCTGGAAATACAACACAGCAGTGAGTAAACAATCTAGGAGGTTCCTGGAGTGTGTGGAATATAACTTCCTGACACAGCTGGTAGGTGAGCCAACCAGGGGAGGAGCCTTGCTAGATCTGTTGTTTACAAACAGGGAAGGACTGGTGGGAGGTGTGATGGTCGGAGGCCATCTTGGGCTTAGCGACCATGAAATGATAGAATTTTCAATTCTTAGTGAGGCAAGGAAGGTGGTCAGCAAAACCACCGCTATGGACTTCCGGAGGGCAAACTTTGGCCTCTTCAAGGCACTGGTTGAGACAGTTCCTTGGGAGATGGTCCTGAAGGGCAAAGGGGTCCAGGAGGGATGGACATTCTTTAAGAAGGAAATCTTAATGGCTCAGGACCAGGCTATTCCCATGTGCCGCAAGTCGAACCGCCGAGGAAAACGACCGGCCTGGCTGAACAGGGAGCTTTTGCTAGGACTCAAAAAAAAAGGAGAGTTTATCATCTCTGGAGGAAAGGGTGGGCAACTTGGGACAAGTACAGGGATCTTGTTAGATCATACAGAGAGAAAATTAGAAAGGCAAAAGCTCAGCTAGAACTAAATCTGGCCACTATTGTAAGGGACAACAAAAAATGTTTTTACAAATATGTTAACAGTAAAAAGAATCCCGAGGAGAATATCTTTCCTTTAACGGATACAGAAGGGAACGTAGCAACCAGTGATGAGGAAAAGGCCGAGGTACTTAATGCCTTCTTTGCCTCAGTCTTTAATAGTGAGTCCAGTCATACTCAGGGTACTCCACCCCTTGAGCTGGAAGGTAAGGATGAAAAGCAGAACATACCCCCCTTAATCCAAGAGGAATTAGTTAGGGACCTACTACGCCATCTGGACACTCAGAAATCTATGGGACCTGATGGGATCCATCCAAGAGTACTGAGGGAACTGGCAGATGTCCTTGCCAAGCCACTCTCCATCATCTATCAGTGATCCTGGTCAACAGGGGAGGTCCCAGAGGACTGGAGGCTTGCCAATGTGACTCCCATTTATAAGAAGGGTCGGAGGGAGGATCCAGGGAACTACAGGCCTGTCAGCCTGACCTCCTTGAGAAACTGGCATCTCATGGCTTGGATAAGTGTACTCTTCACTAGGTGAAAAACTGGCTGGATGGACAAACCGAGAGGGTTGTGGTGAATGGGGTGAAATCCAGTTGGCGGTGGGTCACAAGTGGTGTTCCCCAGGGCTCGGTGTTGGGCCCTGTTCTGTTTAATATCTTTATTGATGATTTGGATGAGGGGATTGAGTGCACCCTCAGCAAGTTTGAAGACGACACCAAGTTGGGAGGCAGGGTCGATCTGCTTGAGGGTAGGGAGGCTCTACAAAGAGATCTGGACAGGCTGGATCGATGGGCTGAGGCCAATTGTATGAGGTTCAACAAGGCCAAGTGCCGGGTCCTGCACTTTGGTCACAGCAACCCCATGCAGCGCTATGGGCTTGGGGAAGAGTGGCTGGAAAGCTGCCCGGCAGAGAAAGACTTATGAGGAGCGGCTGAGGGAGCTGGAGTTGTTCAGTCTGGAGAAAAGGAGGCTGAGGGGAGACCTTACTGCTCTTTACAACTGTGTGAAAGGGGATGTAGCAAGGTGGGTGTTGGTCTCTTCTGTCAGGTGGCTGGAGATAGGACAAGAGGAAATGGCCTCAAGTTGAGGCAAGGGAGATTTAGGTTAGATATTAGGAAAAAAATTTTTTACTGAGAGGGTTGTCAGACATTGGAATAGGCTGCCCAGGGAAGTGGTTGAGTCACCATCCCTGGAGGTATTCAAAAAGTGAGTAGACAGGGTACTTCAGGACATGGTTTAGTGGGCAAGGTTGATAGTTGGACTTGATGATCTTGAAGGTCTTTTCCAGCCTAAATGATTCTATGATTCTCTGATTCTATGATCACACGCTGTGGCTCCTGACTTCAGTGAAGACCTGCACCCTTTGTTGTAGTAGTGATGTACGTTGCCAGTGCTAGCAGCGAAACAGGAACAAGTGAAATGTGACAGTCAGCTCAGTTGTATAAGCTTGCTTAGCTGAATCAAATGGCAACCATAACAGTGTGACCCTCTGTCTTTGGTTTGTGTGGTGCGGTTTTTCTTAGTGGGGGAGAGGCTGCAGGGGTGGCTCCTGTGAGAAGCTGCCGGAAGCTTCCCTGGCTCCAAGTCGGACCTGCCGCTGGCCCAGGCCGAGCCCATCAGTGACGGTGGTACCACCTCTGGGAGAAAAGGTTTAAGAAGGGGAACCTGCAGTGAGTGGGGGGATCGGGATGTGAGAGGAACCCCTCTGCAGACACCGAGGTCAGTGCGGCAGGAGGGGAGGAGGAGCGGGGGAGGAGGGGATGCCCCTGCAGCCCTGGTGAGACAGCAGGCTGTGTCCCCCAGCCCACGGAGGGGAGCGGAGGCCCACCTGCAGCCCAGGGAGAAAGGAGCCCACGCCGGAGCGGGGGGATGCCCACGAAGATGGCCATGACTCCGTGGGAAAGCCCGTGCTGGAGCAGTCTGTGACTTAAGATCGACCCACAGAAACGACCCATGCTGGAGCAGTTCGTGAAGAACTGCAGCCTGTGGGAAGGACCCATGCCAGAGAAGTTCATGGACAACTGTCTCTCGTGGGAGGGACCCCACGCTGGAGCAGGAGAAGAGTGAGGAGTCCTCCCCCTGAGGAGGAAGGAGCAGCAGAGACAACGTGTGATGAACTGACCCCAGCCCCCATTCCCCGACCCCCTGCACTGCTGGGGGGAGGAGGGAGAGAGAAACAGGAGTGGAGTTCAGCTGGGAAGGTGGGAGGGGTGGAGGGAAGATGTTTTAAGATTTGGTTTTGCTTCTCATTATCCTTCTTTTGATTTGATTGGTAGTAAGTTAAATTGATTTTGTTTCTTCCCCAAGTTGAGCCTGTCTTTTGCCCATGACCGTAAGTGGTGAGTGATGCCCCCATGTCCTTGTCTCAACCCATGACCTTTTATTTATAATTTCTCCTCCTCATCCCACCGGGCCTAGAGGGGAGGAGTGAGCGAGCAGCTTCATGGTGCTTTGTTACTGGCTGGGCTTAAACCACGACACCCTCCCAAATGCCTAGGAGCAGAAGGAGCATGGGGAGTTCTGATTTCTTCATGTCTCCCTTAAAACAATGTCAGCATTCTGCTACTCTTTTGAACACACAGTATGGCCCATTCCTGTCACGCTTCTGTCACTTATAATTTCAGTGGTAGTTGCTGGAGGTCACATTACAAGCCCTTACACATAACCATTCACCAGAAGCTGTCCTGGTAGAGCCAGTGAGGCACTCAGGGGAGCAGTGCACAAAAGGGTGAGCACAGTGTAGCCTGGTACTGTGTTAGTAACAGGTCATACCACTTACGCCAACAGGTATAGGGCCGTGAGGGGACCACTGGCAGCACAGGGGAACACAAGAATTTGACTCCAATTCAGAGAAGTCAATTCCTCTCTAAAAAAATAGAGCTGGAGTGTCTGTGTGTATTCAGCACTTTGCTGCAGCATCTTTTGGCCTAATGGTCTGCATTTCCAGTTATACAGAAATATAAGTGCTTGGAAAGGTATGCTACAATACAGAAAATCCTGAAGTCACTGATAAAAAGAAAAAAAAACCCTCCAGAACAGTAAAAATCCTAAAGTCACTGATGAAAGGAAAAAAACCCCCACAGTAAACTTCTGCTTCAGCAAACTACACATCTAGAGCCATGTACAAGCACGTGACAGGAAAAATATCTGCCTTTTCTCTCAAAGGCTTGTCACAGTTTACTAGAGATCAAATACTACCCCTATAAATCCCATGATACTATTACAAACGTCCTATCATTCTCTATTCTCTACTTTCTCTACAGTAGGTATTATATTGTCACAACATCAACAAATTACTGTCACAAAATCAAGAAATTGCTTATAGTCCTCTATATTGTCAGTACTGACATTGCCAAGGTGTCTGCATTAGGCAAACAAGGGATCAGAGAAATGCTTAGGAAAATGGCATGAAACAAGACCACATGTGACACAACTGATTTTGACAGAAAATTTACTTCTTGCAATTTCCAAGGGAAACACAGAAAGGCCCTAAAGAAGATTTTTTATGTTGTGGAAACTATTTCAGTTAAAAAAAAAATTAAAATGGAAATTAGAATCATTATCTGACCACAAACTGCCATTTCTATCTTTTACAGTGAAATCCATATTTGCTTTATATGTCCTTTGGAGTGCAGCCAAAGAACCAGGGAGGGACCAGAACTGGGTCTGAATGAAAAGCAGTGAGCTTCTCACTTCAGTGTCTATTGCTTTCATAGGTAAGCTTTCCATTGTCACTGAATGCACTCTGGTGTGTTACAGCAACCTATTTGCTTTTTCAATGTACAGAGTAGGATGCAGTGATTAGCCCAGGCAATTACATCCTCCAACTTCTTTATTGTTGAGCTGCAGATCTGCCAGGAAAGCTTTAGTCATAAGAAAATGAAGAAAAAAATGAAGAGTTTCTTGTTTGTTTACTGTCATTAACAAAGCAATTTTGGGAAAAGATACTAAAAATTTATGGTTATCCCTACTAAAATTACTTTGAGTTGAACGTCAGTAAAATCTAAATTCATATTTCCTAGATCAAAACACAAGGGAAGAACAGGATATGCAGCCATCCATCAGCACAGCAGGATGTCAGCAGCAAATCTCCACTTTGCCCCTACAAAAAGAATCTGGAAACATGAATTGTGAGGCAATCTTTCCAGGGATGCACCAAAACTCTGAAATACTGTGGACGTATTGTGTAGTGTCTCCATGACTATGGAGACAAACCCCACAGACCAATGTTTCCATTAGTAACTACTGCAGTCTTATTTGCTATACAACAATCTGTCCAGTTACTGCAAGAAAACCAGAATTATTCCTGATGTGACTGGAGCATTGCCTTGCAAAGGAAAAAACTGTTGGGAAAATTGTTTGTCATTTAAATGGTACTGCTCTGAGCCAAAGCTGAATAAACACATTGCAGTGCTGGGGCTGAGCAGTTACCAAATTTGTAAGTTCCCTATATTCCTTTCTCCAGTTTAAATGCTGGAAGCAAAATGGGATCCAAACCCAACACATCCTGGCTAGGTCTTAGATTACTGGACCACAGGAGGAAGTCTGAAAGCCATCTTTTCAAGACTGGGAGGTGTGTGGCAGGAATTATGTATATGAGGGACAGGATGTTTCTCTCATCTTTATATAGTAGTCCTGAGCTATGATGCTTAAAGACAAGAGATACTTTTCATGAGCTTGGATTATGCACTATTACACTGAACAGGATGATTTCCTTTTTCTGGGAGAATCTCCAAACTAAAACAAATACCAGTGATGCCCCTGGTCAGTCTGTCCTGCCTGTTGGATGTCTTTGGTCCTTTCCCATGCCTGCCCCATAGCTGCCCATCAGCAGCACATTATCTCCAGAGAGAAAAAGACTTTTTCTGGACATGGCCAAAAACTTAGGCAAAGCACAAATAGCAGCTTGTTTTGAAAGGTCTTTTCTGTATCAAAAAGGCATTAGAAAGACCTATGCTTACAGAGTTGCTATGAAAAATATTACTGTTTTATACTCTCTGGAAAGTGATCCCCTCACCTGTGATGCTGATACTCTGTATTTACACTGGTAGAGATCAACTGGCCTGTTCTACTTTGGCGAAGTGTACAAGTCAAGGTTCAAAAGCATGCAAATTCTATTCATACCTTATAACACTGAGCCATTAAATTAAGTGTTCTGGCAAAATTCCTTTTCAGATAACTACATTTTACTAACTAAATTTCCCAACTGGTTTCAGCTGAGTATTGTGTACTTCCTCATTTCCTGTCCTAAGCTTTCTGTGCCAAGGACTGGCATGCTAACAAGGGAGGAAGATAGGGAGGAAGATTGTGGTTTGCCTGCAGAGTGTCTCTAGGATGACTGTAGAGATGAATGGAAGATTTTATCTTAATAAATCTGTGCATATTTCATCTATAAAAAGACTTTCTTATAAGGATTTCTTTGGGCCATGTATAAATTTCCCTTCACAGGCTTTTATTGCAAGCTTTTCTATGGACCCATCACTCTTCACTCTAGTCCTTTTATAGTTCTTTGTGCCACTGGCTGCAGTTAGCAAGTTCAGAGCAAATGGCTCCCTTTTAAGTCAAATCCAGTGCTACTTAATGAACTAGTTGGTAGCAAGGCATGCAAAGAACATCGCAGCTGCTCGACCTGCTTAGATAGTGTGTATTTCATTCCTGTTTTATATTTAGCCTCAAGAACCAAGCTGGTAGGAGTGAGTACAAAGGTCATTGCCCTCCTGCCAAGGTCTCCCTGATTACTTTCCTGCTCTTGTCATATACCAATGCATCACATTTGCTTAGGTGTTTGTTTCAAGGAAGCCAACCTTTGACTTTTGTTTAGCAAATACCAAAATTTCACTGTCTTACAAAAGAGAATTACTTAGAGAACCCTCAAAATAGACCTCTTTCATTATCCTCTTGGAGTCAGACATAGGTCATAACCTATGCCTCCTCTCCATGGGAGCTCTCTAACACAGGAAAACAAATTCAAAAGCCTCAAGTGTCCAGTATGAATCTTATCTGATCATCAACCACTGGCATTGTTTCTGTGTTCTGTAATAAATCAAACCTACATCGTGACTTGACTGAAATGCACTGTATTTGCCTGTCCTGTCAATTATATATTTCTTTCGGCACTTGAAGTCAGATACCAATCACAGAGCACAGGGTTACTCTACTGTTGCTGTTAAGTCACATTAGTAAAACCCATGGTGGATATTTCTGTAAAAACTTTCCATTGATCTATGTTCATCAGCAGGGATGAAATAACAGGTACAGTACCATCCTGCTGAATTTTAAAGGGATACAAACACAGCACTTTTTGAAACAGCTTCATGTTGTTGATTTGCTCTCCAGCACACATAATACATTTTAGCCTTCAAAGATTTTATGTTATGTTTGTATTTCAATCTGTTTTCTTTTAAACAAGTCATTTTTAAAATGTGATTTGCCCTTATATTTTCAGTGCGGCTGATAACACTGCAAGGTCACCTGTTAGCCCTTGCTGGGGTGCACAAAATAATTAAGAGTTATAGGTTTATGATGATTATGACAGGAAGGAAAAAAGAATGTGGTGAACATCACCTGTACAATGAACTATCAACAGAATCTGGAACTAGCGCTCTCACCACAAAGTTACCGTACAATTTCATGCATAGGATACACCAACATAATTTCTGTGGGTTAGATTCCAGCTATCTCTGGTCACTGGCAGCATCAAATAGGTAAACACGTTTTTGGGAAGAACATTTACAGATTGATTTATTCTTCTGCTACCTGCTGATTCTTTACATTGATACGACACAAAGTTTTGTGTAGGAACTGAATAAAAACCCCCAACCTTTTTTAGTACTTCTAGGAAAAGAAATGTTTTAAACTCAATTTTAATTAAAGAAGAACAGTTAAGGAGACCTAACGATCTAATTTATTTTCTTCCAGCATTATCAGTATGGGTTACATTTATCTCTGTGCAACACTACACTAAGTCCTAACATGTGCTTTTATTAAAGGAACTTACATGTCTCTTACATGTAGCTGGCAAGAGTTTATTCTGTCACTTTGTATGGCAGACTTGTTTACTTGGGTAACAAGTCCAGAAATTTTCAGTGCCCAAGGCAAATTCTAATATGTCTTGCATCTTCCCTGCAACACACTAACAACAGGGAAATTAAGGTCTTTCTATAATATTGTCCTTAATACAAAATCCCAGTTCACTTAATCCCACATCAGATCTTTCCTTTAGTTTTTTTCTCCTCTTGTTTTAACAGAGTCCGAGCATGCTGTTGTAGGAACTCAGGGATGCACAGAAAAGAAAAGGCAGAATTAGAAATCCATACAAAGAATAAGGGTTGAAGTATACTGAATTATATAGCAAAAGATTTACACAGCTCCTGCTAAAGCCTCCCATTGATTTCTGTGGCTTTGAACTAGTCTTCACAAACTACATAAAACAGCAATTACTTATGCCAGTCCTTTAGCTTTTGGAATAGATGTTCAAAAGGGAAATCATGAATTCTTCTTAAAGTTGCTAAAAACTCTTGGTTTACGTTTTTATTAGTGCAACTTGTGGTAGGCTCACCAGAGCTAAACAGTCAAAAGAAACTGAATGATATTTTGAAAATACTCAGGGAAAAGATCCTTTTCCCTGAAAAAAACCCAGAATTCCTGATCGACATAACATTTTCATCTGATGCAAAGGAAAAATAATTTATTGGTCAGATCTTTGTGGGAAATAAATACAGGCAAAAACGCTACCTAAAACCTACTTAGCACTGTAATCCTCAGGGGAAGATACACTTAGATATGTCTTTTAATGGAAACTTTGCTCCAAAGAGAGAGTACACTTTACCCAGTCAAACCCCAACAACATCTGTCACTATTGCTAGCAACTGATCTCTTAATCACAAGCTATTTGTTTCAGAATGGCTACAGGGTTTAAAGCAACATAAATCTTCTCAGAAGTCCCTGTGCAATACCACTGTGTGCAGACCAAAAAAATTCCCTTTTCCCCCCAGGTAAACTACAGAGAACAGGCACAAGAAAACCAGACTATGCCTTACAACTAACAGCACACCACACCAAGAGGTGGTGACGCAGTGGTTTCTGCTACTCTGCCTGTGTAGGAGTTCTGGCATCTTTTGATATCTTTGTTTTCCAGTACAGATTTACTACATTGCTGGGATTAATTTCTCTTTCCTTCCTTTTTTATGCAGTTTTTCTTGAGGCTTGAGCTCCAGATGTTTTATTATTGTCATTCTTGGATTGCTGGCACCTGCTTTCTCCCCATGGTTGTAAAGCTGTGCATTTCTGGCCTCTTGGTTCCCTTTGTTTGGAGGCTGGATTATCAGCTGCTTTGCAGGGTGGCTCTAGGCATGTGGCAAGGGTGCTGCTGCATGGGGATCTGCATTTTGGAATCCCTGCTTTGTCAGCAACCCCTGGCAGCCCTCACTCACTTCAGTAACGTGGTAGGACCCCACAGGCATCTTCAAAGATGAAATGAAAGAGCTTAGCTGTTGTCCCAGCTGCCAAACCCTGCCTGCATCCCAGGTCACACTGCTCTGCTTTTTTCAGTCCTTCTTTAGTGAGGACTAGAGTGCTGACTCCCCACTTGCCCTTAGCTAAAACCTTTCCCTTTCTTAGTTTGGAGTCACCCAGCTGTCATATCCCACTACCCCTAGATTTTTTGTGTGGTTACAGAAGTTCAACTCAGGCGCAGCATGCCTTATGCAGCAAAGCATTGCAGGGCCACCAGCATTGTAAAACTACTGAGAGGTGGGATGACTGGCACTATGCTGTGCTTCTAATCAGGCACAGCAAGAGGAACATGTACCCAGGAGTCCTCTGCCTCCTGTACAGGCTACCAGAGGCATCAGAGGTTACTTACAATGAAAAGCAGGTCCCTTTTCTCTTTTGAAATGCATAGGAAAATCCACTCTCCAACAGAAGCTATCAGAGTTCTCATTAACACTATAAAGGTACAGAAAATTGGGATGAAAAGAATTGCTGTCATTTTCCTAAATACATAAAATGAATGCAGTAAAGAAACCACATTGATACAGCTGGCAATAATTAGCACTGGCAGAAATTAGGCTCACTTTGACAAAATAATAATAATAAAAAATGTCTTGCCTTAAATAGAAATCTTCTTCCACTTTGGAAGCTTGCTGTTTTTACATATACAGGAAGTTAGGCTTTGCTAGTTTGTAACCTAAAGTTTTTCTTTGTGTATTACTAGAATTCAGTGAAAGTTTTTTGACAGCAATCATTTCCTCCTCAAAAAACGTAATTTGATTAAAAAATAAATGAAACATTTTGCTGGGAACATTCTGATTGCTACAAATATGAGATTGTAAGAGTAGAAAAGAATAGTTTCCCTCATTTCTTTGAAAATATCAAATTTATAACATTACAAAAATAATCATTTTGATTTTGTAACATATTAATAAACTGTCATTAACAGCTACATTTAAATACTTGAATGTAAAGTGTTTGATAATTGAGATTCATGATAAGGTCAGGGTTTGTTAGTTCTGGAGTCACAACTGAATCCTGGCACCGCAAACCAAGGGTCTGATATTAGGTTGGAGCTGCTTTTGCTATAGGGAAAGTAAAGGCACTGCCAGGGAAACAGAACAGGTGGGAGTGGGGATGACTGCTGGTGCATGGCATCCCCAGCTGCTGTCCCAGTAGTAACAACAGTTAAACTGGCTTTTTGTGTTTGGGAGAGCCAAAGTGAGCAGCAGGCCATACCTGTTGTGCTTTCCATCTCTACTACCTGCTGTTTCAGGAAGCAGATTTTATGCCCTTGCACTGGTTAAATGACATTTAACATTAGCTAAAGAAAGAATCAGGATCACTGGATGCTAACATCTCCGTTTCAGGACATGATTGCAAGTGAAAAAAAAAAATTATTTTTTTTTTAAGTGTGAAGTATACATCATTTTCCAGACAAATTCTAAGCATTCTTCTAAAGAACAACAGGCATTTATAGATGGAAGGTGGGAAGGAGTAGCTAGATAGTCCATTATATACAGAGTTATATGTAACGTGCTGTTAGATCTCTTGGTTCTAGGGTCTTTGAGGAACAGGGATATCTGATATTTCTGACATGCTGATGCATCACTTGGGATTTGGCATTCATGTATTATTTTTATTAGTCTGTAGCCTCTGGAAAAAGTAAGAACAAACACTGCCTATTGATGAATCGATCTTTGTTCTTTCTTTTGTCCAGATTGTTCACTTTTAGAATTATGAGGAATTATGAGGAATTATTTAGAATTATGAGGTAGTTACCTCAAACCTCAACTTGTTTCTGTTAATAGGCAACAGGGTTTAATTCAGTATAAACCTGGGAAGTATTTTCTAGTTTAACCATCTGTTTTTGGCACCAAAGATGCTAGGCTGGGATTTTCAACAGAGACCTCCTGAGAGCCCACTTCTTCATGGCATACTTTGGTCGACATACTTGATATGAGAAAGGGAAAGAGCTGTTAGCAGAGAGTCTGAGAGCTGTTGGAGCCTGAAACATGATCTTACTGATGATCCAAGATCACCTGAGTCTGATCATTCCTCCTTTTTTTTGGTTAGATGTGTTTCCAGATACCAATGGGGGTGAAACTGAAGCCTTTCGTTTCATATTGCCAAAGCTGGTTTATTTAGGTTCTTTTTGATATTTTGCTATTTTAAAAGTCAATACTTTCTTTTGCCTACAAATGCATTGTAAATTAGGATTCACTTTGTGTAAACATTTTTCTTGTTTATCTAAATCAAAACAAATAAGTAAACAACAATTAATATGAAGAATATTTAAATTTCAGTGGGATTCAAAAACATACTTGTGAAGGGTTCCTTTTCAATACTATAGCACAGCACTTCCTGAAAAGTAGCAACATTCTGAAAAAAAGAACCAAGAAAAAAAAACATAAGCCAAACCCCTGACACTCCCCATTTAGACCATACTTTAATGCTGTAATATTTATCTTTCTTTTTGGAGGCAACTAAGAAAATGGACCACTCTCAGCTCCCATTGGTGAGGACCTATTACTGCACACAATTGATGCTGCCGCTGTATACAGGTCCATTACTCCAGGCCCTTTGCCCTTTACTTTGCCCATGGACCCCAGTCTCGGAAGGATTGTTCCAGTCGATATGGCCTTTTAAATTGGCACCTGACCTTTAAGTATATCTGGAAATGATGATGAGTCCAAAAGGGTTTGTTAAGTTGCAGGTGTGCAGCTGAAGGAGACGTCAAACCCTTGCAACGAAGTCTGAGAAAAATTATGCTTCTAGCTCCCCAGCAAATGGTAAGAAATACGGAGAAGAAGGAGAGAAATTCCAAGTAAAATACTTCCTGGTTTACAGCTGGGTTTTCTTCTGGCAGAAATGCCTGGGAAATATGTATTATAACTACTTCTTCTTCTTATAGTTTAGCATATGTTTTCAGTATAATCAAATGAAAAATAGAGAGAAAAAGAACAGGTATGATATTCAGACGCAAATGTGGAAAACATCACTAGGAAAGATTATTAGTAGGTAAATGTAGTGCCATTTTTTCCAAAAAGTTTGTTATCTACTTAGGCCTGTATAGAATGCATTATGAATTATATATTCATTGGTTCATCCTTTGTATAAACTTATAAATATCAACTACCTACTTGTCATCACAAGTGCTTTTGATCTTCCCAGACACCTTTGAGGACAGTTATGAGAATCACAGTTTATTTTATGGGATCAGAGAGGATGCCCATTTTCCAAAGACAACAAGTAAAACACAGTAAGATTAGGAGCCTGCTTCTACTTCCATCTGAATCAATGCTGAGTCTGAGTATCAACATGCAGAAACCAGGCTTGTGATCTCATGGGACATCCATGTCAACTGAGGAAGGGAGCCCATCTGTCTGCACCACCGCAATGTCTCCTGTCTCCTAGTCCTGTGTTTTAACCACAAAACTCTCTTTTCCTCAAATTGCTGCTTTCTCTCTTGCAGAGAAAATAATGCAAGAGCTTCACCAGATACATGACAAAAATTTACACAGCTCTACTTTTCTTCTGGTTTTGTTTATTTAATTTAGCTGGTAGAGCATAACAAGACAATGATAAATAAGCAAACAAGTCTAGGCCAGAGGAACTGTAAAACTCTCAAAGTTCAGTCTGTCCTACAGAGAGTCATGTTAAATGTTTGCAGCCAGCCAAATTCACTACATCTGAGAGGACACTGATACACTGAACTTGGTGGGCTGTGAAAATTTAATGCATTTGATCCAATGTATTTATCAAAATGTATTCCAAAAGAATATGTAGGGGAAGAATCACAGCTCTCACAGCCATGTGAGTTTTCTGGAGTGCCTGATGTAAGATCTTCCTATTTATTCATATCTCCATTTATTTTTCCTCTACTTTGAGGGTGATTTTTGAGTTACTTCTTCATTTTTTTAAGAGGTTTTTTTCTTGTCTTATGGTAACCAATTCAAAGATTTTTTGTTGCCAATGCACCTTCACAAAGATAAAATTCATTTTTATGAAGAAGCTGTATTTTTCCCTAATGATTCCTATTTGGAGTCACACTCTTTGCTTCACATATTGCAGAGAATAAGATTGTAAGACTTGTCTAAATAAAGCACAATATTTCCTCCAATATTTCCCTAGTTAAATCTAAATAAAATCTATTTTGACTTGTTTAACATACAGTTGACTAGGTCATCTGTTGGTTGTGACTCAATACTTCCTTACTTTTTGGTGCTGCTCAAAAGTGTAACTCAAGCTTTTCTGTGTAGAGAACTGGAACTTGCTTACATTTGTTTTATATTAGTCTAATTTCATTATGTTCTTTGAAGTTACTGAAGTTTTACTAAAAATGCTGAGAGCAACTGGAGCACTGAGTTTAAATTGTCTTAACTAGATTCCCTTTTCACAAGGAATCACATGGAAAAGATGAGGGGTAATGCATACAAGTTACTCCCGGGGAGATTCTGACATTCACAATGAGAACAATCAGCCATTTGGAATAATCTCCCCAGGGAAGTGGTGGATTCCCCAACATTGGACACTTTTAAGATTCAGTTGGACAGGCTGCTGGGCCTCTTGTCTAGACAGTGCTTTTGCCTTGAAAGGTTGGACCAGATGATCCCTGAGGTGCAATCAGATTCCAGACATTGTTCTTAAACCCCTCTTTTTGAGAGCATTCAGCAGTTCAGGACAACTAAAGGTGGCAAGGTTCAGTTCCACACTACCCACATAAGCAATTTCAGTTTGTTTCACTTGAATTAGGAGTATGATATAGTATGATATAGTATCATACATGAGATGACGATGGAGCAATTTACTGAAATATTGACCTTCTATTGAGCTTCTCTCTTCTCTGTGACACATCTCATGGGATGTTACAAACTCTTTTAGATACTGTACAGCGTCACTATGGCTTCTGAAGTCCTGTTCCATATTAAAAGTAGAAGCAAAAGGTGGTGCTTCCTCCCTCTCCTTAGTTTATCAAAAAGCTTGATCAGTTTAAAAAGTGCGTAAGGAATTGAAGTAGTGAGTGCAAAATTGAAAAAAAATATTTACATCTAACAGAAAGCATATCCAGAGTTCATCTGACAGCAGTTCTGAGATTTTGGTCCTATTACCATGCATTGTACCAGTGTGTATTTTGAGTTATAGTCTAGATTCAACAGGTCTCAGCAGGTTACGGGGACAAAACTCTGGAACAACTCTGTCTTGACAGGTCTTGGTACACCAGTTGAAAGTAATTCAGGTAAAAAGTTGCAATAATCAAGTCAGAAGGTCATATAAATATAGAATGCTATGGGCAGACAGTGTCAGCCAGGCTAGCATTATATCTTGTGACAAGTTAGTGAGTAATTTTAGCCAAAAAATAAGTGAGATTGAGGGAGAGGGAGATTTCTTTTAAAAGACTCAGTATTTCGTTTTGACATTTTCAAAATGAAGTGTTTTGACTTTCTATTTTAAAATGGATTTTCATTTAGAGATTTACCTCATTTTAAAAAGTAAAAAACATCTACATGCTTGTCTAAAAAAACCCTGAAGCTAAAAATGAACAAATCATCAATTATTAGTAACTCCAATAGGTAGACAAGGCTGGGGGAAGGTATTGCTGATACTGTAATTCTCTAATACAGCTAAAACTATGAACCCATCAGCTAATAACTACCGAAAAGATTTAATGAGATTTAATAGAAATACTCATTTAAGTAACTAGCCTAAGTGAAAATCACTAATATCACACCTTTTCAAACAGTTCATAACTGACAAACCAACAGGCAATAGGCTGACTAATGAAGCTTATATTTTCTCAAAACAAGACTTATTCCTGATGCTCAATATGATGTTTTATTCCGTATAAAGTGACTGCTCAAACATGGTGCCTAAGCTGACAGTGACTCAGGTTCAAGTAAGGTAAGACTGAGCACTTTTACCCTGTCATGAACCTAAGTGTTTCATATTTTAATTGACAACATTCACATCTTTGAGCTTTTCATTTAGACTTTGATAAAATCTGCTCACAAAGGCAGATGGCAGGCTGTTATTTTTAATTCACAAGCAATGTTAAATATATGCCATATGTTATAGAGCTTTTCAGGCGCAGCCTTTTGAATGCTATCACAATAAACTTATAAAATTACATAAAAGGGAAATCTGACAGAGAACACCACCATTTTTGAGGTTACATTTTTGAAAAAGGAAGTGAAAATGGCCAGACTTTCTACTTGATAAGATATAATTATCCAAACCACCAAATAATCATTGAAATATCAAAACCGGTGTAGAAAGGAAGTATTTGGGGGCTTCTGTTATCTGCTGTTCTGCATTTAGAAAAGATTCCCTGCATGTACTACATGCACTAACCTAGCTGTTTCCTTGTAAACAAGACTCATGATGTTTTACACTACTGTATGTAGGGAGCTTCATGCATAGGTTAGTAAAAGCAATGAGACAAATAGGCCGAAGTCAAAATGTTTCAGTGGACTTTAAGGCTACAGCTGCTGTCCAGGGAGACATTCAAGTTGTAGTTCCCCTAGAATGGAAGCTGTGAAAACTGTAACAGCAACTGTAAAGCAACTCTGAAATATTGTTTTCTTTCCCAAGAGGATGTAGCTAATGGATGAGGTCTACGGTCTATGATACCAAAAAAACAGTTGGTAAGAGCATACTGGGCTTTAGTAGCGAGTGGAAGACCCATCTTTGGGAAGACTGCATCCAATACGTTCCTCAATGGCAGGTGGACTTCTAGTCTATGAGTGTTCAGAGGCAGCTCAAAGAGACACACAAGGTGGGGAGAATGACAAGGGCGATTTCAATTCAGTTGATACAGAGAGAGAGATGACTCCCAGGGAGGGAAACAAAAGCCTTACTGGTCAAAGCTGAGGAGGAGAAGGGTGTCTTAGAAAGGTTTCTGCATATGATCAAGGGATATAACCTCACAAATCTTGTGACTAGTTGTGGCTGAAGCTCTCCCTGGAGACTCCAACAACCACTGTTGAGAAGGGAACACATTCAACCGCTCTTATGCACTGATCACTTATGTGATCAGACTTGACTAATATGGTGACTGTCAATTAGCCTGTCACAAGCAAACATTGTTTATTAGGTCTTTCTGTTTGCATGGGCAGGTTGCTGTGGTCCTGGATTTATTGAGCTGCTGAACACTGCCGGGAGCCAGTGGAACTGAAACTTTAAAGTAATGATATAAATGTATGTGCAGAATAGCAAGAACATTTCTATATAGTGCAGAGATGGATGAATTATTCATAATACAAATTTTGACATTTTTTCCCTGAATAAATTTCCGTTTTTTTTTTTAATTATTCAGCAATATGATCAAATAATTGCTGAACTTTTTATTACCAACCATCAGAATACTTTTGTAGGTTCTTGATTTCTTTTTTCATTATTCATCTTAATGTATTCACTGACACCTGATTAATCCAGCCACTTCTGGAATTCTTGAATGTCTTAGACTGCTGAAAACAGTAGGCTAATGAGATCCAGCACTGTTACAAAGACTGTTAGAGAAAGTGAATAACATTATTTTTTTTTAGGAGGTTTTTTATTTGTAAACGGTGCTCACTGTTGTATGGGACTAAATAGATGCAGAGAGATTCATTTGGTTATAATAGATAGGTTTCCAGAAGTTGCAGTAATATTATGCTTGGGCAGTTTCCGTATTGTCATCGAGGTGACTACCAAATGCTGTGTTACAATGGCTTCCAAAGTACTCACTGACATTCGCATTTGTTAAATGGAATTGAACTGGATCTAATTTTCAGGTAAATCCAGGATGAGTTAATTCAGCTCAGTGAAGATGTATGAGTGCATGAGATGAATAAGAAAGAAGTGAATTAAGAATCAGAACCCATGCCTTCAGTGGTGTTCAGCTATCAACTGGAGTGAACAAGAACAGATTCAGAGCCTGTGTAAGTGCAGGCTCTCCTTCTGATGACAGAAAGCTCTGAATTGAGTAACTACCATCTCTAATACACGTACACTTGCAATAAGCTATACAGTAGTTGGAATCTAGAAATTGGATATAAAACTCTACCCAAGTAATCTACATCTTTCTATTAGCTCTCTGTTTAGTATGCACCTAAGGAGCAAAACTGCTGCTGAAACGCTAAAGCTTTTGAGACTGACTAGTAAACAAAACCAAAAAGGGTAAAAAAGTCACAATAGGGAGCTCCAGTCAATGAACTTTAGATCTTGTGGCAGCTTTAGACTCCATCCACTAAAAGCAGCAGTAACATATGAACTCCCCTGGATGCTGTGGGCTAATTCCTATCCTTGCAAGTTAAGTGGTTGGAAGAATATAATAAGAATTAAAAAAAAAATAAATTACAAACTTTCTACAAACTTTCCTTGCTCAGTTTCCATGGAAATGAAAGTGGAAAGACTGCTGGCAGTCAGTAGCTGAGTGTGAGAACTCTCGCTTGCAGATGTCAGTTCCTGACTGTTCGCTGAAAACTGCAAGTGTTGGTTTAAAAAATCAGCTGCAAATGATGCCTTCAAAACTCTGTGGGTCTTAAAAAAAAAGTTGAAGTTGATAAACTAGTTTTAAAATGGGAGATTTTAAAATGTAAAAGTTTTTACATTTCCATCCACCTGGCTGCTGAGACATGTTCCTTTTATAAGCAACAGGAGTGGTGACTACATTTTCAGTCAGTATCTTCTATGACTGGATTTCCCTTTGGTCCAACAGTTTGAGCTGATTACTTTGTAGGGTATGCTGAAAGGCTTACCTATTTAAAGAGGGCACAGGGTTGCTTGTTTGTTTGGTAAAATACTTGTGCATTCTGTTTAGATTTGGATTGCTACATTAATTTAAACATAACAGGGAAAATTAATGGATCTAATTTTAAGTCAAGAAATAATTGTTTTGCATGTAATATGTTTCAGATAAAGATTACTAATACATTGGAAATAAAGATTGTTTTGCTAGAGTCATATAGTCTGAATCCAAGCTTATGGTTATTAAACTTCTTACTGTAATAAAGATTTTTCCTTCTTCATATTACAAACAAAACACTAGAAACACGTCAGTTATATCCATTGCATATTCTCTGCATCCTTCTAAAACTCTCATTGATGCATTTATTCCACTGTGTATTTTAATAGGCAATTCAGTGTTCTTAAATACTACACATGGTTATAAGGCATTTTTCTTAAGATTACAGTCTTGAAGACAGATAGGCATTTTTTATGGTATACAGCAATTATTATAGTAATGCATAATTTTCCTTGGATTGACTGCTAGTGGTCTAATTCAGGAAGCACTAACTCATTTACAAACAGCATCATTAGGAGCCGAGGCAAATAAGCAGCTGATCTAGCTTGTTTGGTAAACTGAAGTTAGAGACTCCTTTTTCCTATTTTCCCTACTCTTTAATTCAGTTTTCATGGCTGCTGCAGCAGGTGGAGTATTTTGTCTTCTCATCTCATTAATCATTTGTGGGTTACTGAGGAAACTCTATTAATACCTGGTCAGGAGATAGAGACAGTATAATCCATAACAGCTAGCAATAGCACAGACAGCTACAGCACCAACGGGCTGTAATGTAACCAAGACTTAGGTAACGTACTCCAAATAATGTGAGGCACATGTAAGGCAATCAGCATACCTTATGCAATGAACAAGATTACTGCTTAAACCATGTGAATAGAAGAGAACAGAAGACAATACAGTGGTAAACTTTCTGTTTGGATGAGAAATAGGATTGCAGAGTCTGACTTAGCTATTTCTCACAATGATCACCCTTTCACAATCAGTCTCAGAGCAGCTAGTGTTTTAACTCTCTGAATTGATGTAACATACAATTATAAAGTTTCCTCTTATTTTAAGATATAAAAGAGAAATAGAAGACACCTTGCTATAAGCTTTTCTTCTTTCATTCCACTTTTTAGCTATACTAACTTCAAGCTACCAAGATTAATCAATAATTGCCCAGAAAAGGGATTTAGCCAAATCCCTATATGTATAATTTGGTTGTAGGTTTATGTGCTCAGAAGCACTAGAAATGAGAATAAAACCATGGCAGTGCAGGAGAGAAGATTCTCTGAGATACTCTGCCTGAGAAAGAATGCTTTGAGGGCACACAGGACAGCATATTATTTTTACTGATTTTTACAAAACAGCAGTAGAGCATGCACTAAGAAGGTATTTTGCCATGTACGAGTCTCCAGTGAGAGGGATGAAGATGCTAAGTGATCTGACTGGTCAGGAGTGGTAGTTTTAGTGAGGTGCCTAGCCTGTGCACAAAAAGCAGGTTTCAAGAATGAGTCAGAGATCTCCTTCAACTTTTGTTCACCATACACCACCTCACTAGTTACTGGGAGCTCCCCACTCACCTTTTGCTACAGGTATGTGCTTGTTCTCAACCTTCCCACCTATTAGGGCTTCTAGTCCATTCCCTTGAAACACAAGAGCACAATCTTGTCAGTGATGCATGTGTTGAGATGGATCAAAATACATGTTCCTGCTAGGGATCACAAAGACGTTGGCAATTAACACTGGTGGGCCACATTGTCTTTTTGAACCGTATTGTCTTACAGTGGACAAAGATATAGCTCACCTTCACTGGATAAGTGAGCTATATCTCTGTCCACTGTCAGACCAGTCACTGTAAGTGACCACTCACTGTACATGATTCAGTCATTTATTTTCTTTCCTGAGGCTTATTCAAACTGTCTTTACCCCTGCAGTGCAGGATTTCCAGCTGAAATTCCTTTCTTCATCTCTTATCAGAGTGTCTTCCAGGATATTTGTAGCTCTTTCTCATTGTATTCTCTCCTCTAGACCCTTTGCATTCCTTGTTCCCTCATATTTCTTCATCAGGAATCTTCCATAAAGGAAACATTATTTTGAAATATCTCTCAGTAGATTTTTAGAAGACTTTTTCACAGCCTGAACACAACATTCAGGAAGCTAAACAAATAATGTAATCTAATTCTGCGCTCTGAGGTATGAAATGACTGCTTGCTAGTGGTAGGGAATAGCTCCCCAGTTCCAGCATACACTGTGCAGTATTTCTGATTTAACTAAACATAGCTTTGGAGTGACGCTGCAATTGGAGACTATGCAGAGGGAGGGGACGTGCCTAATCCACACTTACTTGGCTTTGGCTTTGGTGTGACCAGGGAGGTGATACAGCATGGTTAGCTATAATAGGAATGTCACACCTCCCAGAGCTTTTCTCATCCTTTTTATGGTTTCCAGTTTGCCTGGCTGTCCTGCTTCCTTTAGTATAATCAGCTGTTTGCAGAGGTGGTATTGCCAGCTGGTTACACCAATACTCAGCTGATGTAAGCTGATTTACACCATTTGAGAGTCTGACTCTGAGTACTCTGTTGCCCCCAGAGCACTGATATTTAACAAAGAGATCACAAAGTGAGCTGAAACTGATTGCAACAAAGTAGTCCAGTTCTTGCACCTCCTAAGAACATGATTTCCCTCTCTGTACATAAACTAGCAGTTCACTTTGACCATGACCTACCTACATCTAATATAAGAGTCAGTAAAAGCTAAGTATTTATATGCAAACTAAATTTTTAAGGTACTCATGTGACACATTTGACAATTTAAGCTTTCAGTTAACTCCTTACTGTTCCTATAAGCACAATGCCAGCATGACAGAATGCCCTAAAAATGTGGTGACAGGGACTAAAGAAGTCTTGTTCTCCTAGTGTCTGAGATTAGGAAACATCATACACCCAATCTATGTCTAAGAAATTGCAAAGTAATATCACATTACTGCCAGATCACAGCTTCCAGCTTAAGTGGGTATGGACAACCATTAATGCTTCTAGGCCCTCCCTTACTGTCCCTTGCTCACACTTCTTATTTATATCAAATGTTTCAGACTGGTTATCTACATGCTGGTCTGCAGGAGATTGATTGGAGATGCAATTCCTTGATAGTATCAAGATGCAAGTAATAAATACTGAGCTGTTATCTTATATATCCACACTATGGTTGTTCTTTTTTTAATCCAGTGACCTATGCACTAATCAGGTGCTTTGTCATTTTTTCTGACCTGAAAACATTTCCTGTTCTTATACTTCTCCTTCAACCTTAAGAACCAAAACCCCCACAACACTGAGATCAAGGAAAGTTTTCCACTGATTTCAGTGGCCTTTAAATCAGGAACTAACATGAAAAATTTGTAACAAGTATGCCAGGAAACAGTATACATTTACATTTTTAATAGAGATGGGAAGAAATATTGCTCTTATTTGTGCTCCATAACCCCTATCATCCTTGGATAATCTGAAATATTTTTCCTGCTCTTTCTGTTATGTGGACTGGTAAAGAAAAGGAGGAGACAGAAAGGTGCTCTTGAAATGCACATATAGAATCTTGCAGCCCACTAGCAGGTCATTAGTCAACACAGACTCCTGTGCTGAAATTTCACGTAAGAAGTGTTACTCTGAACTCAGGAACTATTTGGTTCACAGCTGCAACCACTGCCAGTCTGAACTGATTGGTGGCGCACTTCCCTAGTTGTACTACTACTGTTTTCTCCAAATTGGTTCCATCTAATCCCTCAGAGGATTCAAACTTATCTAGGTTTTGGAAGAAACCTAGCTCCATTTTATTAAGGGAAGAACTTTAAAAGAGTGCTTTTATTGACTATCCATGTCCTGCATCTGCAAGTCTTCTTCAGTCAAATGCTCCACTACAAGCCTTCTACTGTAGTGCATGCTTGTGATCAAATGTCCCATTAGAAACTTCTTTAGACAGGCAGGATCAAAACTCCATCTACTGAGCCAGTGCACCCATCCAGAATTCATACTGAACTTCCCCCAGGAAACGAAGAACTTTTCTCGTCATTTGCATACAGCTGCTAAGTGTTGCACAGTGCAGCTGGACTTGAAGTTTTCCCTATCAGCTCCTCGCAACATTTTAATCTTCTAATGGCAAATGACAACAGACAGAAAGACCACCCTGTTAACTGTAGGAATATCATAAAAATTGAGAAAGAAACGAGAAATGTCCCAAGCTTTCCAGTGAATATTCCATGACATACTGTATGTGATAGACCACTAATCACTCTTGATTCTATGATAAATTTGAATACTAATCCCTTCTGAATAGGGATTAAGCTTCAGCATGTAGAGGAGGGATTCATTAGAATTCATCTCATCAAGACACAGCTTGAACAAAGTTGCACAGCCCTCTGCACCGCAGACCTTTCAGTGCTGACAACCAATTGCCAAACCAGCAGAATTACTAGTGAGTGGCTAAAATCAACAAACTGTAACCTATGAATGCCCATATTTTCTCAGTCAGAAAATGATGATGTGGTGTGTCGTAGTCTGGAGAGAAACATTTTTAGGCAAAACACTTTCTAGGTAGTTAGGCAAACTGTCACACAGTCCTGAAAGTGATGGCAATAAGGGGAATGCAGCGGTGATCATGTTGACAGAGTATGAGGATGAATGTTGTGAGGCCCCATCTTTTGATTTATGCATCACTGGCCGGAGGCTCACAATACTTAAATTACTTCATTGATTCAGGATGAATCAGACTATATATTAATGCATCACTGGGATGCCCTTTCTCAGGAAACATACACACTCTGGAATAGCTTTGACCTCCTCCAAATGGTATTCATGCAAAAGCATAAAATGGTGCTTAATGCAAGATGTAATGTGTGCTTAAAAGCAGTCTCTGTTTCTTTAGCTACTGGGTAGAATCAGTGAAAATTTTGACCACCAAATTAGAAAGGCAAAACCTCCAAACTTTCAGAACTCTATTCTCAGTTTTGACTAAATTGGCATAGCTTTGATGAACACATGGAGCTTGGCTGATCACATAAACTGAAGATTTGGAATAGTCCACAATATATCCTGCTGTTGCAGGGAGAAATGTCCCCAGGCACTCTGGACTAAAATGCTTTGTTTACAGCAAATCGTGCATGTCTATGCAGCAATACAGTTCTGCATGCTCTGCAAATGCAATATGGCCGTGCTCAAGGATGACAACCTCTCACAAGTAACTCCCTTTCTCTGTGTGTTTGACAGGACCCCAGCAAAACAGTACATGAAGAACCACGGGCTCTTTATGCAGCACAAAAATAACCTTGAGACAGGTCATTAATCACAAGTTTCAACTTCATAAGGAGCACTTCACTGTCCAAGTCTCATTTGTTATGAGCAGCAGAAGTTTTAGCTAATTAATTTGAAATGTGTGCAAAAAATTAGCCAAAGATTCAGATGCAGAAACCTAATACTCTGTGACACCAGCTGTTGTTGACCACTTTTGTGGGGACTGCAAGCTTCAAAATCAATGCGCTGATCTTACTACCCATAGTGGAGTTGTTTTATCTGGAACGTGAGATATTGACCCATTTGGGTTTTGTGCTTACCTTTGGCACCTGTGAGAGAACTTCATCTTGAAAGTATGAGAGAAGAGAGAAAAGCTGCCATATAATATGCATATCTGTGTGGGAAAAAGAAGAAACAGCACAGTCTATGAAACGTTGCATCCACATCACTGGAAATCTGTTTACAAATGCTGGTACCAAGCACCGTGACATGGTTGTTGATAAAGTAAATGGTATTACTAGATAGTAACTCTTATAATTTTAATTAGATTCCTGTGAATACCTCAAGCTTTTGCAAATAATGCATTGATATTAACTAACATAACTCTATTGACTACAACAGTGCTATGCTGATGTGAGCAACTTGGGGTTATGGCTCACTATATTTTGTTTGGCTGAATTAGCACCACTTTATTGTTGCTCTCCATTAATACCCTGGGCAGGGAGTTTACTGCCAGGGGTGTTCATGGAAACAATGAATTCTGTGTATGCTGTGATTGAGAGCAACATACAAATTCTTAATTCAGAGTATGTGAAGAAAGTAGCCAAATCTGAAAATCAAAGTTATTCAGCACACATACAAAACCAGTATCATGGAACTTTCAGATTTCTTACTAAGGGTGATAGAAATTTATGGTAAACCTTGTAAATAAATTAAAATGCTAGGAATTAGCCATACAAATTATTTAATTCATTGTTTGAGATAAAAAAAATTAAGAAAAAGCAAATCACTCTCAAAAAGCTTAATAATACAAAAAGGCTTATATCACTGACAAAAAGTATTCATTTACTGCTAATTTAGGATCAATACCAAAGAAAATTTTATACTCCATAGATTAGGGTATAAACATCAAAGATAATTTTCTATGTGCATTCCAAATATTTGGCTAAGCATTTGGGTGAATGTAGAAGTTTGGTTTTTTTCAGTCAAATATTATTTATTGTTCCCCATAATTAAAATTGCAGTGGCTATTTTCATATTCTATGACTCATGACAGAAAGACACTTTTTTTTTGAGGTTGGTTAGACAGATTGGTGCAAAATGAAAGGTACAGAAATGTCAAAAGTTAAACAAAAACCACACACTGACAAAAGTGCATGTGTGGAAACCCGGACTTGATGCATCCTGAAAGATCTGTAGACTGTTGAGTGTAGACCTAGGTTCTATGCTTTGAGTGTCTTAGCAAGACAACCTGTTTCACCCAAGAGTATCCCCACACCAGGATGCTGTATCCAATTTTTAAAAGAGCTCAGCCAAACATATGCTTAGGTTGTAATTTCTACAGTAGTGTGTTGAAACTTTTTGTCACAAACTATTAAAATAGAAAACATCAAAACTCCCTACCTTGAGAAAACATCTTACAAAGCAACTTATTAGCTAATAAAATGTTGATTTAACACGAAAAGTCTGTCGCAGAAAGCTTGCAGAATTTTACTTATTGCATTGGAAT
The DNA here is from genome assembly GCF_964188355.1 of Buteo buteo. Classification (NCBI taxonomy): domain Eukaryota; kingdom Metazoa; phylum Chordata; class Aves; order Accipitriformes; family Accipitridae; genus Buteo; species Buteo buteo. The sequence goes on from NC_134204.1 coordinate 40,169,646, forward strand.
CACCCTTCAATTCAGGGAGTTTATGCTAATCCAGTCTTTTCACAGAAAAAAGCTGTTGCAAACCAGTGCGGGGGAAGGCACATTTTTGCCTTACAGATGCAGTAACAGTTAGTGTCCACTTGAGGGCACGAAGAAGAAAGTCCTAAACAGGTGAGTGAGCTGGTAAGCACAGACGAAAGGGATTGCTCTGTCTTAGCAGTGAAGTTTGACCATGATTAACTTGTCAAATATGGGCACAAGTCAGTTCTAAGTTCAGCCCTTGTGGTCAATTCAAAATGTGGATAGTTGCACAAGAGACAAGAACAGTAATTTCTTCTGCGGTAAACTTGAGCTTTCTCTTGCTGTCAGAGATGAAAGTTAAAAAACCATCCTGGTCATTGTATTATCATCCTTCTGTCTTTCTTGCTCTCATCATATAGTTCTACCAGTGTCTTTCAGAAAGCACACATAAAATCTTGTATGCTGTGTGAATTTTACTTAAATACTTGAAAGCTGTAATTTGTTAGACTACATCGAACATACATTTTGTTATGACATAGGAGAAATAGTCAATATATGCATAATACATAAGGGGGTGAAATGTAACATACTCCAGGAGGGCGAATTTTAAACTAAGACTCTTCTTATTTGCAAAGAGACTGGTTCAAAAGAAGTCATATGACAATAATTTCCTAATGGAACGTGCTTCAAGGTGTATCTGATGAATACTCTTATGTAAGGTAAAAAAGAATCCTGCATTAGCAGGCTGACAAAAGCTCTGTAAGATTATCCTGCCTTCTCTATGCTAACACAGGATGACAGAATATTCTTGAGAACCTTGTCAGTTCAATATTAAATGATTTATATGTTGAAACCTCTCCCATACCCTTGGGAGACTTGCAGTCCACCTGACAACATTCCTAGAGTAGTCTTCCTCATCCTGATTCTTTTCTCAGCTTTATTCTACTACCATTAAATTAATTATGTTCCATCACCTGTAAATAACAACTTCAGTTCTGTGACAGTAGTTACAAACTGTACATGACTACAAGTCATCATAAATTGGTTTTTTTTCCCACTATTTGGCACTTGTTCAGTCAAGCTATATATAAGCAGCTGGTCAAATTTTCCTTGTAATTCTCCTCTTTTTGTCCTGCTGATCTTCAATCTGCTCTTCTTAAAATTTCCTTCATTTAGCCAATACCTCTTCAATGTGCCTGTAACTAGAAAGCTGGAGCCATCTAAGGTATGTAGAATGCCTTTCTCTATCATTATTCCTATGTGTAGGTCAAAGTACAACAGGTTTGGGGTGGGTTTTTTTCACACTAAAGCATTGCCAAGCATCTAATCTATTATGCAATGGTCAAGGTGTTCTGTACCACCACTAAAATTTACTGGAAATAAAATAGATAAAACTAGTTAGAGGCTAGAGGCACTCAGAAGAGCAGCGGGCCACTCAGACATTGTGCTCTTTATTTAAATCTTAGGAAAATCTTTTGTTTTGCATGTGGTGGTAGGAATCCAAAAGGAAACAGTGGAACATAGTACATTTTCTGTCCACACATGAGTATTACTTGCCTTCCTTTTTTCTAGCTACAGGTTGTCACTCCCTGCAGAATTCCTGCTGGCGTTGTACTGTACTGACCATTTCCCTGGAACAGGAATCTATCAAGCCAGTCTTTGCTACCAGCAACTTAAGAACAACTCTCCCAGTTCGGACCAATACTCCATGCATGCAGATCAGCATCACAGTTATTATCTACAAGACATTAAGACACAGAGGAGAAGCTCTGTGTCATGGTGAGGAGGTGAGGTTTAGGAGTTTCACTCTTTCCAAGCCGTGTTCCACTTCTTGTGACCAATATACGTGAATTGCTCTGCAAGGGCAAAGATCCTGAGCAGACATCAGGGAATGGGTGGGGGGAGTGCCCAGGTATGTGTATCCACCATGATTAAGTATCTAAAGATGGATAACCTCCAGCTGGATGGGACACATCTGGGGACAAGAAGGGCACCAGGATTGCACCTTAACATCTGCAGCGTGGCATCCCCAATGATGGTCTGAAAAATCTCTGGGTGAAAGTCACCATCCCTCTGGAGTGGGCTTTGCCCAATATACAGGTAATACTGTTGCCCAGGAAAACACAGAGTCACAAAGCAAAGAGCTAGCAAAAATGGGAGACTAGTCTAGTCTGATGAAAAAAGGCAAAAGTACGTCCACCTGAAGCAGAGACCTGGGTAAGCATAAGAATAGTGTGAGAAAATACAATACTTTCCCAACTAACGCTCTCCCATGATATTTTTAATTTAGATGTTTTCTTGATCCCTATATACTTTACCTCTTTAACACAACTCAAAGGATGTATTTTCCAAGTATTTATCCGCTTTCTATTGAACCTACATGTACTTTTTGCATCTATAATACTGTTGATGAGAAGTTCCACAGGTTTACTGCCTTAACAAAAAAGGTTTATGTTCAACTCTACCTGTGTTGCAGCAGATCATTATCATACAGCTGGAAATGCTGCCAATAATTAAGTCTATCTCCCCTGTTTCATGATTGACTTGCAGATTTTTCTGAATTTGCCAAATGTTAACAATTAAGGCTGAAGTCTTTGCAATTTTTTAAAAAAATTATATTCTTCAGCAACAAGTCACATTTACTTCTGGATGATTTATCACAGGAGAAATACATATCTTCACTCAGTTAAGAACAGACTGTCAACTATTGAAAAAAAGTATAGGAAGTCCACCTTTAAAACTGGGCCAAGAAATGTTGCAGATGGAGAGGGATACCCTTTGTGCCAGAGTCTCATATTTTCAAATACATGGGGAAAACATGCTTTCACATACAGTGAAAGCAGAACATGTTTAAAAAAAATTAAAAAAAATTTCTCAGTTTGAAGACAGTCATTAGAGACTTGGCAGCTGAGCCACGAGCACTGAATGAAGCTGGGGTCCAGGGGAAAAAAGATAGCATGTGATCATGTAATTAAGGCACACACACGAGGGATGAATTAAGACTGCATGTGCCACTTTAATTCTAGCATTTCTTAACTTTTCCTTGCTTTACTTTGCAGTCTTAATTTTCATTTAATGCAGTTGTGCTGTAATTAATAAATATTCTTAATGAGTCCAAGGCTGGCATCCTTCCCTTAGCAGTTGTGAGAAGAGCTCCCTGTCTGACTTTCTATTTGCCACCTATCATTTATCTCTGAACTAAGCAATTATGGTACTTCAGTAATAAAACCGGTTTTTACATAGCTAGGCTTTGCTTTTACTTTTGATATCTGCAGCATTCAGCATATTTTCTACAGTAGTGCTAGAGAACTATGGGGGAACACTTTCTGTTTAGAGATTACTCGCTCAGTTTTTCTTAAACACTGGAAAACTCCTCTGAAGACTGAAGGATGAAGAGTATTTGAACCATTTTGCAGTTTGCACACTGCTATCCTATCCAATGCGAATGATTTTCCCAAACATATAGAGCTGTCATTTCAACAGCTTCACTGAAATCTGGACACATTTCTAGTTAAGCTGTTTCTGTAGCTTAAAACAATATTGTAAAGGAGTTTTTTGCTGGGTGTATGTCACCATTGTATTCACCACTCTAGGGGCTGTCTGCCATCTATTTAACAAATATCTCAAGCACATTCAGAATTATTTCTGTGATACTCCATTTTAGTATGGGGCTCTTTCTCATTCATATTATTCTTTGGCCAATACCAAGCCACGGCATGTCATCTATGAATCTGCAGCAAGCCTACCTGTCTAGACTCAGTCAGCAATAAACACTCAGTGTTACAGGCAAGTGCATACAATGCAATCCTGAAGAAGATTTATAATCTTTAATGAAAACATTGAAAATAGCACAACATATATGTAGTTTCTGGGCTAGCTCACTTTCTTTCCTCAGAAAGAGAGGCTATTTCTCATCATAGTGTGAAACAGCAGGATTATGGAGAAGAAATACAGTCCACTACTAAAGATAAAGCAAATAACTGACAACATTTATTCCAGCTATAGTATAGCATTATTATTATAATAAGTAATCATTGACAAATATTGACAAATATTTATGTGTAGACAGATTCTTGGAGAATTTGGAGACAATGAGAAAATTTGTAGCAAACGGTGGACAATGCCATTTAAGAGATTTGTTCCCAGTGCAACACAGTAGCTGATTTCAAAGGAATGAGGTGAGAGTTTGATTGGTTTTCAGTGTGCTATGTTAACAAGAAATTTGATAAAATATTGGGCTTTTTTTAAATCACCTCAACTTTATTGCTGAGGATGCAATACTGAGATTGTGCCACTCACAAAAGCACTGACACTAAGCTTTAAAGATATTGTTACAGAACTGAATTTTGTTAAATAATGCAAATAGTAGCAGATATTTTTGTATCACATCTCCTTGATCCTTAGCTATGTGGTGCCAAATACACGCTTAATATATCTCTATCGGAGTGATAGTCAGGGATGAAATTAGCTCTGTTTTCATGGTACTCAGTCACTTGTGTGTACCATCTCCTATATTACCAATATGTTCTAATCTTCTCAAACCACTTAGAAGACTGAAAAATGATCCTTAAAGAAAAGCCAGAGAAAACCTCCAATAAGAGGGATTGAAATGATCATTAGTATAGAAAAATGAAACTCCTAGAGCTGGACCCATAAATATCAGACTTTAATATGCATGTGTGTATGTATGCACACACACACTTGTAGAGAGAGAAAAATATGCATTGTCATTTCTCCCTTACCTACAATGTTTTCATTTATAGCATTCAACAGGTGGATTCCTCAGTCAGTCTGAAATAACTGAAAGAACAATTAATCTCACTATTTCTATCCCCTAATAACCATACAATATGGTAGTCAGAAGTTCACTAGCATGTATGGAGGGTGGCTAAAGTTATGTGATTTTTCTAGGTACAAACTCCACAAGGAACATCATACGTCCTTGAAAAGATACTGTGTGGCATTCCTTTTGCTTGATGAGAACTAAAGGTATTGTGTCTCCAGCAGCTCAAACAAATACCTTGACTTTACTAGTTAACATTTTCTACTTGACAAACTCTTCAGACTGGAAAAGTCAGCGGTCTGCTTTAGCAGGATCCACCCTGATTGTATCTCTTAAATTTGGAAATCCTTGTCACTGTTAGCATGCAAACATGGAATTTCACATGTCAGAGAAGAACATATGGAAAATAATTTAAAGTGAATTCACCACTTAGTTTAAAAGGGAGTTATAAATTTCTATAAGAAGATTAGTACTTTCCTCATTAACTTTCTGATTTTGGTTTCAAAGGCCATGAGTTCTGTCTCTTTCAGAATACAAGCAACCAACATTAAGAGAAAAGAAATATATCTCCAAATCCTCTGTGCAACCTTTTAAGTTCTCTAGACCTAGCATATATCTATTACAAGACTAAACTGAACTCATGTGGGACAATCAACTTCATGTAATGCTGTACAGCTTTTAATAAGCACTTATGTAAAAAGCAGACTCTCCCTCACTGCCCTGACTCAAACCAACACGTGGAATGCATGGGGTTAATAAAATCTCTTACAATATTTTGGGCTGGGTTTGGATGAGGGAAGAATGTGAAATTCATAATAGATTAATTCTGTAGCACAGATAACCAGTTCCCAATTTAACATCTCAATTAAGTTGCACTGTATGTGGTTGGAGTTTGTGAACACAGATGATGAGAGCTGATTAAGTTTAGCCTAGCTGCAGTACAACATTTTGTTAGATATAAGATTCAAAACAGAAATACCCTTAGAACTCATGGTTTTATTTTCAGAATATGTTCTCTCTTTGTCCCCAGTTTTTTATTCTTAATACTATGACAGTTCTGCAACTTCTAGTGAAAGATCTGTGTGACTGGAAAGCAAGTTAGTACGATAAGACCTCATATTAAAACCAGCCATTTTAAAATGGGAAGGGAGTATATATTTCTCTAAAATCCATTCAGTTCCAAGCACTTTCAGATGATTGAGTTGTGCATAAAATTTTTTGTCATCAATTACTGAGTATACTTATGGCATCCTGTGGGCTTAGAGAATGACACATTATTAATTTTACTATCATCTGTCTAGCAAGGTCTAGCAGTTGCAGGCTGACCATGGAATCAAGCAGGTGCAACACTCTGCTAACATTACTTCTTTGTTAAGCTGGGTTGAATACCCTGATAATGCACAGGAAATATGATCTGATACAGTTAGTTAGTGATGATTCTTATGTTCCCACCTTTGAAGAAAGCTTTAATTCAGAATGCACTACTGAATTCTGTAACCAATGTAAAGGACAGAAAAAGAACAACTGCAGAAACTTTAATGGAATGAGTATGGAATAAAACCAAGATGAGAAAGAAATCTTTTTGACTGATGTGTGATAGCTTAACTGAACAGTGCTAAATACCTCCAGACAGTCCTTTGCACAAGGTATATGTAATCAACTGGCTTTTTTTTTTTGAACTTTGATGATCATTTATTTCAAATTATTTACTTATAATGGGCATCAAGCACCAAACACTTCCTGCTTTCTAACATTTTCCCTTCCCTAATTTTTCATAAAAGGAATCTATTTTAAGAATCCACACTGTTCTGTCCTGAATAAGAATACCTTCAGTCATATTAACTAGCATTCAAGGCAGTCATATTAACTAGCATTTAAGGACAGGTTTCCTTGGCTGAGTGCAAACCATTGCCACCACATCCCCCTTTTCTTTGAGTCACCTTAGAGCTGACTCCACTTTGGAGAGTCTGTGGGAACACTGTCACATGAAGAGAGCTGGGTATAACTGAGTGTTACTACAGTCAAATGATCTGCCCTATAGGAGACCTCTTGTGAGTTAGGGATAGGCTGCTAATCCCCATTTTAGAGATGAAAAATTGGTACAGTGAAAGACTAAGACCACTTGATAATCTATTCCTGTTGAATTCAGTGTGAGGCTTTTGTTTAAATGGGAAGCTGTAGACACATGGCTAAGTGACTTGGCCAAGGTGATGCAGCAAATCTGTGGCAGGGCAGAGTATCTCACCAGCCTGTGGATTAAAATTTTCTGAGCATTGAGCCGTGCTTTCTCCATGTCATCTTAGTTTTCCAAAATCAAAAAGAGATAACTCCAGAAGCGATTCTTCTGAAATCTATGGAGTTCCACAACCAAGAAGTTACTGAGAAACTGTAGGATTTCCGGAAGTCCCATCCTTTTTTTCTCTACATGTGAAACAATGAAGCAGTGCACTATTGAAACTGCTGTATCTGAAATCCATTAGATTACTATCACCAGCAAAATCTGACTGCTATCTTAAAAGAATAAAACATTAATGATAAAACAAACAAACAAATCCTATGCAAACAAATGATAGTCTGCAATATTTTTTTTAGATTAATTTTAAGAGCAAAGAGTAGTTAAAGCAGCAGGGCTAGCCTCATGTTCACCTCTGTGTCCATGTCGCAAACATCACTAAAATTAGGCCACATAAAAGTGTGAGGTGTCAGCTACTTTAGGTGACATTTGAAATGATATAATATGGAGAGTATTTATGGAAACCAATGGAGATTATTTTAAATGGGAATTGATGGTCACAACCTGTTTCTGTTAAAATCATCAGGTGATTTACCCTCAAAGCAAGTAAACTGTGTAAAGGGCCCATCTTTTCCAGTATGCAGGCAAGCCACTGAAATGGGATAGAGGACATTGACTGTCACAGAAGTCAGGACCATCATGAGAATAAGCTTAATATCTGTCTGCATAAATATGATATTCATTGCCAGGCTATGCATGTGCTTGTACAGAGCTTATGGTATCTGGTAATAGGATAAATAATGAGGGAGAAAGCAAATGGTCCATGTAGGTCACAAATGCCTTATGGTAAAAATACTGGCTTTCATGAACAATTTGGATGTATTTGCTCATCCCATGCAAAAGGAGACAAAAGGCACTAGATTTTTCTACATCTTACTCATTTTGTTGGGGAATTAGAACATTTTGTCACATTCACCTTGACATTTACATCTTCCACTCTATCTGGAAGCAAAGAGATCATTTTATATTGCGCCTAGTTTCCTTTTGAATCAGAATACTTCTCTACCTCTTTCATGTAATGCCTTAATAAGTTTCTATCACAATCTTTTTCATGTAGTCAAATGCATTTGATCTCCAACAAATTTATCACTCAGTACTTCTGATTGAAAAAATAAAATCTGGATGCCTTTGAAGAATTGTTCTGCTTTGCTGGAGAGTAAATGGATTTTTTTTGAAAATTAGAGCTCTGACAGCTTCTTGCTATATGTATATATGCATGTATGTGTGTGTATGTGCAGGGGGAAGGGAGCTTTATGCTTATTACAACAGGAGATCTCACTGTTAGGATATGAAACATAGATTGGCAAGACTTTATTGTTGAATGGGCTACACTTTGCCCACACTTCTACCAATGTATTAAAATAATTTTATAGTGTAAAATGGACAAATTCTAGCTAGAAATCCTCCTGATTACCATACCAGCAATGGTCAGAAGACTAATTAGCTCTATTAATTTGTCTAATCCAGTAGGATATGAAAGGTGAAAGAGGATGGGTGTGTGAAGGGGGAGACTTTATATACTTTTTTTCCTTTCCCATTTTCATATTTTCCATTTATATATATTAAAAAGGTAAATCCTTGCAAAAGAGAATGAAATACCTGCAGATTTAATTTCAGTGGTTTTCTGTATTTTATAACCCGATTTTCTCATATGACCAGCCACCTGAGTTAGAAAGATAGACAGATGATTGACAAAATTTTCTGAAATATCTGCATGGCATAATAAATGTATAGATACCTGAGGTAGCTCTAAATAAACTCGTTTAAATACAGAAGCAACATGGACATGTTTGCATTGCTCTAATATGGACAAATTGACATTCCTTTAGGGATTTCAGAACCAAACCCTACTTAAATGTAAAAGGTCAGTCAGTCTCTTTCCAAAATTGTATAAAATTGCTTTTGAAAACCTTGTGCACTATTAAAACCTCTTAGGTTTACATCTGATGGTGAGGTTCAGCGTATTTCAATCATGGTTTAGTTAGTTGGTCCCAGATATTCATCCGACACAGGGAGAGTACTCCCATTAAAACACCAGGAGCTATATATGCCATTTCTTGAAGTACTGAGTATTTTTCTTTCTTTTTTTTTTTTTTTTTTAATGTGGAAAATATTCCCCCACCTTCTTCTTCTGACAATTTGGAACAGCAAGCAGGGAGCTGGTAGAATTTTTTACGTTTGGAATGTGCTGCAATTCCATAAAGCCAATCAGTAAATGCAGAGGGTGAGTATAGACAGCAGCTCAGCAGTTATTTTACACTCAGTCTTATGGCTTGTGGGCAGTATGAACAATTCAGGGAATTCCCAGCTCACACTCCTTTGTTCATTTGCTATCCAATGCATTAGGTAGCATCAGCCTTTTAACACAGCACAGTGTAAATGAACCACATATGTGCAATAGATCCAGTTATGTGATGGATTAAACCGATGCAACATATATCTATTGCCAGTGCAGCTGGAAGAAGTTATGTGTCTCCGAAGCGTATTCTAGCAGAAAGGCTGTGTCCCCCTAAATTACATGTGCCCAAAGCATATAGACTGCTTTGGCATTGTCACTGAGGTTGAGTAAAAGAACTATCAGAACTAGAATACTACACATAAGAAAAACAACAGTGAGCAAAATGATGCTACTTTGCTGTTCTGGAGCTTGACTCTCCTTTCATGTGTCCTATTTTACATCTACGGAAGTTTGGAAGATATAACACTACTGAAAAAAGTGAAAGTACAATTGGACCTATATAGCACTTAGCTTTTCATTTGAGGGCTGCCAAGCTTATGGTAAACATGACAGAAACCTCCATGGAGGATGATTCATCATATCCCTAGAAGTTCAAATATCATCTCACCTAGTCCAGAAGGATGCAAACAGTGAGAGAGGATGGCTTTGTAAGAGGAGATCATTGATTTATTTGAGGTCATGCCCTAATTTTGAAATTTCTCCACTGGAAGACACAAATCCAGCCACATGGCCACATAGTCTTATCAGAGCTTTGTGCTCAGTTGTGGCCTTCTTTAGAATTTCTGTGGAACTTGATTTGCATCTGGATAAATGCTATAACTCAGTCTAATTAATAGCATGAATGAAAGGCTGTTTAAAAAAAAATAATAAAGTTTTGGGTTGGATAGTGTTTGTTTACTTTTTTTCCTTGTTCTGCTTCCTAGCTTTGGAGCCCTTTCCTTGGCACTATATTGTGTGCAAGGGCTGTGGGATTGTATGTAACTAATCTATATTTTTATGGTCTGTGGGTCTGATGCGGTTAAATCTATGGCCTTGTTCAGTGCCTGCAGAAGTCAATGAGAACATTAGCTTCAGTGGGCTCTGAATAGGATGCAGAGACATTTACTAACCAGACAATTAGTTTCTGTTCTTTTCCACTAAAGCATATAGTGAAAAACTGTAGGCAGGATTCTGATCCCATTTAAATCACTGTGAAAACTCACTAGGACCAAGATTTGACTCCATGTAAACCAGAAATGAAATAAAGAAAGGAGAAGAGAAAGAACAGCAACAAACATCTTTGTGTATAGCACTGGTGCTGGCAACCATTTCAAAGCACTAGCCAAGCTGTTATCTCACTCCGCTACAGGAAGAAACAAAGCACTAAGAATTTGTTTCTGTCAGTGTTTAAGAAGACTCTGCAAACTTTGTTTCTGCCCTTAGCAGAAATAATTTGCACTCCTAAAATTTTTGAAACTTTTCCAAGTCTTAAAAAAAAAGAGTCATGTAAAGTAGTTGCTGACTCTGCCTCCTTTTTCAGTTGTACACCCTTGAGGTGTGTTAGTGAGGCTGTGAAGTTGGATATGTTAGGTGTAGAGTTTATGAATATGAAAAGCAGTAAATTTGCATGATTGTGGTGTACCAGTCATTGAAATTCACTCCTGTTTAAGCAGAAAGGATGTATCAGTGCATAAAACGTTTAATTAATGAACACTAAATCTTTAAAATAAAAGCTAAACTTAAAAATGAAAGAAAGAAGAAAGAAAGAGACAGATTTAGCTCTAAATGCATTTCATTTTTGAGAATCTTTCAAGATCATCTCTGAAGATCTAGTGTCAACACTGTTGCAGGTTCAAAACTCATTTCTGCTGCCTATTGCACTGTTTTAAACTTTTACTTCTAAAATCAAAACAAGGGAATGTAACCTCCCGTTTGTAGTTTCTCTTTTATAAAATGAAAGGCTTCAAATGGCACAAGGGCAGCAATTATGCCATCCAAACCCATCATGACAGAGTTCTAGGGATAGCAGTGAAGCGGGCTGGAAAAAGGCAAAAGATTTCAAAAGTAGGCATGAATTTTATTCCATTTATTCCTGTATTCTTTCATGCTTTTTTGGGATCTTGAGATTAAGAAAACTGACTCCCTATTACCATTCCCTTGGGACAATTATACCTAATTAAGGTAGGAAATGCATTTTGGTGCAATAGCAATACAATAATATTCAATAATAACTATGCCACATATTCATAGTCATATTTTTGGTGTAGCTCTTGAAACAGCTAGAATATTCTTTTGAAGTTGGCATTATTAGAAATTACTTTTGCTAGGCTACCTTTTTATTTATTCAGGCCAAACTACTCATAAATATTTTGAAGCACATTGGCCAGAATCAACAATATTAGCTATCATACTAATTTTAAAGGAAACATATTTCAACACTCATGGTAAGTTAAAAATGTGCAACTGTCTTCTGCAGGGATGATATACAAATTGGCTCTCTTCAGGCAATTAATCTTACACCTTTCAACAACCACTGCACAAAAAAATTATAGGTTATGAAAACTGGAGCCTACAAGCAGTCAATGGGCCTAGGATACTGGGCAGCCAGATTAGGCACCACAAAAACATGTTGTTTACCACACTTATTTCCTGTCCTACATAAAAAGATAAAGCAGTTTTAAAAGGCACTCATGCAAATTTTCGATTTGTCTCTAAAAAATTTCAGAAAATATTCGGCTTCATGGTTTGTTTAAGCTTAACTCATTACTCTTAAGGAAGACATGTTCATGAGAAATATTTGGACAGCTGAACTGGATGAATACCCAGAACTGATACAGAATTTCAGTCCTCAAAGTTCTGCTAAACGGTTTACTTTGCTGATATCCATGGTTTTTGGTGTTTGGGTTTTTTTTTAGTGTTTTTTTTTTTTTTTTTAAATTTAAGATTAATCTTTGCACAGTATGAATTCTGCTTGATTGCTGAGAATTGTAAAGTTCAGCAAGGACTCTAAATTCTGAACTGCTATAAGGAAAATTGTTCTCATGATGCCTGCAAGTACTGGCTGGAAACAAGAAACACTCAAAATAGTATTTAAAAACTTCAACAAATTCCAATGCAATTAAAGATGAAATGGAGGCAGAGCATTATTTAGGGTAAAAAAAAGAAAAGTTTTGTTGCTTACATTGATGAGACACAAACAATCAACAATCAAACATTTGAACGGCCAAAATAAAAAAAAACCAAACACCTCACAATATATAATATTAAGAAACAAATTTACCTGAAAATTTGTTCTACTTCTACTCATTGTAAGGCAGAAAAATCATGATGATCACTATGAGAAAAAAAAAAAGTAAATCTGTTTAGCAATATTAATCAGATGGGGCTAAGATTAGATATTTGGATTGGCTAGTGTAGAATGAGAGATGAGATGGAGCTGCAAGACTACTGGAATACTGTGTGTCACTTACCCCATGATTTCAGCATCACCAGAAGGTCACCTTATTTAAATTGCTTGCTATATGAGAACTTTAATACTGTCTACTGTCAATGGGAAAAAACAAACAAACAAACAAACCCAGAAAAAACCCAAAACACTACGATTTGGGGGGTGTGGGTGGTTAAAATTGCCATCATTTGGAAATGTGAAAGAATTCTTCTAGACTTATCTGAACTGCAACCATAGATTACAGAGCTAGACAGGGTCTCAAGGAATCATCTTGTCTGTTCCTGCCTTTCAAGGCAGGCTATGCTTGAAGAGGTCATTACTTCATGCTGACAACACACAGTGCCTGCTCAGTGCTTTTTGTTTCCATTGCGTTCTGAACCTCACAGCCAACCTTAACATCTGAGCACACAGAGACAGAATCACAGAATGGTTGGGGTTGGAAGGGATCTCTGGAGGTCATCTGATCCAACCCTCCTGCTTATGCAGGGCAAACTAGAGCTCGTTGCCCAGGACCGTGTCCAGATAGCTTTCAAATATTTCCAGGGATGAAGATTCCATAACAACACTGGGCAACCTGTGCCAGTGCTTGGTCACCTTCACTGTGAAAAAGTGTCTCCTGATGTTCAGAGGGAATCTCCTGTGTTTCAGTTTGTGCTTATTACCTGCTGTCCTATCATTGGGCACGACTAGAAAGAGCCTGGCTCCTTCTTCTTTACATGCTCCCTTCAGGTATTTGTACACATTGATGGGATGCCCCCCGAGCCTTCCTTTCTCTTCAGGATGAGCAGTCCCAGCTTTCGCAGCCTTTCCTCATAGAAGATGTGTTCAAGTCCCTTAATCATCCCCACGGTCCTTCACTGCACTCTCTTTAGTATGTGCATATCTCTTGTGTACTGAGAAGCCCAGAACTGGATACAGCACTTCAGGTGTGGCCTCACCAGTGCTGAGGAGAGGGGAAGGATCACCTCCCTCCACCTGCTGGCTACACTCCTCCTAATGTAGTCCAGAATACTGTTGGCTTTCTTTGCTACAAGGGCATGTTTTTGGCTCACATCCAGCTTGATGTCCACCAGAACTCCCCAGGGCTTTCTCTGTGAAGCTGCTTTCCAGCCATTTGTCCCCCAGCATATGTTGGTGCACAGGGATACTCTTTCCCAGGTCAGGACTTTGCACTTCACATTTTTGAACTTCAGCTGAACTTCACTTTTGAACTGTCAGCCCTCTTCTACAGCCTGTTGTGGTCTTTCTGGATGGCAGCACAACTCTCAAGTGCATCAGGTGCTCCTCGCAGTTTTGTGTTAGCAGCAAACTTGCTGAGGTTAGGCTCTGCCCCATCATCCAGATCATTAATGAAGACATTGGGCAGGATTGGACCCAGTATTGATCCCTAGGGTACAATGTTAGTTACTGGCCTCCAACTAGACTCCGTACCACTAATCACATCCCTCTGGGCATGACCATTCAGCCAGTTTTCAATCAACCTCACTGTCTGCTCATCCAGCACATTCTTCATTAGCTTCTTTACAAGGATCTTATAGGAGATAGAGTCAAAAGCCTTGCTGAAGTGAAGGCAGGCAATATCAGATACTCTCCCCTCATCCACCAAGCCAGTCATTTCATGGGATTATCAAGTTGGTGGGGCATGATTTCCCCTTTGTGAATCCACACTGACTATGCCTGATCATCCCCATGTCTTTTAAGAGTCTGGAAATGATTTCCAGGGTTAGCTGTTCCATCACCCTTCCAGGGATCGAGGTGAGGTTGATGAGCCTGTAGCTCTGTGGATTCTCCTTCTTACCCTTTCTGAAGACAGGATTGACATGTAACACACCTGACCTCTGTACTCCTAAGAGAAATGTCCGGGAACATAGTTTGGCTTTGAAATCTTATGGTTCTGGTGGCTCCAAATGACATTTTCTCTGCATTTTGATTCCAATTCAGACAAACCTCTATGGTTTAGAGCCCATTTAAATCCCAAATCAAGGTGTCTGAAACACCAACTATCCAAACCAGACCATAAATTCCTGAATAAACAATATATCTTGTCCTCCTGGACTGGCATCTGCCACGTAACAATGTTGTGATTTCGTAGTCCAGGAGGTAGTGTCAGCTGAGAAAATTTTTTCATTATTGATATTTACCTAATTTGGTGCTTTGAAAGCACCAATGTATTCTCCAGTCCAGGAGACTACTACAGTAAAAGAAATTACCATAATCTCTACAGTAGTCAAAGCTTAGTGAACCATTAAAATCAAACCAGCTCAATGAACCGAGCAGCAACAAAATAAAAGTACACTGAAAGCATGCCTAGGGCAACAACATTTGTTTTACTCCCTTCTCTAATACTGACTTTAATAAATGATGAAAAGATCCTACACTTTCTTTGTTGCCCTCCCTGCCTGGACTTCCAAGACTTTCAGGCAAATTTTCACATAGCCTCTTGATTTGATGGTCCTCATCATACAAACAGAGTCTTATGCAGAAGTGCTGATTGCTTTCAGTTCCAGTTTGCCAGATGGTGCATCCAGGATGAATGGCTACCTCTCATAATGCTGATTTTGTGTGTGTGTGCTTGTGTGTGTGCATGTGTATGAGATATTAGCCTATACACCACAGAAAAGTGAGTTCCATCCATGACATTATTATTGCAGCTCTAATGCCCTGACCAGAGTGGAAGTCCCTTTTGGATGACTTCAGAAAGCTGCGTTTTACAGGTCACTGAGTTTACAACCTCGAATCATAGGGCTTCTTTAATCTGTTTAGTCCAAGTCTAGCCAGCGTGCAGCAGGCATGGCATATTTGTTGGTATGATGAAAGTAGTTCTCTTCTTCAAACTCATCAATAAGTGACAACAGTCATTAGTGTCATCTAGAACTGACTGAACACAAAGCCATTGGCCAGTAAGAGAGTTCATATCATATTTTCTGTGAGCTTGCTGCCATCACCATTAAAGCTGGAAAAAAATAAAGTGCCTTTTTTCTTGGGGCATCCCAGTTGAAAAACAAAGAGGAAAAATGTCCCATTACCTACTCCGCCACTTCATTCACAAGGAAATGCTCTGAGTTCTTTGGCTGTGAGTGCTCTACCATCCTTGAGAAAAATTGTTTTGGATTTCACTGAAATGTACAAGTAAACAGACTAAACTGATGAAATAGAGGTAGGGTATTATCAAAGCCTCTGAAGTGATGTTGGCCTCTACCTCCTTCACTCTCATACCCAGTTTGCATTTCCCACTAGCCACAACCAGCACCAAGGGTGGCCATCAGTGAAGGCAGCAGAAGGACTGCTGGAAAGGTGCCAAACAGAGGTGCAGAGGGACTAAGCTGCCCTGGAGGTATCTTTGCTACTGTCTGAATTTCACTTCCCAAAGTCCTGTGGCCAAATGCGGCATTAATTACACTACTGCATAAAGTAACAGATGAGTTTAGGTGAACAATGATTTCACCCTCTCTCCTGGGACGTCCACTCTCTTCAAGGTGGAAACTAGACCTGTAGAGGTATTTTCTATGTCTTTGCCAATCAGGCAACGTGTACAGGAGAGTTGCACCACTTTACAAAGGAAGAAAAGACAATTTAACTGTCCAAGTTTCAGAACAAAGCTTGAAAACGCAGAGCAGGTAGACTCCAATGGCTCCAAAATCAGATGGCAAACACAGTAAGGCTGACTTCACTATGATTTTAAAAGCTGTTTTATTTTGAGCTCATGTCCAAATGTGAGAAGGAGCATAGGATGCTGCTTTTGTGGTGTGCTTTCATCTCTAGGACTTCACAGATGAGGCAATGGCATTTGATATGGAGATGCACAACTCTTGGCATTATTGATCACGTCTGCACTATCAGACATGATCAATAAGCTCACTGGCAAATGTCCAATCCCAGCATGCATTAGATTTTAGCAAGCAGCAGAGTGAAAACAATCTGGGGGCACTTTTGGTTTTGGTTTGTTTCAGGGCAATTACTAGGGGCTTACCAGGGGTCTGCTCATTAAACTAGTACTATCCAACAGCCATAAGAAGACAAAAATAAACTTGAGACACAAGGCATACAAACACCAACTCTTCCACTCAGTGTTCCCCATACTTTAAGGATGAAGTTTTGTTTATCCATGAGTCTCTTCTTTACATGTTCTCACTTGGATTGTGACTTGAAGGACAGCTGAGAACAATGTGGGAGAGTAAGACTGAGGCCAGCTGCTTGTGACAAATAACTTAAGCATCAAGATTTAGAAGCATAAATAACAGGGAGGGTACTGTGTTCAAGCTATGAGCAGAAAAAAACAAATCAGACTTTCACTGAAACAAAGCATCCCTCAGATGGGCCAGTGTATGATTTTACCTGGTGTGTATTTTTAATTATTCAAAAGACTTGATTTAAATACTGCCTGCCTTTTATCAGGTACAACCACTTGCAAAAGAAAGCCCGGACCTAGTACCTTTCCAGAAGATAACAGAGATATTTCAAACTAATCTTTGAAAAACAGACTATTGTGCTTAATAATTTTTTTCAAAATATATAAAAAAATACATGTGGACATTATTTTATCCACAGTGTCTGTATTGTTCTACACATAGTCTCAGAAAAAGCACAGGTAGCAAAACTTCATTTCCCCAAAATGCACTTCAATATATTTTAAGTATAAAAACCTAATTTAAAATAATGTCAGCATCTTTCGCCTGTAGAATATGAGGCTCAGCATCTTTAAATTATTTAAGAGGTCCTCAGAGAGTCAGTTATGCTTATAACGTCAGATTTACTCAAAGAAATGGAAAAGCAAAGCAAAGTGTTGAATAAGGACTTCCTGTGCAATTTTACCAAGTTATTTTTTACTGCCTGTAATTGAAGCAGCATTCTCACCTCACACAGTTTTAGCCAAAAATATATGTTGTGTAACTGAAACTTGTTTAACTCGTTTTGTTTCGTTTTTTTTCTTTCTCTCTTTTTTTTATAAATAGACTAGGTCTGCTCTACTGAACTGCTCTTTTCCCCATGAGGATTCATTCACAAATAAAGCCAAGCTCTGTCAAGACTCAATTGAAAGTACACTTGTACAGGGCGGTTACAAATCCCATGTATGTCTTCTCCTTAAAGGAAAAATATATTACTGTTTGAAATGATAAGGGAAAGAGTTTACCAGTACCATCTCTGACATATTTTGTTCCCCTTTATTGTGATAGAAGGACCAGAGGTAGTATTTGTAATGTGATCATAACAGTTTATATTCAAACAAATTATGAATATGAGGATCTGTGCAGTGTCACATCAGTGTCATAGTTTGTCATTACAAGTACACTTTGAAGATATAGCCAAAAAAATTATCCTAGTATCAGCCATCATATTAGGTTAGCTGAAATAAGATTCTTGTTCGTGTTGTCTTTAATGAAGGTTATCCTTCTTTGCTAGGCATTTTGGAGACCTGTGGATAAAACAAAGTCTGTGTAAGTTGTGCTACATTTTCCCACGCATAAGCCCGAATTTAATTGTTAAAAGAAAAGTGTCCCCACAAGCATCAATACTTTATTAGCAGAATGGATTAAGGATCTGTGAGAGAAGACCTTTAAAAAATAAGAGTAACAGGTACACATTTGTATTCAAATACTGTACACACTTGCCACACTTCCTGTCTTAGACATCTCTTTCTAATTTAATGACATCGTACAATCCCGAAACCCAAACTGAGGCCTTCATCCATGTTCTGAACCCATCTTTAAAGCCATTCATTCAGGTGTTGCAATTAGAAAGTTGGCATGCATATTTACTGAGAAAAATCTGCATAGGTGTGCATATGTCAGTGCTGTTTTCTGTCACTAGCCACAGTAACATGCTGACCAGCAGTACCTTGTTCTGCCTGCATCTCGGCTATTTCTTATGCCTTTTTAATAAAAAAGAGGAGCTACTGATCCCTCTTTGCTTTGACAATCTATCAGCACTAATGAGGAAATTAGAAAGTATACAGAGAGCACCTATCAGAGCTAGAACAAGGAGAACAGGACAGTTCCTACTTTACCTCCAAACACCTTGTACTGGCACACCATGTACTGTCCGTGCCTGAAACACTTTGTATTTGAACTAGAGCACGAGCTCCCTGGGGAAGATGCATCATCTCATTTGCTTTTGAACTAAGCGCACACATTATTGACTCTCTGTACACAATAAAAGGGATTGGTAGCATTCATAATGTTAATATTTTGGGAAGAGATTTCTCATTAACTGAAACAAAGAGAAAGAGTTCTCCTTTTAAATAAAAAATGAAACACACACTGGGTGTATTTACACAGTTCATAAGATGACATATAGTGGTCATACCCTTTGACCTGAGGAGCTTTGGGTAAAGCTGAGTAACAATCTTGGCATTTGATCATGGGCCTCCCTGCTTCACCTCACAGGCTGCCAGGTGTCTTGCGTGTTGAAATACCCAGAGCCACACTTCACCCCTGCTGAAATACAGCTGCTCCTGAGGACAAGAACTTCTTTCCAGGGTCACCCATTTTCCACCCCTCAGCTCTGCTCAGCAGCTTAGCTCTGGGTCTGAGGACCATCCTTTCCAGAGGAACCTGCAGGCTGGATATTTTTCTATGGGTCTGAATACTGTGAATAACACAGCAGCAGCAAAAACATAAGATGACAGAAATCTAACTGTGCCATTGTTTCAAGAGTCATCTTCACCACAGATTTTTCTACTATCTCTTTTCTTAACTCTGACTAGTAAAGTATGGTAGGCATTCTGTGCCCAGTGAGGGGAAATACAATCAAATAATTTGATATGAAAGCCAATTGGTTTTGCTGTTTAGAGATCTGCCAACCCACAGCTGCCACAGGGTGGTAGATTAAGGAGGGACTGTAGACACAATGCATGCACCACTGCCGTTCATCTTTTGCTTTCATTCTTTGACTTTAAAATCCAGTTTGAGGTTGTGTTGTATGGAAATAAATGGCTCAAGGCAGATGCTTAACTTTAACCTCTATACCAGACATCATCTTGTTCATTAAAGCCTGACAAATGGAATAGCACTTTAAACAGAAGGTGAAAGCTGTGTAGATTTGAAATTGTTCATTATTTCATGGGAACAATACTGTATCGAGTATACCTGAATTCAGTTTGACCACTGTTTCTTGCTTCACACTTCAACTTCTTCCTTTTCCCTCAACAAATGGTTTTATAGCGCAGGAGAATTAGAAAGAATTATTCAGATTCTAACACTAGCCTTGGGCAGAACTGTTTTGCCTCTCCCCCTCCCCATCCCATCATTAATTAAGATATATCCTCTAAGATTTGTGCCAATCTCATCTGGCACAAAATGGTGAAGCTACGCTGAAGCCAGTGTTCATTTACATAGCTATGGATCTCTTAGCCTTCATTTTATAGTCTGACTTCAGCTTCTGCAAGTTCCCATCCCCTCCATCCCCCATCAGTATGCTGGCCATGACACCATCTCTCTTGGCATTGTGAAAAGGACGACCTCTAAGTCTAGATGACTTGCAACAGTGCTTGGACAGCAAAGGGGCTTATGAAATACATTCCTGGCTGCTTTCTAAAACCCTCCATATGTCAGAAAAAATATTATTTTGGTAGTAAGTTCAGTGACTAACCTCTGTAGAGAATACAGGAAAAATTAGAGAGGAAACAAGTTAGAGATGATCAACATCAGCATTTTGATTTATTCTATTTCTTTGCTATGCTCATCTTGCTATTGCCATTTTTATTATTTTTCTTTGTGAAAATAGAAAAATGTTCCTATTGTCATCTATTACTACATGATACAGAAGTAGCTTTTTCCTAATGCAATATATCACATTTCATATTTATTCATTTTCACTGTTGTGTCAAAAAATCTTCAACCTAAATTTGAGAGTTTATTCAAATGATGGCATAATAGGAATAAGAAGGCATAGTAACCCTTTCGGTTTGAAAATGGCACTTGAAAAAGATTTCATAGGATATGAGGGGTTCCCAAAACATGTTTACAGTGGTCTCCATCAGCACTAAGTTTTCTCTCTGCCTACACCTTGGTTTAGTTGAATTAATTTTCTCTGAATATAACAAAACTTCCTTAGAGATGCCAGACCACTTTTTTTTTTTCCATAATGAGGAAAGCTAAAAAATATCGAATAAGTAAAAAGACCTAACAAATAACAACTGTGCATCTTGGATGGCAGATTATTTTTAACCTATTTTTTTAGGCTGGAACAGCAACATGCAATCTCCCAGTGCTAATTCTAAGATCTGAGTTTCCAAGATCTACTTTAATGAGCTCATATCATAGCTCAATATTTAATGAAAATTATTTCCTGTATTCATGAAAATTATTTCCCATATTCAAGTGAATCTTCAAGTGAATCAATTTTTAAGAATCAACCTAAAGTCAAAAAGTTCCAAATAATCTCACCGAGCTTCACATGATGTTCTTAATGGCTAATCAGTGTCTTGAATGTACACATGACACAATGTACATTAGGAATCACAATCTTTAGCAAGGAGTATTAGGCACTGATTTCACAGATTACAGACAGCATAACATGCTCTCACAGAAAAAAAAAAGTAGGGAAGGCAGTGTGTCTCTGTGCATAAACACTCTACTCCCAATTTAAATGAAACAGTGTGCATAAACATGCATAACGACTATGCACGTATGACTTGATAATTTCAGCATATTCAAGCATTCTCATAAGTTTTGTGCAGCATACCTGCAAAATAGTTATGATTTTGAAATAGGTGGAGAGAAATGCATTGAAATATGTAGCTTGACCCTCCTTATCTGAAAGTCTTTTAAACTGCTGAAGTTATTTTTTTCTACAGGAAACTTTCTTTTCAATACTGTATCAGAGAAGAAATTCTGCCCCACACCCCTACAAGTTCACAGAAACAATGGGCCTTCACTTTTCTTTTCTAGCAGACATGTGATCTTGTCCATAAGATTGCTACGTTCTGTATTATTATTTTTTTTTTTTTATCCTGGCACTTATATTGGAGAGCTCTTTCAGAACCCCTCTGGTAGCCCGAATCCTACTAATAGCCCACCTCTGTGACCTCAAGAGCAAAAAATAAATACTATTTCTTATAAAATTTTTATATATATTTCCTAAAATATTTGCTTCCCCTTTATGTCCCTTGTGCAATAAACCTATTAATAGTGTGTCAGTATATTTAATAATTAGTCTTCAGTTACTAGGATAACATAGCCTGATTCTTTTAGTCTTCTTTGTGGGAATCTCTCAACCACCTTTTGGTCTCTGTTGATGTTTGGGTCTTTCTCCAAGTTGTACAATAGGCACTCCAAAGTTGCCTAATACAGTCTCTGCAATATTATTACCAAGTCATTTTTCTGCTGGGAATATACTGCACGATGCATCTTTTCTGGTCACATTCACCTTTCACACCTTCATTATTTAGGTGAATTATTGTAAAAACTTGTTAATGCCAGTTATACTTTTTTCTTTCTCTTACTTTGTCATTCCCAAATGATGGGCATACAACTTATAATAGTAGTTCTCATTAGTACATATATATATATAAAATTATGGCCCTCAAGGTCATCCCGTTCTTCATATGTATCAGGATACATCTACTTCTTATGTCTATTAAAAAATCCAGCAAGATCAGTTCCAGAATTTGTTTTTGATGAACTCTATTGGTGTCCTATTTCCAATCTAAACTGAAAGAACACTTATTGAACAGCTGTTGCTTATTCTGCAGGAAGCTTTTACTCATGGTATAAATTTTGATCCCTTTTCCTAACCTAGATAATCATTCCCCTTTTCACGTTATAGTGTTTACCAATGCCCAGATACATGGAGGTTATTGCATTTTCTTTACTTATGGTTTTGTAAAATATCAGTAAGGTAATTGGAGTGACAATTAGCTTTTGCCGCTGTGACAATGTAGCTTTTCTGAAGAGGATAGTCTTCCCTCACAAATAAGCTGATACCGTAAATATTCTATTTCACATATAAAATGGCTGGAAATATCATTACAATTTTTCCTCTGAGCCTTTGTGCATTCCTGTCATGACAGAAATTAGCTGACAAGTCTTCGTCATACAGTACTATTTGTCAAACTCAGAGAAACCAATATAGTACAGGTCTCAGTTGTATGAAAGGTTGCAAAGAATTATTAATAGACAGTACATACACATTTTATAGCTTATATTATTGTGTCCTGTACAGGCTTCATCCTTTGTGTTGTGTATACAAAGACATAAATTATGCTTAAAACAAATAAGTGTCTTCTGATTCATCAATGACCTTGAAGAAAACTACTTAGTTTATGTAAAGATTTCCCTTGATTAAAATGGTTCATTAAAAGGAGGTAGTACACACACTTTGGAATATCAACTGTTCAGATGTTTTGCCAGATTTTAGCAGAATCATCTGTTCACTGAAAACTTTTAAACTTGAAATGAGGATGAAAATGTATTTGCCGGTCCTTTTTTAAAAAAAACTCTAAATCTTGGAAATAACTGTTCTAGGAGTGAGAATACAGACAAGCTTTAAATGTTGATAAAACTATTATTTATGGAATATTGAATTATGCAACATAATGTGAGTGAGAATGGCAAGATGCAGGATGTGGTACTCTCTGGTTATTTATACTTCTCTCATCCAATACAGGGCAAGTTCCTTAATCTAAATTATATTGCAGATGTCACTAAGACAGATATGCTGAATCCATAACTTTCAAGTTAGACACAGTTTTTTGAGAGTACTTTTAAATCCTTTTCTAGGCCACATGATACAGTTTAATGATTAGTATGCATATATAAACAGAAAAGACTAGAAGTCTTTTTCCCTCTTTCGTACCATATGATCTTCTTTTTATCTTATTAAGTTTTTGAGAAGTGACATTTAATTAAAGCAGCTATAATTCTACATTTCTATTGTTGTGCTCATGAAAACAACTGTTTCTTCAGGACTGGAATCACATTCTAGAGAAGTACAAAGTATAGGTTTTTTTCCTCATAAAAATATGCACTTTTTAGAACAGGTAGTTTAAGTTCTCAGCTTCAACAAGAACAGAATGTGCTGACCCCACAAGGTAAAGTGGGAGATGTCCTTTTTTCTTGTGGGGAAGACCTGTTTTTCTGCTAATTAGTTTATTAAAGCAAGTCTTGTCATATGCAACACTAAGGAAAGTCCACTGATTTAAAGTAGTGCTTTTTATTGACTAACGTATAGCTAATTAATGCATGTTCTTGTTTCTTAATTGAGGGTTTTTTAAACAATTTTGTTTTAAAAAATGTCAGAGTTTTTTTCAGGAATGGCTATCCAGTGGAGACTACCTTGTTATAATTTTTTATTTTCTATAGTATGTACCAAGAGTTCAGTTTATAAGGTCATTGAAATCAGTGGTTTTAGTCACAATCTCAAAATTATGCATGTGCTTCAGCGGTCTGCTGGACTGAGGCCAGAATTCCCATCACTTGCAACAGAAGCACACTAAGGGCGGAATACGGTTCATGCTGGCCTCTTGGTATTTAATGAGTATAGTGCCTTGTACAGCTGCAGCTGGTACTTTACACAGCTCTGCAGCTTGTGTGTTTCTTCCCTCAAACCAGGACAACATTGTTATCCAGCCTGCTTTCATTCTGCAGGAGGATTTCTGTTTCATGAGACCAGTATAGCAAACAGCTTTGACAATAAAAGGTACACTCTGTTCAAAACCTGTTTTTTTCTTTAAGCATGAGATCATCTTGTTATGCACGACACTTCATCAGCTTTCTGATTTCAGTCCAGCAAAGAAGACAGATTATTGAGACTGTACATAAATTCTATTAAAACAAATGCTTGGTTCCCATGTTTCTTGACAGGAAAGAGACAAACATCAGGTACATATGGCCTTTCCATAAGCTTATCAGGATAAAACAACATGGAATAATTTTTACTTCTATGCTATAAGGCCTTTTACTTTTCCTCATAATTAATTATAAACAGGATCAGAGCATCATGTTTGGCTCCAAGTTTAGACTACATGACCTGATTTGAATATCCTCAAGAGATCTGTTAGGTGCTGATCATTTTGAAAATCTGAGCTTTTTCATATAGATACCTACCTGATCTACAACATGATCATCAAATCCATAATTTTTCTGTTCACTGAATTGTGCCACAGAATCATGTGCCTAAAGTATTACTGAATTTACCCTGACTTTCAGACAATGGACATTTTTGTTAGCCTAAGGGATTTGCATTCCATAATAATATGAAACATATATTTGGAAATGCAAACAACACTGTTAACATTTCAAATAAGTTTAGTACTACAGGAATTTATGCTGACATTAAAAGCTATACTAAATTGCTGCTTGGGTTATTTTGAGAATATCTCTATTACTAATATGACAAAAGATGACTTTAATGGCATCATAAACCAGAAACATGAAAGCATTATTAAAACCTGCTTCATAAAGAGTTATCAGCCTTCTATCAGTTAAGCTGTTCAGACATGATGAAATTTCAAGCTAAACGTGCTGGACGACTTAATACACTTTTAACCAGCAGTGCTGTAAATTCAATAGTAATGGATATGTAAGCCAAAAGAAGAAAGAAAACAAAAAGAAAGGATTATTTTTGCCAATATAGTCCAGAATAAATATTATAGGACAGAAAAATATTACACCCTGCCTGAAATCTAGCCACATCTTCTGAGAATCTTTTTTTCCCCTGGTTATTACCATGGAACATTTGTTCTGTGCATTGCCCAGTCCTGCCATTTCTTCTTGGAAACATGACATTTAGGTGAATTTATCTAATGAAATCAGTCCCTTTAGGATCTTATGTATTTTTAAGACACACAGGAGCTATACTCTGCATTCCTTTTCATTAATTATTTACTTCTCTGCAAGGTAAAACACTTACTTCACATATTCTGTTCTTTCCCCTCTAAAATGCATACTGGACCTGGGTAAAATATGAAGCATCTGAAAACCAGACCTGATTGTGGGTAAGATGGTAGCCATTTGTTTGTGGCAGTGCCTTAATGAAAGGTTAGAGAAATGTTTTTGGAGATAGTATCCCTGTTCAAAGCCAGTAGGTTTAAAAACATCATGTACAGCTGGGGTCAGCTGTCCCAGCTGTGTCCCCTACCAACTTCTTGTGCACCCATCCCCAGCTTCCTCACTGGTGGGATGGGGTGAGAAGCAGAAAAGGTCTGCACTCTGTAAGCACTGCTCAGCAATAACAATAACATCTCTGTATTATCAACACTGTTTTCAGCACAAATCCAAAACACAGCCCCATACTAGCTACTATGAAGAAAATTAACTCTATCTCACCCAAACCAGCACATCTGCTTAGAGGATTGAGATCTTATAATATTCTCTGCTTCAGTTATGCTGATGGCACATTTTAGTTAAATGACAAATAATGTTCACATAGTAAGTACACAGACAAAGTCCTGCAAGAAATTCTTCAGACATAGAGAAACTTCCAAATCTATTTCTGGTTACAGAACCAAAGAATAGGTACACCTAATACATTAATAGCTAAAGAAAAGACTCCCAGGAGCAACAATTTTCTCGTAGAAACTGGAAGCAAACATATCTCCTACTATTTTCCATACTATTTGCATATTGTGTTGTGTCTGTCCCACCTGTCTCCCCCCCACTCCCTCCCACCTCATTTAGTTTACAGACTATTTGACACATTATAATGGAGTTTAGGTAGCAAATGAGGGAACTGACTCACTGGACTCACAAAAGTGAAAGCATACAAGTCAGAAACAGAGAAAAAACTTGTACTAGGAAAAGGAATGGAGTCAGCTAGAAGAAGATGGCTTTGAGGGTTATTTATACAGAAAATTTGCAGTTTCTTAGGATAATTCAGATGCAATGGCAGTGATAGGTAGACAGTGATTTGTGAGGCTAGTCTATAGTCCTTATACAGGAAACTACTTCAGCAGAACAGCTTTATATTGACCATATTCATGCCTCTTGCAAACTTCCTAGGCTAACAATCATTGGTCCAAAATGTTCCTCACTGCATATAGTTTGTGTTTTATTTACAAGTCTGGTAGCAGAAGCTTTCTGGTTGAAAGGCCAGCATGAATAATGCACAAGCTATAAATGAAAGCATGCAAAATAAAAAAGGATAAGGGGGGCAGAACTATTTCTTTAAGTCTTGGGTGCTATGGCAAACTTCACTTTCATTCAGATATTATTTTTCATCCAGGTCAACTCCATGGTGTATTCTAAAGATAGCAACCCCTACAGAGCACCTAGTTACAACAGCATAAGTACCCGTGTCTTGGTCCATTTCTGAAAAAATAACACACAGTCATTAAATTAAGTAAAAATTGGGAAATAAAGAATCTTTTTGCTACATTCTATAGTTCTCAGGGATTCTGTGAGCCAAATGGTATCCCAAGTGCACTCACTCTGTAAGAAATACCTTTCAAAAAAGACAACGAAACTGTTTCTTCATCATCTTATTAATCATTTCCCCAGTCAGCTGGAGTTGTTTGCCAGGTACAGATCATAGCTCCAGGAAGAGCTAGGATTCGTGCTTTTACTCAGGTTGTTATTAAAGCCACTTGTAGAGCCAGAAGCAGAAACAGTGGGAAAAAAAAGACTTCCCCCATTGACCCCCAGGTCCCATGGAGGGTGGAGGAAAAGGAATGTCTATTCCAGCTTCAGTGGTCAACATGGTCTCTTACCTATTGCAATAGCTCATCAAAACGCACACCAGATTCGGCAAGTCCACTGGGTATGGCTGACTCCTGCAGAAGGCATGTAACAGGCTTGTAGGATTTTCTCTGTTACTTCCAGTACAGACAGCCAGAATCTGGATGAGAATTAGTAAAGACACCAGCTGGACGTTTCTGCTAATTGGTTTAGACCCCTCTTACTGTCCTACTGAGGCATCAGGATGTTTAGACCCCAGCTTTTCTGTTTAACAGACAGGAGAGCTGGAAGGCACTTGCTGTTTTCTTGCTTTCTTGTGGGGCGAATGGCAGATGCAGAAGGTAACCCGATTCCTGCTTTTGTTGTATAACAATATCTGCTTGTATTTAATAACAAACAGGAGCACTTCTCATCAGTTTGCTGCACAAGTAGAAGGCCGTTCAACCATATGTTTGTATAAAATCCCAATGGAACACTTGAATCATTATTACTCGCACACACACGATGATCATTAATGTACTTATATCAGAGGCAAACTTGTCTGGCAACTGAATTTTAACTATAGTTTGAGCTTTTGCAGCATCTTTATTTGTGATGCACTGAAACAAAGCATTCTGAGAAAGGCAAGAGGCATTTGCACTTTAAAGCTTACTAGTTATGCTGAGCTTAGGAGATGATTAAAGTTTAGCTGGTTTATAGAAGGTGAAATTCCCAAATCACTGTACTTTCATATACTTAATTAACAGAAACCCAGCCTAAATAACGTCAGTTTTCTAATCCTCCCAATATAAGGGCAATTTTGAGATGAACTGAAATGGAAATGAGTAAGAAACATACGAGGATCAGTTAGACGAGTATCCCTAGAATCTCTAATCTGTAAATTAAGTAAAAACCTTACAACTCCATTCACAATACAGAATTTTGTGACAAAACACTGTTACCAAGAATGCTGCTAAAGAAGCTGACAGAATATATTTCAAAACTAAAGAAGAAAATTTGTTTAGAGTATTTTCATTTTTTCTAGTTTTCCTCCCCTTTTCTGTTGTTATAATTCAGACTACAAAGATTTGAAAATTTCTGATAAATACTGTGCTGAACTCTATGCCATGGAGACAATCCTGAAAGGACATGCAATTCCAGACCTGCCATGTGTGCAGGGCAGAACTGGACAGAGCAGCCTAAAGCAAAATGCTCTTCCATGGTGCTGCCTGTGTGTAACACCTGGCACAAAGAGATCATGTTATGCCTACAGTCTTGCAGCAGTGGATCAACACTGTATAGCCCAGATGAACCTCCATTGCCTGGAAAACATCATTAGACATGGGTGTTAGAGGGGATAAGTGACAGAGAAGAAAAAAACACCTAGTCATTCTCTACTTTGAGTGTGAAGCAATGGTATCTGGGCACCAGGAAACCTGCTCTAGACCTTATTCCATGTTTAAAAGATTTAGCCTGACTTCTGTGCTGAAACACTGTGCCAAGCCTTTCTCCTGCTTCAGTTGTCCAGTATTGCACTGGGCCTGGAAAACTGCAGACATTTCCCAGCCTCCTCAGTATACTCTTGGCAGCATTATGCCTTCACAAACATAACAGGTATAAACTTAAGCCACTCATATCTGGGGGATATCAAGTCATGCACTGAGACACTTTTCTTCGTGTATTGAGACCCTCTTCCATGAAGAGGCACTACTGTGATGTGAATAAACCCAAGAAAGTGAGGGCAGAAGGAGGAAAGTAAAAGAGCAGAAAATAATCCCTCTGAATAATTAGGGCTTGTTAAGATGGACTCACCCGTATATCGTCTGAATTCAAAATAAAATAAAACAAAATAAATAACAGAAACCAAAAAAATTACTAAAAATACCAGAGTGTGAATGGATCAGCAATGATAAACAGTAGGAAGCCTAATGGTATTAACTTAGTTTTTTGTTTTTTGTTTTTTTTTTTAATCTACAACAAAAACTATGGAAACTAACAAAGGAGAGACTTGCAAGGAAACCATGAAGAAAAGTATTCTGCCAGGGTCCAAACCCCTGTAAGCTGACACGGTACTGCACAAATCCACAGAGCTTCTCTAGCACCAGCCAGAGAAGCACATAAAAAATGGTGCTGCTGTCATGTAGGTAGCTCACTGCTCAGTAGGTGATCCCAGCCTGCATGTTTTGTTCCACTTGTATTTCCTGGTTCTGGAGACCCTCTGAAGATTTGAAGATGCGGGTTGCAAAATGAGACCCCTCAGTGAAACTCAAAATGGTTTTCTATCAACAACCCTTAAACAAATACAGTATTTTGAGATTACAAAGTGGTGATAATTTCTGTTTTCCATTATAGCAGCAAACAAACCGATCCACCACATTAACTCTTCAAATACTGAAATTGAAAACAAATGTGAATACATTAAAGCTTGAAATGTTGGGTGTTTGTATTTTTCTGGATGTCTAATGACTAAGTTGAGTGTTGTCTCAAACGCTTTCAGCTATTAATTATGTTTCTAACAATATTCTGGATCAAACACTCTGCAATGAATTTGCAGTTTGATTTCTTTTTTAGTGCTATAATTACAAATTGTAAACAACTTCCCTTTTCCCTAAAGGTTGTGTAACTTTATAAAAACAGAGGGGAGGGGTGGGGGGTGTGGAAAAAAAAATCTATTGAAGTAGAAATTAAAAAGGGATGTTTGATATGATAAATAATGACTAGATAATGGGTTTCACTGGGATATGGAAATATATCCCACAAAAAGTGCAAAAACCTGTGTGAAGGGGCTTGGGGAAGGACGGACTCATCCTGTTTTTCTTTTCCTCATCCTTGGTGTTGCTGTCACCAGGCCAGGACTTAAGGACAGTCTACAGTTGACTCAGCTCACTCAGGAGTCGTCTTAGGAATGATTGTGGTTAGAGGAGCAACTAATAGATGGTTTTATTTGTATTGTAGACAAATGGAGAGGAAAAAAGTAGGATGTATTCCATGTATTCAATGGTTGTGAAGAAAGAACACAAGTATAAGTAAGAGGGACTGATGGCATTTAATCAAGATGCCTCCCCACAATATCTAATTTTAATAATCTTCTATTGAGAAATTTCACTTTATTAGGTGATTGTCCAACAGACTCTTGAACATATCTGACAGTCTGTTGGGTTAGAAAGTCTCTAGAAATTTGCCTTTGCATGGCAGAGTAGTGGATCTGTTAACGTCAGGAGACCAGAATACCTCATATATCTCAGGTGATTCAGTTGCACCTATTATGAGAACAGGTTTAAGACAAAAGTTTATATTCCACTAAAAAAGCATATATTTTCAGTAGTGGAATAAATTTAGATGAAATACCAAAAAATATCTTTAGAATTGTATTTAATAATCACTGTCCTCTCTAGCAGCCCGAGCTTGTGAGCTTGCCTCATTAGACCTGCCTAAGATCTAATGAGACTTCTCCAGAGCTCACAAAACCACACAGAAACCCTGAAGCCCATCCTTCTTTGTCACTGAAGATGGCTCTTGAAACAGTTCTCAAACAAGCAAATGCTTTGTGGTCTGCTGCTTTTCTAGTCTGGGATGAACTGGTTCATTTTTTTAGTAGTTTTGCTCCACATTCCTTGTGATTAAGCAAAGGGCCTCCCATAGTAATGTGGAGGGTTAGATTATTTCCTGGATTCCACCAATCTAACATTGCTAAGTTTAACAAACAGTTTTATTTCTTAATGAGTACAGATTGGTTGCAAATTTGTTTTACCTGCTTAAAACCACTTCATGACATTGTAGTAAACCTGATATGAGAACCAGCAAATGCACACAGCCCTCAATAGAGTCATAATTTTAATTTCCTTGTGAGAAATTTGTACACTCTGGTTTTTATATAAATTCGACAGGAGAATGATTCAGGCAAGAACTGCACAGCCATGCATTCTCTTACTCAGACTTCATTAGATTTTGGGTAATCCTCTGGGACACAGTCATATTTAGTTTCACAGAAGTTATAGCAGTGACATGACTGTGCTAATATACCTTCTCCCAATGATGGGAGCGATATGCCAAAAATAACCTAAGGAAAAAATCAACACCAGCATAACTATTTTAAAACAAATTAACAAGATGTTTACGACAGACTTTTCTTCCATGTCTTGACATGATATATGTATCACATGTGCTCTTTAATGTGCAATTTCAGGTTTAGCAGAACCTTTATTAGTAAGCATTCTTTTGACTTGAGGACTGGAAAGGAAGACAGTTACTTTCCATCAGATGCATATTAAATTTTTATTTACTTCTAAGCAAAGTGTTCAGTTTTTTTTTCTTCCAGCTAAAGTTTTCATTATTGTTAGTGGACTTCTAGGCTTTCAGAGGAAAAGAGCCAAATTAATGTCCTATTTTCTGCTTCTTCATTAATCTGTGTATGAAAGTGAATTACCCATAGTGCTTCTGTGTTAACTTTAAATATTAATGTGTTCTTTTTTGAAATGAAATGTTCTAGGCCATTTTGTGTACAACCTCTTATAATGTTAAGAACACCTGAAAACCTATTTGTGATGGTGGTAATGGCTTCGACAGAAGTGACAGTATGACTACAGGGCTACCCATATTAGATTTGAAAGAATTGTTTAGTGCTTTGCCTATCTAGTGTTTGGATTTTTTTTTTTAATGCATGCTTTTCTTTGTTTATATCCTTGAAGTTCTCAGATCATACCTACAAATCTATTTCAGTAGAAAGAGTCTGTACAAAGCAAAGCAACTGAATGTTTTGTGATCCTTTAATCTTTTATGTCTTTACCAATAAGTAGCTGGTTCCTCTCTCCCTAGCTAGTCCATTTCTTAATCAATTATATAAAATTTTGCCTCATAGTAGCATGAAGGAACTTTTAAGGGAACCAGGAGGAACACATTGTCCATTAAGATCTCCTATAACTAACCTTGGGTCTTTTTAAAGCAATTCGTCCCACCCTTAGCCTCCTCAGCTTGAAATTAAATCAATTCATGTATCACCATTTATCGTTTTGGAAATCTAGCTTGCAACTGTACTTTCCAATTCTCCTCTCCAGAAATGTGTCAGAATAATTCACACTTGCTTCTATCACTGCCTTTGACAATTTGTTCCATTATACAGTAACCCTCTGCATAAAGAAATTCTGTCTGAACTCTTTATAGATTAATACTTTCTTTAACATCAATCCATTATCTGTTTTTATGTAAACTATTATCTTAAAGAGTGCCTTAGTGACAATGTGGGACTCTTCTTTCAGGATCTTGCACAGGCCTAATTAGGGCCTAATTCTGCTAAGATCTCTGCTCTCTGCGTATCTGATGTCAGAAATTTTAAAATTCCTTCACCAACTAATAAAAGTGCCTTTTATTTTTCATCTCTTACAGGAAAAACCCTACAATAACAGAATAGGAGATGGATTCTTGTTTACATCAGTTCAGCAAAGCAAAACATCTGCAAAAGCCCTCATGCTTGACCAACATCTCAGCATACAAGGAGCCTCCTAGCTTAGTTGCTCTTAACGCAGTTGTGACGAATGGAGACTGTCAGGAGAAACCCTTCATCTGCAACACTTGTTCACCACACCGGTTTAGTGATCTGGCAGAAATGCAGGTATGTGGTTTCATCTGTGTTAATATTAACAGGACAGTATAAAGATTTTATTATGGTAGGCATTTTGTCTTTCTGTAATAGCAGAAGTATTAATTTGGTGCTCTACCCTTTTCTGAGCCGACTATTTTCTTGTACAGCTACATATTTTTGTGCTGTATCTAGATGTCAAAACAATAAGCATCGTGTGTGTGTGGGAAATCAGCAAGTTAAGCACTCAACATGAGTATGGATAAATAGGTTAGCTTGAAGGGCTGCTTAGTTGCATAAATCTATCTCTTTATATATTTCTTCTTCTCCCACTAAGACTTCATTTGCTCAAATAACTTCTGCATTATATTAGTTTTCATTCTTCATTACTTCATGAGCTGCTTTGAGATAAATTTTCGGATCTGAAGGGTCTAAATAAAGCCAAAGTTTTTGTGATTCTTTAAAACCAGACACTGAACATTGATACTATACTAGGTCAACTTTAGAGCTTCTGACTTACCTTCTTAGGTAAGGAACGTTGTCAGGAATCTCTGCCAATGCTTCCTTCTCTCTTGTTATAGTACTTAAAGTTGGTACTGAATTTTAAAGATATGAAAGTCTGACTTATGATGCTTTTATCTACAGTTACCATTTCCTTGAGCATTGTGATGTGGAGAACCTTCATGGTAGGTGTTGCATTATCTTGGACTTGTTCTGATTTGGTAATTAATTATATGACATTGACTGTGAAGATGTTGCTCTCATTACCTTTTATAGAATACCTGAGGTAAAGCTCTCAAACATTAACTTTTTTTTATTCCTAAATGGAAAAGATACTAGAGGTCAATACTACACATACACATTCCTTATCATAACTTTCAATCTGGTATAAAATCTAGTATTTGACATTTATTTTTGTCCTAATCCTAGATTACAAAAATATTGAATTATTTTTGTTAAGAGGAAAAATTCGTAAGATTCCAAAGAGGAAGCAACATTTCAAAACTGATTTTTTATGGTTTGTTCTATTTCATTGACCTATCCCTAAACTTTTTACTTTTCCATAATGCTGCACTTCTGCTTGAGAGCTGCATTTTTTGTGAATTTTCCAGGACTGATAAAACAAGGAAAAACTCACGGAAAAATATGCCCCCTCCCCGCCCCTCATGTCTCATGTTCCCCACCCCCCAAATTTTGATATTTCAGTGAGCACATTTTCTATTAAATTAATCATCAACACAAAAATTATCTCACCAGCTTTTTTGATAATAGGATTTTTATAAATATCTTGCACCATAGATGTATATGTTATTATGTCTATATCAGTTTTTCCCTCTGTGATTCACTTGCTAACACCACTACCTAGAAAACCAGCTGCTTTCTGTACAGAAGTGGGTGGAGATTAAAGGTGTGTAAAAGTTATTCTGTGGCTGTGAAAAAACATGAATCTAAAAAAGCCCTCAAATTTTTCATCGTAAAAACTTTCTATCCTAAATTCAGAAGATGTTATTATTAACACAGTTTCAGAAGAAAAAAAACCTCAACAAACAACTATGGAGGTGTAGGACATGGAAGGGAAACAGTTTTATTTCATGTAAGGGAAACAGTTTTATTTCATTCCTTTTTTTTTTTCATTTTGGATCACTTGAGAAGTTGTTCATTTAGATTTTTACTAGGTTTATGTTGAACATTTAAAATACAGTAGTTTAAGATTAATGCATAGTTAAGATATAAAATCCTAATTTTTCATTTAGGAAAAGCTGAAATGAAATTTTCAACTATTGCTAAAATTTTCTTCAATGCTTACTTAGCTGAAAATTTATTCCAAAATGTTTTTCCTCTGTTAAGAGAATCCTAGTTTTATTGAATTGACATTTCTCAACAAAGGGAACAGAGTTTTCTACAAGAGCTCCATGTTTTGTGGGAACAGACAGGTATGCTGTGTAAAATGGCTCAGTAGTTTCATACCTGTTGGAAATGGAGTGGGAAAAAAAAAAAAAATTGGACTGCAGCCCTTGAATTCCTTGTATAACATTATCTGCGCATCTAAGTGTACCCTCTTGTTTTCCTGTGAGCCTGGGCAAGTCCTGATAGACCACCTCACTCCACTCCTGCTGCTGCTAGCTGTCAAATTGCAAGTGTATACAGCTTGACTATACTAAATGGTGGTAGGGTTCCCTGCTGACTCATCTTTTTCACTTAATTGCATTTTAAACATTTTCAAAATTTCCTGCATTTTTTAAAAATTATTGTGGCCTGTTTGTGTCTACATAAACAGGTAGATGGATAAGGGATGGACATACACTTACATAAACACTCATTTGATGTTTATGTTTTCACCATCCTACTCTAATATTTTATATTTGTGCTAAGCTGATTTGTTTCCCTTAATCCCTTTGTGAAGCTCCTTATTCAGCAATATACTGCAGGTCTTTTTACTCCTGCTGTGCCTATTACTAAATACCACTTGGTTTTGCACACATATTTTTCTTCTAACACTCTCTGTTTTCCTTAGTGATTGTTCTCCCAAGTTCTTCTCTCTTTCTGATTTCAAACTCTCCGCTTCACAATCTGTTTTGTAGTCATTGTACAGCATTGTCAAAAGATCATAGTCTCACATTCTTAAAAAACAAAACTAAACTAAACAGGGCATTTTACAAGTATTTGGTAAAAATAAGCTAACACAAACCTTAGTTAATTTTCTGTCTTGAAAGACTCTACTTTCAAGATCCTTTCTTCCTACTTCCCATTTGTCTGCTATGTCCAGTGACATTGTAAAGCCACCTACCTAGGCGCAGACATAAGCACAAGTTCACACATACCAATAGCCACACATTAAACTGAAGGAGATTCAATGAAAATACAAGCATGCTCAAGCAGCGGCAAATTTTAATTTTGAATCAGGCTTTTCTGAAGCTTCTGCCTGCAGACAACATTTCCAAGTTTACTGTGAGGTACTTTTTGTGTGTGTGCTTTAAACCTAAAACTTCCTTGGTTTCCCTGGTACTAGAAGCATACACCGGCTTATGTGTTCTCTTATCTGCTAGACATCATGCCATTAACACTTGGTGTCCAATCTGGGATCAAGCTCTAAAACAGAACTTGAGTAAATACTTAATTAGAGAAGGGGGAAAAAAAAAGGAGGAAAACTCAGAATAAATAAATCAGGAATCTCTTACTAATGGGAGAGAGAATAACAACATAGGCAGAAATTAAAACTGGATTAAAATTGGTCTCCTAAGGGTCAAAGCATTCCCTATGACTAGTAAGATTAGAGTTTGGACCCCTTTGTTTTCTTGGCCACACATATAAGGTCACAACTTTGATCTTGCCAGGGCTAGAAAACAAAGTTAGCCTATCCAACAGGACAGGACTCTTGCTCTGCACAAAGAAACTCATTATTTATACTTAGTACTAGGTAGCATAATTTACCATGTGTTGGCTCTGAGTGAGTCAGACAAACTCCTGGATCTGTGCCAACTCAGTTTTCCTCCCTGTCATTAGGTCCCTGACTTGTTTATGTAAGGGTGGGATAACTGCTTGGAAACAGGAGCTTAAATATGAGAAGGATGTACGAGGCCTAGGCTGTTATCTGCTTGCCCAAACACTTTATACAGCTACTTCACAGGTCTTAGGCACATGTTGTCTCATTTGACTGGAGCATTTCAGGGAAGATAAGGAAATAGAGTCTTCTCCATCTCTGTGATTATGAACAACAGCAGAATTGCACTCACAGAAAAGCACCAATATTTTTTTGTTTGTTTCATTGATGACATCAGATCTGAACCTTTTGGTGGTAAATGCACAGCTGTGACATTTTCCAAACCCAGCTTTAACATAACTACCCTCCCAGACACAGTACAATTCGGAATCATTTTTTTAATCACTCTCCCCAGGCACTCTTTCAGGAGGTACATCCCTATACCATCCTCAGCTGAGATGGCTGACAAGCTAAGATGACCAAGGAGAAGGTACTCCTAGATGGTTAACTTAACATCGCACTTTTGTTGTTGGGGTTGTTTTTTTCAGCTATTTTGAAAATTCTTTCTCAAAAGCAGCCTCAGATTTTGTCTGTTTCTGCACATCATATGGAGCAAAGGTGTAAAAATCAGAGAGCATTTTGAAAACTGTAGCTCTGCTTAGTTACTGCATCAGGTAGATTCACAGAATCATAGAATGATTTGAGTTGGAATGGACCTTTAAAGATCATCTAGTTCCAACTCCACCCCCCAAGCAGGGACAACTATGGTAGATGAGAACATTCATATTCCCCATGCCCACCCACTGCCACTGACCTGCCTTTGTGCTGAGTAAAATCAGTTTGCAGCCCAAACACCTGGTCCTGCAAGGTGCAAAGCATCTCCAGCTGTCAGCAATCAGACTTGCAGCATTTCGTAATAATGAAATGCAGCAATGAAGCTGGTAAAGGGTGTAAAGCACAAGTCTTATGAGGAGCAGCTGAGGGAACTGGGGTTGTTTAGTCTGGAGAAAAGGGGGCTGAGGGGAGGAAAGGAGGTTGTAATGGGGTGGATGTCAGTCTCTTCTCCCAAGGAACAAGTGATAGGATGAGAGGAAATGGCCTCGAGTTGGGCCAGGGGAGGTTTAGACTGGATATTAGGAAGAATTTCTTCACTGAGAGGTTTGTCAATCATTCGAGCAGGCTGCCCAGGGAAGTGGTGGAGTGACCATTCCTGGAGGTGTTTAAAAGATGTGTAGATGTGGCTCTTAGGGACATGGTTTAGTGGTGGACTTGGCAGTGTTACGTTTACGGTTGGACTCAATGACCCTAAAGGTCTTTTCCAACTTAAATGATTCTATGATTCTATTCTAAATGCTGAGCACTAGCAGGCTGGGGCCCAACAGAGCTATGAGGAAATACTAGTTTTATTCCCAACCTTTTAATTTCTTGCTTACAATGTGTTTTTTATCACAAAACAAATCTTAATTAAAGGCAAAGTAATGAAAATTGAAACACATACACAAAAAATAGGAAGTATAAAATGTATGTTATCCTGTGCACAGCCTTCTATGGATGCAGCAGATATATTAATATTAGTATTCAGATCTATGGAACAGAATGCTATTATTAAAGCAACTGAAGAGTTTTTAATATTATAAATATGTATGACTTTGTAGAACAGTAAGGAAATATATTCTGCTCAAAGTTCTCCTAATGCTGAATATTTTAATAAAACTTACAGCATTTTTCTACAAGTGCTATAAATTATCCACTTTAAAATTAGATAAAAACTATTTGAGAAATAATTATGGGTATATGTTCATTAGATTGGAGTTGGAGGACTGAGAGATAAGGGCATTAGGTCAAGTCTTTCAATCTGCCTCCAGATACTCATTTCCACTATAATGCCTGTAAGCACATTATGGCAACAGAATCTCAGTGTTTAGAGAATTCTAATTCATTCCCACTCTCTTGCTGTGAGACAGTCATTCTTAGACAGTACGTACAAAACCACAAACACAGAATTTGAGCATACTCAGCTGATACGTTCCTCTCCTGCCCCTTCCCACCCCCCATACTCTTTCTTCCTCCTCTCCAGCCTGCCTGCTGAAGTCAATCAGCATGCAAGACTTTACCAAGCAGTTAGTAAATGTTGATTCAGACTGCAGTATTTACTTAATAATGGCATTGCTTTATCCTTGCTTTTAAGTTAATCACAAACAATCCTCCTCCAATCCTTGCCAGGAAGCCTCCCTTAAGTCCATTGCAAATCATGGACATAATCTGTGTAAATAATTAATCTGCCTGAATCTTATTCCAGCAACACCTGCACCAACACTGATTACCAGATGTGTAATTGCATTTTGCTTGTATTTAAATAGATTTACCTCTGCTTTCTGTAGTGGAGAGTGCCTCACCTCCCTTGTGATTGAGGGCAGAATTTCTTGACTTCTCTTTGCTTCTCTGATGTGAGTGGGCACTGAGATAAACCAATTTGATATCAGACCATGAGGATCTACCTTGTCCAGCTTCTTCTGAAGTTAGAGGTCAATGTGTGGATCAACAAGGGGTAAAATAAATCTCTCACAAGCTCAAGTATTAATAATAATAATAAAAAAAAAGAGAATGAGTTGACTCTACAATGTTTCCCAGTGGCTCAGAAATTATCACGTAAACTGACTTCATTCAAAAATTCTCCATACTGGTTTGATGTTTTAATTAATGCTTCCTATAGAAAAAAATTTTAAGCAGTCTTCTTTCTACCATCTTACATTACCATTCAAATGGCTGAGATTCATACTCCTCAGAAAACAGTTACATGACACATATAAATATGCATATATATACACACATACATGTCATAATATATGTACACACACATGCAGGCTATGTATAATATTGAAGTGTATATACTGAAGAACTTTTGCTTAAGTTTTTAGTCTTTGGTTCATCAACTGTACTTTAAGATACATAGAAGGAGAAATTAATCTTCCAGCAGAGGGCCTGCACAGTGTTTAGTGATAGTTTTGAGTCATTTCAGCCCTGTTTAACCTTTGTTCTTTAACCCTGACATAAATTCATGCATTGTGCTTAAGTGTGCCAGGTACAATAACTTAGATGTTTTATGTGGTGGAGGCACAGTACTGTACAATACAGTACACTGGTGTACAATCTAACATCTCAGGTGCAACAAGTTAGAGAAGGAAGAATCACTCTGCTCACTAGAAGTAACTTTCTTTATCTTTATTATAAAATAATAAGTGTTCTGCTTAGTAAATTAGTATTAGTTAAATTTAGTCCCCAAACCTGTCCAGCCCACTGCTTTTACTCTTATTTCTAGACTTTCTTTGTTGTTCTTCTAGACCAGCTGGTCCAGATAACTTAACTCTGAAAAGTGCTGATGATTTGTCTTGAAAGGCAGGAGCATAGTAGAGCATGTCTGCTTCTATATGGTCACAGATTTTCTCTACAGTACTTTTCTCTGAAATCATGTTTTTCAAATTAACAAAAACTAATACCCTAACTTTGAAGTTTGCTTCAGACTCGTATGATATGATTTGGGGCCAATCTTATGTTGAACCATGTATTTTCTCCTTCTCAGACTGTTGAAGATGTATTGTGTGATATTGCTAGTGTTTTTCCCCATTTCAGATAATTGCAGAAATGAGTGTCTTAGCCTAAGTACACTCTTGTTACACATAATGACTTCGATGAGGCTAAGAGATAATTGGATAACTACAAGGAATGAGGTACACTTCCATACAGACTTTCAGGTGACCGTAACCTCCTATCCTTCAGAGGAAGGCAGAGCAAACCAAACTGATTTATAGTTGTGCAATTAGAAATCATCTAAAGTAACAGCGTAAACTAAAATGATGAGAACAATATCTTGGACTGACACAGATGAGGGGCAGAACTTCATATACTTCAGCAATATTGTTAAGCAAAACAAAAAGTTTTGTCTGAAAAGAGAAAGCCAGATATGCCTTTATAACCCTAAATAATCTGAAAAAAAAGAGTAATATTATCCTCTGGAGTAAACATTTTATATTGAATTCCAGTGTAATAGCTCTTTTATGGTTATTTATAAAAATGTTACCATCTAAATTCCAAGAA
This sequence comes from Buteo buteo, assembly GCF_964188355.1. NCBI lineage: Eukaryota > Metazoa > Chordata > Aves > Accipitriformes > Accipitridae > Buteo > Buteo buteo. The sequence goes on from NC_134204.1 coordinate 40,210,130, forward strand.
TTGATAAACAGCTGTCCTTAGCAAATCCTTAACATCCTCTAACCAGAAAATAATCAGAGATAAGTGTTGTGAAGAAGGATGAAACAGAACCAGTGGGATTAGAAATACGGTCAAAATGACCTTGATGAATTCTTCAAGCTGAAGAAAACATGAGAAGGCAGGCCTTACATTAGAGTGCATATGGAAAGAGAAACTGAGGCAGACTAAAGTGATAATGGAAGCCTGTAATTCACATGAAATTCATGTGAAAAAAAAAATTTAAAAATTAAAGCTATGTAGGAAGGAGAAAAAGGGGCTGCATGAGACAAAAACCATGAGAAAGGGGAATGTTGATGTATTCTGTTACTTTGTTTACAGCACACAGTCATCCATGGATACTGAATACATAACAATCAATAGCTCTAACAAAGGAACGTTGCAAACACACTGGTGCTAGATCAGTCTTCCTTACAGCTTTTGGGACACCTCTTCCCTGCCCTTGTTGGAGGAATGAGAACATGCCAGAATCAGTGGCTGCAGGTACAAACACACTGGCTGATGCCAGCAATTAGGGTTAGTTAACAGTTTTCAGCCAGTAAAAATATTTAAAGTTGGTTATTACAGTTTAAATTTGCTCCTCAGAAACTAAATTGTTGTTACTAATGGCTATTATTTAATACTTTGAGGCTGCTTTTCAACACTTCAGCAGTCCTCTAGGGAGCAGTGATCTACACTTTGCAAGATGCTGAACAGGACTGGCTATGCAAAGTCACAGAGTTTCTTGTACATCCCCAAAGGTAGGTACCCATTCCAACTGCAACCTATATGCTTTTCTTGCTAGTCATGTTTGTCATGTGAGTGTCTAACATGCAAAAGTAATCAAGAAGATGTAAATGACACTTAGATCTCACCAAAGACAAATCATGAAACATATACAAATGTAAAAATTTAGGTGCACTAACCTTGGGTAGACTAAATTTCTATGATTCCTGGTAGTGTGGGGTTTTATTAAACAGATATGAGAATTTTCTGTTCTTTATTATTAAGTCTGAGCAGTGACCATTGTTTGGATTTCTGGAATATTAAAGTAAGAACTAAAATCCAAAGTGAGCAGTCAAGTAAAGCTGGTATAATTGAACTCCTTTAAAATAGTACAGAGGTATTTTCAATGTACTGATTCACCCATTTGAATAAACAAATTCTTAATGCAGCATAATGTAAGTAGGCATAATTCTGTTCCACATGCTTTACTGAGATGTTCCAAGTTGTATAATCCAGAGACAGTTAGGATTATTAAAGACCAGGAAGTCCCAGCTCCACTCAGACAGAACCTGACTGTAGAGTGTCCACTGCAGTAGATGAAAAAAGGCTGCACTACTGTGTGTGGGTGCCTGTTGGGCACAGTTCAGCAGACTCACACACATGGATTTGCTGTTTGGTGCTAAGCAAGGCTATGCTGTCCAGAGTAGAAGTTACCTGCTGTTCTCCTTACTGTGTGCAATTAGGTGTCATCCCTCCCATAGTCTCCATATCTATGGGTGAAGGAAAAAAAATAGAATCAGAGAATCACAGAATCATTTAGGTTGGAAAAGACCTCCAAGATCATCGAGTCCAACCATTAACCACGCCCACTAAACCATGTCCTGAAGTACCCTGTCCACTTGCTTTTTGAATATCTCGAAAGGGATGGTCAGTCAACTACTTCCCTGGGCAGCCCATTCCAATGTTTGACAACCCTCTCAGGAAAAAAAATTTTCCTAATATCTAACCTAAATCTCCCTTGCCTCAACTTGAGGCCATTTCCTCTTGTCTTATCTCCAGCCACCTGACAGAAGAGACCAGCACCCACCTCACTACAACCCCCTTTCAGGCAGTTGTAGAGAGCGATAAGGTCTCCCTTCAGCCTCCTCTTTTCTAGACTAAACAGCCCCAGTTCCCTCAGATGCTCCTCATAAGACTTGTGCTCCAGACCCCTCACCAACTTGGTTGCCCTTCTCTGAACACGCTCCAGCACCTCCATGTCTTTCCTGTAGTGAGGGGCCCAAAACTGAACACAGTACTCAAGGTGCGGCCTCACCAGTGCCCAGTACAGGGGAACAACCACCTCCCTGCTCCTGCTGGCCACACTATTTCTGATGCAGGCCAGGATGCTGTTGTCCTTCTTGGCCACCTGGGCACACTGCTGGCTCATATTCAGCCGGCTGTCAACCAGCACGCCCAGGTCTTTCTCTGCCAGGCAGCTTTCCAGCCACTCTTCCCCAAGCCTGTAGCGCTGCATGGGGTGCTGTGACCGAAGTGCAGGACCCGGCACTTGACCTTATTGAACTTTGTATGATTGGCCTCAGCCCATCGATCCAGCCTGTCCAGGTCTCTTAGTAGACCCTCCCTACTCTCCAGCAGATTGACCCTGCCTCCTAACTTGGTGTCATCTGCAAACTTGCTGAGGGTGCGCTCAATCCCCTCATCCAAATCATCAATAAAGATATTAAACAGAACGGGTCCCAACACCGAGCCCTGGGGAACACCACTTGTGACCCGCTGCCAACTGGATTTCACCCCATTCACCACAACCCTCTGGGTTTGTCCATCCAGCCAGTTTTTCACCCAGTGAAGAGTGCACTTATCCAGGACACGAGACACCAGTTTCTCAAGCAGTATGCCATGAGAGACAGTGTCAAAGGCCTTGCTGAAGTCAAGGAAAATAACATCCACAGACTTTCCCTCATCCACTAGGCGGGTCACCTGGTCATAGAAGGAGATCAAGTTGGTCAAGCAAGGACATCAGGTTAGTCAAGCAAAATGCCCCTTTGTTTTTCAGAAATTACACATTACTCTTGTGTATACAGCATTTCAGTGTTGGAGGGGAAAGTAATGACAAATAGGATGGCAGGAAATGGGTTATCTATGGCTATAAGTCCAGTTACATGTTTTCCGACTACTGATTTTTTTTAAAGACATTTTTGTGGTGGTGAAGTCAGATGGATCATACAAGGAACATATCCTTTCTGCAAGCAAGGCTGGATTCCAGACCTTCAAACTCTTGAATCAGGAAAACTCACTTTATACACAGTCCTGAGAATCTAACTGAGGGAAAAAAACCTTTTTGAACAGAAATTGCAACCTATATATACTTATGTATGTGTGTGTGTGTATACATATATACAAATGTCACTCCTAATCAATGGAGGACAAAAATTAGGACTTTAAAAGTAAAGGGGAAGTTTTGGAAAATAATATGTATTTCAAGATAGCTTTTGGAATTATCGTAGAGTCACAGACAGTTTAGAATTGCACATTGCTGGCAGATAATATTGACAGTGTCAACATACAGACATTGTTAGATATCACAGAATCATGGAATGGCTGAGGTTGGAAGGGATCTCTGGAGGTCATCTGGCCCAGGCCCCCTGCTCAAGCATGGCTACCCAGAGCTGATTGCCCAGAACCATGTTCAGATAGCTTTCAAATACTTCCAGGGATGAAGATTCCATAACAACACTGGGCAACCTGTGCCAGTTCTTGGTCACCCTCACAGCGAAAAGGTGTCTCCTGATGTTCAGAGGGGATCTCCTGTGTTTCAGTTTGTGCTCATTACCTGCTGTCCTATCATTGGGCACGACTAGAAAGAGCCTGGCTCCTTCTTCTTTACATGCTCCCTTCAGGTATTTGTACACATTGATGGGATACTCCCTGAGCCTTCCTTTCTCTTCAGGATGAGCAGTCCCAGCTTTCGCAGCCTTTCCTCATAGAAGATGTGTTCAAGTCCCTTAATCATCTCCACGGTTCTTCACTGCACTCTCTTTAGTATGTGCATATCTCTTGTGTACTGAGGAGCCCAGAACTGGATACAGCACTTCAGGTGTGGCCTCACCAGTGCTGAGGAGAGGGGAAGGATCACCTCCCTCCACCTGCTGGCTACGCTCCTCCCAATGCAGTCCAGAATACTGCTGGCTTTCTTTGTCACATGGGCAAAAAATTGTTGGCTCATGTCCAACTTGATGTCCACCAGAACCCGCATGAACTGCATGGTGTTCCTGTCAACCCACTTCTTCAGCATGTCGAGATTTTTCTGGATGACAGTACAAGCCTCTGGGATAACAGCAGCTGCTCCCAGTATAGTGTTATCAACAAACTTGCTGAGGGTACACTCTGCCCCATCATCCAAATAATTATTGACTCCTGGGATATAACAGTAATTACTGGCCTCCAGCTAGACTTTGTACCACTGATCACCACCCTCTGGGCCTGGCCATTCAACTGGTTTTCAATCCACCCCACTGTCTGCTTGTCCAGCCCACACTTCATCAGCTTCTCTACAAGGATCTTCTGGGACACAGTGTCAAAAGCCTTGCTGAAGTCAAGGCAGGCAATATCAACTACTTTCCTCTCACCCACCTCTCACCTCAGTCATTGTAGAAGGTATGACTTCCCCTTTGTGAATTCATGCTGACTACTCATGATCATATCTATGTCCTTCAAGAGCCTAGAAACAGTTTCCAGGATTAGCTGTTTCATCACCTTCTCAGGGATGAAGGTGTGGTTGATGAGCCTGTAGTTCTCTGGGTCCTCCTTCTTGCCCTTTTTGAAGACAGAAGTGACTTTCCTCTATTCCTCAAGCACCTCTCCCAGTTGCTATGATCATTCAGAGATTACCAAGGGTGTCTGTGTAACGACATCAGAGAGTTCCCTTTGGCACACACAGGTGCATCCCATCAGGGCCCATGGACTTATGTATGTCCAGTTTGCTTAAGTATATCCTGACCTGATCCTCCTCCACCAAAAGAAAGCCTTCCTTGCTGTAGACTTTCCCCGTTTTCCAAAACCTTGAATTCCTGAAGGATGGCCTTGCTAGTAAAGACTGAGGTGAAGGAGGCATTCAGTACCTCAGTCTTTTCCATGTCCTGTATCAGCAGAGCCCCTCTCCTATTCAGCAATCAGCCCACATTGTCACTAGTCTTCTTCTTTTGCTACTTAGGCACTTGTAAAAGCCTTTCTTGTTGCCCTTAACATTACTTGCCAGATTCAACTCCAAGTGGTTTTAGCTTTCCTAACCCCATCTCTGCATGCTTGGACAGTGTCTCTGTATTCCTCTCAGTTTCCCATACTTGCTTCCACCTTCTGTATACTCTTGTGTTTGAGTTTTGTCAGAATATCCTTGTTCATCCATGCAGTCATCCTGTTATTTTCACCTGACAACATCTTCATTGGGATGAACTGTTCTTGAGCTTGGAGGGAGTGATCCTTAAATATCAACCAGCTTTCTTGGACCCCACTTCCCTCCAGGGCATTATGCTGTGGGACTCTTCCAAGTAGATCCATGAAGAGGCTGAATTCTGCTCTGCTGAATCCCAAGGTTGTGATATTGCTTTTTGTCCTGCTCCCTTCTCTCAGGATCTCATAGTCACTGTAGGCAAGGCTGTCTTTGACCTTTACATCCCCAAACACTGGAGATAGTTACGAGCCAGTGGTTATGAACCACTGGGCTTATTAATGACTTGTGTTATAAGTAGCAAAAAAAAATGTAACAGAAGCAGAATGAAACATTCCTCAAGGTTTTAATTTGTCTTGGTGGGAACAAAGTCCCTGAAGCCTTCGAAAACACTTCATTATGAAATTAATAAAAAAAGAAACTTGAGATATGTGTAGGCAAGTTACATACCTGTAATTTCATCCACCCCGGAACAAAACAGAGAACCAGAACTCTTGCAGTATACTGATCCTTAGGATTCTTCAGTCATTCATATCTATAACTCTGACATATGCACAAGGGAAGACACACAGTTACAGAAACAGCAGGGACATGCTAAAGTTCCCATCAAAGGTATGACAGAGGGTGCAGTGCAAATAAGACATCATGCCAGAGAAAACTTGGAAATGCTTCTTGACTCTGAAGCATTCATTAATTCATTCTTGCTGGAATTTTTCTGTAGCAGTGTGTTTTACATGTACCCACATGCAAAAAAGTTGAGTGATTTTTTCATTTGTTTTCATATGTGTCTGCCTGTCTTTATATCATACATAAGAATGGGTGACCTCTGTCAGTTGGGTCACTGAAGAAAGTCAGCCTGAGGTATTTCTCTACTGATGTCTAACTCAGCATTCCTGATTGCTCTTGAAGTTAAGAAACAAAATGCATCCCTTAATTTCAGGGAAACAAGATTGGATGTACTAATAGGTGAGTCAAAGAAAGATCTGTGAAATGCACATAGTTTTTGTTCTGACAGAAAAAATGAATTGAAAACCAACCACTAGTTCCCCAAAACAGATGGTCTGAATCTGCATGTCAATAAGAAATTTGTCACTACCTTCACAGAGATAAAAGCAGATTATTCTCTGACCTTCTGAAAGCTTTTCTTATCCACAATTGCCTTTGAGTTCAGACTTGCCCCCATTAAATCCGAGATGTCTTCCCTTTCATGACTGTATAGCTATCTTTACAGCTGTAGACTGTGGTTTGTGAAAGATAAGTATAAATTTTCCCTGATGTGATTTTAATTTACAGCATACAGAGATTTTAATTACATAATTGTTTAATTTTGATTCTGCCATCTTAATTGCTATACTTAGGTAAGCATTTGCTAAGTGTTAGATATATTTTTTTTTCCAGCAGATTAAATTTAATTTTTTCTAATTTATTTTACTTTGATTCTGTATTGTACCCTTCCCTTTCAGAATTATCTCCTTGCTAGGAGCATACAGCTCTACAGCTGTTACAATTATCCTTTAAGATACCAAAGATCTAAATTTCTAGGAGCCTTCCAATTATGTAAGTCATTTCCCATTCCCAGCTGAATTCAGATGCATCCTTTCACAGAGAAAGTAGTGTCTTTACCCCATGGAAAACTGACTTGTGCTTTTTTGATTGCTTTCCCTTAAAAAAAAAAAAAAAAAAAAAAAAAAAAAAGAAGGTTTTCTTTCTTTTCCCCCAATGGAAAAACAATCTGTAATGGCCTCTGAAGGTGGAAATTTCTGTCTGAAATGTCTCTCTCAAATTTGCATGTAGTGCACTCAGTTTCCTCTCCCTATGCTTTGCAAGCCACAATATCACTCGTGTTCCCAGAGGTTGTTTACTGTCTTGGTCAAAACTTTAGATTCAGATTCAAGTTCCTAGTCTGTATTCACACAGGTGCTCTAGTTAGAAGTTGCTGATGTGTGTCTCATTTTGCAACCAAGTCCAGAAATTAAAATGTTAAGTTGGTAAACTTCAATCAAAAGGAATATACTTCCAGTGAATTTGGGCTTTTACAAAGCATTTTGTATCCATTGAGAATTTCCTCCTTTAAAACAAAATATCAGTTTGCTTGAATTTTGAAACATTGGGGATACTATAAAAAACAACTAGGTATTTTCTTATTTCTGCCTTGTGTTGCACTGAAAACGGTGTCTACTTCTACAGTACCATAATATCTTCACTTTTTAAATCATTCAGTTTAAAATTCCTATCTGGATTATTACTGAACCTGAGCCACAGTTCTTTCTATTTGCCTCTGAACATTTTATATTTTTCTTGATTTAAGATGTTTGGAATCACTCACAGAGAAAATGAGAAGTGCTATTAATATGTAAGGTACATTTGAGCAGAAGAACAAATATTGCCTCCTGCTACCCAAGGTCATTGCAGTGGTGGTGGTACTGACTGTAAATGTCTCAAAAAGGCTTAGGTTCGAGAAAAAGAAAGAAACTAGGCACAGTGAACAAAAATGCACCCTCATCTTTAAGGGGATAAAACAAACCTTCCTGCTGTACAGATGGGTTGGAGCACCCTGTGTAGCCTATAGAAGAACTTCAGCCGAGTGCTTCAGAGCGCAGGGAGAGCAGAGGCAGCAACACTTTTTCAGTGTGTTCCAGATGAGGTTTTCCCACAGTTAGGTGCCTTGACATCGCTTTGTGTGGGTGCTGTATGCACACCTCTTGCTGGAGGAGTGAAACCCTAGTAGAGTGATGTGGAACTTTGCTTCATTAGCCCGAACCTGTGCTGAACCCACTGTGCACTGAAGAGCAGTAATGGCTCAATTTCACAGCCAGAACTGTACAATATGGAAATTCAGTTCCCCTCTTCTTCTCTCAGATGTTCAACCACAGACCTTTAAGCTCCATCAAAGGAAATTTCTATGTTGGCACTGTTGGTGACACCAGTGAATTATGTTCTGCAGTAGCATCTGTATCCAACTCTCATACTTTCTGATGTGATGAAGCTGGGACATACATATAGGATCCAAAGGACAAAACTACCAGATGTGGAAAATGGGAGTCTTGGGGACACAATTAAGTGCTAGACAGTATCCAGAAGCTCACATCAGGCCACCTAGTCTCCCAAAAGCTTGGAGAAACAAGCACAACTCACTGGAGCACACAAAGATGGGCAGAATAGTCTGGAAGGAGAATAGGGGAGAGAATGTAACATTATGTTTTAAAAAGGACTTATAAACTTTGGGATCTAATTCATACAAAGGTAGAAAATCTCACTTCTTGTCCCATGTGTGGCAGTACCATACCAGTATTACCTACATATAGTACAGATTCATTGCATGTGAATAAAGTGTCACCATCTCATTCTGTTGGCAAGGGCTGCTCTTTGTAAAAGACTGAATGCTTGCTTATGTATCAAAATGGAGAATGAAGTCTTTTGAACACCTGCCCTAACAGTCTATACTGATGTTAATGTGTGATATAGAAATAGCACCATTATTGTCCATATCTATTTTTGTTAGCTCACCATTCCAAAGAAAACAGAACTGCACAAAGAGCTACCTGCAATTCATTTTTAGAGAGCATTTAGCAGCTTTTTCTGAGGAACTTTTAATGCCAAATAGTTTATGCATACTGAAAGATGCTCCTTTGTTAAGATTTTTAGTTTGTATTGTGCATTACAGTAGTTGAGAGGGGCATTTAGTGGATTGTTTAACATGGCATCTTCCAAGAAGGAGTTAATAATCAGATGAAAATCTCAGCTTTTACACTCAGATCCGCTTCTAATAGTTTTGATATATGCCATTCCTATGTGCTTTGAATGTCTTGCTGGCAGCCAAGTCAGTAACCATGTGGAATGAAAAAAATCAGCTTGTAGAAAGTTCAATGCATGAGTTTAGTGCTTCATCTTCTTACAGTATCAGCGCGCCAGGAGATCTTGGTTCCAGTTTTACATACAAGGTTGTAGTCTAAGTGAAAAAATGAATTTGTTTTCTGCCTGCCAGCGCATAAAGAAGCTTTACTTTGCCATACTAGAAGAGACAGGAAGAATGCAGCTGTCTCAAATCTCCTAATTTATCACCAGTTCATGTTTACAGTGGTTACCATGAGACTGTCATTGCTTTTGTGGTTAAGAAAAGCAGTGAGACAACTTTTCTAATTTCTGCAATTGCTGGTTTGTTACAATTATAACACTGGTTATGAGTATCAATCAGTCAAAGTCATGTGAATATGCTATTACAAGATGGAGGGAATCATTTACTTCCATAAGAGACATTCTCCACACAGAGATTTCAGAGACAGACCTCTGATGCCATTATTTGGAAGGACTTATGGAATAAGGGAGGAAACAGTAACTTATGTTTAACAGTTATAACTGCAGTAAGTATTTAGACAAAGAAATCTATAACTAAATGCACCTTTGGAAAACATTGCTTTCACAAAAGAAACAGCTTAATGCCTCCTTTGTCAAGAGAGGTGAATTCCAACAGAGGTTTTGAACTAGTCAAGCAATTGTTAATGTTAAATGTAATCTTAATGCTGTCTTGTTGTTTTAAGACTAAATTGTAGGTAAGAAAATGTAACCATTTTGGTTTTAATTTTTATCTGGTGAAGTATGAGGTGTCTCAACTCCTCTGTTCCACATCAATATTGATGCCTCATATCTGCCCTAAATCTTGAAGCTGATGTTTTGAAGTCCCTGAACAAATGGTTGGCTATTTTATGTCTTACTCCTCAGGTGCGCCTCTAGAGAAGACTGATGTGCCACCTTGAGAAGAGTTATTGGAAGAATTTAGGTGAGGAAGTAGTATCTTACAGTGACCAATTATTGCCAGCAGGTACTGGTGGCTGTACCTCTATTCCAGATAACTTTTGTATCAGGACTGTCAATAAGAAGATGAACTTTTGACACTTTAAAACCAGTAAACAAGGCTTTATGTACTTATTCTACAGTAGGAGTAGCTGTTTTGGTTTAGTGGGACTTGCTGTTAATCAACTCTATCTAAGCCAAAATGTGTTAGCCTTCTGAATACGTAACTTGCTCATAGATCTTCAGAAGAAGATCTTGATAGAAGAAGAGCAATCAGAGGGAGGCGGAAAGGAAAAAAAAAAAAAAGAGTGATAATGCCAAACATTAGGCTGGTTACATTAATCGAATATGTCACTGTTTACAGTCTTGGGTGTTGGCCAAAGATTTCTGAAGACTTAACTAGGAACTGTAAGCAGAGTGCTATGAAAATGGAGACAAAGACACAGAGTGTTTGTGAAATCCAGTGAACTTCAGTCCAGAGTGAGCTCTAGAACTGTGACCAAGCTTCAGAATTTAGATTGAATCTACTGTGATTGTTTTTTAACATAAATAGTAGCTTAAAATCACCATCTATCTACTCTTACATGCAAATTCGGTATGTCTTTTCATCCACATATTTTAATTTGGATGTGAGAATGTGAATAAATAAATGCACTATTAATAACTGAAAAATGGCCCTAAGCATCTTGGGTAAAGGCAACAGTACCTCCTTAGTTCCTAGTCAAGGTTAAGACTATTTCTTACAAACTAACAAACAAACAGAGAGTTGTCTTATAACATGGTTCTAAAAGCAAAAACAGCTGGATGTTAAAAAAAGTTAAAGTGCTGTTTATGTGACAGGTTTCATTTTCTTTTTTGTATGCTGAATACATTGTGATGTTTGTGGCTGATAAATTCAGCTACCTTGATTTCACTCAGCATCATGTCACTCACAGCTCTTGGTCTTTCCTGATGCTGTACAATATCATTTGCAATGTTTGTGCAAGAAATGAGGAAAATCAATGTTTTCTGTGTTACATGCAAATGCTAAGGGGTTTGGAAATGCAGAAAGCTACAGAGGGTGTTTAGTCACCTAGTTCTCATTTATTTTAGTTGGAATGGTGTGCTTCAGTTACTCACCTTTTACCCTTTGCCACTCTCAGCTAATAGATTCATGTGATGGCTGTGGATCTGAGAAATTGACAAAAAAAATCTGACAGCAGTCATTTCTAAGCCCATATATAAACTGTGTCCTTTAAAATGGAAACTATCACCACTCAAGTGGCCAGGTAAAGAAACAATTGTGTCTTTTTCCATGTCTGGAGTCCAACTGTCCCTATTGCCACTGAGATGACCCTGAAAAGCTCTCACCATTCTCCAAAGTAGCCTTAAAAAGCAATGTATACCATACAAATGTAGAAATGGTACTGAAAAATAAAACAGGAATGACTAAAAACTTGAAATAATTTAGAAGTTACATTTTGCTGTGAGAAAATACCAGAATGAATCAAGAGTTTTTCACTTGAATTTTCATATTTTCAGAGTTCCTCAGTCAAATGTAAACTTGGCTTTGACCATGATTGTATCGATAGTAGATCACAAAAGATTCACTCTTAAAAACACAGTAGTGTAGGCAGATCGTGGTCTTTCAAACATTAAAATGAAAGGCCCCCTGGCTGTAGCAATCACAAAATTAAGTCCTTAGAGATTAAAAAAAATAATAAAAATTTCCCACTGAATTAGGTGGACTTTGGCTCAGGCTTACAACAAGGAAGAGCAAAATATACAAATGTTCATTTATATAAGGAGGAAAACATCAGTCCCATTAATTTTCCTGTTGGTGTCCAGGCATTCAAGCTTTACTAAAAGATATTGTTAAAATATTTTATAAGCTTTTTTTGCAAGTGTTAAGATCCATTTGAAAGTCTTAGATTTTGACTTAAAAATTGTCACTCCTTCTACAGTTATTAGTGATTTATGAATTATGCCTGGTACTATCAATTTTCTGTCTTTTGTCATAAGTATGCAGGTAAGTAGTAGGAAGCACATTCCACTTTATGTTGAAGAGAGATCTGGAATCTTTCCTCTTCCTACATCTCTGTTTTACCTATGAGTAGGACAAAAAAATTAAAAGCACTATTCATGAAATGGTAGACATCTCTGCACTAACTATTAGCAGCTAGTGCGTGGCCTCCTACTACCCAGTTAAAATTAATTACTTGAACTACCTGTGTGATGGTGTAAAACTAGCAATTTAAAACCAGATATGCATAGGCCTGCATGTTCAGGGAGGAAACATCTAAATGAACCATCAGGGAAGAATGACAGAGATTTATTTTTTAAACTTCATGTTTCTCTCTGGAACTAAAACACCTTTTTGAAGACTACAGTGAAGGAGCCAATTTCTACATGGGATTTATAGCTCTGATTGCCAGCCACTATGTCAAACACTGTATCACTTACAAAGTAGAAAAACAACAGCTAGGGCTTTGGTGCGTCTTTTACCTCCATCCATTCATCACAAATGAACAGTTTTCTGCCTTTCCAAACATACTATCTAGAAGCACAAATGAATTGGAATTGCTCTTGAGAATGCTGCTGAAGTTTTTAAAAAAATTACTCCTGGTACTTAAATTCTCAACCTTGGATGATTTTGTTTTTAATCCATGCATCTATTTTCAAATCTCACAGTTTTCAAGAAACATGACCTTTCTCTGTTTTGAATACATTTTGTACTCCCACGGCCCAGCTAAGTTTTATAGGCTGTTGCTGCTAATGAGGCCTACGATTGTCTCTTATAGTTTTTAAATGTAAAACAGCCATCTCTTTCCCAATTGTTGAATATATTCCATAACAACATTGCATACTGATGCAAACTCTGTAAAGGCTCTGTTCTCACACTGGAAAGGCATGAATTAAGTAAAAAAAATGAGACATCCAAATGTCAACTCTAAAAATGTTCCATTTTGTTTCAGAGTCCAAAATTATAATTTCTATAATTGATGATGAAAATTATCAAAGCTATATGGGATATTGAATATATTTATGGAAACATATTAGCTCTCTCATTGCAAGAAATAGAAATAACGGCAGTTTTCAGAGAGTGATATGCCTTCAATTATTTATATAATCATACGATAAGATCATAACTATGTTAGTAGATCTACAGAGGGAAAGAGTTGGTGCTGAGGATCTGATATCTATACTAAATGTGTTTCAGGGATTTTTTATTTCAGACTTGATATGTTTTGGTCCCATGGACTAAATGCCCTCTACTGTTTGGAAACTATTAGACATGTTTCAAGAATGTATCTATCAGTTTTGTCATATTCAAAAGATACCCTGTCCATATGCACCAAGACTACTCTATGTGAACTGAGAAACTTTGAGTGAGGACTTTTGGAAAATCCACTTCAAAATTTCTTTGACTGTGAACTGAAACACTAATGCAGACTTGCCATCTACATTTCTTTTGCAAAGTCCAATAATTGTTCTATTTTCTTCCCTGGAACTTCAAGTACTCATTCCACTCAGTCAGGTCTTCGAGTATAAGATTTTACAAGAACATTGAGACCTAGATATTTTTTACTATTAAAATCACTGTGAAGACAGACATTGCAAAGTTTGGTCAAAGCCTGTTTAAGACCATTGTGAAAAGAAAGGTTCAATGCTGTGAATCTAGCCTAAAGGCAAAGCCCAAATCCTTCAATAAATATTTGTATCATGGAAAATTCCAACTAATTTCCTCATGTTTTTGTTATCTTGAAAACCAAAATAATCACAAAATATCTTCATTTAAGCTGAATGCTGAAACTTAGAGGAGGCTCAAGGCATAATATGGCAAGCCAGAAGTTCACTATGCTAAAGTACAAGACAAAATTGGGAAAATAAAAGCAGCAGCAGATATGAAAAAAAGGAAGTTAAAAGTTAGTAAAGCAAAAGAAAAAATAAATATTCTAAGAAACTGCATAATGTATGACCTAGGATGAAGAAAAATGTGTGCTAGAAGTTATAGGTCTTCCTAATTCCACTTAGACAATTCTGACAATTATTTAGGTAAGAGCAACAGGTTTGGGTTTTGCCTCATGGTCATAAACCAGCATTTCATTTATTTGTGCTATGGTCTTCCCACTCCTCCATGAATCTGCAACCCATGTGTGAGAGGAAGAATTGGATTTGGCATTTGCCATATGACATTACGTGGCACATAGGTCACAAGTCTGGGATTATTCCTTAGCCCTGTTTATAGTTAGTGTGGCTCACTCAGACACACTGCTCTCAGCGGTTTATAGATTGAGGGTGCTGAGAGTGCACTCAATCCCACTGTCTATGTCATTGATGAGGCTATGAAATAGTATTGGTCCCAGTATGGACCCCTGAGGGACACCACTCCTTACTGGTTTCTACTTTGAGATGTTGAAACATTGACTCTAACTCTTTGGATGTGGCCATCCAGCCAATTCCTTATCAATCTAACTGTTCACCCATCAAACCCATATCGCTCCAATTTAGAGGTAAAAATGTTGGGGGGAACCATCTCAAAGACCTTACAGAAGTCCAGGCAGATGACATCCATAGCCCTTCTGTTGTCCACTGATGCAGTCACTCCAATGTAGAAGGCCACCAGATTAGTCAGGCATGATTTGCCCATGGTGAAGCCATGTTGGCTGTCTCTAACCACTCCCCAGTCTTCCATATGCATTGGCATACCTTCCAGGAGGATCTGTTTCATGATCTTACTGGGCACAGAGGTGAAGCTGATTGGTCGATGTTTCCAGCATCCTCCTTTTAACCCTTTTTGAAAATGCATGTGATGTTTCTCTTTTTGTGATCACTGGGGAATTCACCTGGCTGCCATGACAGTAACAATGTCTTTGCCCATCTCGTATTTCAGCATTTTGATTAACATGATTTAGAATAATTGATCACTCAGATTGCTCGGAGAACCGAGGGCAAGAAAATAAGCAGCAAGGATGGGCTTGCTTTTAAAAAAACATGGTAGTCAAAATCTAAACAAAACACTAATAAAGAAATAATAATTATTTTCCAGTCAGGCTTGTGAATGTATAAAGCCATGTCCTGGGTTCAGCTGGGATAGAGTTAATTTTTACAGAAACCTGGGAGGTGGGGGGCATAGCCGGGGCAGCTGACCTGAACTAGCCAAGGAGCTATTCCATACCATGTGACATCATGCTCAGTATATATATAGGGAGCGGCCGGGGGGGTGGTCTCTTCTTTCGGTGGGGGAAGTGGCGGAGCGTCGGGTCCCGGGTGGTGAGCAGTTGCACTGTGCATCACTCTTTTTGTATACTCGTTCATTAGTACCGTTGTTGTTGTTGTAATTCCTTTGTGTTGTCCCAGTAAACTGCCTTTATCTCACCCCTCGAGGTTCCAGGTTTTTTTTTCTTTTCTCTCCTCCGTCTTCCCCCCATCCCACCGGAGGGGGGCGGGAGGAGTGAGCGAGCGGCCGCGTGGTTCTTTGTTACCGGCTGGGCTAAAACCACGACAAGCCATATGCAAAGTAGAACAAATATTGTCAATTCAATCAGGGAAACAACAAAAATAAGTGTACACACATTTTATACACACACACACACACACAGATGCATACATACAGACACAGAAGCACACAGCGATACTTACATGGAGATATTCATACACACATTTATTTGTCTGTTTATTTATATACTTAAGTATATGAGTATATATCTGAATATGCACACATGATTGCGGTTGCCTGTCATAAATTCACAGTTAGAAAATCTACAAAAATCCAAGGATAGAAATAACAAATAGGAACTCTTTTTTTTTTTTTAATATTCCTCATTTCTGTGAATGTCCCCTCTATGTTCCCACCTCTTCTTATTACCACCACAAAAGCTATGTTATATTTTCACTATGCTCCTTCCATTCACCCTTTGTCCAGTTTCATCCCTCCCTCTCCTCTTATTTCCCGTGATGATATCTCTTGGTCACTGAAAGAAGCATTTTTACCCTTCCTGACAAATTAAAACAGGGTTGGTGCCAAGGTGTCAAGTTTTTCTCCCCATATGGGTCAAGGTTTAGAAAGGCAGCTTGACCCCAAGTGGTGGGATGCTCAACTTCACAATTCTTCTCTGGCATGCTGCCAGCTGGGCTGGTGCTGGGAGTAAAGCCCTTGTCTCCTTTCAACTGTTGTTAGACACCTAGCAAAGAGGAAAGAAGCCAGCCAGCAGCAGTCTTGGCTTTAGGATATGCTTTGCTCTCCTTTGCTCCCAGGTCAGTCTAGACCAGCCTGAAGTAACATCTCCTCTGTACTCATAACAAGATATACCCACAGTTGCATGAAAGTGACTTTGGCTTGCTACACATTATAGCACACCTTGTACATGCTGGCGTGTAAATAGAGGTGGAAATGATAAGAACCATGCACAATTTCAGTCTGCATGCGTTTTCATGTCTTTGTAGATGCAGACTGTCCAGGCCAGTCTCTGTGTTGGCTATGAGAAACAGCTCACTCCTAGTTATACTCATGCTTTACTAAGCTTTATAAGACACTTTAATTTCTTTGCAACTTCAAGATGAACCCTTAACTTTTTAGGGATATATTTAGTGTGTTTTACTCGCAATGGTCATTTCACAAACAACTGCCCCATTTTCAGTCTTAGAAATGCAAAGGTATGAAAAGCTGGTAGACTTAGCTGATGATAAAGGGCGTTTTTTACATGCTGCCCCTTAAGCTGAAACACCCATGTATGCACCAGCAGGGAGACAAGGACTTACAATCGTCTTTCCTAGTGACAGCACATTTCAAAGACAGTTGAAGGACAAATGTGAGATTTAGAATTAGCAGTAATGTATAAAAACAAGTGTGGTACTCTGCCCAGATTTCTGTCATAAAGTTAATTGATTCTTGTAGTTGTGATAACACTTTGCGACAATAGTAATTCCACTGCATTTTTAAGTGGAATATGAAAGTACACACGCACACAGAAACACAATTAAAAAGGACAGCTGGTGGAAAGACATACATGTATATACCTCTGTGTGTGTATGCATGTGTGTACATGGAGAGACACACAGTGACACAAATAGAAAGACATTCCTAAAATTTCCATGATGGAGTTGAAGTAATCCATGCTAGATGTAACGTAAGCATCCAAAATACACTGAGGTTTTACACTCCATTCCCAACCAGCAGCTTTTGCTGTCTCCTGCTACCCCAACTCAGTCTTCAAAAATGTGCAACCAAACATGTGAGTTTTGTAAACAGGCAGTTAAAGAAGGCAGTTTCTCTTCTGTCCCCTCTAAGTTGTTTAAAACAGGTTTATGAATATTGAGAATAATAATGCAACAAACAAAATGACTGCATGCACAAAGCAAAAGCTTAAAATGAATATAATGATAGTGGTATTTGTAATTCTGATGTTCACAGATTTTGTTCTAACATAATAGACTACAAAAATCAGGGAAACAATTGTTAAATAATTGTTTTTAAACTGCATATATCATTTACAAATATTTATTAAATGTTATTTGATTAACTAACCACACAGAGAACAGGATGATAAAAGGTAGAAAAGGAGTACAGAACAGTGGAAGTGAGATATAAAGGTTAATACACGTGCCCCAGCTCTATGGATTTAATATTTGCCTTGGTTATATTCTTTGTTTTGTTGTTAAATTTTCTAATGTCAGAACAGCTAATGCTTCAGAAGGCAGTAAATTCTCGATGAGACAATCAAAGAAAAATAGTGTAGCACATGCATACACTCATAAAATATATCCACCTCTCATACCAAATCGTATGGAGCTTTTCCCTACAGATGTTCTGTCCCTATCTGTTTAAAAGAAAAAGGAAGACCTGTGGTTTTTTATCATACAGCTGTTGTCCTGCATCATATACAAAACCATCCTAAATGCTGAATGACGAAACTGGTATTAGAAGTCAAAACTGTCAGAGTTGACAATGAAAACTGAACCAGTTATAGACAACGGATCAATCACAACAGAGAGACAGTGGCTGTGAATTTAACATTATGAACATCCCCACAATGAAAAGACACTTGTATGCTATATAGGAGTCAGTATTTCTGCTCTGTAGGATTTTCCTAAAAAGCCTTTTCTCCAGTTCAGTTGAAAAGTTGAATACCTGAAGGTTCTGAGTGATCAAAAATGTAAATACTTTGCTTCATTTTTTAAAATCTTCGGTTTTATGTAAATACTAATTTTGTTCAGCTTTCTTTGAATGTAATTAATATATATGTCTAAAATGGGAAACCATTTTTAACAGAACCCCAAACTTTTATGAAAGTATGAAACTCAAATATTTTGAAAGTTTTAAAGATTTTTTAACACCTTAATAAAATATTTTTAAAACAATCTTTTTCAATGAAGAGCTTGCAAATGATCTTCATTAACAAAAAAGTTTTATTAATAAGAAAGCCTTGTGAGCTAAAGCATATACAATGAGTTGCATGTGTATTGCACTGACTGTATTCTGTTGACTTTTTCTTACAGTAAGTATTCTTCTCTTTAAAATTTTATCCTAAATATTACTTTTCTCCTTTTCAGTAACTTTTTAAACAATATTAATAATTTAGTAATTTCTGGTCAAGAAAAATCTGTAAAATAAATATATTATTGTCGGTATCTAGTTCTTCTCAAGATCTCCAAGTTTCTAATGCTAGATATCAGACTAGAAAAAATAACTCAAGAATGGGAAGAACCAAAGAATAATTGAAGCTTTGAAGAGGTTAATTTGCAGGAAAAGGAGGTTTTGATTCAAGCTTGTCTTTGATGTTTTTTTCTAAGCAATGTATCCATTCCTGTTTTTGCAAAACATAGTCATATGTCAAAGCATATTCTTTAATCTGCATTTATGTGTAATGATCTTGTTTAATTATACAGAGCAGTAGCTGCATATTCCTGATATTCCTATATGGAATATGTCATTAGAGTAGTTTTTATTCTCATGAGTCTTTTTGAATAATATCTGGTTACTTAAATGTAAGAATTGAGAGTATGAATATAACACATCCTTTTGTCTACCTTATCATGATGCCTGCTAAATGAGTATAAGGAACTAATTTACATAGGCAGTTATCTATAAGAAGCATATAAATTGTGCAGTTACTGATGCTTAGTTGAAAAATAGAGATAGCAAGAATTCTTTTATTCAAGCCAAAGAAAAGAACCAAGAAAACTGACCCATCACCCAGGAAAGACATCAACCAACAAACTGCACAGAAAAGAAGGGCACAAAAAAAAAAAAAAAAAAAAAGCGCCTACAAAATCTCTCTGGCAAAAAATCAGCATGCAAATGCAGCAAGAAGCAATGCACAGAAGAAATTAGCATCTTGTGAAACACTCTAAGAGAAAGATGAGTGTAGTGAAGTCAAGAGATGAAAGGTTCTCTTCTTTGTATTAAGGTATTCCTTATTTTTCTAGATGTTGCATTGCTTGCTCTTTGTAAATAAAGTATGTTGTCTCAAGTAGACATACAAAGACATGAAGCTTAGCTAGGGCAATATTTGTCAGATTAATGCAGGTAAAGATGTAAATACTTTTTAGTGAAATTAAAAACTAACATGGCAAGAGAAGTTTTCAAGAACAGCAGGAAGCTTTGACTAAGTTTCATCTCCAGAATATCTCTCTCTAGGACTTTCAGATATGAGTGATCCACTCTGCATCTAATTCCTGGCCCCCAATTCTCCTAGTGCCTTTGATCATCCCAGTCCTGCAGAAGCAAGAACAAAAGTAGATTCAGCTTTAAAACACCACCATAAGGAGTGACCCTCAGTTTGGAAAACAAATCTCTATAAACTGAGGAGATGGTACATAAATCCTCAGTATACCAGTTTCTCGCACTTGGAAAACCAGAACCACATGAACTTCCTTCACACATGTCCAGTAAGGCAGCATGCTACTGGAGAAAAAATATTGTCTGGTATCAGTCTTACATGTCTTCAGCTTCAGTTATTTAGACATGTCGAACTGAGCTGTCCTGCAGAAGTTAAATGAAAAGACAAATGTGGATAGGATGTTCAGCACTACAGGTGAAAGGCTACACTTTAATTTGGCAAAGTATGTTTAAATTAGGCCTTATAATAGGTTGGTTCCCCATTATTTTGTGCCATTAAGTTGGTTTTAGAGAATACTTTAAAACACCTTCACTTGTTAAATCTTTCACAGCCAGCTGATTGTCTCCCTAACAGAAAATGAGAGGCAAAATGTCAAGAAGAGCAAGGATTATCTTAACCTTGTACTACACTGATCAGAACTCCGCTCGAAGTCAATGATTGCAAAACTTGTTCAGAATAACCTGATGACTCAGTCTCCCAGAATGCTAATCTTCAAAATCAGTGCAGCAAGAGACAAGAGGATTAAAGCCACATTCAATTGTAATGAGATCCATCATTAAAGGCAGAACAGTCCATTGGCTTGAGATGTCTAGCATGTGTAATTGCTTTTACTTTAAAATTTTTATTAGCACAAGAATTTAGAATCATTGTTCTGTCATTACATTTTGCCTATTATTTTCATTTTATTCTTATAACTTAACTAAGTTTTTAATAAAGCTCTCAGTTTTCTGCAGATACTTGCATTGTAGCTTCAATTTATACAGACACCAGGTTTTTTTTTTTTTAATGAGAAGAGGAACCTGGCTGCGTAGTCTCTTCATATTATTCAACAGATTTTTTTTCTTTTTAATGTTCAAAAAGATTGTCTCATTCTGAAACTTGCTTTTTCCTGCTTTCTTTAAGTAAAGCTCCTTATTTCCCTCAGAATTATTTTCTACCTCTGGCCAATGCACGTATGAACTGGATTGAGCATATGCAGTCTGCCACTGGATCATGCTCCCCTCTCAAAGTCTAGGTAGTTAAAAGAAGTGTGGAACATTGGTCCTTTGAATTTTTTTTTTCTTTCTTTTTTTTTTTTTTTTTTCCCTGAGTAAAGGAGAATTAAGCAGGTCTTCAAATGGTATTTTTCCTGTTTGGCTTTGCTTTGTACTTTCAGTTCACTCAGAGAAAATTACTGCATTTCATCTCCAGCAAAACAAATTGTTAATTTATTTGGGGTGGGTAATAGCAAAGGATAGTACTACATGATTAATTAGCCTAAAGTATGTGCTAAAAGCAAATAAATAAAGAAACAACAGTACCAAATTATGCATGATTCACTTTCGGTTTGTCTAAGCAGCAAAATACAGTTTCGAAATGCTCAGCTTTCCACCAAGTCCTTCTTTATACACAAGGGACTAATTCTTATTTAAGCCCCATTGCATTTTATTTTTATCATTGAAACTGGGAAATAAGCTGGCAAACATTTATGAATCTTAATTAACCATTTAAAAACATTCTATAGCAACAGTCCTGAAACATACTAACTTTGCATTTTCTTGTTATGCTCCCCCTCCCTGTCTCTTGCTTACACATATCACTGTATATACGAACATTTTTATTGCATTTATGGATATACTTTCTTAAAAATATATTATGTTTTGAAGAGTGTTAAAAGGATGACAGAGGCAGGATTCTAAGAAATTCAAGGTAAATTATGTGATCCTCAGAGGAGTTAAGGTAATCAAGACAGGCTTCCAGACTTGGAATAAAATTATAAGATATTTTCCCTCCTCACCTCTGAGATTTCCTATTTCCATGTATGCAAGTTGGTGCACTAACAAAGTACAGCTATTAATTCCAGCATGTTTTAAGACTCAGCTCTACTCCGGAGTGTTACATTGCAATTCTAGATTTATTACTACAAATTGTACAAAATGACTGTAATTTCAATTATCTTTGCTTCCAGTTTCTCCCTTTCTTACACAGCCTCCCTGGGAGGCTTTAAAGCAAGATAGCTGATAAAATAGATGACTGAATGCTGTAACATAAATGTTGTATGACAGGTCTGAAAGCATCAGCAGCAAATAGACTACTGAGGTACACGGCTCTTCTGATGTTCAATGAATGAGACAATTTCTCCTGACTTACCCTTGATAGAATATAAAGCATGAAAATATAAACGAATTATACAAAATCAGGAATTATAATTTTTGGCAGTGAGAATGGATTAATGGAAGGGATTTTTAGTTGCATGTTGTCTTTTTTTTTCCTGGCTGAATTATAGACTTAGGAAAAGATTATTGCTTTCTCAGATAGTGCTTCTTGAACTTTGTTTCTGTCTCAGCTGAGCATGACAGAGGCAAAGAGGGGAAGAGAGGAGAGAAAGGCGGGGGAGGAAAGAGAGGAGGAGAAGTAACCACTTCTAAGGAGTGGTTACTAAGCCAAGTGCCAAATATTCATAACACAAAACATAGACTGTTGCAGTAATGTCATAATTATCAGCTGGAAACTTGCCATACAACATGTAAAAATAGCCATGTGCCATCTGGTAATCATTTTTTCCCAGGAAAAATGGAAATTAAGGGCTGCAGTAAAACCATAATTCCTTAGCCTGGGAGAGTGGTAGCACAAGCATATACCACTTGTTGGTATATTTGTTTCCTAGGCAAGTACCTTGATATTAGTGTAATAAAGCACATTAAAAAATTCTTATGCTCTAGAACACATCTCACTTAGGGATCTAAGGCAGTTCATAAAAAGAACGTAACATCCTTAATAACAAACACTGACTACATTTCTTTGGAGTCGGGGTTTCACTCTCCTTTCCTGTTTTGGATCTACTGTTGCAATGACATTTTCAGTGCAGAACTAGAATGCAGATCTTAATATGAAAATCACAACTTTCAAAATTGAGTTAATTTTACTTTTAGACATGCTAATTTACAGATGATAATATATGCAAATTTCCTTATAAATTTCACATTTATGACAGTATTTCATATGTTTTCTACTGCATCTAAGCAGTAATATATTTCTTCATTTTGATATAGTACATAACCTCTCCAAGTACCTTAGCTTTGTTTATATTTACACATTTTGCTAGGCTTGATGTGATTTATACTTTAATTGATTTATATATTACTTTTTCATTTGCATTCAGGTGAAAAGAACACGAGGACAGACATGAATAATAACAAATGGTGATGCAATCTTTCAATTACTAGCAATATATCTTTCTCATTAGCCAGAAATTACTTGTAGGATGTACCTGAAGACTTTAATATAGTTGTACTACTCCAGATCTTCATCTAATGTATGTTTTCCGGGGATAAAATGTTTCAGAACTTACTTGCGCTAAATTTGCTGTGATTAACTGCTCTAACTGCACATGTAACTAAAAGCTTGCATCCTAAATGCATTGGCTTCTTGATGACCCAATTCTACAAGTGTTGTTTGCATCATTTCTTTCCCAGGCAGTCACCCACTATTGCTGTCCTGGAGATTGGCATGTGCTGAAACTGGTCCATTAGTTTTTCTTTGTTGTACAGCTTTTATTATTTGTGTGCAATAACCTATTGTCATAAGCACAGAGGAAAATGACTGGTGATGCATTTTTCCTTGACGAAGGTTTCCAAGCATGACTTTGGTGAAGGTATTGTGCCTTGTCCAGCAACCTTTTGACTGTCTCTTACTGCTGCTGCCAGACTGGTAGAGCACACAGATCATAAGTTTAACCAGTCTTGGCTGATAGCTGAACCCAATTAAAGCTTTCTCCTTCAGCTCAGGCTGAAAGAAGCATTATGGGTCCATCTACTACCTTTATCATAGTCTACAGTACATCATAGGCTATTATTAGCCAGTGTAATCTCCAAATGCATGGGTTCAAATAAATGCACCACCTTTGCTGATACTTGTTACAGATCTCTGAGGGACTTGTTACTAAAACATATTTTACAAAGCAGTTTGTACGTCTACACCAGAGTATTTAATGCAAATGAAGTATCCCAGCACCTCTTACACCAAAAGTTTTTCAGAAGAAGCAGATGGTCTCTTAAGTTCACTGTGAAAACAAGGCGGGGCTTACAGTACTGTTGCTCCATCATTCCCTATTCTTGCCCTACAGCTGTGCCCTTCAAGCTTGTTTAAAGCAGTGCAGATACAAAGCTCATGTTTTCTTCGCTTTTCCTTCAGGAGCCAGCAACTGCAGATTTAGTAAATTTGAATAAAGCTCCTGAATTGATAGCCCTTATGCCATAAGAGAAAAATCTCATAATGCCTGCAACTGCCAAAAGTCATAAGAGCTGTGCTGCCCTGTGGGATCAGTCTTGTTTCCTCTAACTGGAAGGTTTCTAACCATACTGCTGCTGCACTGAACTGAAGGTAACTCTTCTCATTTCAAAGCAACTCAAAGTCCCAGTGTATTACAATCGTAAGGCATTTTCCCACAATTAGAAAAACCTCAGGTTTCGAGGCCAGAATCTCTACCTTCCAGCCTTGATTTGAGGATACAGAAAATTAAATAATTTCTTTGTGAAACGTAAATGTTACAGACTGCCATTAAGCTTCCCTTAGCAGGCACAGTGTCTTGAAACTGTCTGTGTGTTTTCTTGTTCAGAGGAAAATTTTCCTTTGTTTTAGACTACCACATTCCCTAAAGTTGCCTTGAAAAACACCCTTTTATTTAGCCAGTAATATTATTTCATGGCTTGGCACAAAAAGGATCCCACTGTGTAGAGTACAAATATGCTGCTTAAAATAAAGATTTAGGGTGAAATAATAGTACCTCAATGAAAGTTTAAGGAAGCAATAAGATACCTCGTCCTGTTTATTCTGACTGTCAAATGCCGAATATCTTGATGGCAATTCCAATACTTCTCTCATGTAGAAATATCAGCTACAGCAAGCAGATTCTGAGATATTTGGACACAACAATAATTACCCTGTCTCAGCCCCTTAACTTTCAACACAAACCCTCTTATTATTTGTACCTATCACAGGTAACAAGAAACAAAACAACTGCAACACCACCACCATTCAACAAAGGGCAATAGACCAATATTGCTCTGCCATGAAACAAATCTGTATCAACACCAAAGAGAAAATTTCAAGATGTGAAATGATATAAAAATATTTTTTAAGAAAACATTAAATATTCTTAAAAAATCATATTTCTCTATCAATAATAAACACTGGTTCACACATTTTTAAAGGCCAAAAAGAAAAGCATTTTTCACGTAATCATTGTGAAAATTGAGAGAATAGCAAACTGATGGAAGAGCTCATTTTTGCAACTGTTGCTATTCAACTTACCTTAAGAGTCACTGTGAATACTGTCAGGCTGAACTGTAACAGTATTAGGTGGGATATTGTAGGTTGACTGTGCTATTTAGAACTTAAAGTCAAAATTAAATTTTCAAAGGGAATTCAGAAAACCACACAGTATGCTTCCATCACTTTTGACAAGATACCATAGTAAGCAAAGGAAGATGTCAATAACTGAGTGTCTTTTGAAGGGGCTTGTGTACACACAGGGAGGGAAGGGTGTTGTGCTTCTCTTTGAAGCTTCCTTCCCTGTCAGACTACTGAAGACAACTTCTGGCTGCTGTCAGAAAATGAACTGTTGAGGAAGAGGGTTCATCAAACTTTGCCCTCTCCAAAGAAAACCAGCAGAAAAAGATGCTGAAAAGCTTGAAGACTCAATTGAAAATTAATGAACATTTGAATTTACTTGACAGAAGATCTTTTTGGCTAACATATCATCACATAGTAGTACCATCACTAAAACCATGATAACTTGACATGAAAGCCTGCTTTATTTTGCAGTTCCCGCCACATCTCAACTTTTGGTCTGTATCTTTAAGCATGAAGAGCACATTGTTGGAAATATAAAAAGGCTTCATTTTTCAGCATATTAGGAACAGAAGGGATCTCAGGTATGAAGGCAAAGAGCATGTTGTATGTTTTTTTAAATAGGTCTAAGGTGCAGAAAAAAAGCCTTCCTATATTCAGTCAGTTCAAAAGTACAAACCATTTAATAAATATCTGGTATTAGAAGTTCAGTTATGGTCAGAAAAGTGTTGCTAACAGGCTTCATTAAAGTAATCTGGGGAAATTGTAGATCCAGAAAAAAAATAATGGGATCACAGACCCAACTACAAGAAGTCGTAGGTATGCATCCATTTAGCTAAAAGGCAAGTTGTTACATTGTTGTGAGAGAGCTAATCTCATCAGACCAAGCCATAACTTCAAAATTTTAAACATCTCAAAAATCTGCAGTGTTTTGGTGCCATTGTCCAAATTAGTTTTGTGCTTCTTGACCTTTGCCCCAAGGTGGCCAGGCTTGATCAGGTTTCTGTCTAGAAGACATCTAGTTGCATTACTATGTTAACTGGGTCTAAACTAACATTTCTTACTTGTTAACAGGGTTCAGACATTGAGGCCTAGTGCTTTACTGATATGTTTTCTCAGTTATCTTACATGCACCACATCAGTGGCAAATGCCCACACAGTAAATCATGTGTCCTTGTGTAAACCAAGTTTCAAAGGACTATGTCTATTTACCTTATTTTCTTCCCAACATACCAGTATCTAGAATGACCTGCATTCTTCTAACTATTAAGCTTTTCATTGTCATTTCTTTGCATATTCCCAAAAATTCAACCTAATTACAGCAATTTAGCAACTACTAGACTTTTAGTCATACATCCTTTCCAGCAGACTCTCCATCCCACTCAATATGAACTGGAAGGGTTTAACGTTAAGATGACCTCCATTGGTCTCTGCTGGCTGAGAATAACTGTGTGTATTAGGTTTACTTGGCAAGGTTTTGGTAGTGGGGGCAGGGCTACAGCGGTGGCTTCTGTGAGAAGATGCCAGAAGCTTCCCCCATGTTGGATGGAGCCAGTTCCAGCCAGCTCCAAGGTGGACCCACTGCTGGCCAAGGTCAAGCCCATCAGCAATGGTGGTAGCACCTCCTGCAGCCCATGGAGGACCCCACACTAGAGCAGGTGGATGTGCCACGACGGAGGCTGTCACCCTGTAGAAAGCCTGCACTGGAGCAGGCTCCTGGTAGGATCTGTGACCCTGTGGAGAGGAGCCCACTCTGGAGCAGGTTTTCTGTCATGACCTGTGGCCCTGCGGGGGACCCATGCTGGAGCAGTCTGTGCCTGAAGGACTGCACCCCACAGAAAGGACCCACGCTGGAACAGTTTGTGAAGAACTGCAACATGTGGGAAGGACACACATTGGAGAATTTCATGGAGGACTGTCTCCTCCACTGGAGAAGGGGAAGAGTGTGAGGAGGAAGGAGACACAACATGTGGTGAACTGACCGCAACTCCCATTCCCCATCCCCCTGTGCTGCTCATGGGGAGGAGGTAGAGAATTTGGGAGTTAAGTTGAGCCCAGGAAGAAGGGAGGGGTGGGGGGAAGGTATTTTAAGATTTGTTCTTTTTTCTGATTCTCCTACTCTGATTTGATTGGTAATAAATTAAATTAATTTCCCCAAGCCAAGTCTGTTTTGCCTGTGACAGTAATTGCTGAGTGATATCCCTGTCCTTATCTTCACCCACGAGCCTTTCATCATATTTTTTTCCCCTGTCCAGCTAAGGAGGGGAGTTATAGAGCAGCTTGGTGGGCACCTAGTGGCTAGCCAAGGTCAAACCACCGCACTGTTTTGGGGGAGATGAAACTTCACTACTGTATGGCAGTGTAGCCACATCTTTGTTTCAGTAGTGCAGACTCAGTTTACATGAATGTTCTTAAGAAAGAATCTGGGTGCTTGCCATCCTTTTTATTCTAATTTAAGAGCAGAAAATTGGTGGACATGGTAAAGAAAAGGAATAGTATGCAGGTTGAGTTATTCAACTGACTAGGATGACAGTGGCAAGTATTTTCATCATATGAAGCAGGAGAAACAGTCATAAGGAGTCAGGTATGACAAGTGTTCACTAACAAAGGTAAAAAAGTTGTAACTATGATTTGTGGCAGTCTACCTTCCACTAAGAAAAGACCAAATTTTATCTATCAGCCTTTCTTCAGGCAAAACTTTATCAAATTTGGTGTTTTGCTTGAATATACAGAAGAGCAGCAAGTACTAGGTAACTCTGCTATTATCTTCACTGTTTCGGTATCTTATGGCAAATACTAAGACCACACAGTAGATTTAACAAAACAGACTCACAATAAACATTGGCAGACTGTGAAATAGCCTCGTCAGACAAAATCTGACATCTTTTTTTGGAGGTCATCTCCAATTCTTCCCTTGCATTTTCCTTCTGGAAATCATCTGAAACACAGCACTATTTTATGCTTTATATGAAGCGCCCCCACTGACCTTGCATTACCAATTTCTTAATATTTAAGCTGACAGATGGAGTGTTGGGATTTGAACCAGATACCAACCTTCTGTTCACATATGACTAGCTCTGCCTTTAGTAAGAGAGCTCTGTGGAAGCAGAGTTCTGGTGAGGATTTCAGACCAGGTTATATTTTCATCCAATTCTCACCAAGAAATGACACTAATTGCTTGAGACTCCATTCTGAATACTAAAGCATGGCTCTTTAAAGGGTTACTATCCTCTCAAAAGGTTTATTCAGCTGACTAATTCAGCATTTGTTTCTTTTGATATCCCCTTCCTCTACTTCAACAAGAGAGGTAGATCAGGATTTCAGTGAATCTTTCCTGAAACATGCATCCAAGTAGAAAATACCATCACATTTCCAGTGCATACTTAATGCTGTTCTTTGATGTCTCTTTGAAGAGACTGTCAGGCACAAACCCTTTTTTTTGTTATCATTCATCATATTCAAAATGTTCCAGATGTCACACAAAATGTACAGAAGCACATAGTCAGCTATTTGGCTTCTAATAAATGACTAAGATTTCGATATTTATGAAGGCTCTACAACATAATGTGAAGGAGCTTATTAGAACAATAGCTGGAGAGAGATAAAGTGGTTGGCAGCAAGTGAGCTCATCCTTCCTCGCCCTCCCCTTCTTGCTTCCTCTTCCCCTTGTCTCTCTTAAAATGTGTGCCGAAAGGGATGAGTATAA
This sequence comes from Buteo buteo, assembly GCF_964188355.1. NCBI lineage: Eukaryota > Metazoa > Chordata > Aves > Accipitriformes > Accipitridae > Buteo > Buteo buteo. Next base: position 40,238,967 of record NC_134204.1, read on the forward strand.
AGCAGAGCAGAGAAGCTTCCTCAGTGAGGACTGAGAGATCAGCTCAAGTCTAGGGGCAGGGATTTAATTCAAGGCTCCTTTTGTTGATAGCTGCTCACAGTACACTTTGAGCATTTAGTTACTTCATGCCTGTCATCAGTCCTTTAACACGATTGCAGTGCTCTAAGTAAAGCCAGACATCAAGCTTTAACAGCATCACAGCATGTACATTAAAACACCCAACTCTTTATTTTTACTGAAGAACAGACACCTAGCTCTTCGCCTACACAAAATCAGGAGTCCCTCTCACTGACTTTATGCATTCACATGAATTCTGTCTCTTCTTCCAAAACTTCTGCCTGGCTCAAGAGAAGCACAGGTTTGTCCAGAATCTCCGACAGTCTCCACACAAGTGAGGAGGGATCAGCATGGCTACATTTACATGATTCATGCTAATGAGGCCAAGTAATAAAACTTCATTGTCTCTTTGGCCCCTTTAGGGGAAAAGGGTTAAAAATTCATTTGCCTTGAGGTGACAAAAAGATGAGGGCAATCCTTCCCCTTGCATGGTGTAATTTCTCCTTTTCCCAAAGATCATATAGAAGATCTTCTCTGAGGGTCAACAAACTCAGGAGAAGGAAGAGAAACTGATCTACAGGAATGAGTTCTGCTTATGTAAACTTTCTTATGCCACCTTCCTGATTGCACCACTCAAAAAGCTGGCAGGAATCAAATGAATCAGCATCTCATATCTCTGTCCAAAGATAAAACTCCCACAGAGATTCAAAGCAGAAAAGTCATTCTCCTCACTGGCCATGGATGTAATATCCTGGATGTAACACTTTGTTTATCTGCTCCCCACTGCTAATGCCTCCACTGAGATAAGTGTTTGTATGTTGAGCACTCATTTTGCTTTTTTCATGGATCAGCACAAGCAAAACAGTTCCTGCCTTCCTATAATCATAGAATCTTTGTAAGAGACTAGATTGAAATCTGTAGTCTCATGAGTAGACATTGAAGGCCTATAAATACAGTACATTGCTGCAAAGTATGTTATGAAATACTTTATCATTATATAAAGCTAAAGCATGCTGCTGTGATAAAATAGAAAAAAAAAAAAGTCAAAGTCTGATGTTACCTCGGCTCCAACCTAATGAATTCCCTCCTAAGAAATACCAGCACACTAAATGGAAGATCACGTGAAGCTTTGCAAATCCACTGGCAACAGAGGATACAGCAACTACTTGAGTCCCTCAGCAAAATGTTAACATCTCCAATAGTGAAGCTAAATCCACAAAATTCGCATTTTTTTTCATGAAGACCTAATAGATTTCCTCTCTTGTCTACTAATTAAGTGTTACTCCAAAGGCCAATTGTGTAAAATTGAACATCAGTTTCAATTCTGATCTTTTCAAAGTTGCCTCTGATTTGTCAAGCAAGGTCTCTCTGTCCTGCAGTTTTTCCGTTTCATTCTCAACTCAAAGGTAACGTGGGATTTTTTCCCCTATTGACTGATAAAAATTCACTGAAGCATGGTTGAATGGTACAAGCATGAAAAGAAGTCACTTTAAAGATCCCATGTCTTAAAAATAGTGGAAATTAAATACTTCATGTCTGAATTTGAACAGTGGATCTCACCGGAAATTCAGGCTCGAAGAGAATGACCTTCTCAGTTTTAAGTGGATGGGCAGTTTCACACTGGGATAATGCAAATTAGAGCATTTTCTTACTGAGATATGGCATGCTTTGGAGCAAATATAGCATAGAATATGAACAACATATTAAGCCATTTTAGCCTTAGATATGAGATCAGTACATAAGTGCTACATTCTTTCCCTATTATGGCTTGATGCTGTACATGTCATACTTTTTAGAAATATTATTTTAATTAAACTCAGATTTTACTTCAAGCTTTAGTGTACTTGTTGTATTCATTACCTGACTATTTTATATGACTCCTTCCATTCCATGCATAGATTACAAACACGAAGTGAGAAGTCCTAGCCATAAATGTCAGGATATGGTCTAGATAAGTCATTGTTAGTTTGGGGTACCTGGCAAATAAAAGTATAAAAGTAATGTGTGTTAGTAATATTTCAGAACACAATATATTATGAGGTTGTGTTAGTGATCCAAAAGGATGAAAAAAATTCTGATTAGTGTTCTTAATGTCTGAAAATCTTAATACTCCAATGTCAGCTTGGGCACTTGCAATAACATGCTTTAGTTTTGTAATGTATTAGCATGTGCGCAGTACCACATCTTTAAATTATATCTAAATATTCAGATTAATGTAGCATGCTAGATCATATTGCTATATTTGTTGCCATTGTTGCTTTTAAGAATTTGTACTGTGTACAATCTGTTCTGTTACTACACCTGTTCAGCATAAATAGAAGCCTTTTCTTGTCTCATAATAAAAATGAAATATTTCTGATAGTCTGAAATGGGCATTGGCACAGTCCATTTGAGAATAGCATCATACCAATTTTCTGTGGATTGGCAGCCTCTCCATGAGGACAATGACAACAAACTTTACCAGCCTTATTCCTCATGTATAACATATTAAGAATGAAAAGTTTATGAGAAGATTCAGAACAACTAACTGTTTTTGATCTCTCCTTAAAGTAGAAATAAAATTACTCTCCATGCTCTAGCTGAAATATTAATTTTTGAATAGCTGATCACTTACCATTTTGTACACAGCTTTCCCTGGTCACAATAACACTATTAGAATAGCTTTTCCTGTGTTAATGGTAAGGTGAAATATTCCCACACTTTCTATGAAAATTAGTTACTTGAAATTTTTGTTGTTGGCTTCTCACTGAATATCAATTAATAAATAAAATCGATAGAAGACATATTTATAAACAATACCTCAGCTCTAAATATGGATCTTTTGCCACAGTTTCAGGTCAATGATGAAAAAATTACAGCATGATTGCTGCTGCATAGTATGATCTAGAGAAAAATAGCAGTTATGATTAGTGTGCAAAACTATTTTTCAGCATTACCCTGTCTTCAGAAGGAAAACATGGAGAAAATAATTTGATTCAATGAAGAGAAGCTTCTTCATTATGTAATATAAGCATCTGTAGATAAACTTCAGAGTCAGAATTGTTTCCAGCCCATAGAAAGATTCATGATAAATTAGTTTCTTTCTGGTGCACCCTTGTCCAATATCATCATGTACTAATCAATCACAGACCAGTTTCATGATTCTATATAAAAATTACAAATAAATGTATTCCTCACCCTGTGCAAGGAAATAATGATTTTCTATAACTTTTGCCAAACTGCAACATGGTAGACTTTTCCAGGGAAAAAACTTGATCCATACAGAATTGATATATCCTGGAAGTTGCTGTCTTTAAAAAACTGTGACTCATATGGGTTCTGCTGATAATTTTCTGCTGCTTTTGAAAAGTTTCTTAATTCCTGCATCAAGGTCTTTGGACATTGTAGGTAAAGTCAGTAAGTCTCCTGTTACTGAGATTACTTTCTTTTATAGGCTCATAAAACAACAGATCCACAAACAGCTGTTTACAAGCCGCCCCTTGGTGGAAAAAAGCCCCAACCCAAAACAGCCAAAATCCAAACCCATCCAATATTATCATATCCTAGGCACTAGTCTTGTATTTGAAGAGGTGTCAAAAGTAAGAAGTAATTGATGTCATTCTGAAATAGATTCATAGGATGGGTTAGCCAAACTTTGATAGAAGCTTCAGGGTAGTATTTTATCATCTCCATAGGGCATAGCTGAGATCCAGAGTAGGACCCATAGAGTCACATCATTTAACTAGGGTAGAAAGGAAACTTAAGCAAGTTGGTCTACTTGAGAATGCTCTTTATTGAAATACATTAGTTGATTTTCCATTTGTCAACAAGGAACTACATTAATTTCTGCGCACATTAGGACAGAAGAGTTAGTGTGTACTTGTATGATGATGGATGACATGAAAGGTGAGGCCATAAAGCATTGAGAGTAATGCTAAATCTTTCAAGCCCTTAGCATTGATCATTCAGGGTGAAAAAGTCTGGAAATCAGGGAGGAGGGACAGTTTTCTTCTGGAGACTGAGAAATGCAGGCAAAGCTCACCAAAAGTTAAACAACAGAGATGTGATTAGTTCTGTTTCTGGCTAGGGATGTATGTGCTCAAGTGTCTCTGTTCCCCTGCCTTCCATGGTCTTCTTGTACGCTGAATGTGCCAGATGCCCATCATCAGTGCACCTAGGGGCACTGTCAGACCAGATATCAGCACAACCCTGGTACCACTGAAGCCTGTTATTTGCAAGGGTTTTGTCAGCTTTAAGGGGCTCCGATGGTTGGGCTTTGCTCTGTCTTTACTACTTTGTGTTAGTATGGATACATCATAACACATAATGTTTATACTGCAGTACAGTATGCACACTATACTAACCAACGTTCAGCCTCTTCTTCTACTGTTGCCACTAATCGAGTCAATAAATAATTGGATGGGTCGTTTACAAGGATAAGCATCCTCTCTAGGCCTCAGAATGCCTACACAGCTAGAAAAAAGCTCAGTTAAAAAATCAGGTCCCTCTATTTTTGTGAAGTAGAAACATTCCTCTCCTCATTTTGAGGATACATGTAGTGTAGAAATGAAAAGTTCGCTACTCGTTAAGAAATCATTGAGCTCTGGGGTCTCTTTTGGAAACCAGACGAAGCAATTTAAAGGAATCTCTGCTTTGTGTGGTAAAGATTAAAATAACTGGTATGGGTGCAGGAGTTTGTAAGATCCTGGGGAGGGATATGAAGGGGAAAGATTTCTTTCAAACCCATTAGTGATTTTAAAGGCCAAAACTAAGCATGGGTCTGAGCTGCTGCAAAATTAGCAAGAGACTTGATTTCAAAGTGAGAGGGAGTTTCTATTGCAGGTAATGTTTTTGCCTCTCAACCTGTGAGAAGCAGGGTGAAAGCAAGCAGAACCCATGGCAGACAAGGGGCTTCACCAGGAGAACCCTTGCCGGGAGAGGAATCGAGGACTGTCCATGCTACCTGAGCAACCAGGTCAAACATGTCCCTGGTAATGAAGATCCATCCATTACCATAACATGCAGGCTAGCACTGTAGATCACTTTCATGGTCTCCAAAGAAGCTGAGCAGTTATCAGTAACATTCAAAAATGCACTGGAAAGTCATTCATTTCACTTTATGGTCCTAATTAGCCATTTGTATAGTTCTATAATTAAATATGTTCCTTTCTCATCAAGTTTTTCACTTTAGTAATGATACCACTGTGCCACAAACAGGCCTCATGCTGTTTGGTTTGGGACTTATTCATAGCATTTAATTGGTCACCCAGTGGTTAGCCAATAACCCCTTCTATGGGAAGCAACACTCTGAATGCTGTTAATGGGCTAGAGGCACAGTGATTGCCTCCTGGTACCCAGCAGTACTGGGAATAAAGCAATTTCCTCCACTGTGTTGTGTGCCCAATAGCTAATCCTCTCCACTCCTGAAATGCACACTATTTGGTTATAAGTATTTGTACTGGCTTACTTACCGCTGGGTTGTTAATAGGCAGTGATTCTTCAATGCTCCTTCAGTGAAGTTACAGTCTGCTTGCTGACTGCTAATTAAAACAAGTTTGCACTCTAAGACTGCAACTAAAAGGTAGCAAGGTCATATTATTTAATGCAGCAGTCTTTTATTTAACAATGTTTATACAGTATTTATATGCACACGTTTTGCAGACAGGCATGGCTGTTATTGATCATGTCAATATAGTCAAAATGAGCCACAGACTAATCTTTCCTTCCTTGGAGTATGATCACTAGGCTCTCCCTGCCTCTGGGATTGCACAGTTAAAAAGCAATGCATGCATGGAGATCTCTCCTCCAGTCTATTTCTCAGCTTGAGAAAAAATTAAAAAAATAGAAACAGATGAGCTAACAGTGTTCTAAAAGGACTCAATCTGCCAGGAGTCTTTATAGAAATCAAAGCATATAGTCATGAGCATTGGAGTAATTTTAAACTCAGTGAGGTTAAGACAGCAAAGTATTTATGACTTGCAAAAACAAATTTTATTTATTACTCTGTACTTTTGTGCTACTTATTTAAAATCCAGTTTGAATAAGAATGACTATCAGCAGGGTATCTGAGTGTAATATTAATCTGATGCATGTGACTATTCCTTTCTTTCTGCTTGTCTCCAGCAGAAGACAAGCTCTCTCCAGCAGAAATAATTGTGTTCTGTTTACTTTTACTTTCTACTTTACTAACAGGAAGGCTGCAGAATAATCCTTAGCCATATTGTCACTGAAATTAATATTCAAAACAGAAAGAAGTGATGCATTTTTAAAAAGTTGCTTAACAGTTTTTCAATTCTCTGTACATTATAATAGAAATTCACTTACCTATTATCTCCAGCACAATGTAGGGCATTGCAATTTCCACAAGGCTTTAGCACAATGTGTACATTAATCACAAAGATTTTGCAGATTTATTTTTTTTAAATAAAATAATATATAGACCTGAACCTTGGAAATGGGCTCAGTGTTTCTGAAAAGCTAACTGTTAGGAAACAAATACTGTTCATTCCCCTTACCCTTTACTTTTAGTATGCATTTTCCCTGCCGATCTAAACAGGCGTGTTTTCTCAAGTTTCCATCAATGGAGAATATACTCAGAGCATTATATATCCTCTAGCCACTCCCTGTTACAGCAAAGAAAACAAAATTGAAGCAAATTTGTTTCTGCAGTGTTACCTTTTCTTAATAGCAACCTTTATCTTCTAGCATTGACAGGCAGCGTGCTTCTCAACTTCAAACTGATTTTACAGTTCTGAAGGAATTTGTGCAACCCTGCTTCATCTTCCTGACCTGTGGAATTTAATTAATAATTACTTAATAAAAAAAAAAAAGTGACTGAATCACTCGTATATTTGATATACACAACCCTCTTGCATGTGGTAGCAATTCTTGTTTCTCTTATGATTTCAAGTTTCACTTGCCTGCATTATTTTTCTTCACCCTCTTCATTTGTTTCTGTGTTACAGAACAATAAAAGCTCGTTAAGCTCGAAATCAGACAGAGCACATATTGTATACCTTTTCAGGCAAAAAGGAACACTCCCAAGCTTTTGAGGAAGGCTGATGGTCAGGAACTAACTGTGCAAACAATTGATTAGCCTATGTTTTGTGTATGACAGGGTATTTTGCACTTAGCTCTCCTGCTCTGATTTGGAAAACAGCTGTGCATGAGAGTAAGCTCACACTCATTGAATCCTGTTCAGTAGAAATGTTCATATGCAGAGATGTTTGCACAAGTTTCACCTGAATTTTGATAGACAGGGTGTACTGTAAAAAGAGTTCAGATATGCATCTTTAAATATTACTTTGAATAAAAAATACAGGATTACTTTTATAATGAACTTTACATGATACTGTAGATAATATAATTTAAGATTTTTATAGCATATTCTTTTTGTAATTTGTGTAGCATTTACAAGCCCCAGCTGTGTATTATGTGAGGATCCCTTTGTGCATTTTATGCATGTGCATGAAAGTTGGCATATTGTTCAAAGTGTACAGAACAGAGCCCTATTCTGCCTTGTACTTTAAACAGAAAACTTGGGGGGATCGGGGGTGGGAGTAGGGGAGAAAGAGAGAGAAAGGATGCTCTTTGCCCGGAGTTTATGTATCCACTAGTCCAGACTTCCTACCAAATAACCTGCCTGTTAAAATTTCCTACATCAGTTCTCCTGCTAGTGCTCACAATTCAACATCTGAAGATTTGGAAAATATGTCTAATTATAAAAAGTGGTTTTTCCAATTAATATATTTGATGGCATTCCCTTTTCCTCCCCTCCCTCCCCACCCCAGATCTGTACAGCACCTGTCACCTCAGGTTGTTTGGGCAGAAAGCACATCCTTTAACCCCACCTAAAAAAAATATTGCTTAGCACATAAAAGTATGATTAATTTGTTGGGAAAGTAAATGGAAATCTTTTGACTGACTTCTTTAAGTCAAATTCATACCAAATAAGACCAGCCACAGCTTGAGTCTCTCCAAAAGGTGTTGTATTGTTCTAGTTTTTTGACCTATGGACACTAAGGCTCAGAGGGATTAGGTGAGTTTGCTATCACCATGCAGGAGTCTATTCTGGAGCCTAAAACAGGAGCTGTAACTACTGAATCTTAGACTACTCCCCACCCAGCAAGCAATGTTTAAGGATCAGTACTTTGTTTCTCTACTATTTCTTAAACGCTACTGTGCTAGGCATTAATATCTGCCATAATTAGTTTTTTGTTCTTTGTGAACAGCAGATGATCATGTTAAAACCCACATGAATACTCTGTTTCAAGTAAGCTAAGGAAGGTGAAGCCCTTTTTAAAATGTAACCAAGTGAATGCTTCTGAACCAGTTTTGCATGAGCCAGCCCCAGTAGCCAAAACCCTGAATGCAGACACCCAACCTGGGATTACTGGAAGGTTTAGTGGACATGACCGTGCTGTCAGCATGACCTTGTACAGTCACTTAGCACTGTATCATGACGACTCAGCAGTTTGAATGTCCCTGCACAGTAGTCTGCTGTTTGATATAACGAAATTCTGTTGCCTAGAGTTGCATGGTGGGGAATAGCTGACAAACTCTGTATGCAGGAGAGACAGTGTATTCATCTGAGTGTGTTCAAAGACATCTGAAAACTGAAAAATAACTGGGTCTGCCCGTGGCATCAAGCAGGAAGGAGGTTCACTCTTGCTTTGTTGAAAAGAAACATGATAAAAAGACAGGCTTGGAGATTTTCTTGCAAGAAAACTGCCTGCCATAGTTTATTTCTACTTTGTTCAAACCAACAGGACTGGGTGCACTTTCTGTAAATAAACTTGACTACACCAAAGAATATTCCAGGCTCATATAATCAGTTTGCTCTCCTAATGGAAACAGAGCCCCAATATTGGCTGTGTGGGCTAAAGGGGAAATGCTGTTATTATCACCTGGTTGGAAGAGTTAATCTACTCTGCCATGCATCATGATTTAATTATTCCTAATTGATCCTTAATAGACAGATGTCAAGTCTGGCCTTGTTTGGCTTCCATTATAGTAATTTCACAACCTCACTTTGTAGTGGATCTTGACAAATATCTGACGATTTCTGCCTCTCTCTGTTTCTGTTTGAGGACTTCTAGATTTACTTAAATGCTGCTTGAAACTTTTATGCATTATGACACCAAAGAGAAAGAGAATGAAGATTGTACACAGATATTTCTAGATTGTTTATGACCACTCCCAGTTTATATAGTATTGAAGCTGTGTCGGTTGCTCTTCTGTAGGTAGGTGCTGTTTATTTTCCTTGAGAAGATGGGTGAAAAACCATCAGATTTTAAAGTCGAACATATTTGTGAGTTAAACATTGCTTTTCATTTTCACTTGCTGGAATGTGCATGTAGGTAACCTTAAATGAAAGAAAGACAAATATGTTATTTTATGATGTAAGAAAATATCCCTGAGATTAATTGTTTGTATTGTCTCCTTTTTGACATTTTTGTTTACATTCTAAATAAATTAATAGTTCAAAACATGCTTAGGCTGGCTAGCCTTATGATTACTAGTAGATTAGTAAAGTAAAATCCCAGGAGATTTATATAAACTGAATAGGCAGAAAGAGAGTTTTTAATCAAAGCATTTTTCTCTATTTTTTTCCTTCTTCAATATGCTTTCTTTAACACCAGTTCAACCTCAACGATTAATTAATATTTTTTTTTTTGAGAGAACTAATATTTGTATTAAACATTCTACACTACAGAAAACATGCTGAATTAAGGCATCAAAATTAACAATCTGTTCTAAGACATCAGTAACTCTTCAGGTACTACCAGACAGAAAAGTCAGTGATCACACTTCATGGGGCACATGTTCACAGAAAAGCTATAAAAGATTACGTGTACAGTAACATTTCCTATTAGCCAGCAGAACTACGTCAATAGGCCAGATCAGCACCAGTAAAATATAAAGTAAAAGAATGTCCTTGGCCTATCCTTTGAAAAGGTGTGGCCACAAGAACAAAAAGTATGAAATGTTGAATAGTTAACTTTAAAAATGTAAGTAATTATTAAATAATATAAATTAGAACATAACTAGAAAATGAATGTGGAAGAAGCAAGTATAGAGTTTGAGTAAATTCAGTTACTTGCATTCTCTAAGTATTTTCATTATTTTTTAAAAAAGGAAAATTTTTTTCTCTGTTTTTGGAATAATTTTATTTGCACTTTATAATGATTAATGTGAGCAAAATTTTATAGCAGGTATCATATTGTGCTAGTAGGTGATATTAAGTACACAGTAATCCCGTTATCCTATATATAGCAATTCAGAAAGTTCATGTCTATTTTCAATTATATCCCAATAAAATTTCTTGCCACTAGTCAGCTAGTCAAATAGGTGAATCTCTAAATCACCAACTAATCAAAAAAATATTGCTCCTAACAAGAGTGCCAATGTTGCTCCGAGGATTTTTACACACAGACACCTGTGGAACTTGCTTAAAGAACTTCTTTTTTAAAAAAATATTTCTATTTTAAACAGAATGATGGATGAATTGGAGAAGAAAGAAAGGATTATTGGTGGGCCTTTCAGACAGTGTTTTCTTGTTTCAGGGAAAGTGATCATCAGAAAATATAAAGAAACCATAACCATAAGGTCTACAGCCACTTTGTCTTATTTATCTTACAAACTTGGTAAGCATTAAGGAAATAAGATAACCCTAACATAAAATATTTGATTCAGCAGCATGGGAGTCTTTTACATCTCTGGAAGGGGGACCAGCATTTGTCTCTCAGCAGCTTTGTTGTAACACATAATGCACTTATTGCTGTTACAAAAATACCAAAAAGGTTTGATACCGCTGTTCCCTCTGCACAGAGCTATCACAGCTTCACATCTGGGATGGTAGGTCATCTAATAAAGCTTTAAATACAGCCTTCCTCCACACCACAACTTCAGCCACACCCCATAATACATAAGGCAACTATATTTGTTGATCTATTACCTTCTGAATCGGCATTTCTACCAGGGCTATGGCTGTCACAGGAAAATGCCATGGTGAAAAAGACTTGTTTACTCTGCCAGAGTATTGCTGTAGACCATTAATGAAATGTACCACCATCTTTGGATGATGTTCTCTGAGTCTGAGAGTCTGAACTGCAATGGTGCTTGATACCCTTTTCTTCCACTGGGGCTTATAGAGGACTGAGACATCATTAAAGTGGACAGCACTTGCCAAGGTGTGAGCAGGCAGCTGAATCAGTGCATCGCAAAAGTAGTTTCAGGGAGCAGAATTCCCTTAGAGTCCCTGGAAAAGACTGAACCTGCCTTTCTCTCTGCAGCAACCTGTTTTCTTTCATATGATTTTGCCCAGTGCACACTAGGCCAAGCTTGAGCAGAATATTACCATTGGATCCTCTTGTCATCAGGCAAGTGAAATTGTCCTTTTGGCTTAAAGGGGGTGGGGGAGAGCGTTCTGCTTTGATGGAAATGGAACATGGCCAAATGAATAATATATGGGATCCACCAGAGACAGGAAACCCTAGAAAACACTGTGTGATCACAGAAGCATAATCATTACACCCATGTTGTGGGGACATAAATATATGCATGCTTAGTTCAGCCATTTAAGTATTTCACTTAGCTATTCGCATATATTGACTTTAACAAGGTTTCAGTATTTCCAAACAAGTGGTCTGCATCACTGTTGATAAGAGATCAGTTGCTTAAAAAACTTCTATTGTTGCACTGTCAGAAGAGTTTATATTTGAAGGAACAGCACGTACTTCACTGGAAAAAAAAACATTACTCAGCAGGCATCTCACTCAGGCCCACACGGACTAAAAAAAAACGTTCCAGAGCTGAAATATTACAGCTTGTTTGCACCTGAAGGTACCAAAAAGTGATTTACTGTTGGCAGGTTTACCCACAAAAATTCAATTTGAATGTTTATTAGGAACTGTACCAGTGCTAGCATGTCTCACTGGGGAATAATCTAACTGGCAATGCCACATAAAACACTGACTGAAAAGCAGTGTAGAGGCAAGCTCTCCATTCTCTAAACATATCCCATGTGAAACAGGGTTAGGAGGCAGGCAGCTGGCATGAAAGGATTTGCCATTAATAGAAAATCAAGAGGCATGGCAGAGGAGATAAATCGACAGACATATATTTCTTTCATGTTCTCTCAAACAAATACACACCTTATTTTTGTCTTCCCCATTAATGTTGCTGCTTTTTCATAAAAATAGGAAAAGAGTAATAGGATAGGGAAAATTCTGTCCTACTTTATGTTGAACCTCAAGGAAGCTCTGAAGCTTGTACAAGGGGCTTGTAACCACTGCTTGCATGGAAGAACATCAAATCTGCATCTTATCCACTCTCCAATGCAGCAAGCTGCGGCTCATCCACTGGCCTCCAGTGATGAATGCTTTTATAACGGTACACATCAGTTAAATTAGGATCCTGACAGATCCATGCCCACTGGCCAGATCCAAAGTCCTTTAAAATCAATGAATAGATTCAGGCCACCACTGCTGTCTCCTGCCAGCTTTTCTGTGTTGGGGAAAGAGTACAGGCTAAAGAGTGTTGTGTTGGCAATCACCAGACTGCCTACCCCATCTGAATAACTCAGAGAAAGCCAAGAGACAAATGCCTAATTAAAAAAAAAAAAAAGGGAAAAAAAAAAAAAAAAAGCAAACATGAACAGCAAAACCCAGAGGGAAACTTCCAGTTATTTCTATTAGATAAATCCAGACAAGTTGTTCTTAATACCAAGAGCAAATTATTCTCAGTATTAGAACCCATTCCAGAGGATTTGCAAAACCAGATCAGTAGTTCATCTAATCTAGCATCCTCTTCCTGGTTCTGCTGGATATTTCAGAGGAACTGCACAATTTCACAATTCACCTAATAATATAAATCTACACAACTGGGAATCATTTTTCTCCACTTGCCCAGCTGGTAATCAGCATATGCCCTGAAGCATGAGGATTGGTTGGAGAGAAGATAAAAGCAGGGGAGAGAAGAAATAATAATGTAACTTATTTGAAGTATTGCTTTAGAGTTTAATGGATCCCACCACAAATTAATTCTTCGTAGTACAAATGCCCTGTGGTAATGCTCTGAACTACAGATGGATCAGCTGTGTCATGTACACCTAAATGGTTCATGCAAAGGTGCTAGGTTTTAAAGAAAAGATTACTTAGTATTTATATATAGGACACTGTTTGGTTACTGACAGAGAACAGTAGGAACAAATCTTTGATGCCCAGTAAATAAATGTATTCCTCCTTCTCGGCATTTCACCATCTACACCACTGGATAGCCCAAGCTTTGTGCCCTTATTCTTTATTCAGCTGACTAGTAAATTAATTCCTGACACCAGAAAGGGAGTTAAAGTGCCTGGGGACAGTCAGAATGGTAAATACTCTGTATTTCTACCTGTGCTGTGGTGTTTAACAGTGCCAGTGAAATCAGAGAAAGGAAGCAGTGTGCCTTGCCACATCATGGGATTGGCGTTTGCAGGTCGGTAGCCATTATGCTTACCTTTAGGCAGTCATTCTGCATGACAGTACTTGAGGTACCAGGCAAAGCAATAACCATAACACCAGCATTAGCTTGCACATCTCTGTTAGCTGTCTTCACTTTTTAAACCCAGCAGAGCAGCTGGTGGGAAGTGGACTGACAGAAAGGTTTGGCCATTAGCAGGCTCTTTTGTGCAGTTACCACTTTTATTATGTTTGAGAAAGGCTTTTTTTCTGCAAGGCTGAAAGAGATAGCCTGCAGCACTAGCCTAGAGAAAGCAGGCATCACCAAGATAGGACAACAAGGATGAGTGATGAATTGCACTGACACGTTTGTGTTGATAGGATCTTATGAACTATGTAGAGAAAGAAGGCCAAGGGGGAGTCATTGCCTTCATGTTCAGTAGCCGGAGAGCATTTGTGCTAGCTGAATGTCTGTGCTTGAACAGTGTAAGTCAAGGTGAGGGACATACATATTGAAAGCTGTCCATTCTGATGTCTGCTTTCTATGCTGTCTCCCAAGCTAACAAGCTTCATAGAAATAGTAATCAGAAACTGACAATAGTAGAACAATGATGAAAGGGAGAATGCAGGTTGCATGAGATTATAGGTTGCCATTTATTGCAATTGAAGAACAAAAAGATACCAGACAAGGAAAAATGGAGTTGAGCATGTGGTTTATGTGACTAGATATAGGGATCTCTGCTACATTTCATCCTTGCTGTTAGATATACTTGCTACTTTCTACTAGCTAATAATCCTTTTAAGCACAAACCCCTAAATCACATAAGGTTAGATTGTAGCATGCAGCTTCAGTCTCACTGCAGGTCAGGAATAGTATGAGTTACTGTCAACACAGGTCACTCAGAAATAGCTCTGATACTCAGCCCTGAGTAGTCTGGAGCACAAAGTTACTAAAGAAAAACTCAGAGTAAATACAGAATTTAAATGAAATGATCTTTACTCTCATGCAGTTACCCAAAGCACTCAGAGGTCAATTGCACTAGTTCAACTGCTAGTTTCATAGGACTTGTGACTGGAGTTTAATTTAAAAGGAACTCTTCTGTTGAGAACATCTTTATAAAGACCACCTCACTGTGGAGTTTTGCTCTACAGAACATCACAGGAGATTTTCTGTCTTAAAGTTTTGGTTGATCACTTGAGAGAAACTGACCGCATCCTCTTTTTCCTGTTGGAAATGTTAGATTCAGTTGCTATATGAAGCAGCAATACCTTAGAAGTTTTCTGGGAAGGCACAGTTGCCAACAAGTTTGCAGTAAATGTCACACATTCTGGATCTGTTGGACTTACTGTGCACGCACAACTCAACGGCATATCACATAAACAGTAGGACTGATGTATTATGGATGCACTGAACTTACTGTGCCTGCACTGTATGTTCCTGTCCAGAATTTCTTGAATGAAAATGAGAGAGTTGAGGGGGGTAAGGTTGCCAACATGGGCCTTTAAATGGTGTCAGTCCATTCTTTATGGATATGGATGTTAGCGGAACTGTGCAGCTGATGCTCTCCAGTGTTCTTGACCAAGTTTCCTCCAGCATCAAATTATTATTGCTGGACAAAAAAACTAGCATCAGAGACTGAATTCTCTCAAAGAAATCCAGAGTGAACATTAAAAAAAAAAAAGAAGTGCTTGACAATGTAACAACACAACTGTTCCCTAGCTGACTAATCTTTCCACTCCTGTATATTTTTATTTTTTTTTTTATTCTAAGTGATTAAGCCTCTAGTCATTGTAAACCAGACAGAAATATTGATTAAATTCCAATCCAAGTCCACATTTGAGTTTATTTTTTGAATGCCATTCTGCACATTTTCCCAGTGCTTGAATCACAGGAGGGAGAATATGTGCAATTTTGTAATGTTCATTTTCTCACAGGTGCTAGTTGAGAAGAAAATAAAACATCTGTGGGGAAGAAGCAGAGAATGAGGCAGCTGGGAGAAAGACCATATGTTACCTATACAGTTCACTCCCTTATCTGATTTCTGATTCCCCTTTGGTATCTGTACATCTGAATTTAAGTAGGAAATTGAAATGAATTTTTCCACTACTTCTCTCTCATACTGTCACAAGAGAGAAAGAAAAAGAAAGGCTTTCCAAAATGCATGCCTTCATTTTAAAATAAGATTAGTAAAAAAATTGCCAGGAAACTTGAAAAGTTCTGGTAGTTTGCTGTGCTTTCCTTATTTACCCTAATGTTTCTGCTCACAGCCAAACTGCAACATACAGACATACCTGCATCTGACTGGTCCTCCACATAGCTCTTTTCTACCTATCCAGGTAATTCACATGTGCATCAACATCTGGGACAACCTCAGATACCAAGAGAATGTTTCTGCTCAAGGTTAAATCTAGTGTGGAAGAAACAAACTTACAAATCCTCATAAACATACTGTGAACTTTTTCTTGCCATCTTCAAGTAGCACACTTAGGTTGCTCCCAACAGATGGTCATCTTTATTCTCTCTCCAATTCAATGAGCATCACAATTTATTGATATCTGTGTCTACATCTCACCTAAAAACATTTGCAAAGTTCTCCTCTTAGGGTAGCGATTGCTCCCACTTGCACACATTATTTTTTTGATGACACCTAGCAATCTTGTTGCATTTCCTTTGAGCTCTAAAAGTGCAGTTGCTATACCTCCACAGCCTCATTTATTAGACTTGATCCTGAAAGCCAATTTTCTGGATGGTTTTGTGCAAGGTGACAATCATGGTGCTACTCATTATCTTCCAAACTAACACTTTAGAAACATCTTTATCAACCTATCTCAAGAAAAGGCTTTAAGCTAATGTACATGGTACCTGAGATTCTATTTGGAGGCCCTTTTATAATGAACTAGATGATAGTAATGAAGCTACATCCCAGTCTGATATAGCAAGATAAAGCAGGAGACAAATCTAAGTTCTTTGCAAAACTCAGCTTGGAGCCTCCCACACAAGTTATGTTGTTGGTGCTGATCCCGGAAAAGCAAAACAAAACAAAACAAAATATAACTAATATTCATTCATAATAATAAAGGTGTTTAGGGTTTTTTTTAATAGTTTCTTAGGCCAAATGTTAGCTAAAAGCACAGGCATCTCTGGAATCACACCTGAGCTCTACTTTAAGGCCTGGGAGGGAGACAGACTATGTTCTAGAAACTTGAGGGGGACTGTTCATTTACAGGCAGTAAAGATGTTTATATGGATATTGGCTGTCACCATAACTAGAAGCAAAGTTACAGTTGTTCTGCTATCAGAATAGAGCCTTGCATTCAACTCCTAGTTCTAATACCAAAATTTTCCTATGTTTTGGTTTGGTAGTGAAAAAGCCTAGGATTTGGTTTACTTCTAATATGTCTGTTTCTTCCTTTATCATCTAATAGAGAATGAGGAATGTTTTCATAATATGATTGAGGATATTGTCAGTAAACTAGAAGGTGCTCCAAGAAGAATAATAGGTTAAAATATCTGTCCTGGGAGACAAAAATATTAGAATGGATAGTGGTGCTGTTTTAAAAAGAGTTTTACATTTAAAA
This sequence comes from Buteo buteo, assembly GCF_964188355.1. Classification (NCBI taxonomy): domain Eukaryota; kingdom Metazoa; phylum Chordata; class Aves; order Accipitriformes; family Accipitridae; genus Buteo; species Buteo buteo. The sequence continues at coordinate 40,256,024 of NC_134204.1, forward strand.
TGTGTTTATAGGTATCCTGTGATGAAGAGGATGATACCTCTGCCATATTGTTGGTTACAGCTTGCATCACCTTCTGTATCCTTTAGAAATGTGATGCTTACAGAGCATCTTTGAAGCATTTTCTGACTGGTTTTGTGGTGCTCTGCCTAAAGCCACTTTTTTTAAAACATTAACCACAGTGGGACATTAGTATAATAAAAGGAAAAATACTTCTTTTTCTAAAGTAATAACATTGGAAATGAAGGCACAGATATTGCCTTAAAACAGCTGACAGTTGTTGATCCCTATAGACCTTATGGCAGCTCCTTCTCCAAAAGATATGCAAGAACAAATAAATACCCAAAATTCTACAGAAGGTTCTTTCTTTTAAGTGAAGGACTTAAATTATATACAAGATGTGAACAAAAATATACCCTTTTCTTTTTGTATATATCAACTTTCAATTACAATTGTTTTTCCTACACTACTTTGTAAATGAATCATTTAGTGTGTAACCCTGGCTGTTGCTTGCCTCTCTCCATAATTGGTACTTTATAGTTGTCAGCATTTATTATAGTACATCACCAGTGCAATGCATTCATGACCTGGAATAATGACCCTCTAATAGGATCAGGGGACATTTAAAGTTCCTCTTTTCATATAGTTTGCAGTCTCTTATGAGCAGAACAATCAAAATTCATTGCCTAAAGGATCTTCTGTTGTTGGACATTCAGACTCATTTGCAATCATCATTGGTCTGGGCTAGCCTTAAGTGCTACAGAAACTATGAAGCTCAAGCTGACCCTGGTCAGTGTGTCACCTTAGCCTTTTTGAGAAAGGAATATAAACAGCAGAGCTCCACCGCTGAAAACTGTGTTTGCACAAAGTACCACCTAGCTGATATGAAAGATGACTGTAATTGCTACATATTCACAGTTTAATAGCTAGTGTAACTGTTCCTACCATAATCTCTCCCAGAAATGGCAAATATCCAGCACACTTACTTCCAGGCTAGCAAAACACTGAGAACCATTAATGTTAGTTTTAAAAAACATAGCTAAATATTTAGGGTGGCATGTAGTGAAGCTGGGTTCTCTGGGATATGCAGTAAAATATGCTTTCACAGTCTAAACCAGCAAATAAATTACATGTAATGCTATACAGCCAAAAAGTCCAACAGTTAACTGTAGTTCTCAAATCTTCCATTTATTTTGTTTGCCTTTCAGTATGCTGACAAGTAATTTTTTTTCCATTGCATCACATGTGTACCTATCTGTACTGGGTGTTGGTGCCCAGGTTTGGGGGGGATGGGGGTTGTGCTGCAGGTATGGCCTCTGTGAGGTCTGAGCTGCCCTGTACCACACACAGCTGGTTCCAGCTGGCTTCAGCAGACCCACCACAGGACACAGCTGAGCCCCTCATACAAGATGGTGGAGCCTTTGTGGTAACATATTTAAGAAAGGGTAAAAAATGCTTCATAGCAGCCATAGGAGGGAGAAGTGGGAAATAATGTGAGAGGAACAGCCCTGTAGACACCAAGAACAGAGAAGGAGGAGGGGAGGAATTGTTTCCAGGTGCCAGAGCAGACATTCCCCTGCAGCCTGGGCAAGAAGACCATGGTAGAGCAGGTTATTCCCCTGCAGCCTGTGGAGGACCCAACACTGCAACAAGTGGACATGCCCTAAAGGAAGCTGCAGTCCATGAAGGGCCCACATAGGAGCAGTTTTTCAGGCAGGAGTGGTGACCCAAGGAGGACCCATGATGGAGTAGGTTTATCCTGAAGGATTGTAGGCCATGGAGATGACTCATGCTGTAGTAGTTGAAGAACTGCAGCCCATGGGAAGGACCCACACTGGAACAGTTTATGAAGGACTGCAGCCTGTGGGAAGGACCCCACGTTGGAGCAGGGAAACAGTGTGAGAAGGAAGGAGCAGCAGAGAGGAAATGTTATGGACTGACCGCAACCCCCATTCCTCATCTCCCCTGCACTGCTCAGGGGCAGAATGAGGTAGAAGAGTTAGGAATGAAGGACTGAAAATGAGCCTGATGTGGGGGATAGAAGGAACGTGGTTTTAGTTTTGTCTTTGTTTCTCACTATCCTACTGTATTTTTGATTGAATATAAATTAAATTAATTTTCCCCATGTCAAGTCTGTTCTGCTCTTGGTGGTAATTGGTATATGATCTCCCTGTCTTTATCTTGAACCTCAAGCTTTTTAATCTCATTTCCTCCCCTTGTCCTGTTAAAGAGAGGGAGTGAGAAAGCAGCTGGGTGGCCATCTGGCAGCCAGCCATGGTTAAACCACCACAATATCCTTTGCTTTCTAGGAACACAAATGCTTGGCTAAGACCAGAGAGTTTCCAACAAGCATTGATATAGACACTCTCAACACCTTGGAGGTTTTCTTGCAATTCCTCCATCTGAATTTACTTACTGAGATTACCATTAATGAGCAAAAGCATTTGGTGTTTCTTCAAGTATTTTGTGTACAGCATTTGCTGTTCTGTTTAATAGGACTACCTTATAGTCTTACTAACAAGTTACTATCTTGATATTACACTATTAAATTCCTTCAACTGCATTATAATGCTCAAGTGGCTTGGGCAGTTATAGTTGAAGTTTTGTGGAAGGTACTTGTTTCCAAAACTTTGCTTGATAGGCCCAAAACATCAGAAGAAAAAAAAAAGTTTACATCAGCAAAACATACAAGGGCCCATATTTTTTCCATTTTTTTTCCAGAGTGACTAGATAAATGTGACACACACACTCCCTTTTCCTAAACTATCTAGCAAAAAAAGAAATGCTTCTCAGATAGTTTAGACACAGTATTCAAAACCTGTGCTCACTTATATTGTGCATAAATATAGTAATCTATAAAAATACTCTTAGAGCAGGCTAAAGCAGCATGTAAACGCTCATATACACCATCTTCACTAATTCTACCCTCTTTTCTAAGAGGCAGAATGAACTTTTATAGTTTATAATTTTCAACAGATATAACAGTTCTATTTTCATCTAAACTGGCTTCAGCAGGCAATTACTTGAGAAAAGTATGCCATCATGTCTGCAGAAGACATTTTTGCTGAATAAACCCTATTCTTACAGGCACAGGTCCACTGCAAGCGGGAAAGGGCAAGCAAACAAAATCACAAACCCCAGCTCCTCTCCATGTCGTATAAAACATCCAAGTGGAAACTACAGCTCACACATTGAAGATCAATGCTACAATCCTATTGGTACATAAAATTAAGTTTTTGTCAGAGCTGCCAGCTTCATCAGGGAGCTTAGCTGTGGAAATACTGATTATTGCCATGCCCAAAACCTCTGTGACCCACCACACACAGGAATACCTGTGCATGGGAGATGTTGTGTAGGTTTTAAGTAACACCGCATGGGGAAGAGCTGCAGTGAAGCCATCTTCAGGAACCAGTTGCATGGGAAGTTGCATAAACAAGAAGGAATGTAATCTAAGAGGATAACTATGTCAGCCAGAGGGAAGATTTTCTTCAGCAATGAGACAGAAATTCTAGCATATTTGTAAAGTTACTGAACAAACTGGTGAGAAGCAGGAACGTAGTTCTTAGCTCTCATTGCCATATACAATGTTCCAGAAAGCATTGGTTATTTTGAAAAAAAGCTGCCAAGTGGGCAAGTCATCTGTATTTTGTCACTTACTGTAGTGTCGTTTGCAGATGGTTTGCTCACAGAAAGAACTTCTCCCTCCCTGCCCTTTATCAAAGCTTGTTTGCAACATAATATTTGTAGTTTGACAACACTCCAAACAAAGAAAATACTAACCACTACTTCTTTTTTTCTAATTTAAAAATTAGAATCATCTTAAACACAGAGAAAATGTGCAAAATTTTTACTATGGAAAGCTTCCAAATTCTTAATTCCTAAAATATAAGTTCAATAAAAGTTGTGCTCCCGAAGTACTTACATTATGAATGTTTTCATTCTCTGCTGTAAAAAACCTATTACAAACCAATTGAAACTATTATAAATCAAATGAAGCAGGTGACTGGGAAAAGCCAACATGGATTTACCAAAGGCAAATCATGCCAGACTAACATCACCTTCTACAACAAAATAACATCTGTCGAGATTGCAAGAGAAGTGGACGTTGTTTACCTGGACTTCAGCAAAGCATTCAATGTTATTTCCCACAGCCTTCTCCTGGACAAACTGTCAAGATACAGATTGGTTTGGTGGTCTGTGAGATTGGTAGGAAATTGGCTCACAGGCTGCACTTGGCTTGATAGGCCCAAAACATAAGGAGAGAAAAAAAAGTTTACATAAGCAAAACACACAAGGGTCCAAAATTTTTTTCCTTTTTTTTTTTTTTTTTTGAGAGTGACTAGATAAATGTGACACACACAATCCCTTTTCCCAAACTATCAAGCAAAAAAAGAAATGCTTCTCAGACAGTTTAGACAGAGTACTCAGGCGGTACTTAGAGAGAGTACTGTGAGGGTGGTGACCAATGGTTTTTACTCAGACTGGCAGCACAAAAGGAGTCCCCCAGGGATCAGTACTGGGCCCCATGCTGTTCAACATTTTCATAAATGATCTGGGCAGTGGGACTGAAAGCACCCTGACCAAGTTTTCTGATGTCACTAAACTGGGTGGTGAGGTGGACACATCAGAAGGGAGAGCCGTCTTTCATAGAGACCTGGCAGGCTGGAAGAATGGGTTAGCAAGAACTCTATGAAGTTCAACAAAGACAAGTGCAAAGTCCTGCACCTGGGACAACATAACCAAGGAGCCCAGCACAGGCTTGGGTCTGTGTGGCTGCGGAGCAACCTTGCTGAGAGTGACCTGGGGGTCCTGGTGGGCAGCAAGTGTGCCAGTGCAGCAACCAAGTCAAATTGGATCCTGAGCTGCTTCCACAGGCACATTATTAGCAGAGGTGGAGATGTGATCATCCTACTCTTAACACTTATCAGGCTGCAGCTGGAGTACTGTGTCTGGTTCTGGGTCTTACAATTCAAAAAGAGACATGGACACACTGGAGACAGTCAAAGGAGGAGCAGGACAATGATCAAAGGGTTAGAGAACCTACCCTATGGGGAAAGACTGCAGGAGTTAGGTCTTTTCTCCCTGGAAAAGAGAACTCTCAGGAGGGACCTCATCATGGTATTCCAGTACTTAAGGGGCAGCTACAAAGAGGATGGAGGCTTTATATTCACAAAGAGCCACATGGAGAAGACAAAGGGTGATGACTACAACTCGCACCAGGATAGGTTTCATCTCAGTATAAGAAATGGATTTTTTACAGTGAGAACAATCAATCACTGGAACAACCTCCCCAGGGATGTGGTAAGGTCCTTGTCGTGGGAGGTTTTTCAAGGTGTGATTGGACAGGGTGCTAGATAATCTCATCTAGGCTGCCTCTCCCATGGAAGATTGCACCAGGTGATCTTTCGAGGTCCCTTCCAACCTGGGATGTTCTATGGTTCTATGATTCCATGAAATCTATCTCAAAAAGTATAAATATTTTTTATATTTACAACTCTTTCATGAAAAACAAACTTTTTTCCTGTCTTTAATCACACTTTTAATGGAAAAAACTCCAAACACAGATCAAACCACCAGTTCTAGGAAACTGTCTGATATTATTCACCATAAGAACATGCTTTTTAAATCACATATGTGGCCAAAGTATTCCTTTTAAGGCCCTGGAAGAGTCTGTCCTGTCTTCCTGAACAAACTATTCCTTTCACTGTGTTTCAATGACCAAAATTTAATGACTAAGTGGAAAGAGAAACACTAAAACATTCCTGTGTATTTTTTGAGAGAAGCAATATTCATTAGGAATCAAAAATGCATTTGCATAGCCAAATTGGCAGTTAAGTCCCAGATACCACACACCTTCTGGCCCCAATTAAAGTACATATGTATATATAAAAGATGCATGATCTCAAATATGTGTTTACCACCCCCATCTCATTCAAATAAATTGGTGTGCAGATAGATTTTGCTGACACATATTATAGTCCTACATTCTTTCATTTCACAAAAATAAAAAGTAGTGCTTTTCCATAACCAAGTTTTGTTTCCTGCTCCCTCTCCCCAAACTTGACTAGATCTTACTTGCCTGCCTGCTCTTCCTGCTTAACATAGTCCTTTTACTCAAAATATCTATTGTGGCAGGAGGAGGGCCTGCAAGGAAAAATATTGATTATTCATAGTTCATTATTTGGTTTATGTGAAGATTTAAATATCTGGAGGGAGGAATAATTTCCAGTAATTTTCTGTAAACTGCCAAAAAACTATTAATATATTAAAAGCATTTGTTATCATTCTTAATTTGAAAACGTCAGTCTTCTGGAAAACCAGAAGGAAGGCATTTTCGTGCTTTCTATTGATGAAATTTAGAGGAAAATAATTATAGAACTAGTAAAATAACAATGCTCAGATTCTATCCAATTAAGTAAACTGTTTTTTTTCTGGTGTCAGTTTGTTTGTTTTTAACCTGGGAATAATTAACATTTTACTTAACATGTGTTTACACTAACATCTTACTCTGTGTGCTGAGTGCAGGTTTTCAAGATCTATGGCCACCCAATTAGAAAGATATGCAGAACTCTTTGAAATGAACTGAGTATTTAAAGAGAAAAAAAAAATAAATAAAAAAATTACTCGAAGTCCTAGAAAAAGCTCCTGCAAACATACTCTTAGATTTCTATTTTTGTCCTTGTTAAATCCCATTTGTAACTAAGATCAAATTCTGCTGACCTAGAAGCACAACAGAATATTTCTTGTTTTCTTTTTTCACTCTTTTGTGTGTTTTGTTTTGTTAGTGTTTTTAAAGCTTTGATACTACTATATACAATAATGTAGACAGGTGGCAGCCAGTGAGAAGACACGCTATTTCTCCTAACAGGTAAACAGTTTTGGCTAAGCCAATCCCTGTATTTCCCAGGAACCGAGGAATTTAAGGTTTGCCTCTGAAATTTAATTTTTCCTCTCAAATTTAAGAAAGGCAGAGAATGGTAACAGCAGCTTTCTATATGCCTACTGCACAGGACAAGAAACATCAAAACTCTTCAGGAACTTACGGTCATATTGAATTCAGAAAAGGAGTATTTTTTGGTTATAAGCACCCAAGAAACATTCACAGTTCAGCATTTTCCCACCTGAAGAGAGGAAGTGACACTAACTTAAAAAATATATGGAAGGAAGCCATCAATGCAACCTTGCACATTCTCCCTACAGTATTATCTGCTTTACTATATATAAATACTATAGTATTTCAGACTTAGCCCTGAATTAAGAGAGTTACTTAAGTTAGCTTGGAGTACTGCTGATGGTTTTCTGACGGCACAAGCAAGGCTTCCTATTTCTTTGACAGTTTTTGATTCTGTTGAAATTGAATGGAATTATGTGGGACAAGAGAGAGTTTTGCTAGGAAGAAAGCCTTGCCTGTAATTCATAAAGCATGCTTTGAACTGTGAAAGTAGCAAGATTTTGTTTTTTCTTTAATAATAAGTGGAACTAGGCAACCTGAACATAGCAGTAGGTACCAGCTCCACTTGCAATAAAATAATCAGGTTTTATATGATCATATCCAATTAAGGATTTCAAACACTCTGCCAAATTAGGATAATTAATAGACTCTAAAGATGAAAAAATGCTGCAGAAAGGTTTAGTGAAGTAGAAAGAAAACCCTAGCAGTGACAGTATTACAGACAGAACTGAAGTCTCCTAGCTACAACTATGACTGTTTGTTATTATGTCTAATCAAGGTTAGACATTAGCAAAGAAAGAACTACTCTGCTTTTGCATGGTAGTTCCAGGTTCATGTTACATGACAACAAAAACTCTTTCTATTTTGCACTGAGCTGCCATTTCCATACAGTTTTAATTCTTCAAGGTACGGGTTGTATCAGTCCCTTAATAGATCTTGATGAATTTAGCACTGGTGTCTTCAGTTGTATTAAAACCTAACAGCTTTTACTACCTGATAAACCAATTCAGTATTTCATGCTAGACAGATACATGTACACAAAGAAAATAAATGTGAGAAAAAACATTTTTCAAATTCTGCTCTCAAACCAAAGTCTGCACAGTTTCTCCAGCTTCCAATCAGTTACATTTACAAATTCGTGTATGAAGACCTATAAAAAATAACTGTGGGGTGATAAAAAAGACATGAAGATATGTTGAAATCTTGCCTTAAAAAAAAAAAGGCAGTGACACTTACAAGCCTATCAATTGCAACTTCACCTTGTCTTCACTGAAGTATACACAGCTCAAAAGAAAACTATGTTTGCATATGCAAAGCCAGATGTGAATCCTTTTGATTTTACTGTCTTCACAGTTTCAGTGTATCTTAGAGATATTATTCAAGGCAATCCAATATCTGTATTTACATTTTTTTGGTAATACTGATATGATAATCTTTATAAAACCAGGAATAGAATCACTTAGTTAGATACTGAACACTAATGTGCTGGATGTTACACTGTGGTTTTGCTACTGAAGACTTAAGGTACCTTTTTAAAAGGAAAACGATATGTGGATTGAACAGAAAATAGCTGACTGAATGGAGAGTGATTGTTCTTTTGCCTTCAGGTATGCATTAAGCCAACCCTTAATTAGATGCCTTCTAGAGCTCCACAGTCTTCATAAACACATACAGGCAGATTGAGCTGTACAAATTGACTGTCTCATGCTAGCAGAGTTTATTATTTAAATGATTTTTCTAGTGATACATTTTTCAAGATAAAATATTTCAAGTCTACTACTTCTATTTTATGCATAGTTAGGTCTTAAAGAATTATTAACTCTAGATACGTTGTATATCTCTGCTTTAGCTGCTGACTTTAAAATACAAATGCTTTTTACAATGAACTTACACTTTCAAAGAAAAATTAGTCTTAAAACTAATTAGGAATGCTATTATTTTCCAGCAATTTGTATTACTTTAAATGAAATTAAAATCAGCCTAGGTTTATCCTGTACTGTCAATAAAGACGGCACCAAAATGCTCAGTGGTGCATCCTAATTAAGTCAATGTAACCTGTTATGCTATTCAGAACAAGGTAAATTAGGTGCCATAGTTTCTGTTTGTTATAGATTCATGAACCCTCTGAAAACTTATTTCCCCTGCTAATGAGCTAATGAACTTTGGCTCCTCGTAAATCTCAAATTGAATGTGCTTTATTTTGAATTATTTCCATATTCACCAAAGACAGTTTAGGACTAGAGTTTACCTTTTTTATTCTTTGGGAAAGTAGGGAATGCCTAATGATCTAGTCATAAATTATTTCTTTACTTAACAACACTTCAAAGAGTCACTGAGGTATCTGACTTTAGCAACAAATTACTGTGGAACATATTTCAGAGGGGAAAAGAGAAAGGAGACAGGATAAATGACAAGAGCTAGGAGACCAAGCACTTTATACAGGTAGCTTAGAAACAAAAGCAATTAGGCTCCTAAATGTACCATTGTCTCCTCAAGTTCCTGAATTTGCTGTTTGCTGAATGAACTGTACTGGTATGAAGAGATTTAGTTAGGTATTCAGAGGTCCCAATGCACAGAGGTATTTACAAAGAACACTACAAGGTTAGGCTGAGAAAAGTTTGGCAATACATCTATCTACACAAAGAAATGTCCATTCACATTTGTTAACTTTACTTCAGATTCTGGATAATTGTTCTTTTTATAAATTGTGATTAGAAGAAAATAAACCATCAAAAAATCCAAGACCACATTTGGATAGCTTAATCAACTGATTGTTCAAAAATCTTCCCAAAGCAATTAATGGCAGGCTTAATTTAATTGGTAAATAAGTACTAGAAGAGACCATAATGCCTTGTAGCAAGATTTCCAGACCTATGGAACCTAACTGTGAGCTTATATGGTAGGTACAAATACATAGCTCAATTTTTTTGACCATACTGGCACACATGAAATGCTATTATCATAATGGTTTGCTTCTATCTCATTGCTTTGTGGTCTGTGGTTCCCTCACTTGTTTTCTACTTAACAGAGAGACCTAGGCTTCCCTTTAGCCTGCTGACACCTGTGTTGTGAGCCTCAGTGCTTCACATGCCAAATCTACTACTGGAGCAACTTAGTTTAGTTTTAGGGTTGATGGCAGGGTGCCTTCAAGGTAGTCATTAAAAAGCTAAGCATAAATACCATCAAATTCCTAATGCAATAAATTACTATAGATGTAACAGATGACCTCAGAAGTCAGAAGTCTCTGGAGATAAAGCAACTTGCTATAGGCTGAACTGGTTCTTTCAAAGTGGAAATAAAACTTCTCAATAAATATTCCACAGAGGTTTGGTTATAATGTGCACTGAGCTCTGTGCCAATAAGGGCATGTCCTGTGTCTTGGGATCCACAAGTTTTGGAGAAGCCCTTGCTACTTTAACAGAGGCCCAGTGACTGAACTGAGTACTGTGAACACTGAGTTACCAGTTTCTTGAGGTAAATTTGGCTGGTTAGGATGCTTTTGATGTACAGTAATTCCAGACAATTGCAGACCAGATGCAAACATGGATTCGTGGTTTGCACTTTCACCCCTTTTTACACTTTCTGGGGACTTTCTCCTGAAGTATCGACATGTACACATAATCCCAGGGTCAGAGAGCCACATTTACAGAGACATCATATAGAATATATTAGTGACTCGGAATCAATCATTTTGTTTGCTGCTATTCAGACTTCCAGATGCAGTCTTCTTGAACCTTAGAGAAGATATGAAAAAAATTTATACTAGATTGGAGTTTGTGCTCCCCATTTGTACGCACAACCAACGTATGAGCTAACAAACTAACATGTATCTGGATTAAACCAAATGACTTGCTAAGAACTTGCATTTGAACTCAAAATCTGCCTCTGCACTTGGTTCAAATATTATTTCAAGTGGTCTGTCTGCATCTACTTTTAGATGTGACTAATGGACAGTAGAGACAGAGACCATCCCAGAAGTTGACTTCTGTATAGAAGATCCATTTCATGAAATAAAACACAGTGAAAAGGTTTATAACAAGAGAGAAGGAAACAAAACTGCACAGAAAAGCTGTTTTCTCATTGTATTTCTATATTCAGTAAGCTAAAGCCTTTTGAAAAGTTTATGAAGATTATTTTTTATTTAATTGGGTTTTCATTCAACTTAGTTTTTTTTTAAAGTTCTGGGACAAAAAACCTGACCAAACTTATTTTATATCTCATCGCTCCTCCGGAAGCAGAGTATTTTTCTTTTTGCCTGCACTTGAAGGCCTGATCCACAATGTCCTGGAAGGGTGGGGAAAGCCTTCCACTGACTGTAGTAGACTTTTATGAAACTCTTAGACAGCTAGAGCACAATTGCTGTGTTATGCAAACAAAATACGGTACTTGCATTTAAAATGTGGAACCTCTGTGCATAAACACAAGTTGCTTCTGCAAACAAGGAGAATGTATTATGAAATTCTTGGTGTATGATATGTCTCCTGAAATATTTGGCAACATATTTCTGCCCAAATGGTAACATTAACCTATTTGGGAACATTTCTGTTTACAAGTCTGTTACGTGGTGGCTTTAAATCTGTCTGTGGCTTATATCTGTTTTGAAGTGGCTTTAAAACTGTTTTTAAACCAGCTAAATCAAACTCTTTTCTGAACAGGGTTTTTTTTGCCTCAAGAATATCTTAATTTGATTAAGCTCAACCCTATGCCTAATCAAGATAAACGCCTAATCATTTTAAACTTAAAAAAGCACTTTTAAATGGACCTCTAAGGTATCAACATGGGGGCTAATTCATGTAAAAACAGGTAAGTTAGGCCTGCTCAGACAAGGCTTAATATCAAATTAGCTTTTGTCCCTACATAATGCTAAGTGGATATTTGTTCTAAAACTCAGTTTTATTTTTAATTCTCAATTATGTTACCTGTTGACTCACTCTATGAGTGAAATTTAAGGAATGTGTTAACAACAAAGGTTTTCTGTTAACAAAAAGCCATTTCTGCAAGATATCCAGAAAGTTTTTTGGTTTTTTTTTAAATAAGGTAAACTGTATTCAACACTTGATGAGTCTTCACATGTGCTGGATTTTTATCACCAACAAAGTATTCTTCAAAATCACCAAAGTCAATCAGTTCTTTAAAGATTGAACCACCACCTGCTTTGATGCTATATATTTTTCCCAGGGGTTTGGATCAACCCTGAAGTTATTACTGATGTCTTACTGAGAAGAGTGCAGGCTTAGAACCGCCATATTGTGTTTATGAACCTGATTTCTGTTCATTCTCCTACAATGGTCTCTGATTTTTACTGTCATCCTGAAAAATCTCTGAAATAAGAATAAAAAAATGCTATTTCTTCTTGGGCAATTTTTATGACCATGCTGCAAACTTAGATAATCATGGATAAGAGTGCATGATTCTGCCACTATTGCTACCGCTGGAGTGGGACCTTTTCTGAAAACAAATCCCTGTTATATACAGACCAGGGTTAGAAAGAGAACCTGAAAGTGATAACTTTAAATGCCTGCAGGTTCCCAACTTAGTACAAAATCACTCTTGAGAAGTGTTCAGAGCTTTGTGTTTGTAAACTCTCTCCTTAGACTACCTAAGCTTATTTCCTGTCATGTTGCTTACTTATTACCAGTTAGGGAAACCAGTATTGGAATGGAACTGCATCCTATAGATTTTGCTTGCAAAAAGAATCTGAAGAGGATCAAAGAGAAAGGATACCAGTGATCAAGCAAACATCCTTCTTCTAGCCCAGAAAATAATGAGATCTCCAACTTTGGAAAAGAAGTGGAAATATCAAAATCACTTTCAGAGGAATATAATTTTGTCTTCTGATAATCTAGATTACATTCAGAATCACCTTAACATTTTTCTGACGACTTTATAAAGCCTCACAACTTAGTCCTTAAAGTTCTGTGAGAGGCTGGAGCAGAATACATACATTTGGCAACACAGTACTTATTCACACATGCAGTGCACCAGATTCTCATTAAACAAATCTGAACAAAGTTAAAATGAGCTGCTGTGGCTTCCTCAGTTACTCAGTGGAGAGAATGGTCACAGTAGGATGCTATACTATAGAAGCAGAAAACACTCAGGTTTTAAATATGCAAGTGAGGATACAATAACTGTTTTGAAACTTCTGTTGTTTCGAAGTTCCATTTCCCCACTGGTTTTTAGGTCATTTCTCTAACTACTTCTAAATCCAAAGTGAAACCACAAAACCCAGGCATTTTTTGTTCATTTACAAATAAATACATAAAAGTAAAGGAAAATATCATCGAGAAGTAATTATGGAGGTATTTGATTTTCTGGCTTGAACCAGAAATGTCAGAAAAAATAATATTGTGCCAACTGGAGATTACTCCCTCCTCCTGTCCACCTTGGGAAGCATACAAGTGAAACAATAACATCACGATATACAAATGCTTTCGTCTAGTTTTGGAGTGTTTTTACACTTAAAATAAAATCAAGTCAAATTTCTGAGTGAAACAAAAAGGGATACATTTAGAATGCCAAACATTTTGATTATTTTATACATTTTTCCCAGTGTGGGGGCAGATGTAATAGCAAAATTGATTAGAATTTGCAAACAATTTAAAAAACAATTTAGCAAACATGGTATTTAAAAACTTGTAGCAATTTATTTGACCATTTTCATTGTCTGCATCTAAAAATATTTTCTATGCATTGATCTCATGTATAATGTATTTTGACATCTAATTCATGATTGCTTTGAAGTGTCTGAGCAGACCAATATGAGTGAATCATTGAAAATAGAATCCACAGCCAAAATTGTGACTGACTTGGCACCAAAATACTGGGGTTTTTTATGCATTGAGTTGCCAAGGACATTTTGAGGATCTGTTCCAAATCACATCAAGATGTGACATTTTGTACTGCATGTATTGTTAAACTGTGTATTTTCATTCCTGTATATTACCAGTACAGCATGCTTGATATCATCAAGAAAAGGCTGATTTAGGCATTACTTAACATGGTATTCAGCAAAGGCTCTTGCAACAGAAATCATTCGTACATGAATTGCCAGATATTTAGCTTAACAGGGTACCGTCAGCCATGCCCTCTTGAATTCAGCAGATAAATGACTGCTACTTAAACTATAATTCTGCATTTAATTCTTTCACACTGGAAATTAGCTAGTCACATAACATATGTCTGCAATATGTGATGTGTCAGAAAGATCAGAGCCAGCTCTAAAGGGGCACGTTGTTCTCCACAGCCCATCCCAACATGGTGTGCAATGTCCTTGCTCCTGAGCCAGAAGCAACATTTATGCATCAGTATGGGGGGACTGAGCAGGCTGAGGACCATGTGGAGGGCCATCCTGCACTACTCCCCTTGTTTGGAATTAACCCTTACATTTTTAGACAATGCTTCATGGTTGCTTGACAAAAATGAGACCTTGAAAATTGGTAGGAAAATTGACAAGACCTTAACTGAAAAACAAATTTTGTCAAACAAAACTTTTTCAGTGATTTTCATTCTAAAAACCTGTTTTTGTGTAGTTTGAAATATTTTGCAGTCTAATATAAAATAATTTTTGAAATGGGAAGAGCTCTGGAGCAACCATCCACTATTGACTGTCTGTGGACATGATACCTCCACTGATAAATTTCTTTTAATTGTCACAGGAGTGGCCAGAAGTGAAGTGCAAATCCAACATAACTAAGCACAAATCTTGGGTTTTACTCAGCTGCCAAAATACCACCTGCAGGCAGTCTGGACATGGGAGATTATGTGTGGGGTCCTGTCTAAAATTCTGTGAATATTTAAGATGGATATCTAGGTGTAATATTCACAATAGCAACGAGTCATCCTAAAGTCAAATTTCTTTGGTTCATTATTTTTCTAGGTTTATTGTTTCTTTATTCTTTCCTTAAAAAGGCAATGTTTGTGAAGATTTAGCAACACACTAAAAGCAAGAAACAGTATCAGTAATTACATGGAAAGCACTTAATCAGCACATTATGAACTTAGGCTTTATTCATGTCTTGGCTTGACTAAGGATATGGTTTTAAGTCATCTTGGTTAAACCAACTCAAAGAAGCAAAATGTGCATACATAATTCACCTGTAACCCTGGTTTATATGGATATAGTTCAAATAAGTAAAGCCATAGTTTAAGCCATAATTTTACACATTTAAGTTAACAAGCACACTTGCAATACAAAAAGGAATAAAAACCCCCTTATAATTACACACCATTAATTAGTTCTCATAGCATCAAGAGAATCTCCACTTTCTCAGTAGTTAAAGAGTCAGAAATTTCCAATTTTGGAACATATTGAGAAGCTAGAATGGGGTTGTGACCAAAACATGCTGTTGTCTGGCCATACCTCCTACCTGCAGATCGTGCTTTCAGCAGCTGAGCAAAATCCAAGGTTTGTGCTCAGTTATGTAGAACTTCACTTCTCCTGGACACTTCTGTGAAGAATAGAAAAAAATTAACACACCCAGAAGTTAGTTTGGGTTATAGATCAAAATCCAGTTTAACTTGCTACACACATCTTTGCTTTTTCTTTTCTGAATGAGTTAGATAACGCCATGTGTGTGATGAGGATATAGAGCCAGAGTAGCCACTGGGGTCTTAATCACCTTTCCTAAGCTACTACATTATACAAAATGTTATTCTGGGGTACTCTCATCTTATAAAAACAACACATATGCATGCACACTCTACGGATTGTCAATGTCATTGTACTCTTCTTACAAAGATGAGCGACACCCCCTCTCCCCCCAAAATTCTGATACTCATTATATTTCAAATATTTGTATTGTTCTAAGTACATGCACGTTAACTGAATGCTAGTATACTCAGTCTTCAGTCAAGTATTAATATAATATTAATGAAAAAAAATTATACCACAAAATTTCTTAATGGATTAGTTATATGAAGTGGAAAAATAGAAATATGTATCTGGTGGTGCAGAATTTACAGAAGCTGTTTTTTTTGTGTGTGTGAATTCCTTACTGAGTAAAGATTCTTACTGAGATGTATGGATAGTTCTGTACATCGACATGCTTTCCATATGTAGATATTGTGTATAATGTGAATGTTTATGTAGTCATGTGTATTTGTAGGCAGCTGTGTGTATGTTCACAGATGTGTGTTGTTCTTGGTCAGCTATATAATGGATAATTAGGCAAGAGGAATTTTCATCAATATTCTACTGCTAGTTGGAATTACTGAAAAAAGTGCTGTCTTTAGGTTTTATCTGAAAATTGTATAATATTTAATAATATTTGCCTACTATATAATGGGGTATTCTGTGAGACTCTCAACTGAAGTTCAGAGCTGCTGATTAGAAGGATGGACTTAAGTTTTTGGCTCACAGATGGAGGAACATGATTTATTTTACAGAAAGTTCTCACAGACTAAATCATGCCCTGGATTCACTTACCATTGAACTATATGACAGGGACTATTGATTGTATGGCAAGGTTAAATTAATTACTATTTGCCACCTTGTTTGAGATACTTACATGAAATTCTCCATCACTGCTAATACAGTGCACCAGTTTAAACAGGAATAGGAATTTTTAGGCTAATTATTCAATGTAGGAACAGTGATTAAAAAAAAACAATGTAAGAAAATATCTCTAATATTTGTTTAAAATTAGGTTTTCTTCATAGATGTTCTTCCAAGAGAAATTTTTTTTTCTAGCATTTGCAGAAACCAAGAAGTAAGAAGGTATAAACACATTTGAAGGGTTTTTTTAATTTTTAGCTAATATTTACAGAACATTTTCAGAGATACTCAGCTCTACAAGAAAGTTTTGGATCCTAAAAACAATTGTAGATGCATTTGGATTCCTATTTTATCTGCATTATCCCTCCTATCACAGACAAACTGATGTGTGGACAGTGCTGCCTTCCTAAAGCATCAGAGTTCAGGTAATAAAAAGGGAAAAGGAAATTAAGAGCAGGTGTAAGACAGACATTCAAGCTTTTACCAAGACTATGTAAAGGATCTTTAATCTATGCTTCTAAGGAGGATCCCTTTCACAGCTACAGAAGGCATAATAAGTAATTGACAGCGCTTTTGTAAGGATTGCTTATCTTTTGCACCAGCCACTTAATTCCTTTAAATACTGGAAACTGGCTTCCTCTTCTCAGCCTGAGAAGAGGTAAAATCTGACTATTAACCTATTGTCTTCCCTGATGATCAAAAAAGGTATCAGTTTTATAAGTGGTGGTAGCAGCTTTGTCTCATTTTAGCACCTACAGTATGTGTACCCAAGGGCAAGGCATGGCAGACATAGGTACAGGTAATATTTTGCAACATTGTTTTGTAGAATATAGCTCTTCCATCCATTAACACAGAAACCAAATTTCTTCAGTCTTTTCTTGTGAGTGTCCATCTATCTGTATCTGGCTTAGAGTTGAACAAGTTACCACAGGGTAAGAAGTTATTACAAGCCAGCTGACCTGTAGCTATTTAAGTCTATGTTCATTGCTTATTACAAATATGAAGTAAGACAAATGGGGATAGCCTGTTTTCACTGGGAAACATGCTTGCCTGTCTGGCACTTGATCTACACAGACAAGTGGGATATACACCCACATACCTCATTTTTTTATATCCATTTATATATAGATACATATACATATGCATGTACACATACCTGAAGTAAATATACAGCAGGCACACTGTTATAAAGTTTTCTTTCACTGCTTGCTCTAGGTAAGATTGTTCCAGCGCTAGTATGTTGCTTATTGCCTATGTGAGCATTGACTGTACAAACTGAGAATATTAATATCTTTTAAAACACACACACACACACACACACACAGATTATGATCTCAATTACACTAGTGAAGGATAATGAATTAGTTACTCTGCATGTGCTTCAGTTTAACTGGAATCAAAATTATACTCACAGTGCCATAATCAATTTTTATTAAACCAGTGTATGCAAATGAACATAATGAGTGTTGATAAATCTGCAGGTAGGATTGGAGTTTAGGCAACAAATTTTATAGGCCATTTGAAGTATTATTTCAGTCTACAGTGAGAGGATCCTGCGGAAAGACACTTCTCTACAGGTAATTTCAAAATACCTCCTATTTTCTCATGGTTATATATTTACAGATGTGCCCACTTCTCAAGCACAATACTATAGAAAGGGGCTAGTGTGTGAGAATACTGAAGTTCTTTCTGTCTGTATTACCACAGAGCACAGCTGGACCTTACTGATACAAAACTGCAGAGTAACTAAGCTGAAAGTAAGTAAAATTTTCTTACTTTGTCTCTTGCTTTCAGAAGACATCTGTTTTCCTGTGTGCATTTAATAATGCACAGTTGGCTAATATACAGATATTATTAGTCTAAATAATTGCATTGTTTGAAAATAAATCTAAAGAATCCAAGTCAAATGCCTGGAGGACTGAAAGCCCGAGTTTTGCAAGCTGAAATGACACAGAAAGCAAGATATTAGAGTAGCAGTGGTAGGTATTTTCATGTCACCAAACTGTCTTAAAGAAAAGACTGTGTAGTGCAGCCCCTTGAGGCGTAAGGAGCTGGCTGAGTCCAGAGTCACGTGGGAAAGACTAAGTATGGAAATGGTTGCATTGTTTGGTACAGTTCTGTTTACTTAACAGTGAATGTCTAAACGATCTTATTTTCTAGTAGTAAGAAGAGATTGCTTCAAGGCTGGTTTAACTCCAACTCTGCTCAGGACCCCTCTCCCTTGCTTTTTGTCAGGGTTGCACTGTGACCTGCATTCCTCTAAAGATCAGGTTTTGCTTTTTTTCTTCAAGTTTCTGTAGAATATTTACTGGGGTCTTTTTTGGTTGTTGATTTTTGGCTTTTGGGTTTTTTGTTTTGTTTGTTTGTTTGGGTTTTTTTAACCATGTACAAAGACTTAAAAACTGTCTAAACTCTCCCTTTGTTACCTGGGAAACCTCTTAGTCAACACAACTCAGCCATGCTCAGGCTCAGCTTTCAACCAGTTACCATTTTCCTACTATCACTGAACAAGAGCATCCACACATGTGTCCTGCATGACGGTAGCTGTCACTGCTAGATTTCCTGAACTGGTGGGACTCCCCAGTCCTCAGCATGAACTGAGACTTTTCCATTAAGTTGCAACGTGGGAAACTTCTGTTACTTGTAAGGAAAAAAAATTCCCTATGAGGATGGTCAAACACTGGAACAGGGTTCCAGAGAGACTGTGAAATGTCCGCCCTTTGGGATACTCAAAACCTGACTGGGCAAGACCCTGAAAAATCTGCTCTTCAGGTCTCCTGCTCTGAGCAGGAGACTGGGCTAGAGACTTCCAAAGCTCCCTTCCAATCTACACACTGCCATGATTCTGGGGTTATGAATGACAGCTGGGCAAACCAGAAAATCACACCTCAAACAACATCAGCAACCACTAGTATAAATGTGCTCCAGGGTAAAAATGGAAGTGACAGGTTTTTTTGTGTTGGCTCAGACTCTTCCTGCATAAGGAGTGTTTCTGTGGTGCTGAGGCAAAGTAATCCAGAGGGGCCATACCCCACTGTGAGGGGGTTGCTGTGCTGGCAATCTGCACAGTTCTCCATTCTCTGAATCCTATATGGGAAACAGCTATGAATGGATTTTTCTACTAGGCTGGTCCCCCTTGCTTTTGTTGTGGCCTCCCAATGCCACTGACAGTCAAAACAGTTTAGGAGAATCTTTGTGATACATTCACTTCAATCAGGGGCCAGGGAAGCATATACATGGTTTATGATCCCATAATCTTTTAATTCCTGCTCCTTATATCCCTCTGTCTGCTGTATGTGCTGATAGGTGACAGCCAAGGGTTAGGTAATTACTGTATTTAGCAGTAAGGAACAGGTTCTTCTATGGTAATGATAGTGCCTTTCATCGAGGCCAGGGGAAAGGTAGAGGAGACCAGTGCTGCGTCAGTGTAATTCAAAACCTCCATCCCAGCTCAGAAAGTGTCCCTCAAGAAGATCACTATAATATTCAGTAGTCTCTGATCCAGTGACACATTCAACAGGACAGTGATGTTTTACTGGCAGTGGGCAGGGAAAAAGTTAGCATGGGGTTTTTTTAGACTTCAAAACCTACAAGTTTTGTTGAATATGGGGAAGCAATGGCATATCCCCATTGCCTATTGCTACATCTGTCTGAAATAAAAGTCCTACTGATTGTAGAGCAGAGCTGAGGTTTATACAGTTCACGTGTTGTGGAAATATTCACTTGCTACATGTAAAATGAAGACTTTTGTTCCTTTTTCAAACCTTATGTCTTATGGGTGATTGAGAATACCTATTATCAAAACACAGAAAAGCAGTTTCACCTGATTCTTATAAAAATCTGCAGCTAACCAGCAAAGAATGAATGTTGTGCATCAGGGACAGGAAATTTGATGAATAAAATGATAAGAAATGGTCATATAAATCCAAATTATGGTTCGTTAGAATTTGGAGCATTCCTCAAGCAGAGAAAAAGGCTAAATTCATTGAATGTATTTGCTTTGCATGATTTACTCTGCTGTATCATTTGATATGTGTTTTGGAATAGGTTTACGTACAATTTTTGAAGAAGAAAACAAAAATGCATCATTACTTTGAGACGATGTAGCTGTGTCCTATCCACCAGATGCATATTACTCATAAGATACAGGAGAGTTCATTCAATATGGTTATGGTTGTGATGTTGCCTAAAGCCTGCTTTGTTTTCTATATGTCAAAGAAAGTTTTATATGGTAGGTATTCCAAATGTAGATTTTTTTTTTAAATAATTACTATGTCTGTCTAGGGGTTTTTAACTAATTGATTATATGATCTACAGCCTAATAAACCGATATTTAATTTAGGTAATTTTTAATTGTGTATTTCTTAGTTTCCACTTTTTATTTTTTTTTTTTTTTAAATATCAGAAGCATCTCCTGTTTGGGGTAGATACTTCTTAACTGGGAGCTTGTATTAGACTCCTACCTAAATAAATACATGTATGACTTTGCACATTATATTTCTATATTTTCAAATGAAATTAGTATTCCTGTGAAGCTTAAGAATTCTTTAATGCTGTTGTTCTTTATTAAAGAAGCCTTATCTGTGCAACAAATATAGAGAGGAGACAGACCAGAAAAATGCTTTTTAGCATTTTGCACATCAGCAGTTACCCAGCATCAATTTGATTCTTTCCTCCACATGTTGAAACACAGCTCAGAGCATTAAACCCATTCTCCAGTGATTGGGACAAAAGTAGGTTAGTAGAGTGGGTTGCTAGGAGACCAGTGTCAGCGTCATCTATGACCTTGCAGAGCATAAAGAAACTGTATAGATTTATTGAGCTCTGTGGCACATTGTCCAAGTCCTCTGCTTGGCTGTCTTGCTCCATTTCCATCTGCTGTAGTGCTCTTGTGGTCCCTCATACATGCACACATGCCCTCCTCCTTGAGAGCAGCCATGTACAAGGAGATGCACCTCTGCTTCTTGAGACTTCCTAAAGCATCACTGTTATTAGTCTGTTGCATTAAGCTACAGCACAGTCTCTTAGCTAGCTAGACACAGAGAAAGCAGCATCAGCAAAATCCCATTCTTTTAAAAGCCTGCTTCTTCATACTATTGCTGTAAGAAATACAGGAATCAGTTCTACTGGGAGCAACATTATGAAAAATGTATAAACATCACAAAGTAATTTGCTGTCACATTCAAAATGTTTTTTCAAAGTTGCATCCACAGTTTTCACAGCTGAGGTGGCTTAAGGTTAAGCAGTCACGTACTGTAGGGAGCTGTGGCACTCCTGTCATCTTCCTGACTGCTGTTTTGGAAACAGCTGAAGGTAGCGGGTAGGAAGGAAAACAAATGAAAATATGATACTCATACAAAGAAATAAATTTTTAAAAATAAATTCCTTTGGATGTGCAAAACCTTCCTGTTAAACGAATTTCTCTTCCTGTCAGGTAGATTGAGGTGCTTACTATTTGAATGGTAATGTTTGCATTACAGAAATAAAAAAGGCATGCAGTGGGGGCCAGATAATGAAATCCTAGTCAGTTTATGTTAGCAGTTTACTTGAGAGAAAAGGATCACGTGTAAAAATTTCAATTAAAATGTACTGTGTTGGGTATATAGACTGATGTATGATCCTTTCCATAGCTCTTAATGTGTATATGTTATTTTGTCAGACAGAAATACATGTAATAGCAAAGATTATTTTTAGGAAGCAAAGGACCGCTTTTCCTATGCACCTAAATTATCAACATTGCTTTCCTCTCCCCTGGCAGGTCCCTAATCAATGCTAGAGGGTGAGCAGGCTACTCTGTGAACGCCTACAAAATCTAGTTTTATCACAGCAGTTGAGAAAGTGCATTCCAGCTTGAAAGGCCTTCTTGGAGGCAATTCCTTGTCACTTTCTTCTTGCATTTAAACCCAGGGACAGCTTTCTAGAGCATCTCAACTGTCTGCAGCTGTCTTAGAGGTGCTCAGGCACCATGGTGAGTACTGGAGCATTAAAATCCTAGATTATGTGTGGCTCTGTGCTGCCAGTTGATAAGGCTCCTTAGTCAGTCCCAGGAAGAAGTAAGAGATTCCGTTGTTTGTTCATTTTTTTATTACCCCCTCTAACATTACGAGACATGGCTGAGAGATTTTCAAACCCAGAATTATTATAAAAATGGCAGAACTGGTAATGGATTAGGCAGTTCTACTCCTTCTGTGGGAAACTATTGAATCTTTACAGGTGATGGGACATAGAAGTAAGATACAGAAAACTCTGTTGCCCAACATGGCCAATCAGCAGAATTTGGGGTCTAGAGTGCAATCCATCCCCTGGCCCACACCAGTGATTCACCTAACTCCTTAGGTAACTTAAAGAGTTTCTGTGACCATTTCAGCCACAAAATCTGGCTGGCTGCTCACATGTTTGCTATTGGGCATGTCTGCAGGCATGTCCACCATCCTCAGGGGCTGAAGATTTGCCACCGCTTCATCCCATATTTGATTCAGAAGCCATGTCTCTTGCTATGCCAAAATCCCCTTGAAGGACAATCCCGTGGGTGTGTTCAAACACAGGCCACCAACATCAAGCAGCACTAAACTTGGCACACAACAGAACTATCATAGACCTATTCAGGATCACTAGTTGAGCCAGCTTTTCTGTTCAATACCCTAGTGGCCATAAAATAAAAGAAAAGGATTAAAATACATTCTGTACTAGTAAAAATTCAAGGTATGTTGCAAATCATTACTTGGAACAAATCATTGAACAAATAGTTGAATGGAACAATATGGGTGGAAGCATCTTCCTTCTTTCCATTGAAGCTGAGCCACTTTGCAACGGCAATAAGGACTGCAGAACAAGGAAGAAAAAAAATAATAAAAAAATTGAATTGAGGTCTAGTGAATATAGCATTCTGGCAAGGTGCTTACCTGTGGCAGCTGATCATCATGCTCTCAAGTCTCTCAGATGGTTAAACAAAGTTTGTCCTAATGTCTTCATACATTTTATGGTATCTAAGCCACTGGGCTAATATGGATCTACAGATGTATAAGGACATAGTAATTCAATTTCTTTTCTGGTATTTTTGATATTCTTTATTGGACTATGTCCACAGGTGGCAGAATAACAGCATAGTTCTCCTCACCTGGTTTATAAACTGGTAATAACTTACAGAGCCATTCAAAGACTCTCAGCAGTACAGACAAAATTATGTTGCGTGAGGCTCCAGGTGGGAGAAAGAAGAGACACAGAAGCGAAAGGGGTAGCCTTAGGACAGAGACCTGAGTGAAAGCCCGCTCATATCCCAGCCTGCAACCAGGTTGGTTTTCCAGGGCACTGACACAAACCAAGGAGGGGTGGCCACCCTTGCAGCTTTGTGTCCTACACAGCTGACTGCTTCCTCTGTGCCTTAAGTTGTGGGATTTGATTAGGAGTGTAACCATAAAGGGATCTTCTAAACTCACCTGAAAATAAGTTTGTCTTATTTTCAACAAAAGAACAGAGATGACTATGTGTCTATAATCTGATTAGACAGGGAAGGAAAAGATAACATATTTAAAATAAAAAAAAAAAAAAAGACTTAAACAAGTACAAGTCTACAGAACTGCCAATACTTTTACTTTCCCACAGTTTTGATTTCCCTATCCACCTTACAAGAAACATTTTGAACTTTGAAGCGAATACCATCTCAGAACAAGAATTTCATCACTGCAATATTGTTGTCTCTATACAAAACAAGAGATTATGTTGTCCTCGGGGTTAGACAGCATGTAGTCTGAGGATGTGTATAAACAGAAATGTCTGAAAGGCAAATTTGTGTTACTGCTGTTCTTCTTCAGAGCAATAAGACCATGTACGCTCTTGATTATCTTTTAAAGTAACAATTAAAAATAATAATCAGCAATTTCCCTTTTGCCTCATTCAGATTAAAATTAATCTGATGCTATGTCTACATTAGTAAATTAAGACAGTGCCCAGGAATACCATCACCTATGCTAAACTCCCAGAAGAATCTGTACCCTGCTTTGGTTTGTGCCCACAAGTACTCCCTGCTGCGGCTGGACATTACTTGGGATTTAGAGCACTGCAAGGCATATTAGCATTAAGGAATATGCATACAACTACACTTTTTTAGAGGCTACAGGGTCATAGGTATGGGGTGTCCCATGCTAGCTGTGTATCAAGGATGTCATGGGAAACAAGAAGAATTAGAGATTTGTGTGGTGTTGTGAGCTATGATCTTGCTGGGACTGTGGAGGTGTGGTGGGGTGGCTCACATTACTGGAGTGCTGCAGTGGTGGGACACAATCTTTTTAGAAAGGACAAGGTGATGAGGAGGTAGAGTTGCCCTTTATGTGAGAGAACAGCTAAAGTGCATGGAGCTCTGCCAGGGGATGGATGATAAGCCAACTGAGAACTTATTGGTAAGGATTAAAAAGTAGACCAGCACGGGTAATATGGTAGTGGGTACCTGCTATAGGCCATCTGACCAGGAAGAAGTGGATGAGGCCTTCTACAAACAGTTTAAGTAGTCTCACATTCACAGGGCCTGATCCTCATGGAGGACTTCAACATCCTTGATATCTGCTGTAAGAACAACACAGCAGGGCATAAGCAATCCAGGAGTTTCCTGATAACAGCTTCCTGATCCAAGTGATAAAGGACCCAACAAAGAGAGGTGTTCTGCTGGACCTTGTGCTCACGAACAAGGAAGGGATTGTTGTAGATGTAAAGGTCAAAGGCAGCCTTGCCTGAAGTGACAGTAAGGTAGTGGAGTTCAGGTTAATGAAATGAGGAAACAGGGCAAAACATGAGATCACAACCTTGGGATTCAATAGAGAAGATTTTGCTCTCTTCATGGATCTACTTGAAAGAGTCCCATGGGATAAGGGTCCAGAGGGAAGGGAGGTCCAAGAAAGCTGGTTGATATTTAATGATGACCTCCTCCAGGCTCAAGAGCAGTCCGTCCCAATTAGCAGGAAAAAATACCAGGAGGCCTACATGCAAGAACAAAGAGATCCTGACAAAACTGAAACTTAAAAAGAGAGTATATAGAAGGTAGAAGCCAGTACAGGAAATCTGAGAGGAATACAGAGATGCTGTCTGAGCATACAGAGATATGGTTAGGAAAGGCAAAGCCCATCCCTAGTGTGGAATGTCAAAGGCAACAAGAAGTCCATCTATAAGTACACATGTAGCAAAAAGAAGACTAGTGAAAATGCGGGTCCACTGCTGAATGGGGCAGGGGCCCTGCTGATTCTAGACATGACTATGTCTAGCGAGACCACTACTACTAGCAAGACCAGACTTCAGGAATCCAGGGTTCTGGAAGTTGTCTTGGTAATCTTTCAATGGTACATCAAGAAGGAGAGGTTCCTGAAGACTGGAGAAAAGCAAATGTCACTCCTGTCTTCAAAAAGGGCAAGAAGGAGGACCAGGGAACTACAGGCTGGTCAGCCTCACGTTGATGCCTGAGAAGGTGATGGAACAACTAGTCCTGGAAACCATTTCCAGACTCTTGATGGACATGAAGATGATCAGGTATACTCAGCATGGAAGCACAAAGGGGAAATCATACTTCACCAACCTGATAACCTCCTACGATGACTGGCTTGGTGGATGAGGGGAGAGCAGTTGATATTGCCTGCCTTGACTTCAGCAAGGCTTTTGACATTATCTCCCAGAAAATCTTCATAGAGTAGCTGATGTAGTATGGGTTGGATGAACAGACAATGAGGTTGATTGAAAACCAGATGAATCATCAGACCTAAGGAGTGGTGGTTGGTGGTACAGTGTCTAGTTGGAGGCCAGTAACTAACATTGTAACCTAGGGGTCAATACTGGGTCCAATCCTGCCCAATGTCTTCATTAATGATCTGGATGATGGGGCAGAGCCTACCCTCAGCAAGTTTGCTGCTAACACAAAACTCAGAGGAGCACCTGATGCACCAGAGGGTTGTACTGCCATCCAGACATACCTCAACGGGCTGGAGAAATGGTCTGAAAGGAACCTTATGAAGTTCAAAAAAGTGAAGTGCAAAGTTCTGCACCTGGGAAAGAGTATCCCTATGCACCAATATACGCTGGGGGCCAACTAGCTGGAAAGCAACTTTGCAGAAAAGGACCTAGAGGCTCTGGTGGACATTAAGTCTAACATCAAAGAGTAATGTGCCCTTATGGAAAGGAAGGCCAACAGTATCCTGGGCTGCATTAGGAGCAGTGTTGCCAGCAGGTGGAGGGAGGTGATCCTTCCCCTCTACTCAGCACTGGTGACGCCACACCTGGAGTGCTGTGTCTGGTTCTGGGCTCCTCCGTACACAAGAGATATGGACATACTAAACAGAGTGCAGTGAAGGACCATGAAAACAATTAAGGGATTTGAGCATCTTTCCTAGGAGTAAAGGCTGTGAGAGTTGGGACTGTTCAGCCTGGAGCAGAGAAGGCTCAGGTGGGATCTTATTAATGTGTGCAAATACCCGAAGGGAGGGTGCAAAGAGGACAGAGCCAGGCTTTTTTCGGTGGTGCCCAGTGACAGGACCAGATGCAATGTGTACAAACTGAAACAGAGGAGGTTCTCTCTGAACACTAGGAAACATTTTTTCACAGTGAAGGTGACCGAGCGCTGGCATAGGTTGCCCAGTGTTGTTGTGGAGTCTCCATCCCTGGAATATTCAAAAGCCATCTGGACATGGTCTTTCACAACTGGTTCCAGGTGACCCTGCTTGAGCATGCAGTTCAGCAAAATGACCTCCAGAGATCCCTTCCAACCTGGACCATTCTGTGATGCTGTTCCCAGACCCATTTAATTTATTACGTATATGTATGGCTGATATAACAGAAACTCAGATGGGGGACTCTGAGTCTCACCAGCTGATTGAAGCTTGGCATAGTCTCAATCTGATGTAATGACTTTGGGACTCTGTTTCAAAGTCCTCAGCTTTTGTATCCATCTGTGGATATTGCAGGTGGCAAGATTAGGATATGCATGAAAACCTTGTTATCTGCTGTTATTGTTACTAAAACTAGCTGTCTCAATGATGCAGTGGGGTAACGTTATCATGGATGATCTAACACTTACTGAACACTCATTGATTTTAGTGTACACAGGGAGCACACTGGCCTGAAACCTCTGACCCTTATTGAGGCAAAAGATGCTCTTTTGTGCAAAAAACACAGGAAAAGAGAAATCTTAAATTTTTATTGGTAGAGGTAAGCTCATCTGAGCAGTAGAGCTAGGCTGGATATACAGGTGACTCCCAGGCAAACCCAGCAATGTCAGTCTCTAAAAACCCTCTTCTCTCCAAGAGTTTGCTCAGCCATCAGAGTGACACCACAGAGCTGTCACCAGGCACATCACACAGCCCCAACCTGGGAACCTTGCTTGAACCATTCATCAGCTGCATATAGCTCAAAATTCAGTTGCTGGCCACCCCTGTAGAACATGAATAGTTTTGAAAAAGTGCAGCCAGAAAGTGGCTGAGCAGCTGTATGTCAAAGGGGACTATAGAATATGTCAGTTTTCATTTGGAAAGTTTTTCCTTTGGCTGTTTATTGTGGCAGAACCTACTTGGAGGCAGCAAGAAAATAATTTTTTTTTTATTTTATGTTGTATAAGTTCAAAATGATTCATTGGAATTTTGCTCAGAAGATTTTAACCAAAGTACGTGTACTGATCTCCATTTTTTTGCCTGAATCAAATCTTAATTTCAACAAGGAAATAAATTGGAAAGAGAAGGTAAAGCTTTAGTGAAATGTACACCATGAAAAATGTTCTTAAGTAGAACATCTGTGGTAAAAGGATAATATTCAATGTCTGAGTGACAGGGAGTGTTACAGCAAGTATCACTGCACTGCACTGCACTAGAGACTGTGGGGCAGACACGTCTCCCTTTAACAGGCATTAGATCAGTGAGCCCTCCCAGCCCAGGACAGGTCTGTAGATGTCTTTGGAGCTGCCTTCACATGATGCAGTCCCCAAGCATGGCCCAATGACACGGACCAGTCAGTTCCAGCTTCTTAGCCCTCAGGGTGCATGAAAATCTCTACTGTGCATGCACACCCTGGGGAATGTCAGTCACTCAAATTCTTCTGAAAGTATTACCTTCTGTCTGCCATTTGCCATGCAAAGCTTTATTTTTGGGAAAAATTCAGCCTGTAATGGAAAAATATGTGATTGTAAATAAGAGATGGGAGGAATCTACTCAGATCTTTAGGCTAGGCTTGGAGCTATGTCGATAGACAACCGTCTAAGGATCTAGTCCTTTGAATTCATTTGCTTTCAGAAGCATCTTGCGGTGGGCGATTGCAGTGTAGATCAGATATTAAATGACAGTACTAACTTGGCATCTAGCTGCATATTTACTTCGATTACACATGCTTCTTTTGAATATGGCTCAGATCAAAATTAGATGCAAGGAAGAGATATAGAAAGTTATTTTTATGGCTGGCTGGCACTATATACTTTCAAAACATTGTAGGCAAGTTTTCCAGCTTGATTTTTAGATGAATGATGTTCCTATGGATGCAGCTATCTTAATTTCAACTTCTCACCAGATCATTTCTGTGAATTCACAAAAGTGACTCTTGCTACTAGAAAAGAATATTTACAACAGAAATTTGTTTTTTAACACAAAATTCTAAGAATTAAATGTCCCATAGAAGGATTGTTTGTAATCACCCTGTGAAAATCCTGCAGCCTATTGGTCTGATTTCACTGTATGTTTTAACTGATTCATCAGTGCATTCTCTCTGACTTTTTTTCTTTTTTTTCACCTATCTTATTCTCTCTTTTCCACCATCTCTTTTAACTTGTGAGACCCATGCATGCCTGGATACAGCACATGGACAGAAGACTATTGCTCTCCCTTTTTTTGCTGGTTTATTTTTCTGCCAATTTAATGAACTGAATCTGTTCACAGTGGAGTCAAACGGATATCAGGACCACTGAGCATCCTGAGCAAAGGGAACAAGACTACCTCCCTCTTTTGGTGGCAAAGAGTTATTAGGTCAACTTAACAGTTCCATGGTGCATGCCTTAGTTTACAGCGTGAGGGGCTGGTTAGGTCTCTGCAAGTTTATAAATGCATACATACTAAATGGTCTTTACCTATGAATCAAGCATAACTGAGATCTATCAAATTAATCCTAATTATACAGCAGTGGTCCCATAACACTGTGTGCTCTGGGGAAAGCAGGGGTGGGTTTACTGTGAACAGCATTGTCCCTATATTCTGTGTCAATGTGTTATTGATCAAGAGGGCCAAAATATATGTCTCCTTTTTTCACACTCACTATTGTTTTGGGACTTGATGTCACCTTGTTACTGGAGACGCTTTGGAAGGCAACACGCAGAGATACACACAGCTGTGCAACATGCTCAAGACAGAGATGCAGCACAGGAGTAGTCAGCTGTATAGAGGTGCTGAGGGCCAACCTGTCATGTTTCATGCATCTCTGTCATTAAAGTGCAGGTCCAAATTCAGTGATTTACTGAATCTTTTCCTTTGCTTCTGAACATGTTTGTGCACCCTCAGCCCTTGTCGGGAAGGAGGCCATCCTTCAGAGGCTCTTCTCAACTGCAGTGATTACAGTGGTCAGACACGAACAAATAACAATTATTACCTGCACAACACCTGTAGCAGGGCTTTCTCTTGGAAGTATTTTACCTGGCAGGAAAGCCAAAGTCATGGCAAGGTCACCCTAATGGAACTGGATCAGAATGATTCAGTGTAGTACTGGAATCTGGGCCATTGTACTTAATGAGAACACATTTAAATTTCTTTGATATTTCTTTGTGGTACAGTATTAAAGCCCCCAGGGTGCAACATATTCCATCTTAGTTACACTAGCTTTGTTAAATAAGCAAATAATCAGTTACCTGTAAGCAAAAGAAATGGATTGTGTACGTGCCATGCATTACCACCTTTGCTTTGGAAATAAGTTGCTCTTTCTGCCCAGGATTGTTTTATATGAGACAATTAGATATACTGAATAAATGTAAAAAATATAGTTATTATGAAAATATGTTATGTCTGCACATGTAAATGACTTCAGCTTTGTTTTGAACCAGTGCACAGAATTTCTATCTTGTTTTAGGAAAAATAAAGATGATAAAAGCATGATCTTACCCTGCACCTTGCAAGCTATGGGACATAAATATGTATTGCAATGTACAAAGAAATGGAGTCTGGGCACAGAGTACCTTGTAAATGTCTAATTTGAAGATTACAGGGAGGAGAACTGTTGAAGTGGGGGAAAAAATACAACAGTTCTGAAATAAATTTCCATAATTTTGTTGCAGAGTCGCTGAGGCAAGCAGCTTCAACATAGTAGAGCTAAAACATAACAGAACGCCTTCATGCTTGGACCAAGAGCTGCTTCACCTTCTTATAGTTCCTATACATTGAAAGGGATCACTATAGAGTATTATCCAGGCCACATCCTTAAAATGACCCCAGACTTATGCAGAAACATGTCACATCTTCAGGAATGCAGAAAACTAGTTACCAGCAAAACAAACCTTTGAGAAGATTTGCCCTTTCAGCAAGAAAGCTGGTGTCAGAAAGGCTCTCAACACCTTCACAGATTATCTGATCTCTGTGTAGGGAGAGATAACTGACTCATACTTGCAAGACTTTGACATGCTTTGATTATTGATGCTATAAGAGTGCAAAACAGTATGACTTTACATCCACTAAGTCAGGGGGATCAGAAGGAAGACTATTATGAAGAATAATAAATGAAACAAATGTGTGTTTTCTTTCCCTGCCTCTGCCCTTCTCTTTTTCTTCCCTTCTTTTCAGGGTGGATAGGCAAAAGCACTGGGGAGAAGTAAAGTATTCCTTCTGGACTTGCTTACCCTTCAAACCACACAGTTCAACATACAGGGCTTATTGCTGAAGGTTGTCAGTGAGGTTAGGTGTCAGTGCAGAACTGGCAGCATTCAAAGCTGCCATACCTAAGGAAGATTAAAGTCAGCAGAACCTCTGGTTGGGATAGTGTCCTACAGAGAGGTTAGTGGGCAGCCTGTTCTTCTTCCCTACAGTGCCTCCTAAAACCTTTCCCCAAAATGCTTATCTCTTATACCTTTTGAAAATAAGCAGATTTTAAAAATCCAATCAAATTTCAATAAAGCACACACAAAACCAACAAAAAACAATCACATATCATATAGACACTAGGCAAGGGTTAAACCAAAGACAAATAGTGCTTAATATAAGGTCACATAAATGCATGCATTTTATGCCCTCCTACTTGTCTGCAAGCTGCCAAACAGGGCCCTAATTCAGCAATGGCTAATAATGCCCATTTTTAAGTATAAATGAATTAATATGTTTTAATTCTGCTGCATTGCCTACGAAGTTCTTCCAGTTATAACAATGATAATGACATTCCTAGCAATGAGAACGTTTTAAAATTAATAGCTTAGACAAAATGGATATTACAACATGCT
Organism: Buteo buteo; assembly: GCF_964188355.1. Classification (NCBI taxonomy): domain Eukaryota; kingdom Metazoa; phylum Chordata; class Aves; order Accipitriformes; family Accipitridae; genus Buteo; species Buteo buteo. The sequence goes on from NC_134204.1 coordinate 40,287,893, forward strand.
TATAATTCTACTAACTCTATTTATTCATTTTTTCACTACAGCTACTTTGTGAGGAGAAATCCAGGTATTTCCCTCCAGGTTTTCTTGTCTCATAAATATTTTATTAAAGAAGCAGTCAGTGAATAGGTAAAGGTGCTTCCTACCTGGACAGCCTTTCATAAAGCATGTTCATAAATCAAGGCATCAAAGACTAACAAATATGTCAGGCTGATGTAGGTAACAATATTCAGGTATGTGCTTGTGAATACAGGATGCACAATCTAGTGACTAAAGAATGTCACAGAGCTGAAGTTATTTACAAACTATGGCTAGAAGCACTTAAAATGACTTTGGGAATTCAAGACCTACAGAACAGGTGACATATTGTTGATGCAAATGAGTAGAGGAATGCCATAGACAGTAAGCTCTGGTTTGAGAAAGAGTTATTTGAAATCTGTTAGAAGCCTCTCCTTAATTCTGCTTGAAATGTACCGGCCATGGACAGTCAGATTTCCCTAAGATGGTGGGGATTTTTTCCTCCACCACTGACAGGCAGCAGTAGGGAGTATAATACAGCCTGGAATATTTGCTGAAAGGGATGCCACTTTGGTTCCCAGAAATCTTGACTTTATAAATGCATATACATATGTAGGGATAGGTTCTGCTTTCCTAGCCTTCCTCTCTCAATATACCATACAATGAGACAGAGAGGAAGGATAAGAGCCATCATAGGAACAGACAGCAGTCTAAACAAAGACAAGTCCAAATGACACATGCAGTACTAAGCTGACTGTATTTTTTTCTTGTTTTCAAACCATTTAGTGGCATGCATCTGAAAGCAGATTTAGGTTTTTAAAGACATGACATATACATCTAAAAAATGGCAGTGCATTTCCCCAGCAGCTGCGATGCACTCATTTGGCACTCTGCAACACCGCTGCTGTCTGCAGAGCACATGGCTCCCTTGGTCTTACACCCTCCCTCTGATCCTGCGCGGGAACTGTTACTGCATGATCTGCGAGATACGCACGGAAGCTGAAGGACTCAGGTGGCATTTTGGTTTTTATTCCCTGACAGACCCATTTTTTCCTTTTCATTGCCAGATTCTCCATCATTGTCTCTTTCTCTCCTCCCCCTTCACTGCCCTCAACTTTCTCTTCTTCCTGCCCACAGTAATTCCCTCAGTGGCCAGTGCAGGAGCTTGTCAGATAGGCAGTCCTGGTGCCCATTTGGTTTGTTCTGCTGCAGCAAAGGCATCTGCATCAACATCTGACCTTTTCTGGCCTTGCCCTGGGCTGTGCAGCACAAAAAGCTGTTCCTATTTGTAATAACCAGATTCAAAAAGGAAAATAAATTCCAAGTTAAGAATGAGTGCCTAACCATATCCCATACTTACTGAGGCCAAACTACTCCAGTACCAAAGAGTATGTTTGCAGTGCTGTCACTCTCAATATACACCAGCTCATCAGATAGCAAGGTTGCTGCATACTATCATCTTACAGCATATTTTATGATCTGAACTGTCTCATGTACAGAAGAACCTTTCACCTGACCTTTTTCCTCTAAAAGTGGGATGGTGCGAATAGTTAACGTACACTCATGCCCTAATAGAGCACAGACAAAAAGCTGCATAGAAGTCCAGGATTAGACTCAGATTATGGCCAAGAAGACCATGCACACTTCTACTGCTTTTATGGACCCTTAAAGAAAAATTGATTATACAAACCGAAGAAAAAGAAATCAAATCAATTCTTTTTTCAGACTTGCACTTTCCTGTTCAGATTTTCATTTGACACTGTTCAGAAGTAGGAAAGAATAATTATTTTTTTATACTTATGCTACCACTTTAAACTGAAAATCAAGCCAAAAAAAATATCAGTTCAGAATTTAGCTAACATCCAGTGATTGTGTACATACCACATGAGAATTTGTGAAAATTTTACGCTATACTGGAATGATTTACAGCATTCATATTCAGGACTGAGTTTTACCTATATATAACCAGCTCCTGTTTGATGCATTGTAGAGTCAAATCCCATGCAACCAAACCTGTTCAGGGTATTTATTATCTCCCTTAATGAAACAGTACAGACAAGGTATATAAAATGAGGGACTTGAATTAACAAGTACAAGCTCAGAAAGTAGGAGCAACTTCTGAGCTCCATCCACAAATTAGAGAATTGATTTGAAAACATGCCCATTATTGCTGCTACAGAGTTTAAGAGAGCTCTTATTAATAGAGCTTTGAAACAAGGGACATGCTTTAAAGGGATTGGTACAGAGTGCCTCACTGTTTTAAATTAAAATGTTATTTTGAAGATAGATTGTGCTATGATCTATCTTATTACTTTTATCAGAATACTTCCAAAATGCAGAGCCTCTTTTTTTCTTTTTTTTTTTTTTTTTTTTTTTTTTTTTTTTTTTTTAACATTCACTGTTTGGGCCAAGTTATGTACACTTTTTAGGGATAGTCCATTACAAAAGCATAAAAGCATCTTTGCAGACAATGCTGAGAGGACCACTCTGCCATTGTTCACTGACTTCAGTCCCCATCAATTCAGTCTAGAACTTTCCATGGGTTCTTCACAAAAACAAAAAATGAAAGGAAGGAATTAGGGAGAAAGCCAGTAGAAGATCAAAAGTTCCTACTCTGGCTCAGAATGGGAGGGTTTGTTTCATTTAGTCTTTCTTCTTTGACACAGGTTTTTGACCCTGACTGGTTGTTCGCTTGTTACAGAAGTTATTTTGCAGCTCCCCAATCATGACTACAGCAACATGACACAACACTCCAACAAACGTTATTTCCTGTCACAGGTGCTTTCCCCCTCCCTCACAGAAAGAAACTCTCAAGCCTTATATCAGAAGCATCTGTTAGAGTGGAAACACAACAGTCAGCCTCTCTGTCTTCTCTTCCACATAAGTCACATTTCTGCTATTATCTCCTCCATAGATAATCCTCTGTTACCATACAGAAAACTTTCTGAGCTTTGGTAATATATTGTGACTCTAGCAACACTTGAACTCTGTTTTTGGAGGTAAGCAGCTGTCTTCCTCATACTACTTTCTCCAGAACAGAAATACTAGAGCTACACTACCTGTGAACTTCAACACACAGCAATAATTTTCCTCTCTGTGCAAAGGAAATATCAGAACACACCCCAGCATGAAGTCTAGATTAAGTTAGTAACATTTTTTTTTCTTCAGTTAAAACATAAAATCATAAAAAACCCCATGCAAACTACATAACCTCAGAAAATCTACAGCTTCATTGAAATAATCCACTTGACCCTTCTTTGTAGTTAGACCAGATGGGGAGCATCCTTACTAATAGTTCACCTGATATTTCCTGGGTCTTAATCATTGCAAACACCCTTACCTCATTAGCTTTCTTAAAAAGAGGCTCTGACAGGTAAAGCCAAACCATGTAGTCTGTGCCAAACTTCTTTCTACTTGAAGCAAGCAAGGAAGCCAACACATTGCCTTTCTCATGTGTGAATCTGCTTTGCCACAGTAGTGAAAAGGGCAGAGATAATTAAATAGCCCAGGTTAGACTCAGATTTCAATATTTGTAAGGAGCCTGTACCTCTCTGTTACATCCAAATAGCCTTTAAGTGGAACAAATAATACAGTTAACAACATAATGTACAACACAAAAGAAACTTATTGCAAATACCTTTCAGTCATAGATTTTATGAGTAAAACCAAACATATTTTAAGAAAAGATTTTGGTTTACAGTGTTGTTTGGCCTTTAAAAGTGACAAAGAGCTGATTTATCCTTTAGTATTCTCAGGTACTGATTAGTTAGAAATATATGCTTGAGCTTATAACTATGATATGTCTTTAATATAAAAACATATTAACAAGTATTAAAGGGAGATAGCTTTAGGAGATATAGAAAAAAAGTAATCCATATACCAGTCAATAGGCCACAATAATTTCTCAGATCTAAGAGGTGAACAGGAGGAGAGAATTCACAAAGGTATTCTTGACTGACTGTTAGCAAAGAAGATGTTGAGTGGTCCTTGAATCTTCCCTCATTTCATCAGAACTACAACAACAAAATACATTGGTACAGTTATAACATACTTCTTTGGATGCTCCAGGTCATAGATATAATGCAAAGGGCCAGTTTGTGGTTTTCTGTATATCAGCAGGCCAAGGACAGACAGAGGGCTTAAAGGAGGTATCAGAAGTTGTTTTGTTTAATTCTGTTTTACTGAATTAAATGTCTGTCTTTGATGGGAAGGATTTCTATTTCCAAGCTACATGACTACAGTCATAAAATGTTCGAGGTTTTGTCCCAAAATACTGAATTAGGTTTGAATCCTACAGTAGTTGGCTTTAATAGAATCCCTTTTGTCATATGGTCTAAACTCAATCAGTATGAATTCAGATGTAGTTTTATAGGTTTTTCAAGGTTTTCTGTATGTTTTTAAAAAAACATAAGTAGAAAATAAATAGGAACATCCCACTATTCAAGGACAACCTTTTTTTTTTTCATTCAAAATTTACTGCAAATCAGATAAAATAGTATAATAAACAGCTTTTTCATCTAGATGCATCTTTCAAAATTGATTGCTTCAGCAATCAATTCAATTCAGCAATTGCTTCTGTTTCTGTTGCATGCAGCTCAGACAGATACTACTGTCATGGCGTTTACACTGCAAGAACAGCAGAAGGTCAAAAACTGGATTAGATAACATAGGCTAGGAAAAGAGCCCAAAGGGCTCAAAGGAACCTTTCCTGTTGAACAGAATATTTTTAATTGTCTAACATGAAGATAGTATTAATTTCAAAAGAACTACAAAAAGGGACATTGTGCAGGAATTTCTTCCAGTGAATGACAAGGAAAAAGCCAAGCTTGACTATTTAAACATACTGCTCATTTTAATCTGGGAATTTAGCTCTGCCTCTAGCAAAGGAGTATATTTTAAACCACAACTGCTGAAAACTCAAGAGTTGACAAGAAGCAGCCTTTCTTATTTTAAAACATCTGCAAACCCCATGAGCCATACCAAGACCTATTGAACTGTCCAATTGGTTGATCCTGAAGGGGCCAGTAAGATCCATACAGCCTTTGGAGAAATGATGGAAGTTAATAACTACTTAGTTGCTGTTGCAGAGAATCTGGCCTTCAGATGATTGATGAGACCATTAGAGTTTTTGTACCAGTTTCGTTTCCATTTATTTTGTTTTCAAGGTATGATAACACATACACACACAAAAATTTGTCCAACAGTGATACTAATTATAACAACAGGAAGCATATTTTCACTCATTAGATATGTGAATACAGCAAAATACCAATGATTATTTTCCATATTGGGGATCCCAAGATTTATCCTATTTAAAAAAAAAACAAAAACAAACAAACCAGAAAATTTTTTGGATTTTCACTGTAAGAGCTTCAGTAACAAGGCTGTAGCACTCATGCTGTGCCATACCATACCGTAAAATAACAGCTTTTCTGAGATTCCTCAGAGACAGAAAAATATTATAAATAAGCTCCTTCTTCTGAAGACAGAAAACATCTTCAATTTTTTTGTATTTTAAAATTTATAAAATTTGACCTTAAATCATTCTTTAAAAAAAAAAAGTGGCCTGCTTTAAATGCACTTCCCTCTTCAGCATTTGATTGTATGTAAAGCCACACATAGCTTCAAAATGGCAGATGTTTTCTCCTCCCCTCCCCTCCTCAAATGCCATAGAAAAGTATTTCTAAAGTTTGCATCTTTCTGTTATTTACAACTCCAGTGCTGCCTGTAAAACACAGTCAGAGATACACACATACCAATTCCTAACTGTATTAGCTTTCCCTGTATCACAGATTTTTCTCTGCCGTTCAGTGGTGTCCCCTCCTCCTGCTCCATTCTTATTGCTCTGTCTTGGCTATGCTGCTGAGGTAACGACTGACACTTGGTGTTATTTAATTCCCCAAATTCATATTTTGGATGTAAATGCTAGAGCCATTTCTTTCTGATCTTCCTGTGATTAAGTCTTCCAAAGAGAAAGCAGAATCAACAACCACTGCAATATTTACCTGCCCCATCCTGATCCTGCAAATCCCACTTTGCGACCCCCAAGTGCACACTAGGATCGGAGAGTGGAAATTAATCAAGCTGGTATAGAGAGGAAGGCAAACCAAGAATAATGCTCCTTCAGTTGAAATACTGCTGACTGTTGAGAGATTTGCAGCAATTGACAGTGAATCTTGTGGGTCTTCTAGGATCTTTAAAGGTCTTCAGGGCTTGGGACAGATACACAACTAGCAGTACAGTATCAGAAACTGAAGAAATTCTTCTGGAGAAGATTTTCTTCAGTAGCTTCTCACACTAACAATTTGAAGAAATACAGATTGGACTTTTGGATTACTTACTTTCAAAATTCATTAATCATGGTGTTTCTACGTACTTGCTACTGAACAAACATATTCAGTTGATGCGCCTGCATACCCACAAACACAAATCATCCAAAAAAAGGTTAAATGATCCACAGAAAGGACTCCTGCACTAATTACATATGTCCCCTAAATGCTTATTTTCTGAAAAGTCAAAACTTAAATGAGGGATGAGATGGATAGGATGAATAAAATAAAGAGATGAAGACAACACACAGAGAGAGAAGTAGTATGGCTATACTGTCTATAGCCGCTCTCAACAATTTCAGTGGTTTAGTTTTTAAGTTATTTGTATATATTTCAGTTTTAGAAGTGATTTAAGACATTTGTGAAAAATTGTCCTGACTACTATTTTTGCTTCTCCAGGAGACTGAGAAAGCCTGATCAGGTTCTTTCTAACCACTGGTGGAAAAGGACAGATTGGTCTTGACTTCTTCTATATTTAATCCTAAAAAGACGTGATAGATGGAGGTGCCACAAAATGCAGGGATTTTTTGTCTGTTCCCTTCAACAAATCCCAGTGGTTGCTGCTGTTCTTCATGTGCAAACTACTGGTTTTTGCCAGCCGAGATTAAGATGTAACCCTCAGTTTGGAGACACAAAATTGTTTCTAGACTCCTTAGAGAGTTCATCGTCTTTTAAGAGCCAAGCAATGCCAGATGACCATGTAACATGGATAGAAAGAAAAGCCATGGTGAAATAGGGATGGCCAAGGGAAAACATTTCAAACAACTGAGCTGTCTGCTGGACTGGAGCTGCTGCTCCAGAAAAACTGACTTTTTGAATTTTCTGAATGACTAGATCTTATACCTCCATTGGCCACATATCTTCTAGTTTCAAAAGCTGGCTATATAACAAACAATAAATGTTTTCTCGTGTCAGTTTGCAAATAATATGGACATTCAAAACCAGAAAGCAGTTGAGAATACTAAAATTAGCAATTCTCTTTGAAAACCAAGATTTTCATCTCTAAGTATTATCACCTCTAAATTCATGTGTTATCGCTGTAAGCTTTTGTGTGTTATTGTGGTGGGTTTTTAAATCTGCTTTCATTTTGCTATGAGGAAACTAAAGTAAAGACTTTCCTTAGGCTGGTAGGAATTAAAGTTACCTCTGCCTTTATTCATCAAATTCAGAAGATGAATTATCGACAAATAAGCACAGCCCTTACCTAGTAAAATTTGATACTAAGACATTTTTGAGCTAATTCTTTAAATATCCAAGAGTTTCTTAAGACAGATGGAGTTATGCTCTATCCTTTCAGCTACATTTTCCAGTATGTCATACTGTGCTTTGCTCTGAGTTTTGATGTATGTTAGAGCTTCATTAGCGTGTATATATATTATCCTACTTAGTAGGATTATTAGTGTAATTAGCATTGCTGGTGTGCTGCTTTTGCTATTGCTAAGCAATGGTGTCTGAACAGAAGTCTGGGAATTTGTTTCTCATTGTGATGTGTGCTGACACCAGATGAACTTATACAAAGTTCTTAATCCTCACTACAGGGGAAATTTCTCAATGCATCCTTTTGATTATTATTTAATATTGCTGGAAGTTGACATTCTCCTCCTTGTCGGTTAGAGAAAAACCAATAGGATCAGTTTGTAACAATACAAAAATATCATTCCCACATATTGCCACCTCCTTCATTAAATTGACACTGAATTTAATTTAGTGCCAACTTCTCACTGAGGACTTCTGCAGTCAGGATTGCAAGCCACAGTACTGGCCTTGGTTGTTGGTCTGGGAAACAATATTATTTTAATAGAATGTTACAATAAGGAATAAGAATATGTCTAGCCATTAGTTTCTTTGTCCTATATTATAAATAAAAATGTGTATTAAACAAAGCACTTTTAATCTCACAAGTTAAAGATGAGTCTTCATCCATGAAAATAGCTCAGTAACTGAAACAGTATTTAATTGTTCCTTATATACTACCCTGAACCACAAACATCCCCTATTAATATTTCCCTTCATTTGTGCAAGTTTGTACTTATGAAGTGCCTGATTATGATTTTAATGATTGCTGAAAAGAACCCCAAAGTTATACTTTTATATCCATTCTCAATTAAATATTTAATCTGAGGAATATTGTGAGGAATTTGAAAACATTCCATTTAAACTGATCCTAAGCAAAAGAAAACAAAACAAAACAAGTTATTTCAGTCTAAATCATGGGGACATAGTGCTACAACATGGCATAATGTGAATGAGTCATGCATAGTTAATTAACTATGCATGACAGCCCATAAAGAATATAGAATCATTGAATAACTTAGGTTCAGAGGGTCTTAAGGTTGTCATCTGGTCCAATGCTTTGCTTAGAGTAGGAGCAACTTAGATCAGGTTGCTCAGGGTCTTCCCCAGTTGCAGTTTGAATATCTGCAATGATGGAGACCTCTTATTTGATTTTACAAGGATGGAAATAAAATTGCTTTTATTTAAGTAGGAGAGTTTGTTTGTAAACCTTCATCATCCAGCAATTTGCATTTGTGAAATGTCCAAAGAAGCCTTTTCTGTGAGTTGTGTGAAATTTAAAAGGACCCAGCAGGGTTTATGTTGTTTTTCACTTCCTTTTGAAATTTGCAAAAAGCACATGAGATTTTCAGTCTCAAATTGGATACAAATGTCAAGTGAACATTAAATTCTTTCAATATGTCACTAAAAAGTAAAAAAGAACAACAGCTGATGCTGTGAATATGAATGGTTGTGCAGGCATTTTGAACATTTTTTTTCTTTGCAAAGTTTGTAAAGGGATTTTCCAAGATAATTACATATGTTAGTGACATGGTTAGATTAATTAAGCACTTACACATAATTAACTGTGTGTAACATTTGACTAATTTGACTACATCGGAAAAACCTTGAGGAAGTCACAATAAAAGTATCATGAGGAGAGTGATAAGATTGTAGTCAGACTGATGACAATTCCTTCTTCACCTTGCCTCCACATAGTGAAGGTCTTGTAGACTATATACAAGGTGCCTTATTTTATCCTGGAGTCTTTTAAATAACCTTTTGTGAACTTCTCGCAATGATGAGCTTGGCTCTGACACTTTCAACATTGATCCAGTGTTGGTTTTGTGGATTACACAACTGAAGTTTTTAAACTACTCTTACAGCATCTGTAATTTTTTATTCAACTATAGTACACCACCAGTATCTTTGATAAAATTATCTCTGTCTTTCAGAAGTTCTTAAAATATGCAAATATATAAAGAGATTTTGGGTAAATGTTCTTGAAGGTGACAAAGAGAAACAGGGGAATACTGTCTTCCCATGTACAGCCTTGCTTGGCAGAAGCTTTCACAGTAAGCCTATCTATGCTAGGCCCAAACCATGTGCTGAATTTGAAGACATGACTTTTTTGCAGGGCGTATACTAGATCACTGTCCCTGGCTAGCTGAGTTTTTGCTTAGGATTTATAAAACCAGAAGAAATATCATATCTGGAAAGAGCAGTAGGCTATTTCATATGCAAAATGCTCTTTCCAAGAATAAGTGTAAAAGTCTTCGAAGATACTGTCAGCAGCCAGTCCCTAAGGGAAACTTCATCTTAAACTAGCAGAAGTAGTGTTTTTTATCACTTCTGCATGTTTCAGCTATTCTAATTGTGCTGTGAAAATTCTTATTTTTCATTGTAATCTTCAAACATTTTTTTTAACTATCAGAACTGCTCTACTCAGTGAAGTATTGTAGCTATGAAATACAGTTTAATAAGTCATTAACTTAAGCATATTTATTTTTTCATCCATTTCTGTCAAAACAAAATAAACACATAATTCATTTATCTGTGGAAGCTTTTTTATGTTTTTGTGGTTTTTTTTTTATATTTTGGAGTTCCTTTCTATTTCTACATTTTTCAATATACCTTAGGCGTTCGGAAAGGTAACACATCAACACATCTACTGGTTTCAGTGAGAATTTTTATACCGTAAACTTAAAACTAAATTTTACCTAACACATTTAGTTTGATGAAGAAAAAAATAACTTACAGAGAAGTTTACCTTTACCTAAGCAGTTGCTAGTTTCTAATGCACATGTTATCAAGTAAGTCTTAATAATTTCAGTATAATTCAGCCATGATAATTTTTATGCCAGCACCTTGATTATTTCACTCAGACAGCTGAGTAGTTAATTACGAAAAAGTTTGAATCTGATGACCTTTCTTGTAAAGTCACAAGTACTTATTATAATAAAACTTTTTTTTTTAATGAAATAATGGTTTGATACTTCATTTTGCATCAAAGCATAATTGATGAAGTTATGTTACTCTTTTACTTCAAGCTTTGGAGGTAGGATTCAAAACTGATTTATACCTGAACATATCTGTTAAAAATAGCTGCACCAGACTATACTTTAATCAGTATGCTTTAGAATCACTCTCTTATTAGTTCATCTGGCATTTGAAATAGAAGCTGATAATCAAAATGTTAATCTACACTTTCTCTTCATAATCTAGCCATGTTTAAAATGACAAAAAGTTGTTAGCCTGATTTTTTTTAATATTCCTTGCATTTTTGCTATTAGTAAGAAATAAATAAAAGACTTTCAAATGTCTGTTGTAAAGCTGTCTCATCTCCTTGTTTGTATTCTTTTGTAGTAAATCTTACCAAACAGATGTATATGCTCGTTGTCAGCTGTATTTGTCACTGTACAAGCTGTCTCTTGCCAGTTTTTCAGTGTGTTGTTAGATGTGATTTATTGTGTGCTGTCAGTCCTGTAGTTTCTTTATAAGGAAGCAAATCTGACTACCATTCCTGAATGAAGAAGTCATCCAAATAGTAGTCAGAAGAGTATAGAACTTATCTGATTATCTGTAACTTGATGTTTACTCAGGGTCTCAGTTTTCCATTGTTGGGCATTTTGGATGGGAAAAAAAGAAGAACATATTACTGTACTCCATTCTCACGGGAAAAATAATTACACATTTATACAAATACCCCCATATTCTATATACTTTTGAATAAAAGACTGCATTTTTTTTCTGTGGATTTTAATGTCCTTTATTACACTGAAAGTTAATCTCCTTGGGCTATCAGAATGCTGAGTTATTGGCCAATTATCTCATCATAAAACTGTTCACAAGAGATAATACATGGACAGTGCATAAATCTTAAGATCGTATTGGCCATCACTTCATAAATCCAGATCAGGCAGAATTAATCATCATAATCTAGTTGCCCATTAACACATCTGCAATGGAAAACTGTGTTCCTTTCATACATGCACATTTACATATCTTCAACAAACTAGTGTAACTCAGGCATACAGACAGTGATTAATACTGGACTGATGACTTACGAGAAGGGAATGTGGTAAATACATTAAAAAACCCTCCAGTCCCCACTTCAAGAAGTTTTCAGTTGTGGCTAAAGATACATGATGCTGTACAAGTCCATTTTCTCTTCAGTGTTTTTCAATATTCAGTATTCAGCAAAACAAATCCAGTCCAAATAATTCCAAATAATCCTTGTAACTTTGCAGTGTAAAATAGCTATGCTCTACAATACACATTACCTTATGAAAGAGAATCAATAGGCATTAACATTTATAAGTTGTTAACATTGTCCTTTCAAACTCTACATTGTAAACTTTCTTTGTGTGTGACAGATTCTGCTGCTATTGTCAGAATCATATGGGTCTCAAGGTGACAGCAGCAATAACCAATACAAATGTCACCTTGATGCTTCCATGAGTTTGCGATTATTTTGCAGAGAAGCTTCTGGCCTTATAAAATCTATTAAGGTTGTTTTATCAAATTAATTAAACATTGATGGATGCTATTTTCTCCCTTTCTTCTTCAAGTATGCTCGCACAACCTTTTCAAACCTGAACACTCCCATTCCCTTCTGAATGTACCCAGATACCTCTCACTCTACTAGTCTTCTGATAGTAAGGAAAAAACAAATGGCAGTGATTTGACACATGCTGTCACTTGTTCTTACTATCCAACTTTATTCATTCATGTCATGAAGCCTAATTATTTGGACAACACAGCTCTCTTCAAATCTGAGTGCTCTTAATGTACCCAAAGAAAATAAAAGCTACACCTGAGATGAAGATTCATCCAGGCATTGTCATATATCTAGTACAGCTGGTGTTGCTGTTCATGGAGAAGTTATCCTGAAATTTTCCACATACGATAACCTACCTTTGTCTGTTCAGAGGCCTAATCATCATTAATTATTCAGAGTAAAACATTGCTGCATGAATTCTGAGACTGGGATATCTAGTTTGGCTAGCCCATGGTAAAAATAAGAATAATGGTAAAAAAATGACTGAAAAAAATACTTTGGAGATCCTGGGTTTGAGCAACGGAAGTCCTTTGCTTCAGGAAAGCAACATTTCCTGTTTGTATGAAAAATACCACCAAAATTTTGCCTAACTTTTAGGCTCTGAAAAATTATGTTTTGCACATGTTTGGCAGAGATGCAGTGGAGTTTGGTTCATACATCTGTCAGAACTTTACCTACTCAGCTGGAACTGTGAGGCATTAAGAGGCTGCCTCTCACCTCCCAAGGTTGCACTGGTGCATAAGATGAGTCTAGGTCCACAGGCTCCTGAAACATCAACAGGCTGAACATAGTGGAATGTAAATTTCCACACAATATTTTTTCCTATATATAGTCTCAGTACGATGCTTGGCAAGAGCAGAATTCACGTGAAGCAATCGACTCAATAAAACCAAGCTGTACTGGCATATGCCTGAACTAGCCATTAAAAACAGATGAAGGGAAGTTTATGCTAAAATGAGCCCATCTCTTGGATTTCAGTATCATCCTTGTGATATTCCCACTCCTAGTTGGGAGGTAGAGCCTAACACCCTTGCCTTGAGTTATGAGTCTCAGCTAGCCCTTCCTGGTAAAGCAAATGCAGAAAAGATAGTGGCCATGCATCCTTCTTCTCTACTGAGGTTCAGTGAACAGAGCATTTATTCTGTTCCTACAAAATCTCAGTGTAATTCTGTCTAAAAGGAAGTGAACATATAGTTGTCACACCTTATAAGGAGAACACGTAAGTCCTTTATGTTGAAACTGTTTCAACATTAAAAAAATAAAAGATTTATTTGGACAGTGCAGGAGAAGGGATCCATTCTATAAATTATTCATTAGATTCAATTGCTCAATGTTATGTGCTCCAAAGAACACTTAGTTATTTCATTATTAAATACTAGAATACATTCTTTTGTGTTAATTTATCAGGTCTCTCTGAGAAATCCCGAACACCCTGAAGTCAGTGGGGTTTTGAGCATTGACTTGAAAGGAGTCAAGATTCTGTGGAAAGTGCTAACCTGCAGAAGATGGTCCCAAACAAAGGGGAAATCCAGTTGCTTGCTTCATTTCTGAGATCTTGCCACTGAAATGTATTCTCTTTGTGCAGTTGAAAACTACTTTGACTGGTGTGGAACTGTTTTTCTTAGATGAGTCCAAGAAGGCTTCATCCTCATCATCCCAAGGAAAAAAAGTCAGTGAAAATAAATTTTCAAAGGGACAAATTAGGTGAACAAATAGCACTGCTATGAAGTCCCTGTTAAAGCAGTCAAAAATTAGTCTTATCACTTAGCCAAGGTGTCTTCTTCCAAGAACCTCTGGTCTCTGCTGAAAACAAAACAAAACTTTCATGCTTTTTAATTTGTTTTTGAATATTTTGGGTTCTGAATATTGTATAACTTTCCTGCATACAAAAAACATGACTTGATATATTTAAAAGGTCCTGTCAGATCTGATACTGTTGCTATTTTAAAAGCTTCCAGATATTTTTTTGAAGTTTTATGAAGCTAACTTAAAAGACTGTCAGCAACAAGCTAATGAGCTTCATTCATGTAATCCTAGGAAATGAAAAGAAGCCAAAGTATATTTTCATCAGTGTCAAGTGCAGTATCCAACTGCACATATGCAATCTCAATGGCTTTGGCAAAATTAAAGAGAAAATATGCATGACCAAAGTGACTGGAGTAGCAAGTGTGTGGCAAATGCAATAGAAATGGGCTTTTTGGTATGCAGGGAAAAGCAAGCCTACAAACAGATGATTGACTAGAGGCCGCAGCTTGGCAACGTACACAGCTTGCTGCACTGACAAGAAATTTTCCAATGTGTGTCTAGTTTATTTTGTAAATTGTTACAGAAGGAAGAAAAGCTGAAGCTGCATTTTCCCAGCTATAATAATGAGTTTCTGAAGACACAAAAATATGAGAGATTATTAAGCTTTTACTGAACTCTGTTGTATAACTTGTGCACACTTTATAATTCCCCATTGAAAAAACATGGTCAGATCTTCCTCTGGCTTGACAAAGCATCTTTGCCTTCATGTCAGTAAAATTATATTGACCTAATCTGCTGAATATCTGACCTATGGTCCATATGGCCCCATATAGTTTCTTCTATGAAATAAACACCCTAAGTCTGGTGTTCGCAATCTTGTGGGTTTTTTGTTTGTTTGTTTGTTTTTGTTTGTTTGTTTTGTTTGTTTGTTGGTTTGTTTTTTGCTTGTTTCTGTTTCTGTTTCCCTCTCCATATCCACTTCTGTTTTCTGGCAGCGCATTTCAATATTGAGTCAAAAGTGCTGCTGATCTGACAGACCTCACTTTAAAGTAGTGTATTCCTGTAGTTCATTCTTGTAAAACATGTAGTTATCTTCCACTGCAAAACTCCAGTTTGCACTGGTAGGACACAGATTTTCATGGGGTGAGAATAAGAATAGTGCCTTAAGATTTTTCTTCTCCTATCTTTACATATTTTAATAAATGAAGTTTATGCAAACTAATACTACCTCTTGCACAGAATGCCGATGAGACTGTGAAGAAAATAGGAGTCATTCCTCAGACCTATCCCAGTGTTTTTCATATACATCCATGTACAAGGTATTTCACTTTACCAGAGGTAACACAAACCCATGACTTAATACAGACAGAGGAATATTCTGTGTTGTGAGTTCTAAAGACTGCTGTATAAAGAATAAAGTACAAGGTGAGTTTCTATGCAAGAACATATTGCTTTCTCCTAAGAAAAATATTGTAGGGAAAATGAAAAAAAAAAAAAAGAGATTTCAGGGCAACGTTTTGTTGTTTACAGCATGAAAAAGCAAAAAGGATGAACAGAACAGATTCATACCAGTCTGAACCTAAACTCTGACACTAAAGATCTTGTAAACTTGCTGCCAAAGACAAGAAAAGCTGGGGGTTTTTTATAACAAAGGAATAACTAAAGACTTGAAACAAAGGACAAGTGTTTACAAGAACTGGAAGAAAGCTAAATAAATGTCTGGATTCCCAAGACAGTCTTATATTCTAAGAAGAAACTGTGAGCAAAGGGGTGCACACATTTGCCTGCTACAAGGTGCCTCCCATGGTAACATCTGACAGCTGGCCTCAAAGGAGGGAACATTTGTATTCGTGTATCATGTTAGGCCAGGTCCTTTGTAATGTCAGTCCAATGAGTGTAAGGAGGTGTTAAGATGACATAAAAATAATGGAAGTACCCACTCATAAGGCTGTGGAACCAGGCTGTGTGGCATCAGTGAAGACAGGCATGTTAGCTGCTGGCATTTCGTTTGAAGAAAAAGGGAAATTAGGAGTACTTGCACTTGTGGCAAGGTTACTGGGGCATTATATATATATACAGGAAAAAAGAAAACCAGAGACACCTCTGTGATATAGGAAGCTGGGGGTTACCATTCCACAAGAGTATTTCTGTATGTATCTTTGATGGGAAGGGTGTTGTCTTCTGGGAAGATTAATTCAGCATCCTCTGAAGACATTGCCACACCCTGTAGAAGAGTGGGTGATACTTTCTGAATATGTGAGACTGAGGTTGCCTTTTTTTTTTTTTTTTTGCTTTTTCAGGAATTTTTTTTTTCAATTAACTTCATATCTCCTGCTGAGATTAATAGATTGCTATCAGTATCAAAGCTAGATATGCTAAAGCTTTCCCATATAAGTGATTACGATACTGCAGTCACAATAGTATGAAATTTGAGCACATAAGTTAACCACCAAATTCCTCTTTTCCACCTCCAGCCTATACACTGGGAGAAACGGCATGGAAAACATACAGTGCCTTGATGCTGTGCAAGCAGGGTTTAGCAACAGCTAAAACATTGGTGAGTTATCAACACTGATTTGGTCACAAATCTAAAGCACAGCACCATGTGGGATACTATAAGGAAAATTAACTCCATCCCAGACAGACTCAGTTCAATGGGAAAAGAAAGAAGATGTGTAGACCTTCAATAAAAATGACCAGTGTGGCAAAATAAAGTAATTAACACAGACAAAAAAATAATTAAAAAACAAAACCAAAAAACATTCTGGGAGAATCAGCCTATATAGATTGAAACAAAGTCCTATGAAGTTTGATGTTTCCTCCTTCCTCTTGTCTTCTTTGGAGGCTAGATATCTTTCACTTTTGATTTAATTGTTCTGAACATAACAGCATGATAAAAGTTTTTTTATGGAAATTTCTTACAGCAACACAATCAATCATATTTCCAACTCATTCACTGTCTTGAGCCCCTGAGCCTCAAAGACTTCTTTTCTATGGAGCTTACTTGTTAATTTAGCACTGATCAAAGGCTAAAACATTTATCATGCTTATTAGTGAATAAACCTAGCAGCAGGTATCCCAAGTGAGGAAGCAAATCCTCATTTCCTGCACGAATGAATTGGAAATTATCCAAAGTGCTTGCAAACATTTTTCAGGAGTGACGAATTGTCAAAAAGAAAGCAGCTGCTAGATGTGGCAGCTCTAGGGTTAGGAGGAATGAAAAAAAAAGAAAAAAAAAAAAAGAAGAAAATCATCTTGCAAAGGTATCTTCAGACTACCTCATGGGGATATTCTACAGTTTCATTTACTGTAATTGCCTCTGAAATCCTGTATCAGCTGACCTTAGAACCAAGTTACAAAGTAATCGTACAAACTGTTGTGGTTATTAATGTTCAGATAAATGGGAAATTCTTCACACTTGCTCCTCTAGAGCACCAATCTTTTTTAATTCCTAAAATACATGTTGACATGTTGAAGAGGGTTCTCTAAAGCATTGTCTGTACAAATCTACTCCAATTTGACCTCAGGAGTAGTAAACCCTGGTGCATGTGGACCTACTTTTTCTAATATGTAGCAGAGGGAAAAAAGGACTGCATTGCACTCAGGTTCACCACTAGAGGTTCAGACCCAGTTGCAAGTAGGGTAATCTAGCTACAAAATTTTCTTGGGGAACTGGGAACTTGATAAACTTGCTGGGCTACAACTCAAAAGTAAGTAGGGACTTGCTCTATCTGTTGCAAGCAATTCCACCAGCAGTTTTTCATTTGTCCTACTTGATACTTACCCAAAGCTCTTATACCATGTCTTATTCATTGGTCTTCTCTCTCTTGCTTGCTTATTATCACTTCACTTGGACACACAGTCTGATCTTGCTTCATCTTCCGCCCAAATTCCATCCTATCTTACTGTATGTAGACAACCTTTGGCTCTAGCTCACTGAAAATTGTGGGTGTCTAAATACCTCATTGTTTTCTCCCTCTGCATTTATCCTCCAGACTTCAGTGCTGTGACTTAGCTAGGTATATATCCATCTTGATCTGCTGCCCAGGAGAGCAAAGAACGTGAAAAGATTGCAATATTTACCTGTAAAGTTTACAAGTACACTGCTGCATTATAGTAAAAGTATGTTACTGCATGCGTATTTTTTCAGCTGCTCTACCTGCCACACTTACAGATTGTTCAACAGAAGGGCAGACTACCCAATAATATTTACAGAACAAGACAGATATATGTACACATCTATGTGTTGCATAAGAAAGGAAAGATATCTTATAGATAAATCACTAGATTTTCTGATTTCATATAGCTGTTCTTGGTAAATTATTTTGTGTATTGATAAATTTTTTTGTGTGTATTGATTTTATGTATTTCTTAAGTGTATTATAAATTGTGAAACTAAGTAAGAAACTCAGTACATCATACTGACTGACACAGGCAGAACTATGGCTTTAAACCATTCTCACTAGTGGATTATTTTATGGGATTTTTAAAAAATATTTATTCTGCCTGGATTTCTTCTTTGCAATATGAGCCCAGCAATGTTCTGTGCACCAGCTCACTCATGCAAGATGCTTCAGTCTCTCAATCCCCAGTGAGAGTTTGCTCTGGAGAAATTTTCAACTTAGAACTGACAGATATGAAAGATCCTTGTTGCTGTCTGTGTTGGCCAGTATCCCCAATGGCAGAAACTTGTGCTGTTTGAACATACTTTTCTGTGTTAAATCAAGTTTATTGGTGAGAATATCATTATTATCTTCTATGATAACTATTAGAAACCCATAGAAATTATATTATGTATAACCCTCCCTCTGTAGAGAAGAAACCACCAATAGCCAAGTTTTCTCATATTTGTAGTTATTTTAGCTTCCTCTTAATATTCAGCGCCTATTTTCATGCCAAAATGGAGAAAAGGCAGGGAAAACACAAGAGTTTCAGTTTTTGCACTGAATGTCCTATGTAGTCCTGAGCAGCAAGTATGTCCAGGAATAGTGTAGGTGAATGCAAAAGCTAAGATACTTTAGTTTAAGGGTAGAATTTCAATGGCAAATTCTTCAAATGTCTCCACATTGTCAAAAGTTCATGGGCTTAACTATGGACTTTTAGCTGTTACAAGGAGTAGAGTCCTAATTATACAGACAAACATGGCAGGTAAAAAAAAGACCTGTAAAGACTAATTTAAACCACACAGAAATTCCTCTTATTTATACAGTGGACCTTAACAATTCTGTGTCCTCCCACTGAAGAGAAGTGCAGCTGTAATTTGAAGACATGGCATTTTGTCTTCTATTTTATGTTCTCTCAAAGGGAAACCGAGAAGTTACATGGAACAAAATCAAGTCTCCTACTTCCTCTGCTGTCATCAGAACTCCTCCCTGGTAAGGATTGTCTAAGAAATACAGATAATCTGATTGAAAATATGAAAGGCAACAGCTGTTTACTCCAAGAAAAAAACCCAACTCCAAACTTGCAAAGTCATGTTTAATGTTCCCTCCTCACCTTGTATTTTTATTGTTACCTGCATCAGTACCAATTGCAATATTAGACACTTGAAGCTAACAATAAAAATCATTAATATCTGAAAAATAGTATGATGAATATTAATTCCACTAAATGCTACATTTTGGGTTAATTGAAACTGACATAACATTCACTCCCTCTATTTCTTAAAAATCAGATAACTTTGCCACAAACTAAAACAGAAAACCTGCAATAACTTAAATAATTGTTCATTCTTGAGAAGGAATATGAAATTTTGGAGATGACCAATGCCTAAGTAAGGTCAGAACAAGTTTAAATGATTCCTTACTTTTATTGAGTAATTTTTGAGTATGAACAGAGGTAGAGCACAGATACTCCCGTCCTGTAAGCCAAGTAATTCACATAAGTTTAGAAAATGAATATACAACATTTCTGATATTGTTACTTAAAATGCATATTGAAATACTATTGTTGTTACGGTCTGCTAAACAGATCAATAAAGATGTGCAAATACGCATTTTGACAATTTAAGAGAACAAAACCACAAACTTGACAGTAAGCACTATTCAGTTGTGAAATAATCTCCCTTGGGAAATGGTGGAAAAAAGCTCCATCTCTAGGAATATTTACAATTCTACTACACAAAGCATTGGAAAATATACTGTAGGGAACAATCTTGGACTGACAGCAGCCTGGACTAATGTGCCATTCCCTTTCGGTAACTTCTGTAATATCTGCAAAGAACGTGTTTCAGTTACTGGATATTAAATTCTCTTTTGGATCTCCCATAATATACCATAGACTTTGATTACAGCATACATTTCAATAATCAAGAATATGGACTCTGAAAACAAGGAGTTGTATAGTAACCTGGATAATAAATAATGTAGGCAATGTTAAACTGTAACACTGTCAAATGTACTAAGCTTCTTTTATACCTATCAAATACGGTTGCACGTGTATTTGAACATGGTATAAGTCATCCATATAGCATTCCCCTCCTTTCAACAAGTACCATGGGCTACCAGTTAAAAACAATGTGACATTATACAAGATATCCTTGGCTTGTGAATTCCCATTGCAAGTGTAATAAGGGAAGTAAGAAAATGTTTTTAAAAATGACTATCCAGCTGCTACCTCAAAATGCCCCCAAAGAAATAAATGTTACTGCTCCACAGAGATCAAATATACACTTAGTAAAATGTATTTTTCTGGGAAAAGTTCTCATTCTTTTCCCCACATTTTTGCGCAGTCACTATTTCTTTCCCCAAACTCAGCTTTTGTTTGGTTTTTAAATGGTAATATTTTGTACCTTGGCTTCATTCCTGTGTGTCATTAAAAAGGCAGGGTACAGAAGAGATCCTAGATTAGCCACCAGCAGACACCTAAATGCAGTCCCAGCTGGGAATTGTTGAAGGCAGTCATTCTGCCTTTCACATACCTATAGGTTTCTCTCTTAACCCAGCCTTAATTTCCTTGCTAGATTAATAACATGGGCTGTGACATTGCTTTCATCACACAGTCTCTTTCTCCTTTTTACTTTGCCCTCACATTTCTGAATATTTCTGAGTGACCATTTTATTTTCAGCTACTGCAGCCCATCACAGGGGAGAATCAAGATCTGAGAACTCTCAGAGCTAGGTCCAGTTTCCCCAAAAGCCAGTGGCTCCTTCCACTCACGTCAGCTGCAGCTATATCAGGATCTGAAAAGGAGTCAATTTTTGTTCTTACTTACTATTTCATGTTATTAAGGAAATTATTTTATGGCAAGCACTTAAATTCCAATGACAAGAAGAGGAATAATTTTAGTATCAGCAACACTGGTTTTTGAGAAGCACCGGTTGTTGTTCAGTTTGGATCAGTTTGGATCTGGCGGACACAGATATCACAATGGGTTTTCCACCTTACTCATTGTAGCTGTTGATCACAATTAAGCGGAGCTTATTAAGGACAAGTATATGTTGTGCAGTAGCAGACATCTTGTTCAGTACAACAATTTGTCTTGGGAAAACTCATCTAATCAGTGATCTTTTGGCAGAAGAGGACTGTTGACAAAGAAATAATTAGTGCTCTGTAGACCACTGCTTTAGGGTACAGAGGCCACAGTGTATTGATCTTTGAGATGTGCCTCTGTATATTCCTCATCTGCTAATGACAGGGCAAAACAGAAGAAGGTGAGTTTAAATCCACTGGACTCTGATACTGAACCAGCTAAGTGCCAGGGGGTTTGTAGGCATCTTTGGAAAAAAATAAACATTCATATGAAGCAGGAAGGCCTGGTGTTTTTATGAACCAGTTTATATCACTAATAATAGCATAGGAACCCTTGTTAGCCACAGTCCAGTAATGGGGTAGCTGATAGAATGACTAACATTGGCAAAACGGGCAAAATCTTACAAGTTAAATATAATTTCCTTAAAAACCTATTGCGTGACTCATGCGGTCACTGCATTGTCACTGGTCACTGGTTTTCACTTCCAATGTCTCTTGCTTGTCCCAAAGGCTGAGATAACATTACCGTTCTTTTCTGCAGGAATATGTCAGGCCAAGAGTTGAGAAACTCAGCTGAATTTTCTTCCAGGTTACCTAGGGTTCAGTTAGTCATGTTTTTTTTCTTTCTGCTCGATAGCAGTAGCTAGTATCAGAGAAAGAGCTTGTGCAAACAGCTTATGAAAGGTGGTTGTTCCTCAACTGGCATCATCATTCAGAACACTTTTGCATCATTACAGATTTGTTATCATAGAGGTGATCAAACAAGCAGAAGCCACTGAGACTTTTTGTTATATAGGTGGGATAAATGTAGACAAATATATAAAGTGAACTGTGTTTTGTCTATATGCATCTGAACAACAACCATTCTTTATTCACACAAGATAACTGACAATAAGTGGGAGACTTGTTTAATTTGATTCATGGTTTTGTTTTTTACTAGCTGTATCAGATTAGAAGAAGTAGAAAACACAACATACAGAGTTGTGAAGCTTAGCTAGAAGTCCTAGTAAAAGGTCATGCAGAGATATTTCAGTTGTGCAGATAAAAATAAGCTAGAGAGAAGTACATAAGTGTTCTTACAGCAGAACCGACTTAAGAAGAGTCACTAGAAAAGTTCCTGGGCCTAATTTTTGGAGAAGGATGAGGGTGCCATGCTAAATTTAGCATTGCAACTTAATTAGCGTGCTTGTAAAAAAGGGAGAAAAAGTCTTTCTGCTGTCACAGGAGGCATCTCAAGTCAAATTTTGATTATGCTCATAAAAGACCAGATTCATATTACAAATCTATTGAGAGAGATTAAACAATCTGACAATTGAGCAATGAAGTCTTTGTATTCACACCAATATCTGAGACAACATAGTGACTTCTGCAATAATACTGAAAGATTATTTTTCTCATTAGAAATTTACATTTCTTCTTATTAGGTTTGATTCATCTCTCTCTGAAATCAATAGGAGCTTCTCTTTTAACATGAGAGGATGGGGTCTGTGTGGTCTCTTCTATTTTGGCTGTGCTAGAAGTCACACACACACACTGCTTGCACTCCTCAGACTCAAGAGCTCAATGGTGCTCAGTGGTAAGTGTAGAACCTAAAAACTACATCAGGGGTTTCTGTTACAGGCACTATGGTATATGTACTTTTTAATATTCCTGTGTGTTCTTTCCTTAGATTCCCTGAGACTTAATAGATCTATCTTCTTGCTCTGGAGTATCCCCTGTTACACTGAATTTATGCCATTTCTGTTTGCATTCTTCCCATGAAACATTTTCTTACATAGAAGAGTGAATTATCCATGGTGAAAGTTGAATAGGTTGAGATTCAGAGTTAGTGAACTTTAGAGATCATAAATAAACAACTGCTAGTGGAAAAAACATAATCAACATAAAAAAAGGAACTTTTTCTGTACTTGAAATAGCTGAGACTCAGTTTGTGTAAAGTCTATGCCAATGCTGAGGGACTCGTTTAAACACTGTTAAGTAAAACAGAATTATAGTTGAAGAATGGCTTGAGGCAAAGAATTAATGAAAAAACTACCCTGTTGTGAAACCCAGCAAATTGGGAGCTATAAAATAGGTATTATATTTAGAAGTGTTAAAGCCGGTTTGAGTTTTTAGATTTCAGGAGGGGAAGTAAGATGTACTCAATAGAGTTCATCTGTTACCAGTTAACTTAAAATAGTCAACACATTGCTGACCTTGAAAAATATCCAAGGAAAAAAACAAAATAAATTAATATAGTGGGAAGGTAAGTGAAATTTCTGACCTGAAAATAATTAAATGAAAGTTATTTTGTTGGCTGATATTGTTTTCAGTGTCCTAGAGCCTTTTCCTCCCTAGATGTTTTCAGAAAAGGTAAAGTTGCTATTGCTCACAGACATAATACATTCTAATGAGAATGGCTGTTAAACAAGCACTTTCAAAACCAGTCGAAACTGACCACACTTAATGTTTAATTTATGTTTGTTATTTACTTACTTATTTAAGTATTATTATCCATAAGTTCAGCACTTCAGTAGGGAAGAGGTGTCCGTTTCATGTTTTTTCCTTCAGGCAGAAGAAAGGGAGAGGCATCTGGCCCAGCTCTTCTGATTTGGTGCTCAGATAGAGTAGGGTCAGTGAGTGGTTAGTGGCATGCAACATTCAGCAAATGTCAGAAGCAATTCAAGGGAGAGGGCAAAAACACACTGGAAGAAGGACAAAGAATTGACTGTGCATGTCTGCAGCCATCAGCTCTAGAAAAAAACATGCTTACCTTCATTCAATTGCAATTTTGGGAAAGAAACTTGAATGCAAGACTGCTGCCCTTACAGATATGTGCTGGTATGGGCAAAAGGCTGCATAAGGAAAAAAAAAATTCCTGTCAGTAACATTCAGCTGCTTAGGATATAGTGAACAGTGCAGATGAGCACTGATGAATGAATATTGAGCCAGTGTGAGTTGCCATACTTCCACATAAGTCAATGGTGATAAGCAGAGAAGTCACTTACTCATATCAATAAGTGTCTGTCTTGCTGTCCGGCAATATATATACCGCACCGAATTATGTGTGCCTGAACAAATATGGCCAAATGGGCCTACACAGATGAGGCATATACCTAGAGGGATGAGGCATGAGGATTTATTGTAATCACATGTACTTTAGTGCACAATGAAAGCAAAAAAAAAATTAAATATGGTGAAACATATCAATTGCATTTATATTGCTTAACTTGAACACTTGTAATATCACTACATTCAAGTCAAAAAAAGCTAAACTGAACAAGTTTTATCTTAAGTTCTTAGAAGGCAACTAGGACAGAGTAAGCTATGTTTTCTTTTTATACAGTTTAGTCTGAAGTAAGACCCTAACATGTGCTACAACATTAAAGAGTCTTTGGCAGGTTTACATCCCTTTTGAAAAAATGCTGACAGCTAGATATCATAGAGTTGTTGCTTTCATATGTAAATCTGAGCTTTTGCGCCTAGTTCCCATCAACAATTCAGAAAATAAATTGCAGACTTTTTTTTAATTAAAATGTTTTAACAATAAAACCTGAGAAAAGCAATCCTGAAGTCTCTTTGATGTAATAGAAGATAAAATACAGTGACAATTTTGCTAATGTATGCAAAGGTGCCATTTTTTTTCCTTTTCCAATAATTGAGTTTAATGCCAAATCACAGATCAGTTCATTATCAGTCAGGGCTAGAGGCAACATCACCCACTTGAGTGTATTTTGAACTGAGGTGTAAATCTGAGATTGGGTTGAATGGTCATGTTTTTCAGATAGTGTCGGGCAGTAAATCAGACACTTTACTTAGAAACAGATTTATTTGAATGGTGTAACAAGCAGGCATTGATAAATAAACTTTTCTTTGTCACGAGGAATAATTGCTGGCAACCTGAGTTTTAACACGAGTCAGGAGCTTGATCACTGAGCTAATTTATTTAATCAAGTAAAGTTCCTGAGACAGAATTACTGAAATTTGAACATAAGATCTTTGGAAAAGGTTGCAGAGGGATGCATAAAACTTAAGGTATCTGAAGTGAAATGGGCAGCAGACCTAGAAAGAATCTTGGCATAGGATACCAGCATATGAATTTTATGTGTAAGCTTGATGTATCCAAGATTTTATTAGGTTCTGATCCACAAATGCCATTTTTCACCAAGCAAAGGATTGATAGGTCAGTAAATTCTGAAAAGGGGGAAGCAGCTTGACAAGAAATTATTGTCTTGCAGCCCTGTACAAGTAGTATGTATGAGCAGGGCTGATGGTGTAAATGTTTAGTTATAATTCCTTCCAGCAAAACATAAGATATAAAGTTAACTCAAGGGATTTTACTGCCTGTGACAAATTGAGACTACATAACCTTCCCAGTCTTCAGTTACTCAGCATTTTGATACCTCTACTATTTTCAAATGGTTCCTAGGTTATGACAAGAATTTGCAATGAAACCGGATGCTTTTACCACATGAACAGTAACCAAAAATGTCTTCCCCTGCTCACTGTGAATTTATAAACACAAGTTTGTTACACAAAGCAGTATAGGGAAGCAACAGGTCTAAGTGAAGTGTCATTCATTCCAACATCTGAGCATTTTTTGAGATAATCAATTAAGACAAGAAAAGGAAATAGTTGAAGTGATGAGAGGAGTAAACACACAACATGTACCAAAAAAAGTCTTCAAACATGATCCCTGTAAAACAAGTGAAATGTCTGTTGCCCTTTTTTCATGCACTCCATGGCAAATAGAAGAGGCAAAATAGGAAGACAGAAAGAATAAAAGGATTGTCTTTTGGCAGTTATGAACTCCACACAGGACTTTTACACAGCCTTCACCAGGGTCCTGTCTGACCAATTAACTGTCAATCATATCTGCTGTGTTTCCCAAAGCTGGTGGTGGCAGCTGTTCTCCACAGCAGATTCAGCCAAGGGGAGGAGTAGCGGTGTTCACTCCACCATCTTTGCTGTATTGATACAAACTCTACCAGAGGACAGCAGTGTTAATCTACAAGGCCAGAACAAGTCACTGGAGGTCACCTGTGTTTCCTTCAGTGCATGAGCTAAACTTCTGTACTCCCTCTTATTCCTCACCTAAAGTTTTTTTGTTATCTGTTCTAAGGTGAATACATTGAGAGAGTCATTAGCCTTCTAAAATTCTACTTTTTTTACTGTCTGTTCAGTTTCTCATAATTTGTACAAGTGCTCTTGTCAGAGCAATTCACAACAAACTGATGGCAGTATCCAGAATTCTTGATGGAGGAAGACATCTAATACATTCCAGTCCTATGATGAAAAATTGCATCAAAATTTGGGCAGAAGGGGAGCATAGGGTGAGATCAAAGTTGTTGCTTGCAAGATCATGGCTCAATGCACCGGTAAGATTACAACAAATATCTGATTCAAAATAAAGAGTGTAGTGAAAACTCTTGTCACACAATCACCTAGAGAGTTAGACATTAGAGAAATAAAAGTTAAGCAATTAAAAACCTGTTTGTTGCCTTAGGCATGTTTCAGTTCATTGTTCACCAGCTCCATTGCTCTGTCTGTTCTACTTAATGGTTCATTTGGCTGAATTTGGGACCAATAAATAAATAAATAAATATACTGTACAAAAGAGAAAATTGTTATGTTTTCTCAGGGTGTGCTGGCTGCAGGTCAGAAGCCCTAAGGTGACAGCTACCAATGTACTGTCTTATTTAGTATATGGAGACATATAGATTCAGGGAAACCATTTATATCTAGTATTCTGGTCACATTTGCTTTAGAATATGGCTCTAAAGATCTCAAAGGCAAAGGGACACTACAGCAGATCTTATTAGCAGTTAAATTTTAGGTCTGGGCCTTTTCTCACACAGGTTTTAATAAAGATACTCTTTATTGTTAGTAACATAAGAGAGCAATAAAGCTCTATGTATTTAACTTCTGTCCACTTTACAGAAGAGCTACTCTATGGAATCAGATGAAATATGCCTCTGGCACAATATCCTGCCTCTGATAAAGGCCAGTGGTAGACACTTAGGAAAAGAAACAAGCTCACGTCTAGCTAACCTTTGCCCTGATATACCCCACCTTTAATTCATCAGCAGTTTGGAGACCAGCCTCTGGATCACCAAGTGTACGTGACCTTGATGGAGTTATTCTCCCTGAAGTTGTCCAGCCTCATTCATCTCTCATCAAAAATGTGTTTTGTTTTCAATATTTCCAATAGTCCAGGTAAAAGAGGAAATGAGTTTACACTCTACTTTTAAAGCTTATGATGTTTTCTTTATTTTGACTTATTAAAGTCACCAGTCAGTATTTTCTACCCTACCACCAAATTCGATTGCAAATGAGATCAATGGTGGGCTCCCAAACTTTCTGATGTTCAAGAAAATTCAGGTATCTACTTTTGTTCAGAAATACATACTCCACCTTTACTATACTTCTGACCATCTCATTGGTCCCATAACAGTCAATATACTATAGTAGGATCTGAATCATCCAGGATTTCCAGCCTGAGCAGACACAGGACTATTATAAATCTGAAGTCAAAATCCATTCTCATGACACATATGATTTTAGTTTGCAGGTCAAGAAGAACTGATCTGAAAATGAAATTTTAGCAGTTTTCGACATGGATCAACTGAAAATATATTTTTCCTTTTCATTACTCTGCTTTACTGTTCCTTTCTTCTGCTAAATGAATGCCATAACATTTGGTTCTATTGTTCTGAGACAAAAAGATTTTATTGCTTAATTTGAAAATACAAAGGTTAGTTAGTGGAATAGAGAATTCTGTAAGGCTTTTTGTTATTTTTGTTTTGATGTAATTAATGCAGTTTCCTTGCAGTCTAATGAAACACATATATAATTTGGATGCTCAAAAAATGTTCTGGGGTTATTGAGACATCTGCATACCTATGTCAGTGTAATAAACCAGTAAAACAAAATTGCTGTCCTACTATACCAATACAGCGTATTTCTGCAATATCATTAACTCTGTTGCAGAGTTCCTTTTATCTGAAGGGTGATTTACAGATGCCTGAGGAGACAAGTTCCCTTTCCAAGCACTTGCAAAGAGAAGATTAGAATAGGTATGAAAGAGGATGTTGTAGAGGAAATTCATGAGGAAAAAAATTCAGTCTCAGACAGAATTAATTCGATTGGAAATGCTATTAGGAATAGCAACTCCTTGCCTTAGGAAAGACACACACCATTTCACTCCTAGCTAGTACCTGTGGAGACAGTGGAAACAAACCCTACCTCCTTAACCACATCTCCTACTCTTTCTCAGCCAGTTTGTACATTCTGGGGGATAGCCACAATGTGATAACTCTTGTAAGAGCAAACCAAGTGAGATGTTTTTTCTTTCATCATTTTTGACAGTTGTATGGAGTATGTCTCTGATGAGAAGCTGGCAATCGGGACTAAGAACTTGCCTTATAGCAAGTTGGTGCATGCTACAAAGTCCTATTTAAAGTCTCTCAGCTTTGGTGGTGCTGAGCTTATTCATTTGAGATGGTAGACCTTCCAAAATCATGTCCTGAGTATGTTTGGTTTTGCAGCTGAAGTGCAATGATTTTATTCCCTTAAAAGATATGAAAATGTCATACTGACCTATGTAAAAGTCATACATAGGTGTAAATTTTATAATACAGGATGGGTAGTTAGGCTGGACATAAATCATCTCTACATATGGGTCAGAGGGACTTTTTTTGTGTGGAAGGTTAGGCAGCATGAACATTTTAATAAAAGGCAGTATTTCGATAGCAGCTGGATGCAAACTGTGATGAGACTCTGCCATTCGGTCCTCTTTGGTCCCCAGCCCTACACCTCTGTCCTCCACCCATACACCTTATGGTGAGCTAATGCACTTCACAAGTTGCAAGAATGGATACTATAGGGTTAGTTTCCTCTTGGTCCACATGGTCAGGTTAGAACCTATACCAGGAGAAAGAAGGGGGAGGAACTGCAACTTACAGCACTCAAATTGTCTTAACCTGTCACGGAAATAGGGAAGACATGTTCTTATAATCCATTGAGAATCTAACTCTAGGAAGCTGAACTCAAAGGGAGGAAGAAGAATGCAGTTTAAAAGCACAGGGACCGAGCATTTATGTATAACGTATTTTATCTGATTTCTGGGATGTGTTAACTCATTTTTCAAAGTCACTATTATCTTAGCTATTTTCAGTCTTCAAACTACGATTTGAGCTAAATGAAAAGACATACACGATTGTTTCTAGTAACCTTTATTTTAATGTAAATGGTTTTATATATAGCTAGGGGTCTTAGTCTCGGGGTACAAGAGAAATGGAATTAGGAATACCTTAAAAAGGTGAATAAGAGTTAAGAAGAGCTTGGCAATGTAAGTTTTTAAAGAGATCTGCAAGTTTCCCAGTGGAAAAGGAAAAGAGGAGGGAAGTGAAAAAGGATGCAGGGGAAGAAAGAGGGCTGTGTAGGAAGACCTGAGAAGTGAACATTGTAGAATTATGGAAGGCACAGGTAGTAATAAGATAGGTGAAATCAGGCATTGTTTAGTTGTAACCAAAATCAGCTGGAATTTAAACACTGGATGCCATGATACCAGCTAGCCTCTTTTGAAATACATTTTCAGTTGTGTGCTTTTGATAAAAATGTTTTACTTCTGAATGTAAGCCTAAACATTATTTATTAAAAATGTATCTTGTTTGTAACTAAAGTCTTCACAATTACTGCCCTTTGAAAAAAACTGATTATAGAAATCAAAAGTTGTGCTCTCTGTGAATATACTTCAGAATTACTTTTCTTCCAGCTACATCTTCACACAACATTACACTTACCTAAAATGGTGAATTATTCTCATGTACTACACAAAGATTTCAAGACTTTCATACTCCTAACAGTCATCTATTGATGTAAATTGTTCTTCAGTACTTAGAGTGGAAACTGTTAGTGTAACAGAAGTGCTCATTATACTATTTAGTGTCTGACTTAATGCTTAAATAATGTACACTCTTCTTACCTATTCAAGTATACCCTTTCCACAAAATGATTAACCATTTCAGATAACCAGTTCATCACCCAAAGATAAGACAAACATATATTTAAAGTCCTTACCAAAATTAGATTGGTAGTTTTGTAAATTGTTCATCTCAGTGGCAAATTCATGACTGGTTTCAATTTTCACTACAGTTCTAGATGGAATGATAGCTTAGTATTATTTTAGTATCTCCACAGGCATTCTCTTACAGGCTGGAAGAGAGCGAGACACATGTAATAGATGCTTTTCTTTGATACTTTATTCAGTGCTGCTAGCAGGAGGGCTCCTCAGGTAGCCAGCTGAGAACCCAGCTCTCTCTGATCTCCTCTTAGGTTATATGGCTTCAGGGAAGTGACTTGCTATAGCTGATGGGGCCCCTGGCATTAACTTCTAAGGTCATCCAGTGATTGTTTTCCCTTCACTGAAACCAGTCTTGGACTGGTCTGTACACTAGCAGCTTTTTGTACGTTATTTCTTTTTTTAGGCACAGAAGTTTAATTTTGGTAATTGCAGAAAACCACTTTTTGCTCTTTTAACGGGTTTAGATGAGTACCTAGTAATTTTAGAATATTTCTTATCTCTGCAATTCTGGTTTGGGGATAATTAAAAAAATCCTCTTTTCCAGTCTAACAAGTTCGATTTATTGTTGCTATTGTTGATATATTGTTGTTGTTGTTGTTGTTGTTGTTGTTGTTGTTGTTGTTGTTATTATTATTATTATTATTATATGGAATGACAAGTTCGGGAAGTGAGGGGTGAATTTTGCTTTAGTCATTCCAACACTTTTTTTTTCCAGATTATTTCTGACATTTAAGGTACTTGAATTCTGTTTGCTTCTTGTACCACCTTATACCCTCCCACTTCACAGATACATGCAAGCATTTAGGATTTTAATTGTGGGGTAAACTGCCATCTCACAAGAAAATAGGATAATGGGGAATTTTTTGAAGATAAAGCATTGCAAGATTCCCTTCAGAGAATCATTTTTAAATCATACTACTGGGCAATCTGTTCTGCTTAGCCCATCTCTGATGAGCAGACTTACCTCATGAAGACAGGAGAGGCAAGTTAATGCTTGTCCTTCCAGTTGTATTCCATCTGAGCTGTTGTTACCATTTATCAGTTGTTGTAGGATGTTGACATTTTTCTTTAGCCTTGTATATAGCTACATCCCATTCTCTAATAGAGTTGTGATTTCTTCTGTACATTACTATTCTTTCCAGCTGGCAGCTCCACAAGACAGGGAGAGATCTTCATTGTCATATAGATGGATTAAAAACATGAGCACTATAAAAACGTAAGCAGACCATACTGGGATCTGACACTGCATTTTTTTGGAAATTCTGGAATTAAAAATAATTAATGTAATCAGAAAATTACTTGTGAATAATTCTGTGTATATGAGTTCTCTATTTCAAAATAATGTCATTATCTGCAGACAGGTAGGAAGTTTGAGGAGCCTGAGAACTTAGATTTACAGCATTTTTGAATGCTGATTTTGGGACCAGACAGGCTTTTGTGGAGCAACTCAGTCTCAAACACCAGGAGCTAAAAGCTACTGAGGAGGGATTCAGTGGTCTAAGGCTTGCTAGGAGCAATGCTGAAGTCCCAGGAACCCAAACCCAAAGCTGCAAGGTATCATTTGGGCAGTTTTCTATAAGTAACTTTTGCTTCTGTTGGAAATATCCACTGAAAGATTTTAATTTAATATAACTGCCATTCTTGTTCAGTAAAGAAGTTTCCAACCATCCACTGCACTTTTTGAATATAGTTAGGACTCATCCATCATAAGAAAATCTCATCAGAAAATCCACAAACTGGTTGCAATTAATACCACCCCAAATAATGAGACAGACATCAAAAAATAAGCATGGTATACAGTAAAAAGTAAGCATGGATGTCTTATTTTAGAAGAGCAGAAAAATTAGAATTATTTGTTGTTGGTGGTTTCTTTTTCCCTTCCAGTCCTTGCTCTTTCCATAGAGAAATCTGTCAAAAAGATGGAGGAGCTTCCACATCCCACGATTTTTTCTTGATAGTTTTAATGGCAACCCATTAGACTGAGGAAATTTTTCAAAGTGGTGCACAGGGATTGCATTATGCAACTCCGATTAAAATCACTGGGAACCTGGAGGCTAAACCTCCCCCCAGCTTTGAAAATGTATCCTAAACTATGAGCAATTTCCATTTATCTGTCCTTGAATTAGCTGGATGATTTGTCATGTTTCCTTTCTTAAATACTATGACTACACTTTTGGGTACCAATACAAGTGTGTTTAAATGATATAAGTGCATTGTAAAATCCCAAAGCAAGCTCTTTTTCATTTGTCATGTAATAAGCTAATAAATACACAATATGTACATTTTTCATTAATTGTATCAACTAATTATCTTATTACAAAATAAATAACAGAGTAATTGCAGTCATAGAAGGGATCATTGTTCATTTATTTTGCATGAATTGCTAACTTCTAAATGAAATAGTCATCATGAGGTAATGTGAAACCTTGACAAATTAATAAAACTAAAAGATATGAATTGTACTGTCTTGTGAGTAATTATTGGTAATTCTGAAAAGTTAGTGCAAATATGGGTGCAAAAATCTCTCTAGAATTAATTGAAACAAGCATTGTAAGCAATACTAAAATTAAAGAATGAATGTGATAAGCTCAAAATGATAAGCTGTAGAGCTGGGCAAGTTGATAGACTGCAACATACCACCTAAATATATTGTGTGTCAGTCAATGTAGATATAAGTGGTCTTGGAATATGAAGTCTACAAGCACTCCATTTTCTCACTTACAGATGTTTATTTGACTTTTATTACCAGTGTGTGACTGACACTGATGGGTTACTTGAGCGCATTGTGAGAAACGATCTTTTCATATGCATCTGCAGCCTGTAAATATATTACTCTCATAAACACAAGCCTAAAAGGTGCTTTGTGAAATCCTTGCATGACTCTGAAATGTAAAGTACAAGAGTATAGTACATGAGCAGGATTAGATTATATGAATTTCCTTATATGTCCCCTTTTGCTGACTTAGACTTGAAAGATTCCTTAATGTATCTTAAAATAAGGTTTTGCTTAGCATTACAGTATGTTCAGGAGGAAGATGGATGTCAAAAAGTTCAGTTAAACTGATTTGTCAACTTTAGACCCAAGGATGATTTAAAACCAAAGCCAGAATTTTAACAGCCTTATAGTTACAGATGTCTTGAATCCTAATCTGAGTCCAAAATTTGTGAGCTGGGTTTGTTGGTTTGTTTGTTTGTTTGTTTGTTATGCTTTCTAAATGCAAAGTTTGCATGGGATAAAGACTAAACCCCACTATCTGTCTCCTACTTCCCAAGGACTCATATGTACAAAATAAAAATATTACTATCAATGCAACTTCAAAGGAATAGATTTACAAATAAGGAAAGCTATTTCTCCAGTAATCCAGGGGTTGATTCTGGATATAACAATCCTTGAAAAGTCTAAAATCTATCAATATGCTGAAAAACTTCAGCAGAATCATAAGAAAGGGAAGCCAGCAGAAAAACAGAAGCAGCATCCTAATTTGTCACAGCTAGAGGCAAACATGAAGCTGACAAAAAAAAAAAGGGCCCAAGGAATCTGCTAGAGTCAAATGCCAGAAAGAATAATTTTCAGATTTCATTGCCTGAGTTTCTGTGATTAACAACAAAAAGAAAGGGGAAAAATATAGTGGGTGTTAAAACCCATGCTAAATGCCCTAGTGCAGCCATGTTTTAAGAGACCACAGAAACTAAGGGAACAAATCAACATCACATACCTAGAGGAAACATAGCCTTGTTTAACTTAAACAGTAGCACAAAGATTCAGCTGCAAATAGTCATGCAAGTCATGGAAATGATCTGAAGATGAAACTTGTACTCACAGTAGTGAAATTCCTTGCTAGCCTAAGACTAAGTAACTTATATTCCCCCTCCTTCAACTTCCTGCTCTCCTCCTACCGCTGCCTCACCATAGTGCATGCTAAGTACAGTCATTAAAAAGGGAATATAGCCATAGCTCCAGTGTCATTTTGATACCTGATACATCACTTCATCTATCATTCCCTCCACTAAGTGACAGTTCCTAGTTCAGCTTCCTCTGCTTCTCATACCTGATCCCAAACATGGAACTTGCACCTTCCCTTTTCTCTAGTGAGCAAGTGCTATTGGAAAATATTTATCCCAAGAGTTTTATTTTAACCTCTCTTTAAATCCTTAAAGAGGTGCTGTTGTTTCCATTCACCTGAAAGAACCCAAGGGAATGGTAATAAGTTTGGGGAACCCAGGTCTCTGAAGTCAGAAGCAAACAACATGGTTACTGGATCTTTCTTCTTTGCAAATATGCTATAGTTCTTACAGGCACAGAAAGGGGGAAGTCATGCCAGCAGAAATCCTTAGAAATGTGTTTTTACAACATTGCTACAACAACATATCATAAAGCATGAGCTACTAACACTGTCATGTAAATTTTAACAGTAACTTGATATGTGCTCCAGGAATATCAAAAGGTGCTAGTTACTATTCATTTGCAGAGAAGGTGACCTTCTTGAAGGTGTTAAGAACTGATTTAAATAGAAGCTGGGTACCTGGGTACCTTTAAAAACCTGTCTTTTCCTCCCCTGTCCTCATGAGCCTACAAAGTCAAAAATAGCAGAGTGCAGTGCAGTGCCGGCTGCAGCCCAGGTGTCCAGATTTGCAGTAGCTGTTACCATAATATGGGTCTCTCAGCAGCCTTAATAGACACCATAACATAGCTACTGTC
Organism: Buteo buteo; assembly: GCF_964188355.1. Lineage (NCBI taxonomy): Eukaryota > Metazoa > Chordata > Aves > Accipitriformes > Accipitridae > Buteo > Buteo buteo. The sequence continues at coordinate 40,323,049 of NC_134204.1, forward strand.
TGAAGTTAAGGAAAGTTCTTTACATGTACTGTAAATAGTAGAGACATCTCCTACACAGATGAGTACTAGAATCATCTGTCAGACCATTTATTTCATGACCCTTGTGTCTTCTATTTAGCCATTGCTCTCGCATAGATACTACTTAGGTAAGAGTCCATTGCTCAAGTGAAATAATTCTGCTCTGTGTGTTCACTGCACTGCCGATGCAAGTTTATTTTACTCAGGCAAGATGAATCCTGCTCATGTATAACACTGGTTAGTGTGCCTCATCCTCTGTAATGCGTCTCCTATGACATGCAGTTTGCATGTCAAGATGGCAATTGAGCAATGAGGACGATGCAAAAACTCAGTTTGCTTCTGTGGATTTCAAGTTTGAGCCTGTAAAGACAGAAAAGCTTGAAATACACAAGGAGACGGCTGGTCTTTTAAATTACTTTCCCCAATTTTTCCCTTGGATGCCACTAAAAAAGAAGTATGTTGAGTTAAACCTAGCTGAACACCCTTTTTCTCCAAGACACTTTTTCTTTCTACAAGTCTTTATGTCCCTTCTCCCAAGTTTTACTTACCTGATGATGAAAGGACAAAACCCATTTGTTGGTAGGTAGCAGGTGGCTTACTCTTATCCGAAATGATCATTTTCACACTATGAGATACAAAACTATAACTAAGGTGATTTAGCATATCTACAGCTCAGGTCCAGTCACTCTGGAGACAAAAATAAGTAACAATTAATTGTTACGTTTTCTTTTGTCTTTATCTGCTTTCTACTACATTTCATTTTTCTCCTCCCTTCTGTTCACCAGCATGTCATGCTCCCTGTTCTGGTTCTTTGTCACATTTTCCTTTTGTTGGATAGCTAGTCCTAGACTGTGTTGCCAAAATCCTCCTCCCTTTTATATCATGTTTTTTCCATTTCTAGTTCTTCTGACCTGTCTCTTCTACAGACCAAGTGTCTTCTCATTCTCAAAGCGTTGCTTGTGCCTTCATCTCCTCCTCTATTCTCAACATTTTTTCTCTGCCAGTTTCTCCCCTTCTGAACAAACTCCTCGCTGATTGTATCATATGGTCTTCTTGTACTTTCCTTCTGAAATTCTACTTATCTAACAGAACAGTGATGGCAGTCAATTATAGAATGAGAATATATTAGGTATCAGAAGTTTGGAAGTACTGGTTTTGTCCACAGTTGAAAAAGTGGGTGTATTTGTAACTGAACAATCTGGAAGTCTTAATATATGTTTGAATCTTGCCCATTTATAGTTGCCTATGTTATTCCAAAGGAACACTCCAAATCCCCATCAGGAATTCATGTCACCACCGAGGAAAGAATGGGATACTGCATAGCTAAAACTGTGTGAACAGCTGTTCTTCTGACATTAAAGAAAGAAAACCAAACCAAAACACACCGCACCCCACACCCAAACAAAACAAATCAACAAAAAACCAACTGGCTCGATCTCAAGTTATTTCAATTTATGGCTAGATGTTCCATGTTAACCTGTTAATGTTGAAATTAGAAAAATCTGATCAACACAGGAATAACACAAGGCACACTTCTGACAGATCCAGAAAAAGAGTTCCAGGTGTTATAAAGTTTCTTAGGAAGTAATGTTTGGTAGTAACACTTTCTCTACTCCACCTTTTTACAACATGGACAACAGCTGTCTTTGCCCCATATGAGACATCCAGACATACTTTGGGTGATACATGGAAATGTCAAATTTTGTAACAAATTTACTTTTCCAAAGAATAGGCAAGACAAGAAATATCCAGTGTATTTTGAGGTCCCTAAACAGCTAAAATATAAACAAGAAAGAGCATGGGGTTTAAAATTTGGACCTACACCTGTTTGTCAGACATTTTTTATGAGCCTTTAGGCACAACTTGGGAGAGCTGTAATCTTTCAGGCAAGTCATCCATTCAAGGCAACGTTGTATCCTCATTTTCAGCTGATAAGCACCATCACATTTTATAGAAGGTTTAAGACTTTTTACATATCCTTTATGAACTCTCGTATTTACCTCTTGACTATTTTTTAACTTGGATGCTTTAATTCTATATAATACAAAAAAGCAGTATGTAAACCTACTTTTTTCTTACTGACTTCATGCTCTGTATTTTCAGAGAGTCCCATCATGTTGGCTTGAAGCTGCAGCTCAGCTGTGATTCTTATGGAGTTTTCCTCGGAAGAAGGAATATGTTTATTATTGTGACAAACATTTTTGTCAAATGTAGCAAGTGCGAGACACTTAGGCACCCCTTAAATTATTTGATGAAATTTGTTTGTGTCAAAACATGGAGAGGACAGAACAGCTCACCCAGTCCTAGGAACAATAGCCCCATAATGTCAGAACAGCACCCTCAGTTATTTCCTTGCTTTTATCAGTCAGCTTCTATTACTGAAACTCCATTAAAATAAATGTCCCCTTTGCTATTTTTTTTGCACCAAATAGAATAGTAGTTCTCATACAGAAGTGGATGAATCATTCCTAGACTTTGAGCCATATTTGTGTCTCAGACTGTGCCTTTTGTACACAAAAATTATGACTGAAAAAACCTGAGAATAGATTTCTAAAATAGGGGATGGATGTAGCTTATGTACCTTCTTTTGCAATAATTCACTCACATCCCTTTATACATGGCTTCCTTCAAGGAATCATAAGGTATGCAATAGAAAACTTAGCTCTTTCCACAACAGGACATATCTCATTTGCCAAAATTATATGATACTATTGCATTAGTAACATGAAAGGCTTTTATCTTGCTCAGAGACACACATTCTATAGTCATTTCAATAGATGAAATGTCAAACTGCTTGGAAGTATCAGTTGTGACATATAGACAAGTAATTGCCTTGGGAAGCTCTAAGGTAGTGAGTCTGATACAGGAGGATGCAGAGCTGACTAATGCAGATATTGCATTTTACTCCTATTAGAGGGGAGGAAAAAAGAGGGGAAAAAAAAAAAAGCCATAGTAGTTTCTGTGAGAAATAAAGTAAAACTGTTGCTATTTAAAAACTAAAATCCCTTCACATTTAATCAGAGACCTCCCTCACACTCATCCTCGTGAGATTGCTCCCACTTGTAAATATTTTATCAGTTACTATGGATACATCAGTCCTCATTCTTGCATAGTCCTTTGACTGACCAAGAGAACACAGTTGTGTTACATATGACATGGACTAGCCTATTATGCTTTCATAAAATGGGGTAAAAATAACATACATTTAAAATTCAAATTATCCTAAAATATTACCTAAAAAATAGTTTTGCTGAAATAAAATTTTAAACATTAATGTTTAAAATGTAAAAGCTTAGCTGTGAGATATAAATATATCAAAGACATTTTCCATAAAGTGTGAAATATGCGAAATCTTTACATTAAAACTTGGACTGATGCACAGCATTAAAAAAAAAAACCAAACTCATTTACCTCCTATAGTTATAGACATAGATGATATCAATACTGATACCTGTAATGCAGCCTTTTGCTCCGAAGTTTGTTATATTTAAGATCTTTCTGTGTAGATTCTGTGCCCTTAGATTGCCTTAATTTCTCCAATTTGGAGGCCTCATGATAGACAACATGGTAGAAATCAATACAGTTTTTGTAAACTGCCTGATTGATCAACTTTCATTGACCTATGATAGAAATGTTAGGCTTTTTTTTTTTTCTTTTCCTTCTTCCCTTATAATCAACAGTCCTTAATAAATGAGCATAACAACTGCTAGGATGCAAGTACAAAAGATCATTTGTTTCAAGATTCTCAGATCAAAAGAGCACTGAACTCGTTTAAATTCTATGAAAAAAAGGTTAATGACCTTTTTGTAACCCCTGACATGGTGGTAAAAAAATAAAAAACAAAGCATATGATTTTGGTTTAGCATTCAATTAAGTAGGAATTTTAGCTGTGACTATTAGGCATCAATTCATCCTTTTGTAGGTATTTTGTTTGGTGTTGACTTCTCCTTGAGAAACCTATGTAGATAAAATATAATAGTTACACTAATAAGCCTGTAAAATTCAGAACTTCATAATATAAAAGCTCCACATTCAACTTAATTTCTACCACTTATGATATGTAGAACTTTTTAATGCTTATAAAACAGTCCTAGTCATGATCACAGCTAAGTTATAATAATTTTATTACATTCTTCAGCTGACTGCAATTACAATTGTTGAAAATCAACTCTAAAGAGTGCATTCTGAATATTAATCAACATAAATAATACAAGTTTATTATTGAAAGGATTCAAAACAAACAGATCCCTGCAGGGATTTTTTTTAAATTAATCCTTTTAAAATGTTCAGACTAGAAGTAGCCAACATCATAAGATAAACTTTATCTACCTTCCCTTTGGGGAAGCTTTGACATCTGAAAAATGTGATTATATTACATCTTATTATTTAAGTCTGCAACACGTATTAAAGCCGAATGGCACTAGTATGACCATCTTTTTTCATTATCATTAATTGCCATTCAAGAGTTTAAAGAATTTTTGCAAACAAGAGATCTGAATCTTCCTGCATTTTTATTAGTTTAACCATACTGAAATCTAAATCCCATTTATGGATAGCTTGGTAAAATCAGTAGAGTAAATCAAGATTTAGAAATATTTCAAACAATATTCTAAATTCAACTACTGCAAATCAAATCAACCAGGTCAGCTAAATCAATAATCAACTTTTCTGTCCTTGATAACATTGCCAAGTTAATTTCCAGCCAATCACACTAAGGTTATCACAGGTCTACTTCAAGCTGCAATCAAGAGTTGAAGTTTCCTGAGCTGCTAGACTGTATGACCAAGATTTTCCCAACTTACTACTTGAGGGAAAAAACTATACCTCAAACATGCTCATTAGAACCCAAATTATCTAACTGTGTGAAGTTATGTGAGGTTACTTGGGTTTCACTGAACAAACAGTAGGTCATTTACATCATATTTGTGTTAACAACATCACTATTCTCCCATTAGTTCAGAGCTAAAACTGCCCCCATACAACTAGACCTACTCCAAAATATTTTACTGAAATAGAGTCCAGCCTCACAAGTCCTGCTCAAAATATTTTCTATCAGTTTATGCACATCTTGTCGACCAACATTGTAATCCAACAAATTAACATATCACAAGGTTTTATTGCCTATTTTTTGAGCAGCAAAGTCCAAATAGCCTTTCTGGTAAAAGATAATAATTTCTAGTATTTCCTCCTCATAAATTTGCAAGCACCACTCAGAGTCCAAATATTTATATCACAACTCCCAAAGTCTTATGACAGTCAACAATACCTTCAGAGTAAACATTTAAGTACTCTTTTACCTCATGATTATTAATGTAATCTCAACAAAAGCTCAGAAGTTAAAGAAAATATTTTGGAGGGTTTTATTTGTGTGAGAGTCATACTTTTATTTGCTTGAGAAATGTTCCATATGTTTGAAGTAGACATTGCACTAGAAGGTAGGATGACTCACATAGTGGGGTGATTTTTTTTTCTTTTAACTCTGATGACAATTTCACACAACAAGATGGGGAAATTATTCAGTTACGTGATAAAAACTGGGTCTCCAGGTACCTGCAAAGTAACACAGAGAGGCAACGACAGGTGGAGAACCCTGAAATATACCCGACCCTTGCTCCTCCCAGGCCTATCATAAGGAGCCATCAGCCTTTGGACATCACAGTGAGTCAGCAGGAACAGCTCCCAGGGTCACCTTTGGGACTGAGGGGATTCACTGCCTGGAGGCTGGGGACACATTACTGGATACTGGATACAGGGGAAGAGCCTCCTGGCACTGTACAAGACTTATTACAGGATGTTGCGGGGAACTAACTGTAGGGAAAGGGTGGTCTCTGGGGAGGAACAAACATGGCAAAATAGAGACACAACTGGATAAAAGAGGCTGGTCATGCATGAAGATGTCAGTAAACTTACCTGGCTTGCCCTACACCTGATCAGCGCAGCCTGTCTTATCTTCTTATTTAATTCCATTTCTAACTCTTTCCCAGGTAAGAGCTTTCTATTCCGAGTGCCTGTGTGTGTATGGGGTCTGAGCACAGCAACTATCGTCAGGCTATGTGTTGGAGGCCCCATGTGTCTGGGGCACCAGGAAATGGAGTGAGTGTGGGTATGCAAGTGTGATCGCTAGCTAAGATCAAGCTGGACCAGCTGGTGAGTAGGTGAAGTAGCCTGGGAGCAAGGGTTTGAGTGCGTCTCTGTGGCAGTACATTCCCCCCAGCAGGAAACAAAATTTCTCCAGGCAGGGAGAAGAGGAAAACAACTTAAACCCTAGAAACCCCAGGCTGAAATTTGTACAGACCAATTGAGACATGCCAGGTACACAGAGGTGACCTTCTTGGCCAATAGGGATTAAAATGACCACAGATCAGATTCAACAAGTTTATAAATGAAGTCCCCTGGGAGGACATGTTGGAATCAGTCCTTCTCGGAGCAGCGGATCTGCAGCTCGGGAATCCCCCTTGGGTCGGGGCACTGCCCGAGGTAACTCCTCAAGGGAGAGAGTCCTCAGCTTTTAGGTGAGTGATATGTGCATTTTGAGTCATCACTTTAAGGATGCTTAAGTCAGCTGTGTAGCACTAATTCCCCTTACATCACTGAGCCCGTGGTTTATAAAATGTTACTGGAGTTCTCACTAACTTTTTACTGAAGAATAAATCTGAGCTTTAACACCTGTTAGATTTGGTTGTGTGTGCATGCATAACAGTCTCTAACAGTAAGTTCATGGAGGATTGGCTACGAGGGGACTAGGGGTGTCCCAGCCAGCTTGTGGGCAGTGTGTGTGTAAGGGTATTGTGTGTGTGTATGAGTGTGCACGTGCATGCATGTGTGTGTGCATGCGCATATGCATGTAAGTGACATGGTCTGTACCTGCAACTGGAGCAGGGCTGTGGCCTCAGGGGCTGATATGCCCAGGTGTCAGCAACAGGGGATACTGGGATTCAGTGGCAGCTACTGGATGCCCCAAATGTTTCAGCCCCACTGCAGACAGGGTCTGCGTTGCACCTATGTATATATACATTTTCACCAGGGGACCTCTATCCTGCTCGTCCAGAGAGAGGAACAGCATGATGCTGTTGCTGTTTGTGCTGTGTGAGTGCTCTGCACGTCTACCTAATATGTGTGGCCAGCCCCATATGTATGTATACCTCTGGTGTACACCTGTGCTTCAGCCTTACTACTGGTTGGACCTGGGGTCATGGAGCTGTGGCATCCTTGGCCCTGTTGGGCTACGAGGCTTGGCAATCTCTAACAAATACAAGGTAATATTAAAAAATATCAAAAATGTGGGACACCTTCTTACAAAGAAGTGATTTTACCTTTTATTCTACAGAAATGAAGGAAAAAATCAGGAATAAAGCATAACCATCAAGTATGTAATATTGTGTATCTTTTTAGCATTTTACCCATTCTTTCTAACTCCAGGACTGTCACTCTAGACTATCCTCCTTCCTTACTTTTTCTGTATGATTTTTTTCCCTCCTTTGCCTTAAAGAATGTAAACCATATTGCACATAACTTTTTCTGTCGCTAATCCTAGGGACAAATTCAGGTGTCTGTAATACTAGATATTAATGTATATTAAGACATATACAATGTCAATATGGCTAAAACCACACTCCAAAGTGCTCTGTAGCTCATGAGAGTAACAAGTATAAACCTGGTTCCCAGTACCTCTCCCTTTCCTAGACATCAGTCTTTCTGGATGACTGTTTATCTAAATGTAACTCTTTTAAAGAACCATTGTGCATCCATTCCTTCTTCTCCCTTTTGTGATCTCTCTTTATTGAACCTTTCTTCTTATAATACTTCAGCTTCTCAGAATTCGGCCACTGAGCTCCTTACTGTGATACTTTGTGCCGTATCATGCTAGTGTCCTACCAGTGTCTCACAGGCTTCCAGAGAATTGTACCTAGCAGAAGGTTTCACACCTTAAGTCCAATGACATTCAAAACTCAGTTTGCTAAAGAAAAAGCTCATTATTCTAATTTCCAAATAATCTTCGAGGAGGATATTTTGAATATATTTAGTTGGTGAATATATCTAATCTGCTTCATATTATGAAATAATAATTAAAAAAAAAAAAAAGTTTAGTCAATAAGACTAAAACTAGTCCATAGAGATAAAAGCACTTCAGGTTCAATGGAGTTAATACAGAGGGAAAATCCCAAACCAGAATGTTTAACTTAAACATTTGCTGCATTTTAATGCTTTAGATGAAAGACGCTTATTTGGCAAACTGCAACTGACCTTCAAAAATGTATTTTGGGAGGAAGCTAAAATCTTTCCAAGGTCATATTTCGAGGGAGAAGGGAGATTGTGGAGACTCAAAGCTAAGGAATTTTGTTGATATCTCAGATTAACTCACACTCAGATTTCTCCTGATTAAGGAAAGTAAACACTAAGCAATTAAAGATTTATATTAGTTCCATAAAATAAAAAAAAGATATATATGTTCTATTAATTAAATAAAGAGAACTTGAAATTATCTACATAAAAACAAAACCAAAACACTGTTACTAAAATGGGCTTTTTATTTCAAAAACTTTCAAGCAAGATCAAATACATTGTACCACTCTGAGTAGACTTTCCAGTAAAATACAATATCCAATTTTTTGCCAAGTTATATATGCAGCAATTATTACCTTATCTGTAACTTTTTCTCTGTCAATACTATTCTTGGCACTTGAGAAGGAGGAGATTGGACTAGATGATGTCAGGAAGTCTATTCCAATCTAATTATTCGTGATAAATAAGATAAAGTTCCTAGATCTGCAAATACACATTAGCTGAGATAGTTAATCTATTTTTACCGGAAAACGTGAAAGCTGCAGTAGAGCAGGAAAGACTTTTTGGTTACATACTTGTCACTAGAGGCTGTTGTAGGTAAGTGCAAAGAGAGGTTTGTTCTCCAGGGAAAGAATATCATCTCTAGCATGACTGAGTCAGAGCAGCATTTGCATTCTTTTGCAATTTTATTGTCTTCTATACATCATATAAAGAACCTTGTAATAGTTAAGTTGTTATTTATCTTTTTTCTGTAGTTTTACAGGTATGGGCAATCATCTGCTAATGTTCATTTTACTACAGTAGAGAAAACATGAATAAAAATATTCCTGATCTGACTAAAAGGGTTCGTTTTTCATTCTCTATCTGTTCTTCACCTACTTTGGTTCTAGAATTCACTGTTCTTAGAGATTTTCTCTGGGATCATCACTTAATGCTAAATGCTGGTTTTTATAAGTTTTTATTATGGTTAAGATTCCTCTGACTTTAGTTTACACATGTAATAGTTGCCTTTTCTGTCTTGTCTTCCTTTATAGCACTTTGCACCTTCATTTGACAGTTCATCCTACATTAAAATAGGCATTTGCATTAATTATATAGTCAGCTGAGGGTGTCTATAAAGAGAGTTTAACAAGCTTAGATTTAGATAAATAACTTTGTTGTGCTTAAATTTAATGTGAATATGACTCCTCTGTATCACTGTGAAACTTTGAACTCAGCCTGTTGCTGAAAAGATATAATTATTTGTGTTTGCTCAACACTGTCAAGTCAGCCGCTAAAATATCCCAGCTTTTATTAATTATTATTTTTTTCGCCAAAGACCCTTTAATGTCTTTTTTTAAAAATAACAAGAGGACTGGGTACCTTTTCCTAACACTTTTCAGGGTGGAAAGGCCTTCAAACAGGTGGTGCCCTGAAACATTTATGAAAGTGAGGAGAGGAAATATTCCCATTTCCCAGCCACTTTTGCCTCCTTTTGCCTTTAGTGAGAAATAAATGTTGGCACTGTCTCGGTGGAACTCCTGATTATAGTCTCACGTATAAAGGATCCAGAAATATGTCAAAGGCCTCCCATTACTTTTAAATGAGTGGGTTCTGTCTTTGTCCTAGAAGGACTGTAAGAGAAAAGTGGATTCACTTACTTAGTGGTTACACTCTATTATAACACACTATGGATTAGTAGTCAGGGCAAATGCCATTTTTGAGGATGAAACCCTTCACAATGCAGTTGACATTTAGCTTGAATTCACAGAATTTAAAGATGAAAGTGAGAGAGAGAGGAAGACAAAAGCTCCATTAGCTTAACCAACTCACCTCCTGCCCATGGATTGTGCTTCTTACAAACACATTTTCTGGTATATTGCACAGCCTGGTTTTAAGTGTGCCAAAGTGCTGGAGCTTCCATCACTCCTCTGGGATCCCTCAGTGCTGCTAATTGGCTTACAAGAGCCAATACTGTGGAACTAAAAAGCTGAAGGGCAAAGTTTAATTTCTGACCTTTAATTTTTATTTCTGTAATTCAAACTGACTTCACTACAGTAAGACTTGGTGAAATTTTTCAGCTTTCATTCAGTCTTACCTGACTCCCATCAACTTCTACCTAGGTATGCTGTAGCAAAAGTCTGTAGGCCTGCAAATATAAACTTGTATTTCTTAAAAATTATTGCAAGTACTTTAAAAAATACAATCATCTCAAAGACAAATGGATTGCCAAAAATATTGAATATTCTGTCACTAGAAAACCAGTCAAAAGAAGAAATAAATGCATGAGGAATAGGAACAGATGAGGAACCTTCTTTACACTTCTCCAAAAATCATCTAAATCTCTCATTGGATTTAATTTACTAATACTACATTCATACACAGTGCACTAGTTTGAGCAAGCATTCATTGTCACTGGAGAATTGTCCTGAGTTTTCAGCAATGCAATTTATCTTGCATGAAGTTAGATTTTTTGTAATGTAACTTCATCAGAAAAATATGGTGCACTAGCACCTTATTTTGTAATGACATGATAACTGCAATCGTAAGTTTATCAAGTAAGCAGTGGAAATTTTAGTAAAAAAGAGCAGCCAGCTTTCTTTTTCCCTAGAACAGCTTAAGAGCTGCCTTGGGATCTGTGGGAACATCAGATCAGTTATCTAATCTACCCAATTAGAGTAAGACTCTGTCTTCCACACCATGGGCAAGTCATCTTCAGTTACCAAATTATTCACCTTTTATGCAAAAGCATACTTTAAAGTAAACATGGAGCAACCCTACCAGTAAGTCTACATGGAGCAATGCATTTCCATGAAAACATACCAGCTGGAGCTGAGCAAGCCCCTGAGCACAATTACACAATGCTAATAAACCCTGTGCATTCTGATGCATTGCTATGTCTTTTTCTCTATTAAAAAAAAAAAAACAAAAAAAACAAAAAAAACACAAAAAAGAAAACACTGAAAAATCCTTACAATAGTCTTGTCTTACTCTAGGGTTAAATGCAAGCATATTTTTGTTGCTCTAGGTTTTATTTTTCCCTCCAAAGCCTGCATATTTTACAGGATGGGAAAACCGTTTCTTGTTCCATCTATAACTTGAAACTTTCTTATCAGGCTTCTTCACTTATTCTTGCTTCGTTTCATGGATCTGTCTGTGGAAATGAGATAAACAAAAGCCAGAGTCTACATACAGAAAAATACAGCTTTCTTCTGAAGGCAGAAATGTTGACCACTCATTTCTTACCTTGTTGCCTAGGGACAATCAGGATCACTATTGCTGTCTTTGAACCACAAGATTTTTAGTCTGTGTCCTTCCAAACAACCTGGATAGTTATTAGAAGTGCGTGAACAGATGGATTTCTTGGACCCAACATGTCTAGGAAATGCCCTTCATGCAAGTGTCTGACAGTCTTATTTATTGCTGCCTGTAGAGTAGACCATTGTTATATGATCCTCCAGTGGTATCAGTGGTCAAAAGAAGTTCACTTGAGAATGATAAGATGGGAGTATTCTTTCCAAACCCAAATATTTCCACATTCCTATGTCTCAATTCATCAGCTATTCTGAAGGCAATCATCTGGGTCTGGATTATACCCACCACTTTAGTCTCCCTCTCCTGAACACCCAGCTCTAGGTAAATCTTGTTCCATCCCAGCTGGAGAAGAGAAAACATGTTGCTCTTCCTAAGAGTGTAAAACATGTTTAAGGAAACCTGCTGAGGAAGGGTCTATATGCACATGTCCTGTGGGAAAAGTTTCATGTTCCCATGAGTCAGTGTGTCTAGCACAGCAAGAAATCTACAAACCTCTCATCTGTTAAACAGTCAAATCTGGCACATAATGCTCAGATTGCACTTACATTCACACACATACATACATGCCCAAAAGGAATTTGCCTTCTACCCACTAAAAAGAGTTGAATACTTGTTAAGAAGCTGTTTTGAAAGAAATTTTCAGAAAAAAACCAGCATGCAGGTTTAAAGGAAAACAGCAAAGTGCTCACTGATGCTAGAAAAGGGCCTGTTTTTGCCAATTCAATCTGTGTTTAGAGGATGAAAGTCTCTGAGTGAATAATTACTTTGGGAAAAGTTGTGCATAGTCAGCTTTGGATTTTAGAAAGAAAGCAAGAGGGAATTTGCATGATTTGCTGCACAAATAATTTCCCTCTTTTTAATACCCTATTTTTGAGGTCGTAGATTGTCATAAAACCTCATTAAAATTTATTAGTGAGCAATATTGAAACATTGCTGGAAAATCACTCAGTATTACCCTAATATCAGCTAATTAATATAAGCTTGGTAATATTTGTTTATAAGGAAAGACAATATAAATATTTTTAATAAGTCATATCCTAAAAAATCACAGAGGAGTTGATGGGAATAGTTACCTATGGCTCAAGAAAAGAAGACAAACCAGGTAGTCAAAAGAAATAAAAATGGGAACTTTTTTTTTTTTAAATTATTACAGTGATCATTTTGTATTAGTACAGTACTGAGCCAATTAGTAAAAGATGTCATGGACAGAGATAGTATGCCTGTCTCTGTCTTCTCACCCATCAAAAACAGCATTTCCCGTTGCATATGTGTATGTGTGCACACATGCATATCATCTTCTTGACCAGCCCTGCAGTCATTAAAATACCACAGCTGTAATAGACTGCTAACAGTGCAGCTAATCCCTCAGTCATATTTCAGATAGTAAATACATGTCGAAAGCATGACTGTGCATGAGACAAAAACATGCAATACCATATTAGGAAGCAGGCCCACAGAAGATGGAGAAAAAAATTAGTTGATCTCTGTGTACCCTTAGATCAAGTTAGTGTTAAAAATTGCTATTTGCTAAGAACAGAGAATATTTATACACTATTCCTTCCTGAAATTCAGCATTTATACAGGCACATAGCATCAGGTATGTGCTCACAAGGAATGTGGAATTATAAAAAACAGTCTCTCTATCTGAAAACAGCCCCTACAACTCAGAAAGCACTGTAAAAGCTTTGCGTATTGTAGCTTGATCTGTTCCTAGACCTATTTCTAGAATGGACTGGGGACTGACTGCTCTTGCTGTACATGTGGATCCAACCATGATACCATGATTAAAGAAAACAAAATCTAGTTCTGATTCATGATTGACGGTATGACACTGACATTTATTCACCCAGTTTACTGCTTTCTGGCACTTTGGGGTCACAGCAACAACTCATTATTTTCAGAGAGAAAAGCTGCATCAAAGGAATGAATATGCCAAAACTGTTCCTAACCTTTGTTAATCTCTCTGTTCTTTTAGTCTCCTACAGCATCAACATTACTGAGGCAATTTCTAGGGTTTTTGACAAACAGATGTATACAAACCATGTGTCTCTAATTTACTGGTGCACAAATAATTTCTTAGTGACTTGCTTCCCTTTGAGAATGCTGTTAACAAGCTGCTTCTGCTTTCTTGATCCCTGACCTTGTAGCAGCTTTGGGCTTCTTGCTTTCCTTTCCCCTTGTGTCTATAATAGTTTAGTTAGTTACAAGGTTAAAAAGGCAGGTGTGGAAGAATATAGGTTTGATCACCTATTACAGGGAATGCCAGCAAACTAGCATGGAGTACTAAGAGAAGGTAATATCTCAGCCCCACAAAGCTAGCAATTGATTTTGTTATTAGGTAAGCATTTGGATTTTCCAGAGGTCATAAGCTACATGCTGTTGGATGTTTGCATAAAGGCCTCTTTGTCTTTAGGTGATTGACCAGACATTTAACCCTAAACCAATATTTTGCTACAGCAAATTATTTTCATTGTCCTAAAGATTTAAAAATAAAAATAATATAATTTAAAAAAAGGTCATATAAAGACATTTCTGACAATCATGTACCCACACAAGCTAGAAACAGAGGAAATAAGTGCCTGACTGCATCTTTGGGATAAACAGACCTCCTGCTGATATCTGGCTCTTGCTTAGATGCCAGTGCATGTATTATCATGCTTATGCAATAATAATTATTAGAATCTATGAACTCTAATATAAGTAATGCCAGACATTGGTCAAATATACCTCTTATTAAACATGCAAATGAGAGATTTATATTAATATATGCTCTGATAGCAGAAGCATCATATTTATCCTGGAGTTTAGCAGGTTTTGACCCCACTGATATATTACCATAAATATTCTTTCAGTGGGTGTTTCAGAAATGGTGTGGACACATTGCAGGACAGGTGGGTGGATGTCTGTATTTACAGACATAACTTTTTTTGAATATCATACTAAGTAGGAACTCCATGGATGCAGAAAAATATGAAGTGTAACCACAACATACACCTGCCTCCTTTAGTAATTCTCAGTGGATCAACATGTGTACTGCTATTCAGAAAGATGTAGGCTAAAACCAGTTGTATTCTGAGTGAAATACAAATTTAGACTGACTGTCCTCACACAGACTAAAGTGCCATCTTTGACATCAATATTTAGCAATTATCACTCTCAATTAGATGCTTAGTTTCTTCCCACCAGGGAATTATAGCATTGAGTGTCAGTGGTCACCTGGCAGGACTTCAAAGAAAAGTTAAACCCCTTTGAACCTACTTATATTGTGCCTAAATGTTCACCTCTCTTCAAGGCATAATTTGTGTAAGAGTGCAAAAAATTTTAGGAGGTGCTGAACAACCATCAATACTGAGACCTCCATGGTTTTTTTAGAGAAAGAAGTCCCATGGTATTACAGAGAAAAAGGCAGTAAAGTTATTGGCTGTAAGTATCAGAGTTGTTGTGTTTACCCCAATATGACGTCAGAACAGGAAGAAGTAATGAGAAAAGTTAAATGGAACATCGCTTTGTTCTCCAGTAGGCCTTGTGGTCACGTTGTGGTCACCAAGTAGCTACTGCTGATGTGGGTTACGTAAGCGTCAAGTAGGAAGACTAAGGCATCCTTTTTGTGTAAAGGAAACTTGGTGAAGATGGCAGCAGAGTGGAAAAAACAAATTACTTGGTATCATTAAAATGAGCTGGCTGAAGTATCAGAGAAGATGAAACATCACAGATAGTAATTCAGATCCAAGTTCAACCTCAGATTCCCTACATTCTTCAAATCAGGCTGCTAACTTGAGGCTCTTTCAACCCTGTCTGTCCTCAGTGGGAAAAGGAAATGCAATATAAAGTTAGTCATCACCATAAGACTCTCCCTACTTCTCCCTCTCCTTCTCTTATTCAAAGAAATTATTTTTGTGGGATTTCTGACTCATGGGAGCTCTGTCTCTGAGGAGAGAACAAAGATCCCATAGGGGATTTTACTCTTCAACAGCTATGGTTTTAGGCAATATTCACCAGGACACAGGAGGCAAAACTGCTGCAGTTCTGTTTCTTTCTGAGTTCATTACCAGTGCCTTATTCTACTGTCTCTTTTCATTATTATTACTCCTAAACTTTTTTACTCAAGTTGCTAGTTTGTTATTGCCAACTTAGGATCTGTGCAAAAAGCAGCAGGCAGAGGAGAACTCTCTTCTAATTTTAACTTGATATCCCAGATGATATTGAGTCTTATTTCCAGGTGCAATGCAACAGCAGACTCCAGTAAACAGGTATGGTGACTCTTCAACAGAATTGCTTTTAAGAATTTTCAGATTTAACAGCAATAAAGACATCTTCAGGTAAAATCTGACTCTAAATTTATGGTTTTGGACAAGAAAAAATAAGGGGGTGAAAAAAAAAGATAAAGTTAAAAACACTCCAAAAAAAATCTGAGAAAAACTTATTTAAAGTCTTTGCAGTTAACATATTGTTGTATCAAGCTAGTATATAAAAGCAGTGCTGAAGTAAGAAAGCTATTGAAAAAAAAAGTGGTAAGTTTAACAATAAGAAAAATGCTAATAAACACATCATCATAGGATGGTACTTAAAAGATTTTCAATTTTTTAGAGGTTCTAGTAATTCTAATTCAAATATTCTGTATTAGGGATAAGGATTGCAGAAACACCTTTTTGTTTGAATTTCTAGAAAGAGGAATTGCCCATTTTACATGAAGTATTACTGCACAAAAGTTAGAAAAAAAAGGGGTTCTAAAACATACATAAAACCCAAAGCTTTCTG
Source organism: Buteo buteo (assembly GCF_964188355.1). NCBI lineage: Eukaryota > Metazoa > Chordata > Aves > Accipitriformes > Accipitridae > Buteo > Buteo buteo. Next base: position 40,339,402 of record NC_134204.1, read on the forward strand.
AAGAATAAAACATTAATGGAGTGCAAATTTGTGCTGGTTAATTTTTGTAATCTTTTGTCTATTTCAGGTGCAATATTAATCTATTTGAGTGCTAGTAGAAAGACCCATAATCTTGCACAGTTTTTAATCATTCAAAAAAATCACAACTTGATTTTAGGACAGGTGAGGTAGAGAAATGCACTCCATGAAGCCCTATGCGTTCATGAGGTTCTTTCTGGTAATTTTATTGTCAATTATGTAGGGCTCTGAACAGTCCGATTTCAGCTGGCCTTGATCTGAGCTGGAGGTTATATAAAATGACCTCCAGAGGTCCCTTCCAACCTAATTTTCTTGATGGCTATCTGCTTCTGGGGAACGATTAGAAGTATCTGAATTTAACTTCATTCTTCTGGGACCACACAAACCCCCTTACTTCCACAGGCCTTTTGCCATCATATTCTCCAAGCCATCACAACTGTTAAGCTCTGTGAGGGTACATGAACTTTAGGGGTCTGGGTTTGGAGTTTCCCAGAGAAACAGCAAATCTCAGAGTCAGATTTGATGTTCCCTTTGGAATTCATTTGCTTTGATAAGTTGCTCAAAGGTCAAAGGCAATTTAAACATTGCTCAGACTCAGGCAGATTGAAACACCAAAATACGTGGGGAGGATTCAAGAGCGTAACAAAAAGTCAGAAAACAGTACTATGTAAATTGCTTTAATGCTCCAGAGTCAGACCCATCTTTAGATAGATTAAACAGATGATTTCAGGTCTTTTATAGCAGCAGATAGAGTTGACCGTGCTTGATGTCAGTACCAGTTCAGTTTGCAAGCCTGAAACCTAAACTGGTTCCTCTTAAGGTTGCACTCAAAATAGAGTGCATTGGGTCTGCAGGTAACCCCCTATATAATAGCTGCATTTAATTGTAATTAAATGCACAAAAGCAGATTCACTGCATGGGTCTATTTCCTAGTAGCCTAAGATAAGTCTATGCAGCTATTCTAGGCTTGTGATCAGTTCAACAACCAAGTCCCTTAGTTCTTTTGAAAGCTCCAGCTAAATAATTTCAGGTGTGTCTGGAGCTAGTGCTATCCTGTCAGTGAGCTGGCTAGATTAGCTAGAATTAAGAGGCTAAATCATTAACAGGAGAAAAACTTTAAAAAACTAAAATAATTGTCTATTAACTGGTTTAGCTCTGAAGTGCCCAAGTTCACCACCATTTTGAGAAGCAGGGACCATAACTTTATTTAATAACTCAAGTGGCTTAGCTTTCAAGAAGAGTCAGCACTCAGGCTGAAGTCAAAATATAATACTAGGGATGCTCCTTTCATAGACACATAGATTGTTTAGAAAGAATATGAGATTTCTTAAGATTAAGAATACAATATGCTAAATAGATTTATATTAATGTTCGTGCTCATCATTCAGCACTTTTAACAATTCAGCCACTTTAGTCATTTGAACATGAATTTAAGAGTCTAACTTAAGGCATTTGCTTTTGGGAAAGAAAAAAAGAAAGGAGAAAAAAAAAAAAAAAAAGACAGAAAGTTTATTCAGGAAGCCATGGGGGAAAAAAGGAAGATCTGGTGAGATTTTTGGGATTCACAAAGGACTTTCCTGTGGGACCTGTTAATTCAGCAGTGTCTAACAACTAGATTTGAAAGTGCATTCTAATTATACCTTGCAATCCAAGAATGATTTCTGCAGGAACATGCAAGAAATTGCAAAATTCTTCTTCACTAAAGGGAAAGCGCATTTCCTATATGCTACCATTTTCTTTTTATTTGTAGTGCTAGAAGAAAGAAAATGTTACTAAGTCCAGCTAAAGTACCTGTTACAATAATTATTTTTAAAGGGTCAATGGTTTAAGAAACAGAAAGATGTAGCCTGAATCTGCATTCAGGCCACAGGAGGTACTTGAAAAAGGGCAGAGATATTTGAAAGGTCAGGCAAAATATTGTAGCTTTACAATGTAGTTCCCTTTTGGCTTGTAAGCATTTGCCTCCTAAGATTTGTGTTTCAGTTTGTATCATTGACAGTCAAGACATTGCTTTATTTTTAAGAAGCTAAACTATGAGAATGAAAGTGAATTTAGCTTTTATATACTGAAGATCTTATAATCTGGAGAATTTTATTTGTGTTGAATGCTTATCTACCTTAAGGAAGACTTTCTTTGTCCAGCTACATTTAAACTCTGGGAAGCATGACTACAACAGCCTCATTAGAGACACACAATCCTCAATATTTTTGGAAGTACAGAAAATGCTTCCACATTTCCTTTTAAATGTACAGCAACTCCAGGTAATTCCTCTGAACATAGCAAGATGAAAATACAGAGCCTAATCAATTCTTTTCTGTCCTTACCCAGGAAATATCAGAAGTAACTAGGGGTTTCAGTTTACTTTCTCAAACCAGAATCAACAAGACAAAAAAAGCAACATTCTGTCATCTATCCAGCACTGAAAGTTTAGTTTGAGCAATGGCAGGCAATACTGACAGGAATATGCAGCATTCTGGCACAGATATCAGTGTTCCTAATAGACCATCCTATGAACAATATTCAAGCTCTGCTTATTCTACCTTAGATCTGTATAAATCCAGAAGGGCAGGCAGGAAGGTTGCATAAATACTGAACGTCTCTTCATGTCAGTTAGAAGTCATTTAGCTTCTGTTAATGGAGGCAGACTAAGAAAAGTATCAACAGATTTTTGCTGAAGTCAAAGATAGTCTAAGCTCCCAAATTCTGATTCTGTTTGTTTTTAGGTTTGGGGTTTTTTTGTATGGTTGGTTTTGGGTTTTGTTTTGTTTGTTTTTTTTTTTACCCAAAATTATCTTCTTCTAATATGTCTTAACTACAAGTCCCTTCTGACATATAATTATTTCTTAAAGGCAGTACTGGAAAGTTAGCATTTTCTATGTCTGTCTGAAAATTTCAAATTCTTTCACAACTTTGCTATTTAAATAGAAAAAATAAAATCATTCTTACAATGTGTACCTTTGTGTATGCTTTTTAAACAGTACAACATTCCATTTTTTCAGGAGGGGAAAATCTTTATTTTACTAATTCAGTTGCTATAGAAGGAGATCTGCCCCTGTGGTGCCAGGTGGGCTGGGAGAGACTGTGTTAGTGCAAATTCATTTTGCATTAACATGTCATCAAAGAGTTCAAGAGAGGAAAGAAGCAATTTATTTTAAGTGTCCATGAACACCTATGGAGAAACATATGACATCTCTGAATACCAAATGAAATCATTATGATCAGTGATACTCTAATGAATACCAAATGAATCCATAGTGAGAGGAACCTAAGTATTATTTTGATCAATTATGTCACAATACTGTGGGAGTATACCAACAGTATTTGTAGGCTGTAAGCTCTACTCTGGCTTTTAACTATATAATTAACATGCACATAAATTTTCTGTAATGTAAGAGGTGCAGAAATTACTATTTGTTTGATAACTACTCATACCAAAATGCAACCCTTTCATTCCTGTCAATCTTTCACCTGCTTGAGAAATATAATCTTTTAAAACAAAGGAAGAAAAGGTAAAATAGCATGAACATTTAAATAGTATACATTTTTTCCATCAGAAGGTACCAGAAGATTTCTGTGGGATACAGACACTAGGATTGAAAAGAAGTATCTGTCAAGGCGTAATGAGCTGTATCTATGAAATAATAAATGCCCTATTAGTACACATCTTTTTCACCTCCCAAACTCAAGATCAGTCATTGCCTGGAAATGAAACAGATAAGGTTTATCCTTCTTTAGGTCAGATGAGTGCTCTTTGTGTATGCTCTCTTTATCTCCTCCACCAAATTCCTTGACATTTTAGAATGGAAAAATTTTCACTAGATGTGAAAGCTATACATCTAACTCAGAGTCACAAATACATTATCCATAACCTTTTAAGTATTGAGATTACAAAAAACCCACCAGGCTACCAATAAAATAAGAGAATGTCTGCCTTGTAGTTAAAGAAATTACATATCTTTCCAGTTGTGCCATGAACAGTATTGTTAGTGGAAAGAATATATTTAAGGGGTGTTTCTAGACTTAACAGAGGTGTTTTTCCTTTCTAGTGGAATTTCCTCAAATTATATTTAATTCTTTCTTAAGCTGAAGGGGAAAGTAACCTTTTCTATCATTATCTACACAAAACTGAGCCTTAAATTAATGGAGCTGTACTTCTGCAACACCTACTGACTTGGTTTATGCTTGAATACTTTGTGATTCTGAAAACCAGACTTCTGAATGTTTAAGGGAAAACCTAAAATACAACTTCTTAATGCAGCTTAATTGCATAAGATAATTTAGGCACATTTGAAAAGGGAGTGAGCTGAGGGAAGAAGGTGAGAACTCTGAGAATGTTCATATTGGTAGATTTATTATTGCAGCAAAGCCAGACACAATAGATTCAGAGTGACTTTAGGGACCATATGGTAGCCTTGTTGCAAAGATCGTGCAAAACAGACTTTCAACAAAATCACATCATGAAGAATAGATTTAGCTTACACTCTGCTACTCATCTTGAAGTTTGTCACAGAGAATTTAACTACCTATTTTGCTGCTTAGTTTGCCAAACCTTGTCATAAAATATGTCCCTTTGAAACAAATTTTAAGGCAATGACATTAGTCATTTGCTATTTTTCTATCTGTACAATAAAGCAAACTCAGTAAGTTGACTAGTTATAATTTTGCAAGAAATGTTTTCAGCAGTGATGCTCTGATAATTATCATAAAAAATAAGGCCATGGTCACCACCAGGCATTAACTTGTTGATGACACAAGCAAGAGGTTTTTTCCAGAGAAACCAAGTGTTCAACAGCATACTTAGCAAGACATTGAATACTGAGACACTGTCTTTCTTAACATCATTCAGCCTTACCTTTCACTTCTGATTATCTGCTGCTATTTCTTTTTCATTCTTCAGTACAGTATCAATTTTCTTCCTTTTTTCAGTTCTTATTTCTCATTCTACTCTATGCTAGTGCCACATCAAAGTTCTAATTCTTCTGAAATTTCTCTTTATACTAAACCATATTAAATACATTTTCTATCCTCCTGCTAAAAGAGCAAGAGGATATTGAGAAAAACAAATGCATATATGAATGAAATTGCATACATAAAAGTGAATATTTCATGCCCAAATTAGTATTGTCTAGTATCACTATTCATCTTGCCTTAAACTTCTCTTATTTTTTGTGGTCTGGTCCTCTAAATCCACACACATTGCAGTAGCATACGAACACCACAAAGTAATTCTGCAAGTTATCAAAATCAGTCAATCAAAATCAATTACAATCTGCAATTGTACATCACTTCAGGAACTAACTTTATTCTCCGTAAATTAGACACATATTTAAACGACTGCCCTTGAATAAAGGTTTTGAAGAACATGTCTTGTTTTTTATTCACTATTTTCTTAGCACTGTTGATAATCCCTAGCCTTTCCTTCCACATGTACATGAACTTCAAGTTTGAGGATGTAAACTAAGAGCTGGTTTCACTTGGGATTTTTTTTTTTCCTTTCTTATTGTTATTTCTGTATTTTAAAAAGTTCTACAAAGGAAATCCAAAAATATTCTTTGATGTTCACAACAAAAAAACCTCAAAAAACCCCAACAAACCAACCAAAAGAACACCAAACCTTGCATTCTGTATAATAATATAGTATCTTGAATCATGTACTTTTTGTAATCCATTGCTTATTTTTGAAAACCTTAAAATAAAGGTGTTCCTAAAGTTGCACAGCAGCCAGAATTTTTAAGTTCTTAACCTGTATGAAGAAAGACTTCTACAAAAATACAAAGAAATAGCCTTTAGATACAGCTTCTGCAGGAGGTTCCAGTACTACTCACTGACATGTTTTTTTGCTAAGACATTGGTATTTATAATTATTCTTTGGGTTTTAATGGGCAATGCCACATGCAGCTCTTCTGGGATTTTGCTTTTAAAATGGAAGAAGATGGAGGAAAAACAAAGAAAAAAAAAAAAGAAGAAACAGGGAAAGGCTGAACTGACAGATTCCTCCATGCCCAGTAGCAATACAACACACTTCTGCAGACAGACAGTGATCAGCTACTGATTTCCACCAGCTTTGCCATCAGGCAGCCAGTCTCTCTCTGCTTCGTGCAGTCATCACATTCCCATCTATGAGCTCTGCAGGACATGGGTCAGGCCATAAGCAGTCAAATCACATTCCTGTCTTCTCCCCAAGACATAGGCAGCTATGATGAGTTGAAAGCACCTGCTTGCTGCTCACAAAGACTGTAATGTAGCTGCATTAGCAATTCCCTCCTTTAGTTTACTCAATCACTCTATTCACCAGGTGCATCAAGGAATCACTCCCCCTCTGGGCCAGTGCAAAGTATAGATTAATTATGCTAATCATCCACTCTAGGCAGCAAATGCACCAACACCCACCCCTTCTATTCCTCCAGTCAATTCTTTTCCATCTATACTTCTTACCTCTGGGTCTTCCCAGTCTGCCTGACTTAACACACGACTGGGATTTAGAGACAGATTCCAAGCCTTTTCTCTAGTCATTCACTGCTGTCAAACCACATTAAGAAGCTTTACTTCTTTTAACTACCGTGGATATTTGTAGACTTGTTAGTTTTTCAACTTTAACTCTATAAATACTCCTCATATTTGATTTCTTTTCAAATCAGTTCCTTACTACACTGCTTTTCTAAACCTTCTATAGTACTAAAGTTCATGATTTGGATGCTTTCTACAGTCTCTTTTTTGTTTCTCAGGTAGCTTTTATTTCCCTCCTAGTAACGTATAAATAAATTTATTTTTTTCTACAAGTTTCATGTTTAACAAGCTCTGAGTAACTCCACTTCCTTTTTTTTCTGAAGCTAATCATGTTTACACATTCAATACCAAAGTAAATGGTACATGCCATGTGCAATTCCCTTCACAAAATATGGTATTTCTTGAAATTTTACATGTCATAGAACAAAAGTAATATTGGTAAGTATGGGTTCTAATGGTTTTTCTTGTATGGTTTTTAATTTGTTTAAAATTTTCAACACAGTTCCACAGCAAAAGGTTTTTCCAGAAATCCTGTTTCTTGTTGCAAAATTTTGTGTCAGAATGACAGCCTCAGTTAAAACCAATGAGATTGCTCCCTTTCAGTGTTGGAAGGAAATCTATAGTAAATTGAACAATTTTAAGTTGATACACTGGAATGTGGACAGATTTCCTAATTGTGGTAATTTAAAGGTCAATATTGTTGGCTATTTGCATAGTGACTGTTTTAGCAAAAGCATTCAACTTCTCACTTCTGACTGGTTTGCCCAGTTATTTGAAGTCACACTAATCACCTACACAATGAATAGTGTATTTCTACCTCTTTCTTTAAGTGTTTACATGTGGTCAGTGTAAATGTTGTCTGGATACTAATGTCTGGGAAACATATAGCAACTTGAATTCAAGTACAGCAAAAATAAAACCAGGCCTACTCTACCGATGCTATCTTTCATTTCCATGTTTGACTCAAAATCCACTTCTTGCTTAGATATAAATGAGACTAACAGAGAAATGCCAGTCTGTCACACTCAGCACCACAAAAACTAGGCATCTTGCCATCAAAACCATGTCTTATTTTCCAGGGCATTGTCCAGAATAGATGTTTGAAAAAAACACAATGTTAAATTATGTAAATGAAAATATACAGAGAATGTGTTTACGTCTGAAAACTGAATTTAATTCTTTTAACACTGGACTATGAATTCACTTAATTCAAGGAATCCACTAGTAAACAACGCAACAATTAAGGTATTGCAGTCATTTTGTTGGTGTTTGTTAGGATGCAATATTGGCAGACTTTGAATTAAGTGACCTTCTTTAACCCTCATGCCCTGCTAAGCCAGGGACAAAGTGAAGAATCGAGGTCATTTTTCAGTCTATGTTAACTAGAATGTCAATTACTCTTTTGCTCTGCCACAAAGCAGTCACAGAGAGTTAGTGCACGGGCTCAGATATGAGCACGTAGAGAGGGACAGCCTAAAGATATATCCAGTCTGCTGATGTCAATGTTTGCCTTTCTAACCCCGTTGGCAGTCAATATGCTATTCAAGGTTTGATTCACTTTTCAGGCTTTCAATAGTTAATTCAAACACACTCATCTGTACTTCCTTTTAAATTGGGTTATATCCCAACCCTTTTTTTCAGGAATTTTGTGTATTAAAATATGGTTCTTTACTTAGAAACACAGAACTACAGGATGGTTGAGGCTGGAAGAGGACCTCTGGAGGTCGTCTTGTCCTGCCCCCTCCTGCTCAAGAAGGGTCGCCTGGAGTAAGTTGTGAAGGACCATGTCCAGATGGCTTTTGCATATGTCCAGGGTGGAGACTCCACAACCTCTCTGGGTGACTTGTGCCAGTGCTCAGTCACACCACAGGGGAAAATGTGTTCGTATGGAATCTCCCGTGTTTCAGTTTCTCCCCTTTGCCTTTTGTCCTGTCACTTGGAACCACTGAAAAAAGCCTGGCTCCAACTTCTTTACACCTTCCCTTCAAATATTTGTATATATTCATGAGATTTCCCTGAGCTTTCTCTGCTCCAGGCAGGCTGAACAGTCCCAATTCCTTCAGTCTTTCCTCACATGAGAGATATTCCTGACCATTAAACTTCATAGTGGCCCTTCATTGGGCTCTCTCTAGGAGCTGTATATCTTTTTTGTACTGGGAAGCCCAGAACTGGACCCAGAACTCCAAGTGTGGTCTCACTTGCCCATTAAATTAGTATTGTTAAGGGTATTAATTACATAGATATTGACTATACAAGACCCTTCTCCTTCAAGTGCTGTATCCTACTTACTGCGTAACCATGGCTAAATCAACACTCAAAATTTCTATTGCAAGGTAGGTGTGTCTATAATATGTCCCATTCTAGAAAGGGTATGTAAGCAGACTAATATGTGCTCAGTGCAAAGTAGAGTGAAAGTGAGAAAGAGAACGGTTACAGGGATCTAGGCCACAGGGGCACTGTGTAAACAAATGGCAACAGGCAGCAGCACTCTTGCATATAGCTGGAGAGGAAATCAGTGGGAACAATCCAGAAGCAGTTACCATGAGCAAGAGCCATAGACCTTTTGGTCCTTTAGTCTAATTCTACTCTGAGATATGAAAAGCTCTGCGGGAATGGTCCATAGGCAAACATCCTCCTCTGGTCTCCCTCTTTGATGCAGGTTGAGAAATGTTGTCATTGATTTCAATTACACTGAAGTTACTTTGGTGTCTTCCACAACCTCATGCAAGGAGGCTAGGTTGATAGTATTGTGTGGTCTCTAGCAAGATAAAGTAACAAACACATTGGAGCTCATGGCAGACTCCTCTAATCATTAGCTACCATTTTGAGACCATGTGTTGTTCACAGTGAAGAGATCTGCATTCTGAAATCCCCTTCTAGAACATTTCAGTCAAGTTGCAGCATTAAAAGCAGAACTCCATTCTCTCTTATCACATTTTTTTTGAGGTGGCAGTCACCCCAAGATGGAATTATTGTCCCCAGCTAGCAAACTTTGACTTGTGAGTTCAAGTCACCATATGAATATCAAGAAAACTACATAAAAGCTGAGCTATAGGCAAATAAACTTATTTTTTCTAGATTAATGTAAACTAAAAATTACCAGGACTTGATGAAGGGTGTATTCTAGAGAAGCTTGGCTGCTACAAACAATTTATTTCTGACACTGCCCTGTGGAGCTCTGATCTCTTACCTCCAATCCCAAACACCCTTTGACTTGCTAGACAACCACAGCTACACCTACCATCTTCAAGTGAATCCAGAAGGGTCAAAAAGATTATTTGTGTATGTTACTACATTGCTCCAAAACATGCCACACAACATTAAACCCTGCAGCCTAGATACAAAGTTCATTACACAGAACTGGAGACTCTTTTATTGCTTTTTGAACCTTCTTACTGTAAGTTGAGCTAATGAAAACATACCCAGTTAGTCATGGTGATGAAAGGTAAAGACATGTACTTGTTGAAGCAACTGACATTTCTGATCAGGAACTCTGGGCTTAGTACTGGAGTTATGTGAAATGTGTGACTTGAGGCATAGCACAAACAGACATAAAAAGTCTATTGTGGGTCACTTCCACCCACATCTGGTCACCAAGAATGGATTATTACAGCTATTTTTATATCTATATGTATTAAGGTAATCAGTTAATGGTTTTCATGGGGCTATTTTCTCTGTCTAAGTATCCACATCATTCTGAAGGAGCAGGTAGTGGCTAAATTAGAATATTTGAAGTGTCTCCCAGGAAATTTAAATTGGTTTTGCTACCCAGACACAATCACCCCATTTTACCCCTCCCTTCAGTGTTCACTGACCTCAATAAAAGGTACATAGCCATTTATGGACTCCCACAGGCTCTGTTTGAACTTTACAGTGTTTCTCAGATACTTGATCTAAGTTTGTGCTCCAGGTCGATCTCACCACCTTGTCAGAATGCAACCTGGGTTTCAAATAGCCTGTCTCTTGAGAAACTTAATTTTCCTGTGGAAAAAAACCTTGGCAGATGAGCTAGAAGAAAGATATTCTGCATTATGGGCTAGTCCCCAGTCTGGACAATCAGGAATACAATCAGTTGAGATCCATCACCAAGTGGGATCTGGGCTCCATCAGGAAGACTATCTTAAGCCATGGTGAAATCCAGTTTATTCAAAACCAAAATTTTGGAAGGAGAACAGGATATGGCTGAAGAAAGATTTTGAAGTCATCTTTTATCAGTTGCTAAAGTAACTTCAAAGAGGTAGTATTACAGTGTATTTTGAAATAGCTGAAATAAAAGAAACAGAAAAAGTTGTATGTCCCCATGACACCTTCAGGGAACACTCACTAGTTTTCATTAGAAATGCTATTTTCTGCTGATGTTTCCTTTGCATGCTTTAAAATTTTACCTTTGCTTTACTTATGTCATTTGCCATTACACTATAAATGCAACATGTTCATGTGTATCACCACTACCATTCTGTGAAATGGCATTGAAATAATGTGTACACTCTCTAAAATATACGATGAAAATAAGATTTACCAGTTTTTTGTTAGACTTTTGCATAAACATTATGAATAAGGATTAGCTTTTATTAAATTATTTATTATTAATAAAATGCTACCTATATAAAATTCAGATGAAATGGCCAAGGATCATAGGTGAAAAAAATTCAGGCAGAACTGGATTTAGATGGAAGTAAGTATGCTATCTAAAGAAATTACTGGATTAAAAAAAATAAACTAATCTTTGAATAAGGATCTTGTTTTACTTTCTCGATTACATATTTTCTTTTAGTGTTAGCCTCTCACCTAGTATCTCTTTATTTAGTTTCTGTGTACTGGAACAATGTAAACAGAAAGTATAAGGATACATTCCTTCCCTCTCCTTTCCCCTAATCCTCAGATAAGTATCCCAGGTATAACTCTTCAGTGAGGTCATCTTAAATAATTTGAGACATCTTTATCAGAAGAAAAAAATTATCTGTCCCATATTCTACATAGATTGCCTAAGATTTTGATGAAAAGGAAGAGCCGTAGCTAGTGATACTGTAAAAGAAAATAGGAGTTGCTCACTTCTTGAGAGAAAAGAGACTTGAAACTATCTTCAGAGTAGCTTCCTAGCTTGTGGACAGTGAGTACCTGGACATACTTCCTGGAGCCAGGAGTCAGAAGCCTGATGCCCATGGCAACGTGTATGACATTCACCTTCTTGACTTCCTCAGGAGGCTGCCTGCTTTGCCCGGGCCGAATTTCTGTGGATCATTGGTTTTGAGACTGGTTTGGAGCTCACTTTAAGGCACATCACTTCCCCCATGCAAAGTAAAGAAGATCTGCAAGGGTTTTTTAGACTGCAATCTAGGAAACGTGGTGCCCCATAGTAATGCATTTCAACAACTATCATCCTTGTTGCCTTTCTGGATTTTGTCCTGAAGCCTTTTCTTCTCTGGAGGTCTGCCTTTCGTTGTAGATATGTTTGTGAGCTGACTTCTGATTTACCGTGCTTTCGAACATTTCATGGGTACAAATCACACCTTTTCTGGGAAATATCAGGAGTTGCTGAAAGTATGGTAGCATGGCTGTCAGGAGGAGCTGGGAACCGAATACTGCATACATTTCCCTGGTCTCACTGAGACCTGGAGTAGGCTTTAAACATTGAAGTGTCTCGCTGGACATCTTGAAAATTTCCATCATATGTTTACCCCACCAGTGAGCTTGGGTTGTGTCCCAAGACTAATTTTTAAAGCATGTCTTAACAGCAGCATTTTTATTCCTCAATTTAAATAGTAAATAATAATTATAGTGTTGTCAGAAAATTGCTGCTCCCTTAAGTCTTAAAGGAAGTTGGTAGTAAGAATGTTTTCAAATTCAGTGCACTTCATTTGTGATTATTGTATGCAATTTTTTTTTTTAACAATTTCTTACCATATCCCATAAGGTAATAATTAAAACTTGAAAGCTTTAAAAGAGAAAATAACTGCTCAAGAAAGATATAGAACAGTTTAACCAAGTGCTTTGGGCTCTAGCTGCCTCATTCTCCCCCACCTTGTCTTCCCTTGAGACTTCTTTCTCAAAGTCTGTTCTTCCTCAAGACCAACTATTCCTGTCAGACAGTCTTAAAGACAAGCCTCATCCAAAACAAGGCAGTGTTTTAATTCAATAATGCAAATAAAATCTGCATGCATATTGCCAGAATTTTTACTCTGTCTTCAACGCACCCTTTTTGTAATGTCACAAAAGCTTTGGGAGAAATTGCTATGTCATTGGTAAAATTATGAAGGTAAAACTTTCATTGGTTTCCATGGATGCAGGTCTTCAGACAATGGGCCTGATTCTACAAACTCTCTGATACTTGAACAGCTCCACTAAATTTGGTACTACTGTGCACATGTGAGAAATCATTCTCATGCATAAATGTTTACTAGAGGGGGGGTCCTGAATTTTAAGTGCTGAAGTTCAAAGAAAATATAATTAACAAAGAACACATTCCCATGAGCTGCCTAGCAGTTCCTACAAAGTACTGGGTATCCTCAACTCTCATTAACTTCAATAGAAGTTGAAGACAAGTGACATGAAGCAAGATTAGGGCTCAAACTTGCAGCTAATATACATTTTTTTTTGCCAGCAACAAAAAGAGGGTCTGATACAATCTGTTCAGCTCAGGACTCATTTAAAACCCAAATCTGTTTTCATCTCTTTACAAGTAACGGTCTCACTGATTCCAAAGATCAGTTACAATATAATTATTTAATAATGATACACGGTTTGTAAGGATAATTCTTAAGTTAGTTTTCACATAGAGAGATAAAACAGATTCCAAAAGCATTTTTAGAAAACTCATAATTTTCAGATCCTACACCCCCCTCACCATTGCATGTGTATTTGAGGGAAGGAAAAAAAAGTATGAAAGTATATACATATGTGCATATGTGTGTATGCATATTTAATGTGTGTGTGCATTTAGAGATGTACTTTTTTTCTTTCACCTGACCTTTACTTCATCTATGAATAAATATATACAAGAGTTCCCATTATAAAGGACTATGCACTTAAATATTAGTAATAGTTTCATGAATCTAATATCTGTCAATGTCTTAGTTTTCTTCAAATTACTAGTGTTACCTAGGCTGAAATCAGATTCTCAAATCTCTATCTACTTCAGTGTTAGGTCATTTTCAAAATCAGAATGGGCCTATTTTCTATACTTAATTTGCATGCAAACAAAATCCTGTGGGAACAGCTGAACTCAGAAAAATTCACTTCCAAATTGCAGAAATTATCCTTATTAACATTATTATTGCTGTCATTTACACACCCATCAATGTGTAATCTGGAAGTATTTTAAATGGTTGAAAATGTGAGAAACTGACATTAAGCAAATAGGATAATCAAATACTTAATGTTACAATCCCCATGCGCATGCCCACACATACAAGTGCACACGCACGCACGCGCACACACACACACACACACAGACTTTGAAAGTAAGAAAATGAAAAAAAACCCTATCATAATATTACATTCCAGAAATTGTGGTTAGTGAAAATCTAGGAAGAGATGTACACAGTGCTACTGGCTTTAAAGTGACTGAATTCAATCTTAAATAGGTATGTGGTAGGAGGTAATTCCAAAGTTGAAGGTTGCAATAATGATACAGCTCTGCTTTTGCCAGCATACAAAGAATATCAGCACTCCTGAAGAATGGAGACAGTACAACCTAAACTAAACATGGAACTCAACTCTTCCACTCAACTTCTATGAATCTGTGCTTTATAGATTGTAGTGGGAATTATGAATTGTCAAGAACAAATAGATAGATACTGTAAAATGCTGAAATACTGTCACACCTTCACCTCAGAAGCAGTCATTTGATTACTGGATTAGTCAGAAGTTCCTAATACAATTTGAGTGTAGCTCCATAGCAGAAGCATTTTGGACAAGTCCACAGAGATGTAACTAAGGAGTTAAGATGATGCTGTTTCTATTTCTCAGAAAAATGTGGATGATCTTTGGCTATCACATACCTTAACAATATGATATTTGAAAGCTTACACAATCTGGGTATCTAAGTGTAATATGAACTAAGTTCAAATTCCCTGCTACTTTTGCTGTCACTCAGTCTCATGTCTGTTATGTTGATTATTTACCCATTACAGACGTATGAAGCAACTTGCTTTTTATGTAGTAAAAATATTTTCTAGGTTAATAGTGAGCACAAAGACAACATATGAGACATGACAGAAGAGACAGGTGGTGTATGGCACTATGCCAGTAGTGAAGAACTGCATGTCATTACTTTGCAGGTAGCTTTAATCAAATCATAAAGACAGGGCAGAATAGTCCAGAGCCCTCTCAAAGAGGGACTGCTCTGAAAAATGATCGGACAGAATCCAGGTCTCTCGGGGTTTTTTTCCCTATCTTTGACCAAATTTTCTTATGCATTTCTCAACATATTGTAATACTATCCATATTGAGACATGCTCTGTTTTCTACCAAAACTGTATCCTTACTTTTAGTAAAATCAAGCATGAAAATGAGTATGCAAACACACAATGCAGGAAGAGTCAGCAGGTGATAAAACTCTTTTCTAGGGTTGTGGAAGGGACTTCCCCTTTGCACAATACTCTCCTGCACACAAAATCTATGCAGGAACCTTCCTCAGGCAAGGGCATCAGACAGGAAACTTGCTGGTAGACTGCTTATCTCACCTTGTAAGTTGCCTGAAATTTTATGTCCACTGCAAAATGAAAAGTACTTGTAGATTTTCTAGGTTCATCTAGCTATAAGAAGTGATAACTCTAGTGAAAAGGCTGTGATACAACATTTAGATATCTTTATTCTTTATCTTTACAATTTAGGTATCTTCATTGCCCTTGCTAACACAATCTAAGGACATATCTTTACCGTGACTGTTCAGAAACAGCCTAGTGGGGAGCCCATATGCTTGTTCATTCAATTTGCTCAGTGATGTGGCAGTGATATCTATATCTATACCTAAGTCCCACTCTGACTATTTAGACAGTGGAGCAACTATATGCAGGGAACCTATTTTCTCTGCGTTATGTTTTTGTTTTTAAAGTTAAAATGGCACAGCCCCTAAATGCAGCCTTACAATGGTACACTTTTGACTTTATTTGACTGTAATTTCATAACACAAACTTTTTACTCTTTCTCTTAAATATTAATAGTGTCTGCAGTCACACATTCCTCAGTAAATTTCAGGGTCCAGAGTATCTTCTGCATTTAAAATTATTCTTGCAGGACATGTTACATTTTGGTTTAATTGGTGGTTAAGATTTAAGAAACTGAGATTTTAAATAGGAGAGCCTGGAGCCTCTTTCTGGATCCGGAGATTTGAAAGCTGAATCATACTGAAAAATTCCCACTGTGTTTTGCATGTTTTGTGGAGGAGAATGAACTTTATTACAAGGCAGGAAATCATTTATTTTTGGCACAGTTTTGGTAAACAGGAGTTATTGTAATGAAATTCCCTAGCTGTTTTGCGTATTCCCCATCCATGGCTAATGGTGGCTAAGTTGATTGCTTATGAATTTCTTTTTTGGCCCAGAGGGGTTTGTGCCAGCAGGGAACACTTGAAGAACAAGACATTTCTCCTTTTACTTGCAACAGCATCCCTGGAGGCCCCGTGTGTTACAGTACCTTGCTCTAGCAGTGAAAGAGTTGGAGAAATGCTCCTTCAGCTTTGTAGACAGAGACCCCCATGGACATAATTTGGACTATAATTAGTAGATGCAATGTTCAGGCTCCATTACCCAGTACAATTCTGTCCTATAGTTATAGTCTTTTCTGACTTTTAGATTCACTTCAAGTCAATTGTCTTCTTCTATCTTCCACACACTCTGTTTTAGTAAAAAGGCTTTAATTTTTGCCTGCAATGCACAAATGCCACTAAGCAACATTCTCAGACTTAAAAGTAAATTTAATCCATTTGAAAAAAAGATGCAATTATAACTGATTCCAGCTCTGACAAAGTGTTAAATGAGATCTTTAGAGATAATGTTGACATTCAGGGGCAAATTCAAACCTTATTACATAGAGGTAATTGAGGGCATAATTTTGTCCTTAGGACTATACTGTCCCTGAGTTTCCCAGTGATTTTAATAGATTATAGGTATAAATTGAGCAAGGATAAGTTCATACAAACCAAATACATTTTAAAGGAAAATCATGTCATTTTGTCCCATGCTTAATTTTAAAATAAAGATCTAAAAATTTTCTTATTGGTTCTTTAGTGTTTTAAAACTTATTTTTGGGGTTTCTTTTGTTGTTTTGGTTGGGTTTTTTTTAATGCCATAAGTATTGGAATTAAATATACATCTTCATATATTAATTAGGGAAAAAGAGTTAACAAATTTAAAAGTGGAAAGGAAAAGATGGGAAAAATTTCTCAGACACAGCTCTGTTCCATGAAGATTAAATAGAAATGAAGAGAGAACACTTTTTTTTTTCTTTAACTGAGGTCAGTATTAAAAGCCACGTTTCAAGCTCTTTTAGAACATTCTACCTTAAGAAATTTTCTATTTTAAGAGAAGAATATTGTGCTGCAAGGTCCAGGCTCAATTAAAATGATTTTTTGGCTTTTCTGTGAAATTCTATTTAATCTCTGTGGCACTGTGCTGACCTGTAAAAAGAAAGATGGCAAAGCTACCTCTTAGCTTCAACATCTATTCCTGTAACACAGCCTCAGCAGTCAGTTTCTAAAAGCTCCTCTGACAGGAAGACCTCTTACAGAATACTTTATCATTTAATAGCCAAAATAAGAAAGAAGAAAGGACATTCCCTCAGTCCAAACCTCACCACAGCAGTTGAGTGGTGGCTACACTAGTGTCCTCAGTATTTGAAAGAAGGACTTTAAGAGGAAAATAAATCTGAAACATAATTTTATTATCTAAAGGAAGTTTCTATAGCACTGTCCTGTTCTAGCTGATATTGTTGTTGATGCTTGCATATAAATGTTTACTGCATCAAATCCAGTTTTACAAATATTTTCAGTAAAGTTACTGTTGCAATAGTTGGAGGAAGCTCAAAGTGGACTGTCTATCTAAATATATAATCTCTACTTGAGGAAATTTAGGCTAGGTAAGTTATATAGAAAAGGGTGGCCACTCTGAAACATTCTATAGGACTCAGCACTGGAAGGATCCTCCTGGGCCATCCAGCTCTGCCTCCTGCTATTGCAGAGTATTCTAAAACTCACTGATCTGAGATTTTATGGTACAAACTTTCTTCTACTGTACTGAACAAATTCACAGCCAGCCACCTGTTCGTGCTTGTGCTCCCTATGCTCTGCTGTATTAGTCTCCTCTCAGATGGTATCTTTCCATTCACTTGATCTTCACTAGTTTCTCCAAATTTCCGGTGAAGCTGTTACTCAATAGTACAAGAATGTGTCCTTGATCATTATTAAGAATATTTTAGGTGGATCTCACTAGATCCTTGTGCTGTGAATAGTTTTCATATCTTCACAGAGAACGTTACTGAAATATTCTAAGATCACATTTACGTTCTTCAGAGCAACATAGTGAGGGTTCACAGTAATTCTGCAACTGATCACAGCTGTTGTATTCCGCTGATTGGATCCCAATTTATTGTAGAAATATTGGTAGTTAGAAGCATTACTTTGCACTTGCTATTATGGATTTTAATTTTGTTTATCCTTTTGGCTCCAATCTTCAAGGTAATCCAAACCTTCTTATATTCTATTCTGGCCACCTGCTGTAGACATTGCACAATATGCAGATTTTCACTTTTTCTTTTTTTTTTTTTTCCCCTAGTGTCATTGATGCAAATATTAAAATGGTTGTCTCAAGCTTCAACCTTAAGGAACATCACTAAGAATCTCCTTTGAGCAAACATCTGCCCTTTCAGCATCATTGCTTAGGTAAGTTCTTTCCAGGTTGTCTACTAAAGCCCATTTTTCCCATTTCATTAACAATTTTGCTTGTGATGCTATTTTAAATGCTTAACCAAACCTAAGTAGCTTATATCTACTGGAATCCTATTGTCTACAAGACAAGACATCAAAGGAAAACATCAGGTTAATGTAGCATGATTTAGCTGTATAATTCATATAAAAGTTTACCTCCCCCTCCCACAAAGTCTTTAATCAACTTTCCCTAAACATTTGCATAAAAGTTCTGAAGACCTTTGAGATCAGGCTAATGGGCTTGTAGCTTTCTGGATCTTTTTTTCCCTAGTCTTAATCACAGGCATTACACTGCCTTTTCCTATTACATTATTCTGACTGCTTAGCTTAATCAAAACAATTTGCTATTTGACAGTCATATGCTACTTATTCAGGATCCAGAGGTGTAGCTTTAAACTTGCTCACACCTGAATGCATTAAATTCTTTGAGATTTTCTTCTAATTCAGTCATAATAACTCCCATTTTCAGAACACCAGTTTCATCTGCCAGCCCACTTTTATTTGTTCTTTTCCATGCTGTCATGTTTACTGAAAACTAAGGCATTTTTTTACATATTTTATATTAAACGTTTTAATATTTATATAGTTATATTTTATATGAAACCTTTTTCTTTTGTATTTGGGGCATTTTTTAATATATTTCTTAGACTTTTGAGAATATATATTTAATCTCTAGCAAATCCTCAACACATAGCACCATCTGTCTGAAGAACATTTTGTTTTTTCATGACTATAATTTTCAAAATATGTATCAGTTCCAATTTTTGCAATTCTTTCCAATAATTCTTGAATTTTAAGGCATGACCTTCTTTCCTGCTCTTTTCCCCATGCCTTTTTATTTGGTCTTTTGTTCTTTAAAAAGTTGCAGGTATTACTTCAGTTAAGTACTTAGTGTTCTGAAGAGATCTAGACTCATTTTCTACAATTTTTTGTCTTGTTTGGGAGACAAATTCTAGATATTTTTGCAATTTCAATTTAAATAAATGTTTACCTAACTTTACATTCAAGTACTTAACTCATTAGACTCATTAATTCTGATTAGAACTAATGCTAGTCAGTAGAACAATAGTAATGGTGCAGGGGTTTATTTAACCCTGACTTTCAACTGATCTGAATAGACACGTCTCATGTCATTTTCAAAGATTTCCAACCTCATAAATGTTTACATGTACCATGTAGTCCATCTTTCTAGGTAAAAATTTTATTTCCCTCATTGTCTCAGAGCAGTAGGTCTTAGAACAGCAGCTCATCATGCCTTGACCCAAAACTATTGTAATAACCTTTGACAGACATTCTTCTTGTGTAGTCAGCTGCCACTGAACGCAGCAAGATTAACACTGCGCAGCTAAGTCTCTGTCCATCTGACAACACTTGGGACCCAAGTAAACTCAGCAAGCCACAGCCAGTCCATAGACCCACAAAGTTACAAACTACAGCAAACCAAGTCATCAATCAACAGGCAAAACCTCAACCCCTCCAACCACTCCCCACTTGATTTGAAAAAACTCCTGACAAATAGAGTTGTCTTCTTGATCACTAAGTGCAAACCATCAAGGTAATTAAATTAAAAGAAAAAATAAAAAAAATAAAAAAAATTGAAAAAAGAAATTATATAAACAAATAACTGTTACAAGATGTTATAATACATCCTCTCCCATTTCAAATAAGTATCTGCAATGGAAACTTTGGAAAATTAAGAAGTGAAAAAAAATAGCAATGCACAATGGGAATAAAAATGTTTTGAATATGAATTTGCTATGAGAACTAATGTTGGGAACTCTTTTTTCTGGGAATAAAACCATTTCTTGAACATGATTGGGTTCAGTCACCAGCTCTCCAGCCTACTGTGTTACTGTGTTCGTGTCGGAGGATTCATTCCCTGATCTGAAAAACTGTGATTATAATTTTATGACCAAAAGTATTGACTTTAACCTACTCTATGCAATGAAAACTGTCATAAATTAAAAAATTGGTTATAAGACTAATTTTTTTAATCTTTCACAATATTTAACTTCATTACCTTCTTCAGCAATGAGTTGCTCTTTAAATTATTCAGATCGTGTATATTAGTTCATTTATTTGTTCTAAGCCTACCAAGCACTGGTTTAAAGTTAACAGCTTTTATTTCTGTGATGAAACTGAAAAGAAATAACTTGTTACAAAAGTCTCAGAATCGTGTGCCCTTGTCCTCATGGGGGACTTTAACTTTCCAGACATCTGCTGGAAATACAACACAGCAGTGAGTAAAAAATCTAGGAGGTTCCTGGAGTGTGTGGAAGATAACTTCCTGACACAGATGGTGGGTGAGCCAACCAGGGGAGGAGCCTTGCTAGATCTGTTGTTTACAAACAGGGAAGGACTGGTGGGAGGTGTGATGGTCGGAGGCCATCTTGGGCTTAGCGACCATGAAATGATAGAATTTTCAATTCTTAGTGAGGCAAGGAAGGTGGTCAGCAAAACCACCGCTATGGACTTCCGGAGGGCAAACTTTGGCCTCTTCAAGGCACTGGTTGAGACAGTTCCTTGGGAGATGGTCCTGAAGGGCAAAGGGGTCCAGGAGGGATGGACATTCTTTAAGAAGGAAATCTTAATGGCTCAGGACCAGGCTATTCCCATGTGCCGCAAGTTGAACCGCTGAGGAAAATGACCGGCCTGGCTGAACGGGGAGCTTTTGCTAGGACTCAAAAAAAAAGGAGAGTTTATCATCTCTGGAGGAAAGGGTGGGCAACTTGGGACAAGTACAGGGATCTTGTTAGATCATACAGAGAGAAAATTAGAAAGGCAAAAGCTCAGCTAGAACTAAACCTGGCCACTATCGTAAGGGACAACAAAAAATGTTTTTACAAATATGTTAACAGTAAAAAGAATCCCGAGGAGAATATCTTTCCTTTAACGGATACAGAAGGGAACGTAGCAACCAGTGATGAGGAAAAGGCCGAGGTACTTAATGCCTTCTTTGCCTCAGTCTTTAATAGTGAGTCCAGTCATACTCAGGGTACTCCACCCCTTGAGCTGGAAGGTAAGGATGAAGAGCAGAACATACCCCCCTTAATCCAAGAGGAATTAGTTAGGGACCTACTACGCCATCTGGACACTCAGAAATCTATGGGACCTGATGGGATCCATCCAAGAGTACTGAGGGAACTGGCAGACGTCCTTGCCAAGCCACTCTCCATCATCTATCAGCGTTCCTGGTCAACAAGGGAGGTCCCAGAGGACTGGAGGCTTGCCAATGTGACTCCCATTTATAAGAAGGGTCGGAGGGAGGATCCAGGGAACTACAGGCCTGTCAGCCTCACCTCGGTACCGGGGAAGGTTATGGAACTGTTTGTCTTGAAAGCACTCACATGGCAAGTCCAGGATAAGAAGGGGATCAGACCAAGTCAGCATGGGTTCACGAAAGGCAGGTCCTGCTTGACCAACCTGATCTCCTTCTATGACCAGGTGACCCGCCTAGTGGATGAGGGAAAGGCTGTGGATGTTATTTTCCTTGACTTCAGCAAGGCCTTTGACACCGTCTCTCATGGCATTCTCCTTGAGAAACTGGTGTCTCGTGTCCTGGATAAGTGCACTCTTCACTGGGTGAAAAACTGGCTGGCTGGACAAACCCAGAGGGTTGTGGTGAATGGGGTGAAATCCAGTTGGCGGTGGGTCACAAGTGGTGTTCCCCGGGGCTCGGTATTGGGCCCTGTTCTGTTTAATATCTTTATTGATGATTTGGATGAGGGGATTGACTGCACCCTCAACAAGTTTGCAGATGACACCAAGTTAGGAGGCAGGGTCAATCTGCTGGAGGGTAGGGAGGCTCTACAAAGAGATCTGGACAGGCTGGATTGATGGGCTGAGGCCAATCATACAAAGTTCAATAAGGTCAAGTGCCGGGTCCTCCACTTCGGTCACAGCACCCCATGCAGCGCTACAGGCTTGGGGAAGAGTGGCTGGAAAGCTGCCTGGCAGAGAAAGACCTGGGCGTGCTGGTTGACAGCCGGCTGAATATGAGCCAGCAGTGTGCCCAGGTGGCCAAGAAGGACAACGGCATCCTGGCCTGTATCAGAAACAGTGTGGCCAGCAGGAGCAGGGAGGTGATTGTTCCCCTGTACTCGGCACTGACGAGGCCACACGTTGAGTACTGTGTTCAGTTTTGGGCCCCTCACTACAGGAAAGACATGGAGGTGCTGGAGCGTGTTCAGAGAAGGGCAACGAAGCTGGTGAGGGGTCTGGAGCACAAGTCTTATGAGGAGCGTCTGAGGGAGCTGGGATTGTTCAATCTGGGGAAGAGGAGGCTGAGGGGAGACCTTATCGCTCTCTACAACTGCCTGAAGGGGGGTTGTAGCGAGGTGGGTGCTGGTCTCTTCTGTCAGGTGGCTGGAGATAGAATGAGAGGAAATGGCCTCAAGTTGAGGCAAGGGAGATTTAGGTTAGATATTAGGAAAATTTTTTTTACTGAGAGGGTTGTCAAACATTGGAATGGGCTGCCCAGGGAAGTGGTTGACTGACCATCCCTTTCGAGATATTCAAAAAGCAAGTGGACAGGGTACTTCAGGACATGGTTTAGCAGGCGTGGTTAATGGTTGGACTCGATGATCTTGGAGGTTTTTTCCTACCTGAATGATTCTATGATTCTATGATTCTATGATTCTATGAAAAGTGGATACTGTATAGTTACTGAATATGAGAAGACCTTTACACCACATCGGTATGTCTGTTTTGGATTATGCTGGGATGTATGCTTTTATACATTCTCAAACAAAGAAATAGATACTAATGGAAGTGTTTCTGAAAGTAACCCAGCAGTTCCCCAGACCAGAACCTGTTAACTTCTCCTGCTTCCAAGTGTAATCTCACCTAAAACTTGTAGCAAAATCAAATATTCAAAGTACATCTGAGAACTTAAACTAGTATTGAATTTGTGAACATTTATCTCACTCCTCTTAACTGGTAGCACTGTAATTAAAAATACTTATTGGCTTGTGTTATCTTTGCTGATTAAAAAATCTTATGTGAGGATGGTATTTCTGGAATAAAAGAGACTGATTGTACATCAACAAAAAAATAAGCAGTGAACAGATTAATAAATAAAGCACTCAACTTTCACTGATAGAGTAAAAATTGTCAATACTAACCAAAGAACAGACCATAAGTGAGATGGATGATGGTCTCTGATCAGCCAGCAGTCAATAATTCTTCTGAAAACAATAAACGATCTCTTCAACAAATCAGTCTAATAGGAAATATCTTTTTCTGTACAAAAGCACCAAATTCACAAGCCACACAAACAAGAATCTTGAATTTACATCACATATGCCAGGATGAGCTACAACAGGAAGCACAACACACATTACAGACCTACACAATGAGACATTAACATCTTACAGTACACTACAGATTTAAAATAAAATAAATGTGTATGTTCTGCATAAGTGATTTATAAAAGATAAAGAACTGCGCTATCCCTGGGTTTTCACAGTAGTGCCATCCCTGTACAGGAGGGAACCAACCTACACCTGCAGGCAGATGAACTAAATAAATTAATAGTTCTTTTTAAATGCTAATCTCCTGGTCGAATTCAGTCCTGGTGTGAAGAGTAGTAAGCCATTTGTTGAACATAATGCAACCATGAAGAACTGTAAGGGGAAAAATAGTACTGAGAAGCTCACAATCTTTTGGCATTTAGTGGATGCTACAAACACATTACAAAGTAACATGAATCAGAGAAAGGACATGAACTGCTAGCAAGGAAAGCAATTAATAGGATTACAGAAAATAAGCACTCTGTCTCCCCAGGTTGAGGTTATTCCCAAACCATTCATAAATTTTAGGGTGTCTCTCATATCGGCAAAACTCTAAGGGAATTTGATAGTTGAATAGCTACGAGGCTAAATTTGGTGTTTTCAAAATACGAAATCAAGCCGGTTTTTGGTTTTGCATGGCCAATGAATTCAGAGCTGGTGTATATTTGACTGAAGTCACATAAAAAGCACCAAGAAACAAAGAAAAAGGGCAAATTTGGTTTGTTACCTTTGACAACCTTGTTGGTTTTCCCGTGTCTAGTATGACCTTTATAAATTCCCAAAACTCCCACAGCTGTTTGGCTGCTCAAAGGGAAGGTGGTGTGGTAGGTATCCAGAAAAAAAATATCTCTTCATCGATACACAGTAATTATAACTGACAAAAATGAAAATCTTTTAAAGCAAGTTACATCTGGCATGCTTCTGCTAGCACATAACTCTAGACTAGAGTATCCTGTATCCCACCAGAGATATGACAGATGAAATTTACACCTTACAATGAGAAAGAAGCAGTAGCCATTCCATTGAATGGAAACAGCACAATTAATACATGGAAGAACTCATTAAGTTTTAAAGCTGAACGAAAATTCTATTTCAAGTATTTTTATCTGATTGAATGAGGGATTTAACTTTTCAGCAGTATTTCTCTTAAACTGATTTTCATTTACATTTATGGAAAAAACACTTCATACATGAAATATATTTCACCTACTGACACCCAGATACCAAAATGATTAGTATCGTTCCCCTGTCCAAACCTCCAACCACCTAGGAAAATATTTAAGGACAACTGAAATGGAAAACAATTCCCATTGAACTTCCCTCTTAAAGAAACAGTATTACCCAGGCCTTTTTTTGCAATGCATGTGAATGTACTTGAGCATAGTTTTTATAATGAATCCAAGTGAGACTGTTTTCCTGGTCCCCATAACCATGCTTGATGGCAATTCATTATGTCCCTCAGGAACCAAAGAGCAGCACAGGTCAAATCCTTAGAAAGCAGGAGAACTTTACTGACCAGGGAAGAATAGTTTTTCAGGGCCAAATCAGCTTAATTTTGGAATTTTCTCAGGCATGTTTATAGGCACATTCATGACATCAATGCCTGGAGATAACTGTCATGTCAGAACATCTTGGGAGAATTGGAAAGATAAGCCACTGCGATTTCTAAGAGGAACAAACCAGTAAATTTTCCTGTTACCTCACATTCAGAAAAATCTAACCACTATTTACAAAGGAAAAAGGAAGAATAAATGTGCCCAACCTCGACACTAGGATAAAAAATCTAAATGCAAATACTTAAACTTTGCAACATTATAAATATTGAAAATAATGTATTACAACAGGAAAATATTGAGCACTTTGCTAAGCTAGTTTATCTGCTTAGCACAGACGTGTAGCTAATAGAAATAAGTTAGGACAGCAGCATTTGTACATTTTAGGTGTCAACAACAAACCTAAAGAAGAAAATGATTACTAGTGGGCATGTACTTTTCACATTGTTTTTTCTTTAATACTCAGAGATATGGGAAATAAATGTCTATCAGAAACCAGCAAATTAATTAACTTAGCCCATAGCCAGCTACATCAATATCCATAAGCATGAACTCTACCAAGTACCAACAATATACACAACCAAAAATATACACAATCCTGAAACTTTCTTAACATGCTTTTAGCATTATTTATCTCCCCATCTTTGCTATCTAAACTGTAAAAGGGTCCTGTAAAAGTAAGTTTGTCCATGCCTCTTGAGCTTCAAGTAGTCCCATTAATTGATGCATTAACATTTCAGACCTAAGGTTTAATATGTCATCCCGGGACAGTCTTCTGTCAGCATATCCCAGCTGAATATCCATTCACAGAAATGGAAGAAGTAAAGGAGGAAAAAAAGGCAAATTAAAAGTTCACTCATTTCATGTTAGCCTGTCTCTGCAATCGTTGACCTTAATGGAGAATCATGCCTCCAATTATTTTGATAAATCTACTTTACCTTTATAGAATTATAACCATAGCAACATTATCTCTCCATAAAATGGAAAAATTTCCATTTTCATGCCTGTAAGGGTAAAGGACAGTGACAAAATAGTAAGAAGGGCTAGTTTTGCTCAGCTTTGATCTTCCACAGTCTAGCAGACATATGGGAATGTAAATAGTGATGCATTATCACCAGAACTGTGTTCAGAATTAAAATCACTGAACTTTTTAAAACTGTGAACTATACTCAGGATAATTACAATAACAATTGAACTGCACAATAAAGTATGTGGGAATGGTAGTTGTTTTGCTAGCTCTTTTTTCATTGGATTGTTTGTGTGTTGTTTTTTTTTTCCTAGACCAATGATATTAGTGCCAGAATTTTGTGAAGAACTCTGTCTGTTTCCCTTTTCAAATAGTACTCATTCCATGAAAAACAACAGTTGAAATCTGGGTAGTACTGAAGCCAATAACTTTGGCTGTTTACTTAATATGATTCAAGCATGATCTAGTATCACTAATAGACCTTCTAACATTAGATTTTTTCTACTCTGAAAAATGTTGACTTAGTGGCATTGGTATGGATGGCCTCTATTTTTTGCTGTTACAAACAGTGAATTTTCTCCTTCTACAAACAGACATTGAACATAACTTCCTGGGGAGAACAAGGAAGGAAGGAAAGCAGGGACGAAGGAAGGAAGAAAATTAGTTTGATATCATAGAGTTAGTACTGGCAGTCCAAACACAGCTGAGTGACTGCCTTGTTCTATTCCATTCCAGCATTGGTTTTAAAGTGATCATATATTTCGTGTCTGGTAGACAGACCTGGAAGGGACATCCAATATAGTTAAGCTTCACCCACTGTTATCGTCTGTTCCACTAGTCCTCAAGGCTGTGTGGTATTCTGATCTCCAGTGCATCTATAAAGCTTCCCTAATACACAGTATCCAGGCAGTTTACTAGTGTCCTACAAAATTTCATGCCTTAGCCTTTACTGGGTATATTAAATGAGTCCCCAGACAAACACCTAACAAATCTGCCTTCAAGTCCTAACTCCTGTCATCTACCCATTCTGCATCCTCTTCAGACTGTTCCTTATGTCCTCTAGTTTTGCTGCAGACCCTTTCCTTCATTTTAATTCATATTTTCCCATAGTTCCCCATATTAAATATTTCACAAAAATCTACTTGAATGGTATTATTTAGAAATCAAGCTAACCTTATCAAAGAAGATAGCAGACTAATCTGTCACATTCTATTTTTGAAAAATTATGATATAATTTATCACACTGTCCCTATTTTTATCAACACAAAACCACAGACAGAAACACATTTCAAGAAAAATATGTAGGCAAGACTCTATTCTACACATCACAGAGGTGGGGTTTCCTGATGAGAAGAATAATGTTCATCAGGTTCAGGAATGTAACGTGCATCATGTGACCAGCCACAGCTAAACAGACACTTAAAAGCTGTGAAGTAATGAAAAGCAGGCAATCAATGTTGATAGGAAAAAAAAAAAAATCTCAAAAAAGTTTTCATTTAGTCCATCATGCAGAGGAAACACTGATTTGCACATTCTATTATGTGAATTGGGAAAAGTAAGTGTTCATTCCATAAAATAATTCTTCTAAATTATTGTCTCAAATTCTAGCTGATATAATTTCCTATTCAAGTTTCCCCAAGCTGAGAAATTTTACCTTCTGTATAGACCAGACTTCAATTTCTAAATGAACATTCTAAATGTTGGATTTCCCTTGTTGTTGTTTAGCATGTTTATTACTTTATTAGCTTGGGTTGTTATGTTATTGTGTTAAGGGTGTTTGGTGAAAAACAGTTCTTTCCCATGGTTTCAATCTAGTGGTGACAAAGGACAGCATAAGGCTGTAAGAAACAGTCAGAAAAGAAAGGGAGATGGAACATTAAGGAATCAATGAGAGGTGTGTGGGTTCAGAGAGACCACATACACATAGCAACACAGCCCCTAAGAAACCATTATCAATTTGCAATCGTAAACATAGCTACATAATATGCTAAACCTACATTTGATGTTGCAGATTCCAAACTGAGTTTCTTGACTTTAATCACTATTCATATACGTACCCTGTAAGAGTGTTAGGTAAATAAAAGTATACTTCTATAAAGACAGAAAGATTTTGGGTAGAAAAGGAGCTTTAAGTTTTTCCAGGTACCTATTCCTACAGTATCCTACTTTAGAAGTTTAAATCAGAAACCTCTAGCAGGGCTCATAGTCCTTTTTATATTTTGTAATTTAATAAAAATGAGGCTCATGGGGGGAAAAATGATTAAAATCAGTATCAAATAAAACAACACAGTGATTAAAATCTCATTTTTGCAGGGTCTTGTCTTTCCTTGTCTTTAGATAACTAGAGTAATAGCTGCCTTTAGCAAAGTGGTAATAACCATTTCAGTACTAGAATTCCCAACAGCAGGAGCCGTGCCTTAACAAATGAATATGGAGATCTGAGCACAACCTTATTCAGATCTTAAAAAGCACATTGTAGGATGGTGAGAACATGGCTGCCAGGCTTCTTTTTTTTTTCTTTTTTTTTTTTTTTTTCCCCCCATGCTATTTTCCCCTCCCAGCTTCCCCCACCCCCAAAAACTGAAGGCAAATGAATGTAATTGGCACTAGAAATGATGAAATGTTCATTTCTAAGCCAGGACTGTCTCTGGGCTATATCCAGAGTTCTGTTTCTCAAACAAAGAATCCACCATTTCAGGGTGGAAAGCAGCAATAATTCCTGCCTTTACCATAATTATTTCTTCTTTCACTGGAAAAAAAATGTCATACTTCTGGTTTCTTAAATATTATCTGTGAAGAGAAAACCTGCCTGGCATTGACAGCCTCAAAATAATGATTTCTCTTCTATATTTTTATTTTTTATGTCACATAGATTTGCCAATTTTATCCATTAAATATTTGTAAAATGGACACGTCTAAAATGCTAAACATATGTAATAATGTTTTCATTCTAATTCAACCTGTTTGCTGCCTAAAGTTCAGGACATTAATGCACAGTGTGTAGAAGTTTATATACCCCAAGTGATCAGAGGGATGAGGTAGAAATAATTGATTGATGCAGTAAAAACATTGAAAAATATGTTATGTGTTGAGGTACAATTTCAGACATGGAAAAAAAGGCATGAGAGCCATACATGTGATGACCTGTGAAGCACTCAGATACTGTGATAATGGGCATTGCATGAGGATTCCAGACTATACATACTTACTCTCTGTCTCCAGAGAAAACAAAAAAAAACCACTTCTTTTTCTTTTTCATTGTGACCAAATTGCATGAAAGCTGAACTCTTGAAAAGATTTAAATTGAGCGAATATTGAGGCAGTTACAGATTTTGACCCTGCCTTCCTCCCTGCTGGTTTATGTTGGGATAAAAAAAGGGGCAAGGAAAAAAATTGCTGTAGATCAGCTGAAATCATATACTTCTATTTCTTTCACAGGGTGGAAATATGCTGCCTGCTTGAGCCTGCTTTGCGCCATAGTGAATTATGCTACCTTGCAGCCTCATCTGTTTATCCTACTTTAAGTGAAACCCTAATTTCACTGAGTACCTATCCTGCAATAGGCAAAAGACAAAACAGTCATAAAAGATTAGGTGCAATTAAAAAGTCACAATATAGAAACAAACAGTAAATATAAGCAGACTCCTCTGGTAGACAGAAATTAAACTTACAAGAAAAAAGATATAGTCACCATTAGAGACCTGGTATTCTCTAAAAGCTACCAGGCAGTGATACTGAAAATGGTGCCCCTTTTCCTTCTATTTAGAATAGGCATTATCTTTAGAATCTCACAAATTGTGCCAATAACTTCTGTACACCACAAGATTTATTTTTTAAAAGAGCCTCATCCACTCAGGGAAGTAAGGCCAGACTCGACGCTTTGCTGATGGCTTTCCACTCCATGCGCAGCTGGCTGAGTGCATGCAGATGGGATCCATCACCATACAGTTTTACTGTTGGAGCTGGGAGAGGCAGACAGACAGTTATAAGTGGCCAGTGACAAAGAATATCCTCTCTCTTTACTCTTTCAAGATAAAGGCAAAAGTTTTCTTCTTTCAGCCAGCCGTGGTTTTGATTAGCAATCTTAAATTATAAAAACAGTCAAGAAGACTATCCACTGTATGCTGCTGTCACTTGACTGGGAGTGCAAGCAAAGAGTTGCCACAGCACTAATATTGAGACCCACAGTAATCTGTGGATGGCTAAATGAGTACAAATTTTTGGGAAAAAAAAAAAAAATCCTGACAAACAGTATCAGCAGTAGTATTGAGAAGGAATCAAAAGCATGGGCTCTTCATGGAAGTGGGAGCAGAGGGAGCGGGATCAGGGGAATCAGAACATGGTGACAGAGAGGAAATGTGTAGTATGGAGTCACAGGCAGGGGACTTCTGGGAGGGAGAACTCCTGAAGTAGACTTCCCTTCATATTACCCACACTCTAATCTACACAGGAGGAAAGGGGCACAGAGACATGTTGGGTTTGTTTCAATTTTTTCAAAGATAACCCCCAGGTTATACATCTGAAAATGAGCACTGTAGAAAATGGATTGTCTTTAAAAGATTTATGTTTAATTCTGCTGTGTGCAATGTCTACAATCAAGACAGACTTCAAACAATAGATCCTCTCACCAATCCTCTTTCAGCAGAAACTCTAACATGGCGTTCCAGTTTTGGGAATATCTGTTATGCATGAACAAGTAAACTAGGGCTGTGATTAGTTGCACCTCCTCTTTGAGTATCCTCAAGGAGTGCAGTGCTGCTGCATATTTAAAAATATGTGGCACATTTTTAAAAGTTATATTGACATGCATAGATGAGAAATTATCATCAGAGTATTTTAGCTCTGTGAACTGATTTCTGATGAAAATGATTTATTATTATAATAAAGAGAAGCATTAGAAAATGATACACATTCACATCTTAATTAAAAAAAACCCAAAAAAACAAGAAAAAAATTTTGCATTATTTTATTTGAGAACAAATATTTGATCCTACCATCACAGCGGCAGTCTGTTGCAAAGCACAGAGTACTGCATAGTTACATAGGATGCCTCAATTGCCTTGGCTGTGAGACCCTGCTCTGCCTGCCCCATGGGGAGTCTCTGCAGCCCCCAGGGAGCCCCCAGCCCTGAAAGTGAGTTTGGGCAGGGACTGACAGCCCCAGGCTGACTTGAGATGGAACACCAGGGCCACTGAGTAGGGTGAGTCAGGAGCCCTCAGGGGAGGCTGGTCAGGTGCATTGTTTGTGCCATCAAGGCCCTGGTACTATGTGTCTTTGGGCTTCCCACTTCACTTTCCATCAGTGTCTTTCTCCCAATGTTTGATGGTTCTGCGGAACCAAGGTGGCATCAACAACAGAGATCATCAGCCTGATCCTTAGCAAGATGGCATTCACTCAAGTGGGATGAGCTGTGAATCTTTACATCAACAGTAGAGTTGATCTATCCATGGTTCATACATTTGAGTGCTTATATGCACAATTTTAATATAGTACTAAGACATACTTTGAACTGAGTGCGGGTTTCTGCCAGCAAACCAAGCATGAGGAGCATGTCTGTATCCTAGGTCTAACAGAGTGGGCTGAGACACTGTCCTCGCTTAGACTGTTTTATCATAGAATCATAGAATCATTTAGGTTGGAAAAGACCTTTAAGATCATCGAGTCCAACCGTCAACCATGCCCACTAAACCATGTCCTGAAGTGCCTTGTCTACATGCTTTTTGGATACCTCCAGGGATGGTGATGCAACCACTTCCCTGGGCAGCCTGTTCCAATGCCTGACAACCCTTTCAGTAAAGAAATGTTTCCTAATATCCTATCTAAACCTCCCCTGGTGCAACTTGAGGCCATTTCATCTCGTCCTATCTCCAGCCACCTGACAGAAGAGACTAGCACCCACCTCACTACAGCCTCCTTTCAGGTAGCTGTAGAGAGCAAAATGTCCAATTTGGGAGCAACAACAGAGGTGTGGATGGGAACTAAATACTGCATACCTTACTGCAATCCCTTTCATATCTTACAGCTCAAATGTACACCCATGTAGCATCCCCCTACCATTTCAACACACCTTATTTCTTTCCTATCCTTTCAGTCCCATCTTTTCTGTCCCTGCTGTACTCACTGTAAGCTGTCATATTTTTTGTACGCATATGGACAAAACAAGTTTTTAATGTCAGACATCAAATAACATGTCTCTAATGACATCAGTAGGAAAATTGTATTGCTGATCAGTATTTTACTCCAGCTCTGTGAGGCAGCTCTGTCAGCATGCTGATGGTTATAAAATGCTTTAGTTGTGAGATACCAGTCAGAAATGCAAATACACTCTTGATCTCCTGGTAACCAAGTAGCACCCCTACTGTACACCAGTTCATTTTTTGCATATTGTAATGATTCTGCTGTACCCTGGCATACATTTGTGTAAATCATATCTGTTAACAAGGCTTTTCAATTTTAATTATTAATATTTTAAGCTACTAGCATAAATAAATCACACAGATTTTTACAAGCCACTTCTTTAAAAGCTATGGATAAGCTCTTTCACCATGAGATGGTCACTCTTCTCTTACTGTGTTTCAGTAATAACTTTCCTTGTCATTGCTTTTGGCTTTTATTAACACATTTGATTTGTATGAATTTTGGTGCTGAAATACAGAGTAATATTTTATATTAAAAAAGCTATGACTACTTTAGCATAAAGGTATGAGTCACTGGGATTGAATTCTTCTATTCTGAATAAAAAAAAGCTGTATCACAGTAGGTGGATGAAAAACATCAATCACATGAGGAGACAAAGATTTCTGAAATGCCACCTTAAGAGTATTGGTTTCACAACAAACTTACCCCACAGGACAAGGTATTAATCAGTACTTGGTTGGTAACATCAGTTAGTGCTTCAGCCCTCCTTGGAAAGTAATTGCAGTCCTCAGTGTAATAAACAGGCTAGAAGATTTAAGGAGCTGAATTCTGAAAAGCAGTTCATGAAAAATTAATTTCCTTAATTTTTAATTTTTATGTTCTAGGAAACCCGCTGACATGAGAACTTTTTCTGTTTCTTCTTTTTTCTGTCTCTGCCGCTCTCTTCCCCACCCCCCTTTTATTTTTCTTTATTTTTTATTTCTTTTGTTAAGAAAGTAGTCAGGGCTGCCAGGCCCCAGGAAAAAACAGACAGAACTAACCCTTTCCTGCCTTACCTCACACCCATAATCACAGTGTAAGAACTGATGTATAAGGGAGTAACAACACTGTGTCAGTGACTTAAGGCCTGAGAATAGATATTATCAAGGAATTCTTTGATGACAGTTGTACTGTTAGACTGGATTATTACATCCAGAAAGAGAGGCATAAAATGCAATTAGATGCTGAGTCCATTGGAAAGCAATGAAAGTTAGTTGCCTGTCTGAATTCTGTTCCTTTGAACATTGGCCTCAAGCTCTCTAAAAGAGGATGTTGTCTTTGATTTGTGTTTGTAAAATGAGTTGCAGTACAGCAGATCAGTAAGTGGCCAGGCAGATTGGGCAGAAAGATGTAGAAGCCAGAAATGTACCCCCTTTGCTAGAAAAAAAATGCAGACTGTTCCTGTCTAAATGAGGCAAGTTTTAAAAAAGTAGTTGTATACAAGTGTTTCAAAGGAGTGCAAAAAAGCAAATAAAAAAAAATCCAGCCTCTGCCTTTCTGTTGGAGGAGACCAGTAACAGAGGAATGTGACAGTCGCTGTGCAGAGCCCTGGGTACGCCCAGGAGAAGCTGCTGTTTAAAACTGCAACATTTAAAACTGGGAGGATGTGGTGGGCTGACCCCAGCTGGATGCCAGGTGACCACCAAGCCGCTCTGTCACTCCCCCTCCCCAGCAGGATGGGGGGGGTGGGCGGGAAATGACGTGGAAACAACTCATGGGTCAAGATAAAGGAAGTTTACAAAGCAAAAGGAAAGGCTGTGCATGGAAGCAAAGGAAAACAAAAGATTTACTCTCTACTTCCTATCAGCAGGCAATGTCCAGCCACTTCCTGGGAAGCGGGGCTTCAGTATGCATACTGGTTGCTCCAAAAGACAAATATAAATAACAAATGCCCCTCTCCTCCTCCCTTTACTTAGCTTTTATTGCACAGCTGACATCACATGGTCTGGAATATCCCTTTGGTCACTTTGGGTCAGCTGTCCTGGCTGTGTCCCCTCCCAAGATCTCGCCCACCCCCCGCCTACCGGTGAGGGGGGCAAATGTTGGAAAAAGCCTTGATGCTGTGCGAGCACTGCTCAGCGGTGGCCAAAACACTGGTGTGTTATCAACACCTTTCTACCTACCAATACAGAGCACAGCACTAGGAGGGGTGCTATGGGGAGAATTAACTCCATTTCAGCCAGACTCAATACAGAAGGAGAGAAGGGCACAGGGACAACAGCACATGCGTATCTGCACACACCATCTGGGATGGAACTGATAGCAGCCACTACAACCTTGGCACAACCAAATCCCTTTGCAGATACTCTCCTTGATTCTTCTTTCCCAGTACAGAATAAGCAACTGAGTAAGCAGTAAGTAACAGGAAAGGAAGAGAAGAATAAACAGTCATGTTTCATCTGCCACATCCTCATAATCAGAAATGCCTGACTTGAGCTGTTTGCACCCAACAGGAATTTAATGAATGGTAAGGAGCCACTGGAACAGGGCAGCTCAGCTGTGTTTCCATCTGTGTCTAGGATTTATTCTTTAGCCTTAAATAATCAATATTATTAATGCTAAGCATGGGTATGATAATATCTAAAACTAATAATACATTTTTGTCATACACAACACACAGCTGTCACCCCACTTGTGAAGGCTGACATGATATAGAACACATTCTGGCTGTGTTGCCTCCATGTAAGTGTGACAAAATACTTGCACCACCTGTTTTGCAAACATCTAACTATAGCTAGAAATTGTAATGACAGGGGATGGGAGAAAGAAGGTAATGCATATTTAAGAATTACAACACAGTGCTTACTCTTACAGAAATTATTGTTGCTTACTAGCCACAGAAAGAAATATACCTGTAAAACGGAACCTGCCAGATAAAAACACTGCGTGGGTCCTCTACTACAAAGTGGTCACTGAAATAATTTCCTGACTTCCAGGAGGATGATTGGGATGGAAATCAGCCAAGCTGGAAAGCCTATTTGAATGACACAAAGGAAATGAGTCCTAATTTTTGTGGTCCATAAGAAGTTGGGTTTTTTGTTTTTTCATACCTACCCAAAAATTACTCATTTGGTAGTACAGCCTCAATAAACTGCATGTTTCCCATCAATAATTCTTCATGTATTTAATCAAGGGGTTTATATCTGTTCTAAAAAGTGCAGAATATGGAATAAGAAAACTTTTCTTTATTCTTCAATAAGCTTCACAGGACTACATTTTCTAGAAATATGAGTTGGCCCTCCTGTAACACTAACATCCAGTTATACAAGGCTGCTGAGATATCTAGGTATCAGTCAGCCACTTAAGATCCTACCAAACAGAAGGAAGACTTCTTCATCACTGGAAACTCTTGACAGCACTATAAATTTCCTGCTGAGGTATATCTGGAAGCTGGGAAAAGACAGTAAGTCCAGAATCCCTAATGAGGCATTTTGT
Source organism: Buteo buteo (assembly GCF_964188355.1). NCBI lineage: Eukaryota > Metazoa > Chordata > Aves > Accipitriformes > Accipitridae > Buteo > Buteo buteo. The sequence goes on from NC_134204.1 coordinate 40,375,273, forward strand.
AGTTTCATACAAACTAAAAATAGCTCGGCTTTACACTATCATGATTGATCCCTTCAGTCCTAGCAAAACATGTTTTTTAGTATTCTAGGAGAGATTCTCATAGCTGTTGCATAGAAATATTGGCTTTTGTACTATGACATACATGTTGTTCAATCTACAAGTCTTAGATGAAAATTAAATGGGAAAAATTATTTTTCTTGGACCTTCCACCATTTCCTGGAAAGCAAACAAAGAAACAAACAACAAAAAACAAATGAAAAATTATGCCTGAAGTTTCATAATTTCACTTCATATTCCTTTCTTTTATTGACTCATCCAGTATTTTTCTTCCTGCCTTCATAATAAATCCATTTATATTTTGGTGATAATGATCAAGACAAATACAAGCTAAAATTAGAAAGAAATGTGTGATATATACTGCTAAGAAGTAGTAAATGGAAATACACCATTTAGAAATACACCAATGGAAGTACACCACCAAAAATAAGACCACAAGTTTCACAATGAAAAGTTCAAGTCAGGGTTCAAGGCCTTCCAGTTTTGAAGAAATGTCCATTAGGTAAGAACTGCTTCAGTGTAAAAGGGCAGAGTTTCCTGGAGAATCTTGAATGGCTGTCTGGTTTAATCCTGGCACTTTCTAAAGAGTGCTTTAGAATATAGATATATTTCTATCTTTCTTTTCTCAACAGGTGAAATTTTCTCAATGGAGAACTTTGTGCAGCTATATTTTTATGAGTTTTCAAAGCAGTGGACTGCAGTTAAATATGAGTTAAGGGAAAAAAGAGCAACTGGAAAACCTTTGGAGAAGGTTGCTGTTGAATTTCCCTTAAAATCTAAATGACTCCAAAAAAAACCTGCTTACATCACCATAGTAATGACGAAAATGGAAATAAGTTCCATTCGTCTAGTTGGACAGTGAGTCAAAAGTGGCAAAAAGCCACGAAATCTGCTTCTGAAAAGCCCTGCGTAGAAACAGATACAACCATAAACACACCATAGGTGGTATTCTGCCAGCCTACACCCTTCTTGGAAATTCTGTAAGTCCCAGGTTGTTCATGTTTACACACTCCCTATTTTCATTGTACTTGCAATAAAGAATAGTTTGTTAATGTGACATACTACTGTTGTGTCATTTAAAACATTTGTATTCCACCACTTGTAAATTTTAAAATATTTTCCTTTTCTGTCGATTTTCATGTGTTTGGGAATGCTCCATATATTTTTTTGTTTTTCTTTTTCTCTTTTTTGAGGGGTCAGAACAAGTGATATTTGGCTGCTCTTGAGCTAAGAGAGAATAACAAGTATATATTCTATTCAAAGAATTAGTTCATCCACACTTCAAGCAAAGTTTTATAAATGGCTGAGGGAGACAACTATGAATTAGGCACAGTGATCGTGTTTTGTTTGCACACATGCAAGTAGCCTTGCTTCATGCAACATGCACAAACCATTGTGTCAGCCAAATTAAATCATCTTGGAAATTGCTTGTTTCTTGTGGTCCTCTGACCACTCTTACATCTTGAAATTGTGCTTTCTATTGCCCTCATCAAGCCTATCCTACTCAGAAATCCTACTGTCTTAACCCACCTGTAATGCCAGTAACTATTCTGTTGTCCAACATGCCCACACCTCACAGCTGTGATGGACTAAAAGGGTGTATTTGGATATAAAGATAGCTTAATGAAACTGCCAGTCAAGGCTCATGCCAATGCATTTGGAATGATGTTAGATGGAGCATCAGCTAAGGCTATGGCCAGACAATCCCTGCAGAAGTGGCTATGGCGATTAGCAATCATTACTGACCCCAGTTCAGTTGTTAATGTTGGTTGCATCCCTCCTGTAGTTTGTACCTCTGCCTTCAAAGAAATCCTGGAGGATCATGTAAGTGCTCCTTTTTTGAATCTGTAACAACTGAACACATCTTGCTCACAAGAGTTCATATTTCATTGACATTCACTTCAGCCCACATAAAATGAAATGAGGGATTTCCATCTTTCTTTAAAAATCTCACTGCTACTGTTTCCAGCATTTTTCTTTACCTTTTTCTAAGGTTTGCTGACTATGTGGTAATGCAAAAGCAAGCACACAGACATGTAGTGCTTTTGTCCTCATAGGACCTGTAGATTCTTCTGTACATAGAAACACATGAACACTGTGTTTAAGTCTCTTAAAGCCTACCCAACTGTCTCTCTGCACCTGGATCACAAGACCTTAACCTTTCTCATAATATTATTATTAATTTTGTGCCTGAAGCTGACAGTGTTGTCAGTAGTGAATAACGTACACTTACTGATAAATCACCATAGTAATGGAGTCTATAATGTAGCTGCAGTTACATGTCACACTGTTTTATTATACATTTACAGTGGGACCTTGAGCATACCTTTGTTTATATGGTAGAAAGTCATATTTACTGTTTGTGTTCATGGTTGAAGCACTCAGCTTCTCTACGTATTGGTCCACTGGACTGCAAACCTGAATTATTCTCAAAGTACTCCATCAAACAGAAATATCCCTCAGGCACCATTGCACTTTATAAGGAACATTTTTACTTTGTTCTTGGCAGTGAACTGTGTAACTCGTGAATAAATGGTGACAGGTGGTTTTATTTATTTATTTATCTATTTTTGCTGTTGACATGAGACTACCCTGAGACCTTTCTAACTTTAACTTATTTCTGCTTCTGGATAGGAAAACTTACTAAGATTTGCTCTGTCTATGGTGATTATACAGGCCCATGTCTATCAGACAGGCTTATCTGAAAGACAATTTTGGCAAGAAATACTGACACTAAGTTTCTATTCTCAGTCCACAATATTGCAGAGGTACCTAAAAGTGTTTAGCATTCTTAAGTATTTGTTTTTAGGAACAGATAATTTTCCCTATTCATCACTGGGTGCTGGGAGTATGCACTCAAGTTTTTTTTAGTTTTCACTGCATTTGAAAGATGAATGAGTCTTTGATGGAGGAAAAAGAGGAAAGAATTAGTTGAAGATGTTTTTCAGGTCTGCTAATTAAATGCCCGTTGGATATTGTTATCTATGGGTGTACATCTGTGAGGAATAAAACCCTTCACATCATTCTTCTATGCAACTGAACTGTTGTGAATCCGAAGAGCAAGCTTACGACCTTCTCTAAACAGTGATGTAAATGCTGTTGTTAGGCTAGCAAAAATCACATATTCAGGACCAAAAGGTTTTGACTATATTAGATTTTAATTAACCATGTCTCCTAACAAGAATAACTCTTTCCTGTTATAGTGCGCTATAAGAGTTGCATAAGATGAGATCTGAAAGGAGAGCATAAGCTCGATATTTCCTGCTGTGGAAAAGCACCATGCTGTAGAGCCCTCTGCTGTTCAGCTGTTTAGCCATGCTGGTGGCATGCAGTGGCAAGCTCTGAGGGATGATTTTTGGTGGCTCAACAGAATTAGCATGGAAAAGAGGAAGGAAGACATTGTGAGACAGTGATGGTCTAACAGGCACACTGTGAGACTAATGAAGTTATGTGATTTAAGTCTTCAAAAGCTTAGGAAAAACAAGATACTATAGGAAAAAATGGAAAAGGTATGAAAGAAAAACATTTTATTCTTTACAGTGTATTAATACATAAAAGAGACAGTTGACTTTATAACAAGAATTTGGAAATAGAAGAGTCAGCTATGGCAAAATGTTTTTCCCCTAACCTGTATATTTTATGTAGTAGAATAAATAATGAGGAAAAGTTTCACAGCCAACTAGTATTTCAAAAAAGGTGAAAGTATATTTGTGTATGTTTATGCACGTTTGTAAAAATACTAACTCTGAAAAAATCCTTTTTTAGGCCATTTCAAAGAGAAAAAATCAGTCCCCAAATAACATTGCATGTTATCTTAAAATGTTGCAACATTTTAACTTGTGGCTTAAAGGAAATATAACATTTTAAACCAAAGTATTGATTTGAAATGAAAAATAAAATGTCTAAACATTATTTTAGACTTTTCTCACTTCAGTTGTTTGACTGATCTCATCTCATTGAAAGTCCCCATAAGTATATAAAAATTTAAACAAAATTAAAAACTACCTTGGTCACAATTTGTTGTGAAACATATTACACTTGCTGACCACTCACAACACAGGGGTCACTTAGGTAAACAATAATGCAGTACAATGTATAATGAAAATAAATGTGATGGAGCCTGTTTCAGACTATAATGAACACTACATTTCATACTTATTTGAGGTCATCGACACTGAAAAGAATAAGAAACTCAATCCTGATTTTGTAAATTCATGTTTGTATCCCTTGCAGATCTGAGAGATCACAGTGAACAGATGTGTACGTGGGAGACAAACCTGGTAGCTTTTTGGGCTATGTAAAATGTACATTTTCTCTGAAGTTTTGTAAATGCAAATTTAATTTAAGTATTGTCCTGCTTAGTATTCCTTTGCACAGCTTTCATCATAAGAGTCTTTAAAAGTTAGAAAATGCTTACTTAGAAACAGTTGCAAGACTTTCCACTCTTGCTTCATGTTTCTTGTAGCTAACTTAATGGCATTGTATATGACAGATGTTTCACCTCTGCCTCATATAGCCGTGCAACAAAACCTATCATTTTTTGTTTATCAGGTCAGAAAATTATCCTCTCTTAGATTTCAGCTACCAAACACAGTTTTCTTTTGTGTCTAGTTCCCGGTACCTTCAGAATCTCTCAGCAACACCAACCTTCAGATCTTTCAAAGTGGATTCATTTTCCCCAAAAGGATACTTTCCCACAGTGTCTTAACTGATTTCATCAAAGTGTCTCTGATGAGTTACTTCTCCTGAATGAATGTCATGGTGGAGAGGACCTCAATGGACAGCTCAGTCGCTTCATTGAATCCATTTTGATTGCCATATGAAACGTCAACTAATTTCAAGACTTTTGCTTGCAATCACTGATCATCCATGTCAGAAAGCCTTAATTTAGCTTTTAATTCAGCTATTTTACTTAAAACTAGACCAGCCAGGTTCCTTTCATTACCAGGAAGAAACATCTGCACAAGTGCTTCAGTTGCTTTCCTTCAACAGTTTCAGAATTGAAGCACAGAGGTCCAATTAAACCCTGTCACCACTGTAGCACAAGAGTAACCAGAGTTTGAAGTTCAGGCTACATGTTTCTGAATTCAGTGAACACTGCTCACGTATCTGCAGACATCACACCTCTCCAAAAACAATCTTCACAGTACTGAAGGCTTCAGAAAATGTTCTGCTTAAAAGGTTCAGCTCCTTGATCCACATAAGAAAATGACTCTGAGGAAAGTACTGCTTGATCTTTAACAGGACATGCTATTGTAACTACCATCCAGATCTCTCTTCCTACCAGAAGCAAAATTATTCTGTTCCACTTGAATTTTGGTAGTCCCATAAAGGAGGCACTAAACATGTTTTAGTGCTTTGACTCAGTATGTTAACATTGTACCTGAGAGCCACCATGCTATATTGAGGATCAAGGCACACCATAAGTACCATTAATGTCTTGCCTTCCAACAGACAGAAAATCTGTTTTCACAAGTGTTCTCTAGATTCATATGATTCAGGGGTACCTGATGCACTAGTTCATTATCGCATTTCTGTTCTTTACTCTGACATAATCTGTATTTGCTGGAACACATAGCTTAAAACACTTCTGATCAGCTGTATTTTAACTTGCAACAAGTGAGGGAGGAGCACATGGTTCCATATATTATGTGTGGAGGTATGTGTTTCAAATTACATTATTTCACTGTTATATAAGCATTCTGAATGATGTAGTGATGAAAATGTCTTTAAACCTGAAAGATAACTAAATATGATGGATATTTCCTTCAGGTTTATTTTTTGGTCTTTTATTCTCAAATAGAGAAAAGATTGATTATGTTTCTGAGGACCATACTCTCACCTAGAATAAATCATTAGAGCACTATTGCTTTCAATTTAGGTATGCAGTTTACACTACATGAAAAGCTGGGTACACATTAAAAAAAAACAAAACAAAAACTCAAAAGCAACACAGGAAGAACTCAAGAAAATCGACAAGAAGAAAGACATATTAATCTGTCAATAAAGCAGTTATAGTATTTTATAAGAACAGCTGCTGTGGTTTTCATTTCATGAAAAATATCAGTGTTGCAAATTTGCCTTATATTCCTCATCACAGCAAATGTGAAGTCATGCTTTTTATTAATGTACAAATCCCACCTCTCTCTAAACAAAGAAACAAAAACATGATGGGAGAAAGACTTGTAGACATCATTCTATAAAAAGGAAGGAGGAATGAGAAGAAAAAAATAATAATAAAAAAATCCATCATTTTGCCAGAAGAGATTTCTTTTGCAAGAAACCAGATTCAGATCTAGTTAATTGGCTGCATAAGAATGCTCAACACTCTCATTTTAGACACATATTACGATCTTAGCTATGATGAAATATGCTGTTGGATTGCCTGCTTAATCTTCCTTATCAAAACCTCGACCAAGGACTCTTATCTCTGTCTCAAACCTCAGAGATAAAGCCTAAATAATGAAAACTGCTAGGGCCAAAACAAATACTATTTTGAGGGTCAACATATTTTCTTCCCAGATGTGGTCCCAATTATTATAAGTCAAACAAGGAGTGGAAACTGGATCCTACAAAGAAAGATTTCCTGCTGTGAGAGTAGACACCACACTGCTATTCTTTGATAAAGTGAGAGTAATCCATGACCACAAAATACATTCTATGGCAGTTGGCACTCTTAATAATCAAACAACCCTGAATAATAGCAGCTAAAAAGCCAAGGAGACCACGATACTTGACTGCATGCTGTGGGTCATGACATGAGAAGATCAAATACGTATTTAGATAAACTGGGTCCAAATGACTAACTGTTGAGTTGTCTGGGGACCTTCAGCTGTGATGACCAAATCACACAGTGGCTTTGTTACTTTGGCATTGTGAAGTTCTTCATTCATTGTGTCCTCCTGATTTCCATATGAAATACAATTAGTTTAAGTAAAAGGATGTTTCCTCCTTCCCTGTCACTGGTTTACATATTCCTTAGCCTCTGACAATCAGTATCTTGCTTGCCACTGGTAATAATAGGGATTTTGCAGCCCAATTTTGGATTCCGGCTATACCTTTAAAGACCAATGTCTTTAATTATGGTAACTCTGGGCTTGAGCAACTGTACTGAGAATCTCTGAAGGTCTACTTTGGCCACCAAATCCTCTCCAACTTACAATAATGCAGAATGAAGATACTCACGAGAATTTGGGGTCCACAGTGGCGAGAGTGACTGTCATTGAGAACAAAATGAAAACTATGTTTAGATTTTCAAATTGTGAAAGCAATGTGGAAATCAATAAGCCATAGGTACTTCATATTTAAATAGTTCTTTCTCTTGACAGAAATGCATATAAATAGACTTTTCCCATTTGTTAGGCTCTAAAACCTGTTTGTCTTTGGTAGTTCATAGCAGTTGTGAATTATTGCATTCTCAAAAGGCCTCTTTAAAATAAATTCATGGCTGATTTGTCTCCTGTTCCATCTTTACTTCTTTTTATACGGTTCTATTAATCTTTGTCCATATGTCATTTTAGAATTGAGTAAAGTATTGTTGAGTAATTTAGTTCTTTGAAGGCACCTATTTTGTCACATACAGAAATTAATTTTTAAAAAATAAAAAGTTTTATGACATCTCCAGGAAATTTTTAATTATTTCCCTTTAATGGCAGACATTTTTCATTCCATTAAATCAGAGGTGTTATCTTGATTAATGGCTATTCCATACTGGATTTTACAAGTAAATTCTCTCCCTGAAAACATGATGCGAATATTTCATGAGAAATCTCAAAAATAGCTAATTTTTTTAATGTGAAGATTGGTAGTGGTAAAGATTGTACAGTTCATTGATTATGGCTCCAAAGATTTCAAGTGTTATTGAAAGGACATTTTGTCTATGAGACCACAGGTATGTCAAAAAGATGGTTCTCATTTACTAGACAGTTGTTTTGTGTTACTTGCATTGATTAGTCCACTGTTAACAGAGACCAAGGGAAAACATTTAAATGAGGCAATATGAAGCTATATAGCTTCTGAGAACATAACAACTTCATGGGTCCACCACTGTGTTTTGATTCCATGTACTGCTTTAAGTGGAATGCACTCAGTGCCTTACTGAAGGGGCATTTTCATAGTAGCAGATATTGGGGATCACGCTTGGAGTTGGCATTCTCTCATTCCATATGGATATGGATACACACAGACAAACTGTTCAATGATTTAGTTCTGCTTAAGAAGTTAAAATTGTATTTCAAAATTAATTGAATAGTTTTAAATCATCCAGTGACTTACCAACTCAATGGACTGTACGTAAGTAGTAGTAGTATCTAAATACTTTGAAAATGAAATAATGGCAAGTGATTTTACTTAATTGTTCTTTACTATAACTTTCACCCTATGACATTAAACATATGCTCTTTTTGAAAATAGTCATTAACCTTTCACATGATGTATAACTAGCTTTATCACTCCGGAAAAAAAATTCCACTTTGAGTTCTGAAAAGAAGATCTACTGGGAGACACACAAATGGTAAACCACACCGAAGGACACAAAAAGGCCCATAAAACATCAGTAGGGTTATAAAGGTCTATGGATTTTAATTGCTGTGTGCCATTGGGCCTTTACAAAGCAATCAAGCAGGCAATCTCCGAAGACAGCCCTGCCATAATACATTTAACAATAGAGTTCTCACCCCATCAGCAGACTAGGGTTTATGAAGGTCCCAATAGCAATTAATGACCTTGTACATTGAGAGAAAAAGACAAAATTACTTAAATTAACCACCCTTTTTGGATACATAACTTAAGTGTCAGAAAGTGTAATTTCAAGACAAGGAATGTAAAAGTTTTGATTGATCATAGACGAAAAACATCCTTATCAATCTGATATTCCTGTCTGTAGATTCTTTAAGGTACAAAAAGGTACAGAAATTTCTGAGACTGTGTAGGGGATGTTCTGAAAAATACAGTGTAATGCTAGTGCATGGAGGATTTTGGTTTGGGTGGCATGTTATAATATTCTAACTACATAACTTCATTCTTCTCAAGAAGCTAGAAAATTCTGTATTTCTGCTATTGAGGTTGAATTAAAATTGTAAATGTACAATAGTAGCAATAAACTGGGTTACATAGATAATATTGTGAATCTTGAGCAATAATACGATGAAATTTATTTTTTTTTATTATATATTTACCTTGTTGTTACAAGTGTTTTTAAACACAAATTAAATTGTACAAGGCCAAAAATTCAGTGGTTGTGGTCAACATGCAAAATAGTAAGCAACGCATGAAGATAGCCACTACAGTCTGTACAGTATATAGTATATATATACATTATATATACATATACAGTATATATAGTAACTTTTACATGGATTTTGATTAAGTGAACATTTAAAAGTTTTTACACTCTATCAGATGAAAATGTAATGATATTTTTCTTCCAATGTGAGAGGAGCATTATTTTGTTCCTGAGATATTAGATCTCTGTGAACAAGGGGCAACTATTTAATCATTTTTGTAATTACTATTTTTATTATATGGGAAATAATCCAGACATATATAGCTAACTAAATAATCTACTTCATTCCTCTAATTTTCTTCTTCATTTTAAAGAACTTACTGTTCGTTATAATAAAGCCTCAGGACATAACCCATGTAAGGATGGCTATAAAATTAATAATTTTTCTGGGGTTTCCATTTACAATCTGATTTAATCCTTGTCTCTTGAACTCATTTCTACCAAGCTTGAATACATAAAGAATCATTCTGCTATTATGGAACTACTATAATGTTATTTTTAAAGGTAGGTGATCCATTTGGTAAATAATGTGAATTATGCCCAAAAAATGCAAGAAAAATGTTTGTTGTCCAGGTGAAGAAAGTACATACACAAATGTCATATCTGTGCTTAGCTGACAAAAAGAACTGCACTTGCAGAGAGTTAGGATACATGACGTCACACTGGCAGTATTGCAGGAAGACTTCATTCTGTACATGCTGCCACTTTTTCAGTCCACTTTGGAAAGCACCGATCTTTCTGTCCCTATTCCTGTCTGGTTGTAAGCAGATGTAAATATAGCTGGATAGTTAGAACATTAAAAAAAGGAATGAAACAAATCTGAGTCTAAATAGTCTATTTCTTCTCCATGCATTCTTTTCACTAGTATGCATAGTTTCACTAGTATACAACTTTTGAGAGCAAAAGAGATTTGACCAGGGAATATTTGGACTCTAATATTTTACTGATCGTATTTTTTTTATTTTTTCCTGTGTTACTCTTCCCCTGTGAAAGGGCAATCTAGCTCCATTACTGAATACCTTTTATTTTAAATTGAAAGAGCAAACTATATTGCAGCCTTCAAGACTTTTCTTCTATCTGTAGCTGGTAGGAGAGATGTGTCTCAGAACAGACTGCGTATGGCTAATGATAAACTTGCTCATTTAAAATCTGTTCAAGAATGTGGGGAAAATACATCTGTCCTTTTCTCACACATACACTCAGTTATAATAAAAACAACTAGTATATGTTTGTAGAGTAAAATGTGTGTGCTTTGGGAGTTCAAAATAACACAACCTATAACTGTTTTCTTGAATAAATTCATGTTGGCCTCCACCTTTTCTAAGACTGTGGTAGCTCAGGACTTCTAATCAAAGTCTGGAGTCGGGAAAAGAAACATCAAATAAACCCTGATTGGGATACAGTAGAAGAAAAAATGTGGGAAATATGGGGAAGAGCAGATCTTCAGTAAAAAAAGTGTCATGACTTTGTATTTTTCTCTGAAAACTAAGGTTGGGCTAAGATTGCAATTCTAGCATTGGGCTTAACCCATACTTGCAGCTATTTGCCCTGTAGTCACACCACAAGGAATGAAACCTTTGTATAGCTGTTGCCCTGAGCTGGCGCTTGGGCTTTCTAAGGGTGAAAATACGTGCTAATGTGGGTACTGCTGTAGACCTGGTTGTCTTTCATGGGTTATCATGGCTATTTCTAGGCAGTGAATTCAGGGGTCTCTCTGCCATTGCACAGAACCAATGCAGAAAAAAATATAGAACAGCCTGGAAAAAATATCTTTGCAGGGAAAAAAAAAAAGAAGGAACAGAGTTCATTAACCTCAGCAATGACAACAAGGATTAGAAAGGAGATTGGTGCAAACAATAAAACTTATGAAGTGTTATATCTGTAAAATGGTGAACACCTTGGATTGAAGACACTGGCAAGAGAAGAAGAGTGAACACAGATAAATTGAATATATAAAAAACTCATTTCTGACTTTTGGGGAGAACAGATAATACTGTGGTGAAATACTTTTCACCTTGTGGTGAAAAACAAGCTGAACAGGGAGTCTTCTATGTTTGGTTGACAAAGGTCTTTCAACAGAATACTAAGCTGAAGAAAACCAAGGGATGGAAAACATTTTGCAAATGGATTGAAAATATATGCTGGAAAGAAAAAGAAAATGTATGAAGAAGAGAGCTGGAAAAAAGAATACAGAAATACTTTAAAGGAAACATTCAAAGGGGAAGGTTGAATTATGGAGATAAAAATTATTTTTAAGGGGCATCTTTTCTTTTGGGCCAAACTGGAAGTAAAACTCCATTACTATGTTACTTTTTTGCTGAAAAGTATATAAATTCAAAGCTAAGAAGTCAACTGACACAGAAGATATTTTTTTAAACATCTTTTACAGTATTTTTAATAAAACTCCTTCTCTTATGGAAAGAAAAAAGGAACAAACAGTTACAGCATACTGCCTTCATGGCAGACTCTGATAACACAGTTTAATTTAATTGTTAATACAGGATTTAAGGGAGTTTTCCATCCCTCAACTTTAGATACTAATCTATGCTAGTTAAATTAGCTGGCTAGATTCACAAGGCTGCTTCTTGAGTTGAAGAGAGAGGTTTCTCCAGAGAGCCACCCACAGCAGGAGATAGCTCAGGCTCTCTCTCTGGCCTCTGTCTGCAGGTGGTTCTGTGTTTCCACTGACTATAGAAAGGAGCTTCTCTAGCTATATATTGGGCAATATGAACACCCCTTTTTTTAAACATTCTATTCACTTCCTGTAGTTGAAAGTTTACTTCAGTGTTATGGTCTTGAGGAATTTAATTTTTTAATTTAGTCATTGTTTATTTAGATATCAACTCTGAAAAATGCTTACATGTATTTAATGTTACTAAAGGTTCTTTAAACATCCCCAGTGAACAAATGGCTGGTAATCTGCTGATTACTGAGTTTATGCATTCCTTAGATCTCTAAGCTCTCGGAAAGGGCTGCATATGTGTCTGAAATTACAGGGCTCTTTAGGACAGAGCTATGGTTTTCTGAAGAGAATGGGTGTTGATTGCATGTTTATATTATATGTAATAAGTATAGCTCCATTACAATAGATAAAACATTCTCAAACTTGCATAAAAAATTCTTTTGGGGCCTCTTTTCTAGGGACAGGGGGGAAGAACTACCATTGATTTTCTTGCTGAGAAAACTCCGTTTCCTGTATGTATGTGTTTTACAAGAGTAAAGCTGTGATACCCACTAGACTGTTACGCCTAAGGAATAAAACTATTGACTGTGCTTTTTTGGATGGAGCTTTAAATGCTTTTTCTGGCCTGGAAACATCAAGCATTTTGAAAATACTGACTGACATCTTGGACTGTTTCAGAGTATTCTATAGATTACCAATGAGGAGAGCAGAACAGACACAAGATTACCAGCATAAGATGCACAAAAGACACTTGTTCACTGTCGCATTGTTCTGAACAAGGGATTGTATGAGTTTCTTAGCTGTTTCAGGGAAAAGCACATAATATTGCTGTGTCTACACAGGCATATGATCAGATTATCATAAGTCTGAGTATTTCAGGGTCTCCTAACCAACTGGCAAGTGTTAGAAATCACCGATTTCAAGTTTTGTAAGCTAGAAGCAACTGTTCAGCTTTGAAAAACTATTTATTTCTAACCACTCTTTGTCTGGCTTAAGTAGATTGTAGACTGAATGCTCTCTTGTTCATGACTTTCTGTTGAAGTGGTTCAGGGCTGGAGTGTGTTTTTATCACACCACCTTTATTTTTTTGTTTCTTCTCTTCTTCAGTTCTTTATTATTATTTATCTATTCTCTAAATTAAGCAGATGCTTTTCCACCTTGCTGAAACACAGCCTTAGAGTGAAATTTCTTTGAAATAGGAACAGTGTCTTCCTACTTGCTTACAATAACAGAATTTAGAATAGAAACAAGTAGTGACAAGGCATAAACTAAAATATTCCTGCTAATACTTCTGTCACTGCAGCAGCAAACTGGGTGGCCATAATTGAAATGGGAATACTCTTCTGAGAGAGGTAAAGAACAGGGACTACTTGCAATAGAGAACTGAACCATTGACCTGTTATAGTTTTGGCTGTTGTTTAGGATGCATGCATTGTATTTGATGACATATGCCTGATAGAAATGCAGAAGAGCTATAGATGCAGACAGATAAAGAGGAATCATGCAAGTCTTCACAACAGAGACACTAACAAATAGGTTGTGGCCCACAGGAGCTCTATTAGCAGAAGCTGAGTTGGAAAAAGGCTGAATATTATTTGAGAGAATAAATATTTACCAATGTTCAAAGACCATTTTTAAAATATTCAGCATGGTTCAAAAAACCCCACACACTTGAAAGAAAATCCATAGTCTTAATCGTCTTAATCAACAATTCTTAAAGAACAGAAAAAAATCTATTTAGTAGATAATGTCACTTTAGTCCTAACATTAGGGTGATGTCTGTGAACATACCTTATTTTCTCATTTATCAGGGGAGGGTAGTAGCAGCAGGATAAGGTTGCTCTAAAATAGATTTAGGAATATGTTCCCTCTGCTGCTGTGATTTGATGTTTTGTTTTACTTGGTGGAACAATCTTGCTATAATATGACTATTGGTTTTTTTGGTTTTTAGTTTTGTGATTTTTGTCTTTTAAATGAGCTTCAGGCATCCAAAGTACTAATGTATAGGTGTTTCTGTAATTTGAAAATGAAATAAATAAATAGGCTCTATTTAGCACTCTGTGTTCCTGAACACATTTATCTACTTTTCCTCATGACATTGTCGTAAAGAGTCCAGCAGACTGATGTGTTATTACTTGTAAACTTTTATTTTTCTACTTTGTTGACCTTAATTGACTGAGATTTTGTCTGCAACATAACTATATATCTTTTTATTATTCCAATTAATGTCACAACTATATTTCCTTTTGAAAAGGTAGTTCACATAGCATAAATAAAGCTATAACATGTTTCAGTTGCAAGACAAGGAAGTTCTAGTTCTGATGAGCAATGTATGTAGAAAAACTCTTAACATTCCAGCCTATGGCCCACTGAAATACAATAATGTTATATTTGGTAAATTTCTCTAAGCCGCAAGTGCAACTAATTTTGTTCTACCTGAGATTGAACTTGGTGTTGTTACTACTGTTGTAAAACTTCTCTTTTAGAGAAAGTAATTCCTTGTAAATATCCATATAAAGTAATTAAAATATTTTTCAGCTGGAAATAGAAGGGAAAATATATTTTTTGGAAGTGCATGTATGTCCTAGGAAGCCAAATTATCATAAAAGTCTGTACGGGATCTCTTTCCTGCTAGCATGTGGAGGGGCCATGGCTCAAATACCATTTTGACTTGAACAAGAATATATTTTGTCCTGGGGAAGCTTGTTTGCAAAGAAATTTTGTGCTGCCCGAATGTTCTTGTTTAGATAGCAATTTTAGGTGATACAGTTCCAAGCATGGATGCAGTTGTCCCTATGGTAAGGTTTGCTTTTTTTGTTCATAGTTACTGTAGTACTGTAACTCCATAATGTATGCTACTTGAGAGTCTCTGTTATGGTCATAGCAGCTCAAGCCATTTCATACTACATTCATTGTGCTTCACAGAATGAACAGTGTAAACAATTTCAGATTTTCAGCAGGGACTGCTTTGAATAAATTCATTCTGAGAAAGTGATTCAAAGGATGGAACAATTTCTGTCAATCTGCATCTTAAGAGCTGCACTGGCAACCTCAAATACCAAACCACTTGTCTTCTAAGCTTGCTTCCATTGTTTGTGTTTTATTCCAATGATTAAGTTCAGAGTATCAGGGTAACATTATTTTACTTATTTTTTTCTTTTTCTTTTTTTTTTTTCCCCCAGGTGAACAAACAATTTTATTTAATCCACATTGTGAGAAGAAAAGACATTTGCTGGGCTGTCTTTAGAAAATGACTGGTCAAAGGGAGCATGTGTAACATTTAATTCTGCAAGAAGGTTTTCAGAAAGGACTTTGATTATGATGTGAATAAATATTTGTTGGATGCAACTGGTTGCCAAGAAGTGGTGGTAAAAAAATGTGTGAGTGGTTCTGTCAGTCAGTATACCACACTTTGCCAGCAGTTAACTGCAGAAAGAAGCTAAAGATTGGAATTCCTTTTTTGTGATGGATAGACTTAGTGAGAGTGAATGGAGTTCCCAGCATATCCACCTAGCTTGGCCTCCAACATCTTGTTTCAATGAGTTAGCTACCTTTTAGAATTGCACTTTTCAGTTTTCCTCTGTACTTGCTACTGTTTCCTAATTGCCTTGTTTATATCTTTACAGTCTTCCTTTCCTTTCCCTTCCCTCCTTCCCACATTTCTTGCTGTATATACAAAATTTATCTACAGCAGGTCCTCAGCCTCCCACTCTTTGGTATATGGTGTTTTGACATAGTTTTATCTCCATCTGTTTTTCAAAAAAATTGCGTTTAGATACAGGTCCAGTGTTTACACACTCATGGTGGTTAAAAACCCCATGGGTTTAGCATAATTTTGTAGTCCAGCACATTACTTTTTTGATAGTGTTGAATCCACTGCCTCCAATACTAAACATAATGCCTTTCCTAGTGTCCAATATTTCTCTTTAGGCACAGATGTCTTCCTACATTCCCATTATTAATTCCATAGGCTCTTTTCTGAGTACTTAGGCTCTAATTCCTTCCCCTAACAATTGTTGTTGCACAGGTTCTTTGTTCTTTAGGCCAGGGGCCTCTGCCTCAGAGTCTTTGCAATGTACTGATCTGAAATCCCAGTTTCCAACCAAAGGTTGAATTTTAAAATTGCACTAGCAAATTTTTAACTGAGGTATAATTCACTGAGCTGTATGAAAAATATTTTGAGGAATGTTGTGTCCCTGTTTTAAAAGTCTCACCAATACAATCTTGTGAACTATATTAAGTTAGGAATATAGAACCTATGTTGGAATTTTATGGCCTTAGCAATGACAAGCTACATCTGTTTGATGAAATGAGCTACATTATGTGGTTTATTGCTTTAAAATGAAAATTAATTTATTTTCTATTGCTTTGAAGGAAAATATCCCCAGAAGGAAAAAAAGAGAAAGTGGACTGGACAGAGCACATGGGCAGATATTAAGATGTATGATGAAGATGGTTCATGTGTAAAAGTTATGTTGAAATTTCAATAAATGTAGGATTTATATCCTTCTATTTTGTACCTACATATTCAAATTTAGCTTCAAAATTTAACATATTTGTACTTCAAATGCAAATTAGCTTCCGTGATATTTTTCTGGTTAAACAGGTAATAACTTTACTAGAGGGAACACATGAAAACAAATGCCTTTTAAAATATTTTTTGAGATGCTACTGATCTGTGTTGAGATTTGCAGTCAGTAGAAACACCTAAGCTCCTACATATAGATATGCATGCTTTGTATAGCATATCAAAATTAAATAAATGTCTGAAACTTGAATAGAAAAATTATTCCATTTGATCTTCAAACTTTCAAAAGTGATCCAAAAGGAGACACTAGCTGACTTCTCACCTTACATTGACAGATTTCTCAAGTCACCTCTGTACAAGTGCTCTCACACCTTTAACTGTGCAGCTGGAAGAAGACAAGCTAGGGGAAGTTAATGAGGCATGTGCACTTGATGAAGGCCTGGGGAAAATGCATAAGCAGGTATTTATTTGAGTTTTGAGCAAGGTTGCCATGGCAGAAGAGGGAACCAGGTTCTTCAGTGAGTAAACAGGGAGGGATGTTAAAAGTCTTTAGAGCTGGGTGAAAATAGTGCTTGTTGGAAGAGAGAAGCTGAAATAAAGACATCCAGTGGGAAGGTCACCAGAGGAAGATTTTCTATTTGGAGCTTCAGTTCTGGAAACCGCTGCCCTCTAATTTATCAGAGACATCTTTTAAATGTCACATAGCAAAGCCAGTCTTATTCCCTTTTGTAACTGGAGGGTACATCTTCTCACATAGATTTGTTTATTTCTGCTTTCTTTTTTTTTTATTTCTATGACATCTCTCTGGAAAACCTGGTGGACATCTATTTTCTCCATATTAGAAATAGACAAAATACTAGCGATGCCAAAGTTGCAGAGTCTTCTAGGTACATTTTTAGATATGAGGAGATAGTACATCTTGTGATGACCAGAGAGGGGAGAGTAGTGAGACTAAAAAAAATGGAATCTTTTATGAATCCTGCAATCAAAAGTGTCCTGCTATCACCAAATATCATGCTATTATTAAATCTTTGGGACCAAGGTCAATGATGTTTCAGGGCACCATTGGTGGCAAGCAGATTCTCATTCTCTTTACTCACTCCTTTTTGACATTTAATTTATCTGATGTTCCAAACCTAGGACTTCATGCTGTAATTAATAGTAAGAATATGGTCCTGGGAATCTTCTCTTCTTCCTTGCATCCTGTGTTGAGTTCCCTAGTATGACTTAATCCCTAATCTTGAAAAAGCACTTGCCAGCTAGAGAAAAGGAAAGGGAGGCAGAGTGACACTTGTCTCCCTCCTTTCCCCTTTCCCTGTTGCAGGAAGCAGCGGATAAGTAGGGCTGGCCAGAGCTGGCAAGGATGATTGGTAGTAGAGGTGAAAGTACAGTGGGGCCAGGAATTTCAGAGCAGGGTTGAGCCAGGGGACATAGAATATGGTATATTGCTGGTACGGAGAGACTCCAATAACAAAGTGGAACCTAATAAAGTAGGAATTAGTTATGGATGTATGTCAAATTGTAAACATGGACTAAAGTTGTATGGAGGTAATAAGTATAAAAATCACATAGGAGAAAGTATTCAGGGTGTCCTAGGGAGGAACCAGGCAAGGACAGTACAGGCTATGCACAGTGGGCATGAGGGAACTCAAATACCAAAAAAGATGCTCTTCACAAGAACTTGATTTGCTACAACCTCATCTGCTGTGAAGGCTGTTCTAGGTCATGATTCCAAACCGGATTTATATAGCAGGGGATTTTCACTGAACTGTCAGTACAACAGTTATTTCTTCTACACCCCATATTGTTCAAATCCAGGGACAAGATAGCTAATGAAGGGAAAAGTTATTCTTGTTGTGAAGTGCTTGTTTTGGAAAACTGGCAGGAAGGGGGAAGAAATGAAATGCAAAATATGACTACAAAGCCAAGAGTCAAGGATCAAGCTTGTCTACATAGCTAAGATTACTGATGACTTGAGGTCTACATTTGAATTTCTCAAGGCAGTCAACCTGCAGGATCATTAAAACCAAATCTCAGATGGAATTTCTTCATCTTTTTTATATAATTAGGCTGTCATGCTTTTGTTCAGTTTTCTGTAGCAGAAGATGTAATGGATCAGGCCATATATCTTTGAACTGGCAAGTGTATATTTCTGTTAACTGTCCTGTAACTCCACTCCAAACTTGAAATGATTCTTCTCCTGCTTTCCAACAAAAACAATCCTGGTTTTAGCAGGAAAGATTCTTCATTTTCAAAGCAGAATATTTCAGATAAGAAGTGAATGGAAATGGGTATAATAATAAAAGACTATATGTAAAAAACTAAAGCATTATACTGGAGTACAGCTGTAAAGAATATCTTTATTATTTGTTAATGTTTTGAAAAATGTGTACTTGTACTAAATCTTTATATATATGTGTGTGTATAAGGAAATTCATGATGTATATATGAGCAGATCTATTAATATAATATGTACAAATTAGTGTTTTTGTGACAGCTATATCTGATCCTCTAAAATTCTCCTTTTTGTTTTCTTTTTCTGGTAAGGACCATGGAGGGTGGAGAGAATACAATAAAAGAAGTAGTAAAGTGAAGTAATTATTCTGATGAAAATATGTCACTACACAAGATAAAACTTTTGTTTTTTTTTTTTCTTTTGCAGGAGACACTGAAAACATGCAAAGGGCCACTGCAAACTTCCACTAATTCACTTCCCAATACTCACTTAATTTGGGGACGTCTGTCCAAGACTACACTCTAGATGAAAAGATTGTCCTGCACAGCCAATGTAGAGACCCTTTCCATAGGTAATCAACACGGCAACCCTTCTGAAGGCAGGTTTTACAACCACCCAATAAAGACTAAGCCCCACTGAAGTAATGAAAAAAAAGACACAAAATTCCCTAGTGCTACTGAATAGTTGCCAGAAAACTTATTTATAAATGCAACAAACTTGCAATATTAAATGCTTACAAACATTGTAAAAAACTTTTCTGGGGAGGAAACATGGTTCTGCCAACTGTTTAAGAGAGAACATTGCACTGTGCAGATTTTTTGTATTTATTTTCTGCTTCTATGAAGCATCAGGCTTCTTCATTTATTATTTTGGCAACTGTCAACAGATTTCTTTTACTTCCTAGGATTTAAATAACAAAAGTGAGGTGTTGTTTAGCCTATTCTTTTTTTTTTGTTTTTAAATGTATCTACCATGAAAAAGCCTATGTACACAAAATGGTGCAATTACTAATTTTTTTTCCTTGTTTTCTGTTGTTATTTCCATGATTTCTGCATGGAGTAAGAATGTTCTAAGGAGTCTTCTACAAGATACAGCTTGTTTGCTTTTTTTCCTCTTCTCCAGAATAAAACAAAACAAAACAAAGGTTTTACTGAATGCAGAATTATACTAGTCCATTTATTTCACCATCATAAATATATCAATATAGATGAAGAGAAGAAACATCCCCCTTCCCCATTGAAGAGACTTGTTGATGAGCAAGCTGCTCCTAATAATGTATTAAACACTTATGCTAAGAAGAAGAAGGAGAATACTTAAGAAATATTATGGAAGTATTAAACAATTTTTCTTCTATTTTCTTCCAAAATGTAACTGAAGGAATCTTCATCCATCTCAGGTCCCCAGTTTCCAGATCAACTCTTAGAACGCAGAAAATTCAATTCTACAGGCATTTGCATTAGGAATAAAACAAACCTTTAAACTAAATGTGATGCATCATGTTGACATAACAAATGTGGACATTAATTAAAGAGCAGCAGAATCCAACAGAGAAGTTTGCCCTCCATCTGCTTGACCTGAGGTAATAACAATGTTCATTTAACTAGAGCTGACAGATTTTCTTGTGTTAGTCTTGAATCACTAAAGTTGCCACCCTCAGTATGAATAACCATAACCATATGCGTGACATCATACAAAACAGGCAAGCCACAGTTAACTACTCATTTAGTTTGCTGTCCTCTCCTTAGTTGTTTTTCTTCTGTGATACTAAAGTTCAAACATGCAGATCAGGTGCAGGCTGGGATTCTGAATCTTGCATACATACACAATCCTTTAAAAAATTCCTAGGTCTTCAGATTTTTGGTGGTGCTGCATCAAAACCCACACACTTGTACACTGTTGGTTAAAAGCAAGATGCCTAACAGGTGCAAATTCTTCAGCCAATTAATAGATAACACTTCTATCCTCATCAAGCTTTTAGTTCTAGAAGTAAAAAAAATAATAATTCAGTAATAAAAACACTCTGGGAGGCAAAGGGGTGAACCATCCAAGTCCAACTCTACAAATATACTGGAGGCCACTGGGATTCCTGTACCTACGAAGTATCAAGACCTGACCTTCAATATCCACCCTCTGCCTACTTGAAGTCAGATGAAAACTTCCAGTAAACTTCAGCTTTAATAAATGAAGAACCAAGGAAAGCTTTAGTATGAATGACTTTCATTAGAGCTTGCTCTGCAAAAACATGTCTCTCTTTTCTATTAGCATGTTACATTCTTCATATTTTTGAAGGAAAACTTTGCCCAGTGACTCAAAGATCATTGCAGGAATCTGATGAACTGCCAGTCTGCTTGAGAAAAAAGGCTTCAAGCTAGTTTAAATGTAGCCTGTACCCATCTCAAAGGTTCTTTATGGTCCCACAATAGCGTAACCCTAATAAATAGATGAAAAATAGTCACCAGATCTCAGGTTGCACATGATGAAAGGCCATCCATAACATTTAATGAGAGCTGTCATTTGAGCAATACACACTTCCTAATCTTTCACTATTGATTTTTAAGCCTAGACAAATTTGACAGTAGCTGTTAGACAAAAATGGGGGACAAACATAATGAAACCAAACCATATAAGAATGATCAAGAGTAATTCCTGTGGCTAATCCTAGTCTGCAAAGCAAAATGCAGTAGGATTATCAGCCATGTTACATTTGCTGGTATGTCAAGACCAAGTGGTCTCCAACAAATCACAAATTGGTAACTATCAATACTACAACGAAACAAGGTAAACTCAACCATCCAGTTTAATCATCAAGCAATCAGAAATATTGTTTTAGCCTCACCCTCATTATGGACCCAATCTCAGATGATTTTCAGTAGAAACAGACAACCTGAAGGCTTTTTGCTTTGTCACAGCACAATGTGCAAAAGTCCCCTGATAAAAGAGGAATTTAGGTAGTTTAAAAGTAGGAAGACAAGGGGGGGGGGGGGGGAGACACGACTTTCATGGTTATTTGTTTGGTTTGTTTGGAGTTGGAGGGGGGATGTTGGGTTTGGTGTGGTTTTTTTTTCCTTGGAATTGTTTCTTCACTGCAATAAATAACATTCCTTTAAATTATCTAAGTTCCTCAAGCTCCTTTTGTTGACCCACATGACAAGAGAGCAGCCTTACAAGTTCAAGGTCATAAATCCAAAGATTACAAGCACGGAGCAAAATTCATGAGAAAAACTTGAACTCATGGCACCCCTTTCACAAATGCAGATTGGATGTCATCACCCCTTTGATGAGTGCAGACAGATATCACATAAGATTTTTAAAAATACACAATTTAAACTTCATTCTCCTCTTCTGCCCACTCCAAAGCACCAATTGCACATAGGACAAGCACATAGATCTCAACCTTGATAGCCAGGAACAACAAATTATAGAGTTAGGTGGATTGGAATTGTGGTTCCTAGCCCACTGGTGACTCTAAATTGTGCTGCGGTGCCATAAGAAAGCATCACAAAGAGTCTTAATTGTTATATTTATTGGGTATTCTATAATAAAAACATATTCCTTTTCATGTTAATACAGGCATTCTGCTTTTTGTCATATTTTTTTACTTCATGTTGCCCTTGCACTGAACAGTTCTTTCAATTGAATGCTTCCATTTTCTCAGTGCTTTGTTTCAAATTTTTGTTTTGGGGCAGGAAAGAATAAGAACAAAATGTGTAAACTAATGATTTTAGATCTTTGACCAAAAAAAATTATTATAATTTAGCTTTCTTAACTCTTCCTGAGAACTTATTCACATTCCAAACCCTTAATTTATTTATTTGTTTTTAATAGTCTAATTTATTACATCTTTAGAGACCTCCTTGGAAGCAAAAATGAAATAGAATCCCATATCTGCATGTTTTGATACAACATTACATAGGAAATTAAAACATTCTTTTTGTTGCTGGAATTGGCTGAGGAACAGACAGCATTTTTCTTGGTCTGGAACTCTGATGTCAATATGAGTTAAAATATTCTCTCCATCTCCCTGATCACTGCTGCTTCTGCCTATCTCCTTATAAAGATTATGCTTATGCTTAGTAAATGAAGAAAGGAATTAGTGATGCTCCTCTCATTTCCTGTCTTCCCACAGATGGTGATAAATTCAAATTCAGACTCCATTAAACCTGAGTAGAGAAACCCAGCAGGTGGCTACACTAATGGAAAATCCTGGCCTTGGAATAATGGGAATTGCAACCGACAGCTCTTCTACACCACAAAAAAGATGATGTATTCCTATTGACAGTGTTGCATTTGAGTCCAGAAGGCTGATCTGATAGTTCAGACTGGGCACAAGGGAAGCAGAAAGCCCCATGGGTATTTTTCTTGGCTACACCACTGTAATTTTTGTCATCTGAACCTTCTATTACAATTCATTGTACAAATCTCGTATAAGTTGGAGGGAGAGGAGGAAAAAAACCCAACCCTTCTGCATTTGGCCTACAGGCATACATTTGTTCTTTTTTCTTGGTTTAAAGGACAAATAAAGGTTGACACACAACAGCATTTCCAGCCACTTCTGTATTTTTAATGCTGACATTCTTGGCTCAAGTGCTTTTAGTGTTCCCAGACAAGCCCATCTGAGAGAGTTTGTGTTAAAAAGATGCATAGATTGCCCTGAAGGTGTAGTGCCTGATGTTCAGCTATAATTTGTACAGGAATACTGTATTCATTGTGCTTTTTTCCTCTAGATTTTTTTCCCCTTCATTTAAATCCAGGGACTATATTAACAGCAGTTCTGTGAAACTCATTTGGGAAAGTGATAGGACAGACCTATAAACTGAATCTCAAATTTAAACTACATTTTAGAATATGAGAAGAAAAAATATTTTTTTTTGTCTGTCTGCTGTTTCTGTGTTTTAATCCTCTGTCATCAATTTTTATATGCAGCGTATTCTGGTCTTTTAAGTTAGTATATGCATTTTCCCAAGCTTTTAAACATTGACTTAGTAAAATGGAAGTGTTGCCAACCAAAGGAAAATTTAGAGTGTCTGCACGTTTGCATTATTAATCACAAGATTGTTTGTGTTACACTTATTTGTTCACAGATTCAGATCTGTACAAATTAAAAAAATGTATAATAATAATAATTGTAAGTTTAAATTATTCTAAAAATTATTTTTAGTATTATTTCAGGGTAACCTCAAAGTACTTTACTGTAAATCTCCATTACAAACTAAGAATTTCTGCTATAGACTGCTTGGAGTCCTCTGAATGGTGTTTATGACATAAACTAATGATTTGCACAAAATGTAGTATTAACATATAGAATCTAGAAATGCCACAGCACATTTCAAGTAGTGTCTCTCTAATGGTCTTTCCAAAGCCAATGTTTTTTTCTGCTATTAATACATTTTTTTTTTCTTTCACTGTTTGTCAATATAAAATACAAACAAAGAATCCTTTTTTTCTTGCCTTTTTTTTTCACTGTCTTGCAATTTTTCTGCCTTCTCTAGTCTCCTTTTGATAAGAATGCATGGTCTTTATATATTTTCTGAGTTGTCTGTCTAGACATTTCACTTATTTCTTCTGAATTCAGTCCCAAGTAGAATATTGACTAGGACAATATTAAAAAACAAGATATTTTTTCATTATTTACAAAACACTTTAAATGGGATTACTTCCTTATCTAAACTACTAACTTCCCACATCTTAATCTCTGGCTATTATCCTCCAGATTTATGATTTTTGTTATGAATATTTATTTCAATTTCTTTCCAGTTCATTTCACTACAAGTATTTTTCACAAAACTAATTGTCATAATAGTGACTTCTAGGTGAAAATTTTCTTCAGCTATTGGTTTGCTAGTTCCTATTATATCAATATTTCTTCCCTGATGCTTACTTAGATATACCTTCCCAACATTAATTTGAGGTCTTAACATAGAAAAAATAACAGTAAAATAAATATCAAGTGCAATAAGTATGTTTAGTATAATATATCAATATATTATAAGGTTTCACGCATGAGAGAATGATCAACAACTCCTGCTCAGCATACACCATTTTTACCCCACATGAAGCCCAAACGCGTTAGTTAGAATGAAGTATTTCAGTCCTCTAGAAACTAAATTTGCTGTCTTAAGTGGAGAATAGAAGAAATCAAATTTGAACCAATGGCCTCACATCGTACACTATTGCTAGGCTGATATAAAACTTGTCCTCAGAAACTTTGCCAATATCACCTGAAGGTTTTCACAGATGGCACTTTTCATGCTAAACCTTCTGGAGATACAAGTCCCAGTCCTGGAAGAGACTTGCTGTCAATCTGCCATCTCACCCACAATCAGTGAGCTTGTAACTATACTGTAATGGTGCTAAAAGATGGAGTCTTTGTCATTTTAAGATTCTTCTAATATCAAACTACCTTTGTGACTTGGAAACAGAATGTTATTTCAAGGCTGAGTAAATCTAACATCACCAAACAGCCAGAGCATCTTGTCATGCCTTTGCTGAAGAGAAGGAAAAATACACAATGGGATATCTTCTTCAACAGGAGCACCCCTCCTTTCCTCAACATTCTTGTTTGACATCTTAAATAAAAACATGCATCATAATGGAGCTGAGGGTGGGAACACTGCTGCAATCTTTTTCTGTACCTACTATTTGCAGAATATTTAAAAGTTCATTGTTTTTTACAAGGTACTCACTGAATGCACAATTGCAAGGAGCAGGCAATGCTCTGTGCTTGCAGAGAAACAGCTCATATATCTCTCAGGATGAAAGTCAGTCTGGGACTACAGCACAGGACAGCACTATCTCATTTTTGTAACCCTAAAGGGAGGGGACATTCTGCATAATTCTGAATATATCACTTTTATGAGAGACCTTGTTTATAAATGAAGAAAAATGTCTGGCAGTATTGAAGATAAGCCAAAGGGCAATGCTTGTATTCTGATATGAATATCTTATCAAAGTAGCAATCATTCATATTCCCATATTAGTGATATATCCTATTATGATGGCTGACTATATCTTGGCTTAGACAAAGTGTTGTCTGATAAATAGACTTAATGCATAAATGTCTGTCGGGAACATGCAACAGCAAAATGGGGACAGATGTTTGGCTCTCTTTGGAGCTCATCAGCACAGTTCAACTGCTTTATCTGTCAGATGGGTTCAGCCCCCAGACCAGATACAGAGAAGCTCAATATTTTGAGACTAACTAGAGCTAAGTGAATAATTTGTAGCAGATAATACACTTAAGAAAATTTAACCTTCTGCTCAGAGAATATCTGTGAGTAGATCATACTTTTACTCATGCTCTTCAAACAGAAGTGTTCAAAAGCTGCCTTTGGAAGTATGTTTTTATGTGAAGTAATCAAATATGCAGAATTCAAAATGCCTTTTTTTTTTTTTGTCAAGTCAGAGAAGGTGGGTGGTGAAACTGTGGTCACCAACATGTAAGAATGTTAACATGTGTATGGGAAAGGTCTGCTGTGTATGCAGGCATGTGAAAATTTCAGGTTTGATTGTTATATGTGGAGCTTTGTGGGAAAGGGCATCTTACATACGGAGCTACAGCTTGAGGTGAGAGGGTAAGCACGCAATCTGACTTTGCTACTTCTCTCATGTGTATCAAGGAAAAATCTCCCCAGAGGTGCTGGCACAGAGCTTTCACTTTCCAAGTCTCTTGGGAATCTCCATGGTGCCCTTTCTCATATGTCTCATTCTGCCTTCAGGAAAATCGTGGGTTTAGAAGAGGTTTTGGTTATGCAAAAATTCTCAATTGTCACTGACTTTTTAAAATTTTTATTTCCTAAGAGATGAGAATTAGAAATTGGAAAGATCTTGGGTCATCTGGTTCATTCCCCTGCAAGTGAAAGATTGCTCCCTACAGTTAGATTTGTTAAATTATTAATTGCTAGTAATTTATCTGATTAATTAGAACCTTTTGCTTAAAATAAATTATTCAGATCTATTCATTATCTGACCAGTTTTGTAGGTGGCTATATAATATTCTGAAAATAGTGTGCCGATTATTCTGAAGTATTACCTTAATGTCCCAGGAAGGATCAAAGACCTACTGTGCTAGGTCCTGTACAAACATATACAGGAAAAAATAGTCCTTGACATGATATCTTTATAGTCCAATTAAAGACAAGTGATTAAACCACACAGTAGGAGAGAAGCAAAGACAGTGATAACAGTGTAATTTGTGAAACTTCAGAGGATTGCTGCATGTGTGCTCTACTTATTCTGAATTATGGGTATTTTAAACATGACTTTTCTTTCCTATCACATTTATGTAAACATTACTGTCTCTCTTGCCTCAAGCCTGGCCGACTTCTTAAAGGTATCATGGTATATGATTTCAACAAGAGATTTTGATATTCAAATCACATACATACACAATCTTGTAACATATTTCAGTCTTCTTCCCTGAAACTACTTGGCAAAATAATGTGTCTTTGGGAAACAAGTCATCTACTTTAGACCACGAGGTAACAAAGTCTTGATTCAAAATCCTTTCAAACCAATGATTTTCCTTGCTTTGTACAAGATCCTAGGCTTTCATTCTGCAAAAATTCTGAGGGACACATCTTCAAGCCAAATTCAGTGCCTACAGAAAATATTTTGTCCTGAGAAGTTGTATGGAGCTTTGTTGACCCTTGGGTACAAATCTTATTTTGACTTTAGGTGAGGGTTTAAAGCAACTGGTAGACTGTGTGTCTTTGGATGAACTCTCAAGACTTTCTGAAGCTCCTCTGCACCACTTGTCTGGTTTTTACCATAAATCATTAGCTTCCCACTCCTGATGTCACAGTTCTGTAACAGCTCCCTAGTGCCTACCTCCACCTAACCTTAAAATAGATCATGCCTTCTGGCAAGGGGCAGGAGCAAGAGTTTTACTGAAAGGCTGTGTTGAAGCACAATGGGTGAAGACCTGCTTGCAGTGTCACTGCTGAAGGGGAAGTGAGAATGTCAAGAACATATTGAAGATCAGGGACACTGAGTTTGATCTAAATAGTCACCATGTTTTGCTTGAAAGGGCAACGAATATGCAGGTTTCACAGAAGACTCCCCATCCTTACTCTTGCCAAGCAGTTTCAGTCATTATTATTGACTTCCACTTTGAATCACAAATGCAGAAGAGACAGAACAGCTGGGCTGTTCAGATGGAGGAGAGAATAGGAAAATATGAAACATGTATTCACATTTGAAAGTAGTGCTAATGGAAACATTAGGAAAAAAAAAGACCATTTGTCTAGCAATAATAATATTTTACACTTGTTATGCAGTACACAGTCTTTCATCAAAAAAATCCCCAAACGCTTGGCATATACTACCATAGCTTTTTTCACTGAGGTGAACAGAGAAATAATACTGTTCTATTATACCTTATAAAGGCCTTTTTAATTGGGTGAGCCACTTACATGTCAGGAAGGCAAGTAAAGATAGAATACCTAAATATTCAATGAGTCTATGTACAAAATTGTACATATTGTCTATTTAGAAAACATTTTGGCAAAGAACAAAGGCGGTAGTGTATGTATTCCTCCCTCCCAGAAACTACCCTGAGACCTTCAATGTTCAGAAAAAGCAGAAGAAGCCTTGGAGGATGCCCACTGAATAAAAGGACAACTTGCAGTTTTGAAAGATGAGACAAAATCTGTGAATATTAATTTCAGATCTGATTTTTGCCTCTGAACTGAACACCGTGCTTTGGGTGACAGAGTTTAGACAAATTAGTAATTTATGTAATTTTTGTTATTTTTAGGTAATATTTCCAGAATTCTAGTGTGTCTTAGTTTTGTTAACTTAATCAACTCATCTGTCTGCTACTATTTCTTCTCCTTTGTGTTTTTCTCTTTTTCTTTCCTTCTTCTGCAAACCAGTTTTCCATTGCTCTCTCACCCTTAGCAATCACAGATTTTACTTTTACTCTTCTGTTTGAAGGCAGTAAATTTTACACATTAGCTCCCTGTGACAGATTCCGGGAAACTAAATTGGGATCCTTATTTCTCACTTAATATGTTTCACTCTAGATGTCTACCAGAATTTTAGTGTCTAAGGAACTTAGTACTGTGAGGGAGTACACTGAGATAGAGAAGGTCTAGCCAAAGACATTTGAGACATCTCCAGTGAAGGCCTTCCAGGCTGTCATTGCTATTCTCTGTGGACTAAATACAGCAAGCCAAGCAGTCTGATAATGGTGCCCTCCACCTTCTAATGTTTATAAGGAGGTGCAGCATTTCTGGATTAACATAAGCTTTTTAAATGTCGGAATGCCTCTGCCTAACTCTGCTAAGCCTGCCTAAAAATAGATTGTGAAAGAAGATAAAGCAATATGTAGATTGTCATATGTTTTTGTCTTCTGTTTCTTTATGGGTTTATTGCCAATAAATTATAATAACTGAAGACCTTGTAGTGAAAACTGCTTCACCTGGATAAATTTCCAAGAACATAAAATTATAATAGATCTAACTAACAGTATAACTTGTATGTACTATCAGATTTACTCACATATACCCAGTATGTAATTGAGGTCTTGAACTAAGAGGAACATATATAACCACTTGCTTTCCCAGTATGCTTTTGTCAGGGCCTCCATTGTTACAGTGCTGAGTTAAGCTAGAATTGTCATAACAAAAATAGCACTTTCCTAAAGCAGATCATCAACTCTTCCACTCTATATGATTGCAGTATTTACAGTCTGTAGCAAAGATAGCACTGTATTGTAATGAATTTTTCTTTCATAGTGTCCATTTTCAATCCCTCTGTAGTATTTTACTTGTGAAAAACAGATTAGGATTTTCTTAAGTGCCAGGGGACTTAAGCACTATAAGTCAAAAGGAGCTAGGCACATAAACAGCAGTAGTTGCTTTAAAAAAGTATACCCTAAATCTCTTTGCTTATGTGAAATGCTAAATTTATCACCATTGAGAACTGGGTTGATGGGAAGTTGCCTGTTTAAATGAAACAGCTTTTCTTTTTTTTTTTTCTTTTTTTTTTTAATTAGACAAGCATAAACATGTCCTAATTTTCATGTATATAGTTTGGTGTTCACAAAAATTCCATGGAATTAAATTTTTGCTTCCTAAAATATCTGTCTTTGTCTTGAACTACTCAAAGTTTTAGAACAGTTAGTTGCTAAATAAGAATTTATGAACAAAGCAAGTTTATGATTCAGAGTAAAATCCTTGATTTTGATACCTGCAGTATTATTCTGTCTCCTTAGGAAGTGGAAAAGGGAATCCTTCAACATGGGCAGGGCAAAGACTGTATTATTCAGATAGCATTCAATTCTATGTATTTTATTTGCATCATTTTTACCATTTCTGGAAGGGAACATTTTGTCTAAAGAAATAATTTCTGATTGTTTTCTTCAAAGCTTCTTCCCTTTTTCCTCATGAAAAAGCTTCGGGGGATTACAGGGTGTTAAAGGATCCTGCCCTGAGAGCCTTTGTCTATATCCTGAGGAGTTTTTTCTCATCAGTTCTGATTGCCCAGGCAGTGGACTATATTGAGGCTTTCCCCCGACAGGTGACAAGGACTGCCAAGGGGTGATGTGTTCCCTCCTCTTGCCCTAAGCAGGAGTCGAGGTGCAGCTGGGGATGACAGCTGTGGAAAACACCACAAAGCCACCTTCACCAAAACCACCCAGGTGTGGCTAGGGACACCTTTTATTCAGGCACTTGTAATGTGGCCTCCTTTACGGTATTAGCCCTCTGTGCATTGGTATCGGTAGCCGTAGGAATTATCATTGAACCCCCACCCACCCACCCGGAGGAAACAAGGACAACCATAGCCATCTATAAAGGAAAGGAGGCCAGAGAACTGGTGCTATGATAAATAAATTTCTATTTGTACCAGCCTGACCACCAGAATTTGTTCCATACATATGTTATCCACTCATAGCTTATATATCACATAAGCAAATAGGAAACTTTGCAAAAATTGCTCATTGGTCATTAGATCCTCCTTCCAGTGTTCATGTTCTTTCCTGCAGTGTTAATGCTTTTAGTGCTAGGAACTTATATATAGTTCTTATGAAATGACAGTACTGGAACCCCATTGAATATGATTGGTTCAGCACATCTCTGGGCAGCTTGCAAATACCCTTTCAGTTCACATTAGTATATTTCCAGTCTGAATTTTCGTTTAATTCTAAAAAAAAAAAAAAGACTTTTAAAAAGAACAAGAAGAAAGTTCAATGTTTCCTAAAGCAATATTCAAAGCAATTAAATGAAACCTTTTTAACAGCATGATCTTTTTCATTTTCACTATCACCTCCTTAGCCTTAAGTAAAAACCAAAAGAGACCTTTGAAAAATGATGATTTTTTATATTTAATATGTGATCTTTTCATGTTTCTGCTGTTGTATGCTTTTGAGCTGTCTAACAACTATGGATATGTAGCTGGCAGAAGGGCAAACTTGTCTCATATCCTGTGAAGAGGTGACTACCTGAAGTGTGGGTATGAAAGAAAGTATAAGAATTCTCTGAAAGGTTTTACTACAGAGAAGATAGGGCTGAGACCTTCATCTAACCCTGGATGCACATTATTCTTAATAATGCATATCCGCACATTTTTTGCAGACTTTAAGTAGTGAGCTTACTAAAATTGACAATATTTTACAGAAACAGAAAAAAAAAAGTCATGTTTCCTGTATCATTCACAGTTCTTTAATTTGTGACATATCACTTTTATCTCTTCTTGCTTTAACACCAGATTTGGTTTAATTAAATTTATGTCAAATGAACACATGAAACGAAAGGAAAATCAGAAAGCCTGCAGTTGCCCATTAGTGAGTCAGTGACTGCACAGTGAAAGGCTTTTGAAGCCTGGCTTACTGCCAGAACAAGCTTGCAATGATGCTCAGAGACACCCATGATGCTTTGAAGGAAAGGACTTAGCTGACCTGAACCTGCTCCATGGAATCAGTCCAAATCCTCATGGGCTGGATGTAAAATCTATGTCTTCTGTCCTCAACCATTTACCTGTCAAGTGAAAAGAGGGTATGAAACTACAATATCTGTACATAATTAATTAGAATAAATAATTCTTTATTTTGTTCATACTTTAAAAAAATCCCCACAGTTCCAATCATTTTTAACCCATTAGATATATATTTATCACTTATCAGCTTTTTTTTTTTTTTTAATGGATCTACAAGTCTTTAGAATATGAAATATCACTGCCTTACTTCATATGCAGTGACAGTGAGGTGTGTTGACCACAAGAGTGTCTGTCAGAACTCAGCCCTCTGAGATCCTGAGAGCCATGGTCCAAATCTGGCAAAGTGAAGCAGCATTCTTCTAAAGTACTTTGTGGGTCTGGGATGAAGACAGTCAGCACTTTTCAGATGTGTAGCAGCCATCAGAGAACAACCAGGCTGACACAGGCTAAAGAGACTGCTAAGGAGGTGCAGAATTCTAGGTCTGTCTTAACAATAAAGCCTGTCTTTAGGCAGAAACTATTATGAAGTATGGTAGGGTAAAGTCTAATTATTCTGTATGAACTCCAGGTATAGTCCACAATGAAAAAGTCTTTGTGTGGTCAGCTTAAACCACTATCAAATAGACAACAAAAGGCACTCTTGTTTCAGAATAAAAGCCCCTGTATAAAAAGCTGGATCGAATACCTACTGAGAAATAGCTATTCTGTATTCCCTTTCCACACTGTTTCTCTTATAGACAAGGCCCTATAAATATATAAATAGGTGAAGTAAGTTTAGACTATTTGCTATTTAAATGTAATCGGCCCTATAAATATATAAATAGGTGAAGTAAGTTTAGACTATTTGCTATTTAAATGTAATCGTCTTCATCCTGGGCAACTTTCAGATATACATCACACAGGATTTATACAATAGAGCATAATGTTATGTGGTAATTTCATAGAGTTTTGTTGCCAGCTAGTAGTGAAAAAAAGAATTCTCACTGCAATTATTTTGTTACTGTCATGATAAAATGTCAGTTTGCATCCAGTTTAGCAGCTGCTAACTCTTGATCCATACCTCACAGTAGAAAGACATTAAATTAAGTCCTGGAGTTTCAACACCTGAAAACAACAGTATTTTGAGAACTTATTTCAATCTGAATATTAGATCAGTTTAGTGGAATTTGAAGTAAAATGACTAAATTATATATACACTGTGTAAATAAATGAAACAATATGAAAATATAAATTTGTCTTCTATTATTTTAAATTTTAAGTTGTTTCTTTAGTAGTTCTTCAGCATGAAAGATAAAGACATCCTTCATTTTTAGTAAATGTGTATACCAATTTAGTAGTCACAAGAAAGTTCTGCTAATCACATTATGCTGATTTCAAACCCGTCCATAATAGTGATATTCCTTTGCAATACTACTTTGCAATATACTTACTAGTATTTCTTAGCATCTTGTGACTTGCAATAAGATCAGGGTCCATTATTCTAGCCAGTCTGACTCAGTGAGACATACACCTTGAAATGACATCAAGTTGCTGATTTCCAAACTAGTGCATGGATTCTAGCAGACTTATGAATGAGGGTTGGAACTGGAAAAAGACAAATAAAACCTAGTAAACACATACATTTTATTTGAAAAATGAAGTTTCACATTTGAACAGAACTATAACAACCAAGATTGTGAATTTCTAGATACAAAATCATTCAAAATTATAGGATGTCTCTTTACAAGGAATAGAAAAACCCTTCTCAGTAAGTCCAGCTCATAATCACACTTATCCCTGTTTCATATTGAATCATACATGCTGCATGATTTAAATTTGGGGGGCGGGGGGGGGGGGGAAGCCTTAACCGAAAATCACACCAATTCTTTAGGACCTTCAGTAAACCATTTTTCAAGTGTACATCAACATTACATGAGTATTTCATTAATGTCTAGCAGCTCTCACTTATCTCCATATCCAGATGTTAGAGAGTACATTTTGGAAACAGGAAATCTGGAATACTTGCACATGCTGGAGAGACAAAAAAGTCATTATTTACCCACTACAAATGAAGACTTTCATACTAATATCGGATACTTTTCTTTTGGAGGACCTAATCCATTGTTTTTTTTATGGTAGCCTAAGCTCAAAACATGGGTTTATTTTAGCTTCCCTTTTGACTTGCTGAGTCCTTGCAGCACCATACCTGTTACCTGATCGTAACACATGCCTTGCATGTTCCTCCCTGCTTAACTTTATGAACCATAATAATAAATAATAATCCTCATACATTTATTGTATTACCTCAACCTCAGACCATCCAATACATAGAATTTTGCTTTTCGGGGATTATAAAGGTTAAAGAAGTTTCAGTCTGTAGCTGTAATTGTAACATTTTCAATGTTTCTTCTTTGCACATTCTGTTTTGCTAAATAGGATTTTGTGCATAAAGAGAAGTTATTTTCAATTTTACTCTTAGTAAGGTAAAATAACTGCAAAAATAATATAAAGGTGCTAAAAACTTCGAGCTTATGGTTTGCATGATAGCAAAGCTGTAATATGAGGCCTCATGAACTGCATATCACAACTTTCTGTCACTTGTATTTAGTTTGATATTAGAATCTTTGTCACTTGCTGGGGATCTAACTAATAAGATTTGAAAAATAGTTACAATAATTTTCAGTTCCCCAGATTGCAAGAAGAGGGTGTATTCAGGAAAACAGAAAAACAGATTTAATTTGGGGATGCCATAAACTTGATGTCACCAGGAAAGATGGGGTTTGTTGGTTGTTTTTTTTTTTTAACAAGAGCCTCCATTCTTAAAAAGCACAGCTGCTTCTTGTAGTGAAAAAACTTAATCCTTAAAAAGAGTAGTTTTGAAAACTGAACACTTCACCACAGAAAAGTTCTGGTCTGAATCAACCGTGTTTTATATCTTAAGTTCTTGACATCAACAGTATGATAAAAATACCTTTGTCATGCAAAGTGCCAGTTTCCATTTTACATGTGCAACTTCTAATTTTGCTGCACAGATTTACATAACCACTTCAAAAGTAGATTATTTCCTGTGGGGGTGGTCCAAACCTGGGAAAACAATATGTAGGATAACTTGGAGCAGAAGATAGAAGGCAGCAGCAATAATATCAGGTTGTGCCAGTTGCAGGAGTTGCTTCCTAGACTGCTGACTAATGTACCCATCAGGCAAAAAGAGTGGCCAGACTAATTGAGATGTGGGTTAATTTTTGAAGCTGCTTCAAGGATTATAGAGTATTTTTTCCTCACCAAATATACCAAATGTAAAATAAAACCCATTTCTGCACCTTTCATCCCTATTTTTCTTCTAGTCATAGGATTAGTGATTACTTGTCACTGAGACTGTTTCTTATTTTTGCTTCAAATGTTAAAGGAAAAGGAAAACACTTGAGTAAAAAAGTTAAGTTTTATCTGCACTATTAAGAGAAAGATGGAGTTAGCCCTGTGATCCTTTGCAGGTATTTCCATTAGTATTGTATTTTCCTATTAGAAACTACTGTGCTTCGGGTTTTTTTCAGGTTTCTCCCTCATTCATATTTTGTGGTCTTTGAATGGAAAGTTTCCTTAGAAAGGATGTTTTACCGTCTTTCTGGATTTCATTATGTTTAACAATATCACCTCCATAGTATGGATGACATTTCCAAGCTTGCTTAGTAATTGCATTCGGGAGCATCCTGTTTCCTTTTGGAAAATAAAAAAAAAGGGTATAAACAGAGGGAAATGATGGGAATGTAATTACAATTTCTGTCAAAATGCCATATTTATTGAAAATAGGAAATAAACCTCTGGATCAAGAACAGTCTAACTAGAATATATCACCAACTGTCAGATGAAGCAAAAAATACCTGCCCTATTTGAAATCCATCTCTTACATAAATGTCACAGAGTTTCAGAGCTGAATGACAACTTGAGTTGAGGAATAATCCAAATCTCACATTTTTTCATTATATTTCTACAGCTTTATTTTTTTCTTAAAAAAATTGCTTCTCTACTAATGTATATTGTAACAAAATGAATTTAGCAAACTGATAAATGTATGCAGAATATTCTGCATTCAAGTTACTCATTCTTTTTTTAAAATAATGTTTTCACAGCATAACTTGTGACATTGGGACAGCTGTTTTTTAACAGCCTGGTTCTATTGGAGTGTTTTGATGAAAGTCCAGATTAGAACACAATCTTACACCATCCAATGAATCTTTGCAAGGCAGGGAATCTTCTTGAAATTAAAATCAATTGATGTCTCAAGCCATTTTAAAAATATTCAGATCTATGCTATTTTTTAAATGGAAGAAATTTAATCTGTGCAAATCAACACAGATGGTTGTTAAAAGTGCAGTCATTTTTTAACATCCTGAATTAGAGAAGTGATCATTGCTACAAAAGACTGAGTATGTATTTTCGATGATCAGAGACACAATTCCTTATAAAATCCTGTAGTAAAGAGTAGTAGGTAAAGCCTTCCCAGTGTTTGTTCTGTCATTTGTACTGTCTGTTTTTGTTTTGCTTCCAAAGGTGTGTTGATTTCAGATGTGAAGATTCATAAGTTAAGATGAGGAAAACCACAGATTCTGCTTAAATTAAAACCCTTCCTGCATAATCCATTTGGTCATTTCTGTGGCTTGCTACAGGAATTAAACAATGGCATCACCTAACATTGGCACTAAAACTGCTTTCAGATACATCTTGTGGATCAAAGAGCACCTCTGTTGGTGAATCTTGTCTTTGTAAATTCCCTTTTTCCTTTAAACATGCTTTGTGATGAAATTACAAACTAAAATGAACATTTTCTTCTCCAACAAATAACATTTTAAAGTGTCTAGTCAATTTGTGGCTTACAGAACAAGCTCTGTAACTATCAGTTTATTCACAGTGTTTCTGAAACAGCTGCTGCCTCGGTTTATAATAACATGATAAAAGAAGCATCTTTAGGTCCATGTTGTTCTTTAATGCAGAGTTATTGCAGCAAAAGTACCTTACACATAAGGAATTAAGGGAGAGAGGGAAGAATTCTCAGCACATTAATTTTCTTTGCAAAACACCTAATAGGTTACTTAGTTCAGAAAATGCTGTTATCTGGGTTAGAAGAAGCAGTAAGCGATGTGTCTCCTGAGAGATAGAAAGAGAGAGAGAGAAATACATGCTGGTTAAGAATATGCAGTGAATCTATGTCCGTGCTTCTACATACACTATTTAATATCAATGGGATGAGGAAGAGAAATCTGCTAGTGTAGTCACTTAGAGTTTGCAATTCAGTTGTCATGTTGAAACTTACTATAAGCATGAGCAAAATGTGGTGTGAAGAATACACGGCTTGACATTATACTGGAAAAGTGAACTTTGCAACTGCTTATGCATAGTTAAGTGCCCACAATTGCTATTTTTTGTGCACCACTTTAGACAACAATAAAAAAAAAAAAAAAAGAAAAAATACTCTGAGGTAACTGTAACGATGGCAAAATTTTGCCTTTCTGTGCTGTTTTTGTCATCTGCTTGTATCTGGCATTCTATATGAACACATTTTTGCATATATTTTGTTTATGTGCGAGCCTTGGCATTTTAGCCATCTCCTGCAGAGGCCCCTTAGTACCATATGCTTCTGTTTTTCTTCATTGTGTGATGTGATCTCTTCTGACTGTTACATGCACGTGAAAGGACAGTGGGCTTTTGGGGGAGAAGAAACCATGCTTTAAGAGAGCACACGTCAGTTGCTCTTCAGTTGTTTGGAGCTGATTGGATCTGACAAGTGTTGTAGCTACTCATCGTAATGGATGTCTCTGCTTTAGCAGAGGAGAGGTGAAAAGGATGTAATTCCCAGTAGAAGAAGGCAACATGAACTATTATTTAATTATGGGCTAATATAAAAATCCCTTGGAATCCCTTGTTGGTTTGCAGACTTGCCTCTTCCTTTCTCTACAAGGCAACAATCAGGCCTTTTAATGCAGTGCAGACAGCTATGCCTGTTAGGAAAATAGTTCCTACAAGATATAATATGCTCATTCCTTTCATTTATGAAGCACAGAAGTCTGTGTAGATATGCCATCAGTTACTGAAATCTGGAAATCACTTATGTTTTTGTCGTGCTTAAAAGATTATTTTTCTTAATGTACAGCTTGAAATAACAATTCCATATTTGACAGCAACTTTGTCTGAGATCTGGAGGTTGTTTGCTTTATTCATCAGGAAGGCTCGATTACTTCTCTGACTGAATCCCTGCACCTTCTCTCTATTCAAGCACTAATGTTTTGATTCAGTTCAAAACACACCTGGCCCATTTCCCTGTGTAACTGAAATAAACATGCTTTTTTCATCTGGAGAAAGTACCTTTTTTTGTTACGGTTGCTTTGGAAAAAACAGGTTTGTGATCATTTGCTTTATCTCCATTATGACCTTCACATGTGCCTGGGTAGTAAAACACAGCAGTGTCAAAACCTGATGTTTGGCCTTAAACACTGGAAATACAATTAAGATTTCATAACTGAGAGAGAATTAAAAAAACCCTACACCCCCTCCAACCAAAAAACAAACAAACAAAAACCTCAAAAAACCCCTAAATATGTACTGCCCAAGATAAATGTAGCATGTAGCCAAAGATTTCGATCCTCATTAGCCCCAGCTGATTTCAGTCAAAGATACACATTACTGCACATTGCTGGGTTTAGGCCTTTTTATTGGTATGTTTTATATTGTCTTTAACTAGTGTAAAGGCAACTGTAGGTATTCCATTACTGAGAGGATTAACATGTGAGTGTTAACATGCTACTAAAATAGTGTAACCCTAAGATTTATCCTACACATAAGATTTTAGAAGACTCACCATAAGATAAATAAATCAGAAATAAAGAAAGAAAGCCCTTATGGAACACAAAAGAACATGAGCAATGGAAATAAAATTTTACTCTTCCTGCATAAATGGTTCTTTTCTCACAAGCTGCTGCACAGCGAAATTTACATGTTGGAATTTATTAACTGTCTCAATACAAGTAGCTAAGTTCCCACCCCAAGTACAGTCTATGAAACTAGCAGTACCATACCACAGATAATTATTGAGTTTGCACAACTTTTCAGACACAGCACTTCATAAAGCATGCAACATTCATCACAAGCTTATGGACTTAGTATAAGTTATTTTAAATGTAAGCTGCATATTATTTTGTAGCACTTTACAGAATTTTAGAAATGCTGAAACATTTAATTAAATATGGATGTTTTGAAAACTCAATGTAATGAAGAAAGAAAAAAGTGATTTGCCAGTTGAAGAGTGACACTCCTGGAATTCAAGCTTCTCTCTTTTTGCTGGTCCCATTTCTCCAGGTTGTGCTGCCTCTGTTCTCTGTAAAGCCTCAAGTCACACCAGCTCCACATTCTCTCCAGTATGTATTCACCACAAATAGCACCACTTCTGTTTTGGTAACCCTTCTGCACATCAATATTTCATACTTGAAAGGCTCAGTATGTGACTTTCAAAAGAAAAGTACAATCTTCTTATCCATATTTGCCAGCATTGACACCAATATGTGTTGTCATAAAGCTTTGGCTTTTGTTTTAATAATGCTATTAACCCACTTGAAGCTGACAGAAGGAAGTTCACCGCTGAGTATCTACCATGTAAAAGACCTTTAAGACGCAATGGAAATCAAATGTCATGAGTATCTTCCTGGAGTTACAACATGACAGTTTTTCCAGTTGTGCATTTTATCATGCATTTTTTAACATCAACACATAATGGAGGCAGTAATACATGGATATTCTACCTTTTCAAATACAATTTGCAGAAACAGCTACATGAACTAATCGTATGAATACTTTGTTATGTAATGTCCTCTAACCATTGTCCATTCACTTAAGGATGCATGTTTCTCCTTTGTTTTGAAATTTTCAGAAGGAGAAAGCTTCTCTCTCTTCTTTCTCATCATCTTCTTTTTAAACCTCAGGATGTGAGGTGGTCTAATGTCTTGCTGAGTGCAAAGTTATCTGACTCTGAAAAGTAACACAGAGAGTGATCCATACACATATTGTCAACTGATGCCAAATATTTAGCACAATGATTAGCTGCTGTAGAGTGATCTCCTAAACTCTTCTGCACCTGAAAATATTCCATGAGAAGATTTAGACCTGACTCTGATTTTATCAATAGACACAACTTTTTCCCCCAAATTAAAGTTGATTGAATAGATGAATGCTATGGTGACCCGCCTGTGTCAAACAGATAGCAAAAGATGGGCACTTTGTATTAGAAAACCTGGCCAGAAAAAATTATTCACTGCACATTTTAAAACTAGGTTGAAGGTCCCTTGTGAACTGAAGTAACAGTCACAGGAGATTGATAAGAGCTCAGACTTTGTCTGACGTTTTACTTGTGTCATGAGAAAAATACAAGGATAATCTGCCTAACAACAAAAGGGTGAGGAAATCAGAGGAACTAAAAGAGGTAAGGCTGAACTCTGCACAGCAGGTAAAAAAGTGAAAATTATGCATTTGGAAAGAATGAGGTGTCATTCAGGTATACTTTCAGGTTCTTGATTTCAACACTGTATTTCTGATTTTAGGCAACATCTATGATCAGAGGGAAGTTAAACAAAAGGGCAAAGAGAAGCTTGTCTCCTTTCACTCAAAAATGTTACTGTTAATTTTGAACATTAATGACAGCAATTTATCACTCCTCAGTCAACATATACAATAGTAATGGCTAACTGGTTTTTAAGGCAGTGAACATGGCTGAGAAATTTGGGCAAAACTGGGCAAAAAAAAAGAGAAAATCATTGAAAGAAAATTGCAGGTTCCTTGTCATCCATGGCATAGAGAAACAGCACACCCCATTGTCTGGGAGACAGAACCACAGCACTAGGCCTGCAGTCACCTCTCAGGGGACCTGGTGCCTCTCAGCTGACTTTTGGGGAAAACGGAAGCTAGAAGTGCAAGGATATCAGCAACCAATTTGTCACTGAGGGAGTACTACAAAGGTTGATGTCCCTGCAGCCCAGTTCTGGAGGGCGGGATGTGGAAGGCATTCCCCACGGGTACATCCGTCAGTTGATATTGCTCATGTTTTCTTGGCAGCCAACTGTCTGGCACATAATTTAAAGATGCCTATGGCTGCTTTAGCCCTAAGCTATATGCATGGCACAAGAATATACACTGGCCAGGCTCCTGTAGGTACACTCCCTTTGTCAAAGGAAATGCCCCCCCCTTTCCATGATAGCACATCCTCAGTGTCCTCTGCAGCACACACCAGTGCGGTGCTGCTTGCATGGGAGGAAGCATAAGGATGGACAGTATTTTGCATTTCTTCCTACCATTTCGCACAGATGGCAAGTGTTTATGCCTTTCCATGTGGCTGCACACTGGACAAGATGATCAAGACAGATAATTTATAATGGAGTTCACTGGAGATGAGATTCAGTCTACAGTGGCTTAATTTCACTGGGATGGCCATAAATAGGGGCTGTTCTTTGTGGCTGGGTAACAGCATCCCTTTGAAACAGCTTTGAGGCAGCTGCCGTGTAGCATACATAGATTATAGGCACACCTTTTATTGTTGTTGAGGGACTATGAACACTTCAGAGCTGTTTACATGCATTTAGACTTAGAACTGAGTGTGGTTTACTGCTTTTTTTTCTTTTCCTCCACTGTCAGTTGTTCAAAGATGCCAAATGTATAAGGCATTAGGCAACAGGGTTTGCCTGTGCCAAGAAACAGGAGAGAAGGAGCACTGGGGACAGTGAAGTGAGGGGAAAGGATCCTGTTAGCCCTGGAGAGAAAGCATGACATAAACCAACTTCTTGCTACAAAAGCATAGAGCTGGACAGCCTAGTGCAATCTTTGAAGACTTAGGAGAAAGTATGTGGTTGAAGGCTGAAGGCTCAAGCACAAATACAGAAGAAAACCTTTGAGATTTACCTACTGCTCTTCTTAATCATGAAGCAGGGGGATCCTTCCCTCATTTGTGGGTCCACTCACACTCCAAACAAATCTGAAACCATTACAATGCATGGCAGTTGGTCAATAGTGTGGAAAAAACCTCATTTACTGACTGGCCAGACAGTTTTAAAACCTTCAGATTTTTCTAAGTCTGGGTTATTAACTGTCTGACTGTAATCACATCTTCACCATAGGGAGCTTCAAAAGCTTTTCATTTGCATTGAATCAGTTGCCTTCCTCCCTGTCTTTTTCCCCCTGGAAATAAGCTTAAATAATTCAACAAACTGCACACATGGCTAGTGATTATTGAACCATTCTGAAACACTCCAGGCAAATGGACCATTATGTAGCGGGAATTAAAACTTTCCTTGCAGTCATTGGGAGAAAGATGTATACATATATATGTATAATCCTTCTCTCTCTCTCTCTCACGTGTATGTGTATGTGTGACAGTGTATGTGGGTAGGGATATTTATAAACATTCCCTTCTCACAGAGACCTTGTGACTAACCAAAAAAAATTGTTTGAAACTGTGTTCAAAGACTGTGTTAGAGATGACCCATGACAGTTTATGGTGAGTATAGAGTGTACATTGTAAAGATAGCAAGACAGTCTTTCTTCTAACCCTACATCTTTCCATCCTGAAAGAACATAGCATTTCTCTTTCATACTACATGTTTGTGTGCAGGAGTCATAGGAGTCTACAGATTAACTGTAAGTTACATCAACAAGCTAGCTTGTATCCCTGTGTATCAATGTCACAAATAGGAATATTAAAAAAAAAAAAAAAATCAATGAGTTTAATTCATTATATGTCTTTTTTTTTAATGGATAACATGATTTAAATGAACAAACTGAACTCTTTAGGGCAAGCAAAACCAGAAGTAGCAAGAAAACCTCAGCTCAAAAATAAAACAAGACAACTTTTCAGTACCTAAAATGTCATGGTTGTATCCAATATTTCTAAACTGAGTGACTCACGCAGCCTTTTGGGTTTCCTCCACTTCAGTATGGGTCCTGTCATTACTACTCTGCAGGCAGAGGTTATCAGAACATTAATCTTTCAGTGTCTGGGTTTTTACTTCCCTCAACTGACCAACTTTTTTTTAAATCGGAAATCTATGTAAGTGGTACATCAGCCATTACCTGAAGAGATTAAAACAAACAAACAAACAAATCTAATTCAGAAAACTCCAGATATTACTTTCTGTGCTATATAAAATTTATAATACATAACAGGAAAACAGGGAGAAAGATAGGGCCTCATAAGGCAGCTGACAACATCAGCATTACATTTGAGCCTAGTTACAGCTTTTTATTTAAGTAAGGAGAACCCAATATACAGTGACACAGAACTTTTTCTATGTTCTAAGGACAAATAATACACTTGTTTCCTTGTTGCATGCCATTCTGACATCAGTTATACATGCATATATATGTAGTGAAAATGGATAAGAAACAATGTTCAGAAACATAGCCTATAAGGTGATATCTGATTAGTAGCCATGTCATGCTAACTAGAACAGAAATGTTAGTTTGCATAAATACTGAAATCCAAGCAAAACTCTTTGGTAAAATGCAACTTCTCCATAACA
Source organism: Buteo buteo (assembly GCF_964188355.1). Taxonomy (NCBI): domain Eukaryota; kingdom Metazoa; phylum Chordata; class Aves; order Accipitriformes; family Accipitridae; genus Buteo; species Buteo buteo. The sequence continues at coordinate 40,418,524 of NC_134204.1, forward strand.
TAGGGGAACATAAGGCAAATATGGCGTATTAAAAACAGTGTTCACTGTGAATACACTAATAACATATTATGACTTGTAACACAAATAAGATTTTTCATGAGATTTTTAATATAATTTCTTCATTTTCCCCCCAAATTTTCTTCCTTCATTTCTTTATTTTTTCCTTTGAATAGCTGACCACTGTTCAGTCTTAATAGCTTAAAGGAGAGTAGAATTTTTCTATTAAGAACCTGTCTACTGTCATGTTATTATGGAATACTATCTTGTAAATATCCTCTACTGAATATCTACAAGGTATTTGCCCCATAGCTCCTATACCTATAGGTTTTTGCACATCTCTGGAGAAAATGAGAAGCTCTTATAAGCTCTCACAAAGTTCTTCTTGCTTTTTGGACACTATATAACAACTGCATGCAGAACTGATTGAAGAATTGTCTCCAGAATCCTCCTGACCTTTCTAGTCATGGACAAGGCAGGAGCACTGAATCAGCTGTAGTAAAACTCTTTAAAAGTATTTTATGCCCTTGTCCACCTGAAAGTTTTGCTGATACCACAGGAAACTTTGCCTAGGTACTTAATAACAACAGACCATTTAAAAAGGAAAGCATGCATAATAATCTTTCCCTTAACCACTTATTTATGTATCTAGTTATGCTTGTATCAAATACTTCACTTAAGTTTTTTTCCTATACTAAAGGCTGAGAGACCTCAGAAACAGGCAGTGGGATCTCCAACTGAGTAAACTAATCTTTCCCTCTCACACAGTTGAGAAAATAGGAAAGAGAGATAAATGTGTGAAGTCCAGCACCCAAGGACACTATCTACCAATCATTGGTTTTCTAAATATATGTGCACTATCAGTTATGATATCAGAATTTGGAAAGAAAAGTAGGATTGGGAACCAATGTAGCATTTTGCACGTGACTGTTTTGTGTATTAAATACTTTAAAAAATTTAGCTATGGCTGTGAATTTTAGCATAATGTAATTGAAATAATAAGAAACAATTTATATCATGTCTGTTTGAACTTTAGAAAGTGTTGTATTCCTGGGCATGTTAAATTAATTGCTTGTCCATTTCTGTTGTTGAACAATGCTGCTTGCTGATCACTAGAAATAAATCTCGTAGTATTAATTTTCAAGTACCACTTTTATTTCATTGATGTATGGCATACATCCAAGAAGTAACACTTGTCTGAATATCTTCTCCATGGGTGAGATTCTTCCATATGAGTGGTTGCTTTGCAAAGCAGTTCAATGCAATGTGCATGTAAAGTGCTTTTAAAGTGCACTTTACCAACCTATTGAAGATCAGCCCAACAGTTAATAGCCTGGGCTGGAGAATGGCTCCAGTGTAGCAAGGAGAAGGGAATTCAGACAGAGAAAGAGACATGACTAAGGACACTGTCCCCATGTTACCATGATAAAAAAAAAGTCACACTGTTTTTAGTTTCAAAATTACATTTCATCACTGCCAGTTGGCTGACTCATCTTTCAATGCTAACACAATCATGTGAAGAGACAGCGGAATCTAAATCGTTTTTATTTATATAGTTACTTTGTTAAAAATCACTAGAAACAGTTATTCTACAGATGTTCCTGGGTTTGAATTGGACAGGTTCAAAGCTGAAGGGAAGAATCATCACAACTTGCAGAAATATCACGACTGAATAGGAGGATGGAGCAAAAAAGGAAATCATAGATTTGTGCTCAGATTCTTGGGAAATCCGCATTAGTGGAAGTTAGGAAAAGGTAACAAGAATTTACTGCCACACTGAAAATTAAAATATGGGCTCCAGCACTGCCATCTCTTGCAGTTTGGGCTTCAGCACTTACTATGCTCATATTCTGCTTGTCCCCAGAGAACTGGGAGACCTAAATGAAATCAAGATGGCTCATTTTCCCTTTGTAGCTTCCTTCTGAGGCTCCTTCATATTTATGTGCAGTGTTACTCTTCCCTACCACCCATCCTCTCCACTCACTCCACTCCCCCCCTGCCCCACCCCTCACACCTCTTCTTTTGTCCAGTCAGCTTGGATGTAAGTGGAATGAGATTCAACTTGCTAGAGCACAAGGACAAATTCATGGCACTAAAACTATTTAGTGTTCACACTGAGTTTAGGACCATTAAACTTCAAGGTTAAGCTGATTCAAAGCCTAGGACCACACCATATCTAGGCAGACATAGCTAGTGCATGCTTGATGTGAGAGCATAACTGTTATAAAGATCTACAGGCTGTGCGAATTCTAACTCCTTTGGTTTTAATCAGGTTGCCTGGATGTAGGACCAGGATTTGGCTCCCATGATTTACATCATGTAACTATCTACTAAAAGAAATGGCTGAAACAGGTTGTAAATAATGAGAACTCCCCAAGACTTCACATAAGCTCTACAAAAGCCCAAATTTTGGAATTTCATGAAAGATAAATTGATTTTTCTTTCTCCTTTATCACTTCTTATTTTTGCATTCCTTTGCTAGAAATATAAAAAGAAAGCTTTATTAAAAAAAAAAAAAAAAAGAGGAAATAATCTAAGCTAGTTTTGTGGAATAAAGGGATTCAGATTTTTCAGCAATGCACCTGAACTTATGTATGAACCCAAATCGCAACAAACTAATACTCATCGCACATTAGTCAGTAGCACATGCCCTGTTGTGAGTTACTGCTTAATTTATGCATTACCTGTCGACATTATGAAGTGGAATTATACCTTGGGCACTGGTAGCTGAGATTTTCCAATGCTAAGCAGTAATGGAAATCACTAATCCCAACTCATTCTGTCATGGGGTTCATATTATGCAGGCCCACATATTTTGCTGTAGTCAGCAGTTTGACACAGTACCTGTAACAGTGCTAAGATGGAAGAATAAAATGTGTCTCTATGCTCTAATATGTGATGCGATGTGATTTCAGGAAACAATATCAAGCCATTCACAAATACACTTTTCTGAATTGCACCCTTGCTGCTACACAGCTCCAATATGTGATGATCAGACAACATCCAAAATTCAGACATTCCTTATCTAAGCTGCAACAATTTGAACACTGGAAACAAATGCTAATCTCAGAATCCTAGCTCCAGTTTCTGCTTCTCTGCAAATTTAAGGCAAATCTTCTGAAACCTATGAAGTTCTTATTTCCGCAACTCTTAAAGAAAAAATTGCTCGATTTTCAGGTGCAAGATTTGGGAGGCAGCCCCTGGAATGCTTAGGCTTTCTACATCTTTCTCTGCTCACTTAGACTGTTTGGGGGTTTGCTTTATACTATTTTAGCAAAGAAGGGTTTAATCAGATTATATGTTAGGTCCAGTTGATTAATTACTCTGTTATTGAGGCAGGATTGTGCAGGGGTTTAATGCTAAGAATCAGCTTCCCTAGTCCTACCTCCTGCCATCATCTGTCGGATTATGCTTCGTTATTAGTCCATTCATTTTCCAGATAGCTCAGACAAATAAGGAGCCATGTTATCAAACAGTGCTTTTCATTTTGCCAATTATGGAATAAAGAGTTAACAAATGGCAATAATTTCCTGTCCTCTTATGTTACAGTGTAAAAAGAGAAAGCACTCACAATTCTGACTTAGCAACAATTTCATATACAATGTAAGTTAACAAACTGAGATTTGGTTGGTCCTTGGCAGTACTGGAAAAGTGTGTGTGAGGAAAGGCACAGAGGCTGTATTTTTTTATTTATTTACCTAACCCTATTTCTTTGGCAAACATGGTGGGGTGCAGCTTTGTAGTGTCTCATCCAGAAATGTAGAAGTTTTGCTGTCACACATTTAAGTAACAGAAACAGAATCAGGTCAAAAAATGTGAAGAAAATCCTGCTGCTGTTTGCCATAAAAAAATCATTAACCTTCCAGAGCAAGAAGGATAGTTTGTTAAAAGTCATCTTTTAAAATATTTGGAAACCTGTTTTGTTGTCTTTGTATTTCCTTGTTACAAGCTAACTTTTTCAGACATCTGCTGAAAGACAGTTATTGTTCTTGGAAGTATTTCCTTAAAGAATGTCTAAATGATGAAATTTCAACAATTATTAAAAGATATCACTGTTTCTACCACACAATAGTGCAGTATTGTAAGTTAAATAATCTACTTCACTACTATACATAAAGAAATAAATGTATTTTCCTTCAGTTAATTGTCTGCTTGTCTGTTTAACTGTTTTCCAGCAGTGCACATCTTGATATGAAGGATAATAGTAACAGTAAAAACAAGCTATTTATACATGCCAGAGAAAAATTTAGCTGGAAAAGCATTGTCACAGACAACATTAAGCTCCTTTTATTGCCTGTCTGCTTCTTGATTTTGAACATAAAAATTAGAAAATTGTGTGTTCTTTTTGTAGAGATGAGATTTCAAAATTAGAAGCCTAGGGCACCTGTCCAATTTGTAAAAGTGCTGAGCATCTGAAAGTCCCATTGCCCTCAGATGTTTTGTTCTGATATCACCTGAGACTTTGATCCAGTGACAATTTGCATTTTGCATACTGCAAGAGTAATCAAAATGTACTAGTTATCAAAATCATATCAGGGCACACAGCAAGCCAAGTGACAAAAGGATAAAGTAATCACAGCTAACTGGATTATTATTGCTTTTTTGCATTTGGTTTCTCAATAATATTGTTTCTATAAACAGGGAGATTTCAGAAAGAAACATTAGCACTTCCAGATTTTCCTTAAAGCAAAATCTTTCTAATAATTAAAAATGTTGATTTTAAACTTTTTTTTTCCCCATCTTTTTGCCATAAAACATGGTAATGTTCACTAATTAGCTTTATATAATTTTTTTAAAAGTATTTATTTTTCATTATTTTCCCAGAAATTTCTAAATTAAGAAAATATGGCAGAAGGAAACATGACATTAAAATTACTTTTAACAATTTTCAATGAAAATTCTTTTGAAATCTTGCTTTTCCTAATTGTTATGTTTTCATGGGGTTTGGATGGGATTTTTGGAAAAGTTTTGCACATAATGAGATGCTAGCATTTCTTGGTGGAGGTTTTATTCCCTTTTACCTCATGACCTTTGCTATAATTGTTATGTTAACATCATATACACAATAGTTTGAGGTATTTAATTAGACAAGACCATGCAAAAAGTAGGTATAAAGGAAGCAGAGTAGATATCCAAAGGCACAGGGAGAGAGTGAGGGGAGATAAGATTTCTCCAGAAGAAGTACCTGAGAGAGAGGAGAGATGAATGGATGTACTGGTGAGATCCCCAAGGGGGATATTCACAAAGAAATATATGATCAAATTTGTCAAAAGCAATTGAGCAGCTATGGATGAAGACAGACTAGAGGTTCTGATTCATCTAAGAGGGAGAAAAAGACCTTGACAAAAGCAAATACAGCAAAATGCCTGAGGATGGGCATTATGAGAAGGATCCAGAAAGAAAGTTAACAGGTAAATGGTCCTTCCTGGTTACATCAGTGGAATAGATGTTACAACTAGGGCGAGAAAGCAAGGAAGAAACTGCAGAAGGGAAGAGAATTACAGGGTATTACAGGGCAAATTAAAAAGAAAGTAAGAAGTAATGGAGAAACCTCTGATCACTTAGGGATTGATGTGCTGTTCTTCTAGAGGTAGTCAAGTCTAGTGCAAGGAAGAGACACATGCATGCAAGGATCTTGTCTGAAGATAAAGAACAAACTGCTGGTGTTGGAGTTAGTATCTTCAGGAAGAAGTCAAAATAGAAAGATGGATTGTATGTATAAACTCTGTAATGTGATACAGTGTCTGTGATAGACATGAATCAGGATAATCAAACAGGGATTTCTTGTCATATTACCATGTTTCATATCCATAGAACGCCACAGGGAAAAATATCACCCCCTTAATCTTTTATGGTCTTTGGATAAACAGAAAAATCCTCTAATCTCTGCTTCTAATCCTTCCCAGTTTCAACTGACACATTCACCAAATAATGAGGATTGTGGGCAGTAAGAAAAGGGAAAATGCTGAAAGCTTGGCAGAGGCACATACTGTGCACCTTTACCATGAGAGGGAGACAAAATACCACAGGTTAGATATAAAGGGCACTGGGAAAGGTTGGAAATTATTTTTTCCTCATTTCCTATGCAAGATAAATCATCAGTGACTCCATGAAAATCAGTGGTGCTCCCAGAAGCAGCTTACATGCATAAAGCCACTAATAAGGGTGGCTGGCCTAGATACTCTTTCTGCTCAGAGGGTCCTACAGAACAGAAGAAAGAAGACATGTAGACTTTTTTCTGCTCCATCTTATGGATGCTTGGGCTTCATCTTTTCCATGCGTTCCCTCGATGAAAGGAATCTAGTCCATTCTGAAATGAAACACTGCTGGAAAAACAAATGAATAAACAAAGCCAATGAGAAATCCTCTTTTATATCTTAAATAGCTAACTGAAAAAGTTTCAGAACAGGACCAGGCACTTCTCTACATTGCAGATAACTTATGGCCAAGTTAGTTTTCAATAAATACACGTCACTCATTCCTCAGCAAAGAAAATAGTAGAATTTCTATCATTTAACAATAGTAAAAACTCCAAAAAGTGTTTCACTGTGTTGCGATTATAATAATCTGTGTAATAAAGTATTGGAGTTCATTGGGCAAGGTATAAGTGAAAATCATTACTATAATTCATATGGTGCAACGGCTACAAAATCAGTTACTCAGCATGGTTTTTTGACATTCCCATGGGAGCCTGACTTTTCATTTTTCATTTATTTTAGTCCTGTACCTGTTAAGCTGTTAAATCCTTTTACCTCTCCATTATGGTCTCCATATCTTTTCAATACATCCTTTTACTGCTCTGTTCAGTGGCTGTGAGTAACTCAGGATCATACAAGAACTCGGGTAAAAATGTACTAGCTGGAAAGCTTTGCCATAAATATGCCACACAACAAGTGTTTTCAATCTAGATTACTTTTAATTTGAAGACATGTTAGTAGCAACTAAACTGTGAACATAGCATAATGTCCCCCTTAGAGAGAAATAAGTATGCAGCTGATTTCTTCAGATTCAGCATTCTGAGTTTCTTCAGAGCCCCATCAGGAAAAAGAGCCATAGAAAAAGTGAATACAGACCATTCTAAACTGTGAATTTTAAAGTATTTACTTATAATTTTTGCAAGTACTAATTCACAAAACTGAAATGAATATCAATACAGATATCATTCGTCCCAAGATAGCTTTGCATTTTTATATGGTTTCATGATCTAGAGTAATTGCAACTGAAGGAAAAATTATCAAAGAATTGGATAAGAGGTTATTCAAAATAGCAGCCTTTTGTACTACCAAGGAGTTGTGCAGACTGATAAGACTGGGTTAGAAAGACAGGGGAAGTTTACATAAATGAAAAAAGGGGGTCTATAGAAGTGCAGAGGAATGTCTTCCCACTCATTGTTGAGAGGAAGGGATTAGGTTTGTTTATTTTCTGAAGAGGATTGATGGGATTTGAGAGGAGGACAGAAGAGACAAAGATGCCCCTAAAGTTGACCTGGATATTGGAAGGACAATGATATCCAGGATGACTCAAAAAGGAAGAGACAATTTAGTAAAAAATATTAGGAGTTCATTTGAAACTACACACAGTATTTGCAAATTTCAGTGACCAATTAAACATATACAAAACGCATTTGGAGATAGATTCTCCTATTAGTTAATATTCTTTCCTCTGCCCAGAAACACCTTTTGTTCCACATGAATATGTATTTTGGTGAAGATACAGAATATTTAAAACTTATTAATAATCCCTGAAAAGCTATTTAAATGCAAGTATTATTAAGCTATTCTTTAACACAAGGGTGCACTACATGTCTGGCATAAGAGACAAATCAGATGAGCTCTTAGCAGCTTCAATGCTGTCAAACTCTTTTGTGAGAGCAATGTTACTGAATTGACTACACAAGTTTTGTAATAATACAATACAAGTGTAGATTTAATGGGCAATTTTATTAGCAGAAGAGAATCTTTTTGACTGTAACAAAAACAAATGCCTTCCTTTTGCCAATCACAGTACTTTTTTTCTTAAAACTGCATGAAGATCTGTGTTTTGTTACTCACCACCCATTGAAAGAAGTTTTAAGATACTCTACCTATTCAGAGTTATATCATTAGGAATTCAGTAATAGCAGATGAAATAAAAACCATTGTACAGTAATGATGTTATCAAATCGAAAAGCTTTTCTTTCAGAAATATCTTCAAAGTTTGTTAACTCAGTGAAGAAACTTGGAAACTAATCCTAATCACTGGGTTTTTTTTTCAAAGACATTTCCTCATTCAGATAATGGCAAAAACTTGAATAGCTAACCAGGGCAAAGACAAGGAATAGTCTTTCACAGGTTGCTTCATTTCAAGGTCCCATATATGTAGACGATTCTGAAAGTATCTCAATTGTAAAAGGAAGTTATTGCACATATGAAATGGTTCAGGTTCATGGCATTTTGTGGTCCTCATTTCTGAAACACTGGAAACAGATTGTAAGTGTTAGCAATGCAATTCTGCATCTTCATACGCAAGTACACAATATGCAAACAGTTGGATAAAAGTGTATATGAACCCCTAGTTAGCAGATTACTAAAGACACTGTTAAACAGTAGCATGCATTACAGCTTTTAAAATCGCATTTTTTCTGTGAAGATATCTACCTTTTCCAGTATCTCTCCTTGTCCTATGTTGCTTCTCTTTTTACTTTCTCTATCACAGGAGTCTTGATTTCTTCTTGAAGTTGATCTTTTCCTTTCCCTGAAAGATCAGTTTCACCATTTCTCTCTCCTAGCAACATTTGCTCCAATCATCTGTTCTAGGTATTTCTTCCTCCTCCATACCTTAAGCACTTCTGAGGCTTCTGTGGAATTAACTCTTGTTGTTACTGTCCTTTTGCCTGCTTTCACTTAGCCTTGGGGACAGTAACAGTGGTGTAATTCTTGAACCTTAAAAAGAAATGACAAAAGTAATGCTACTGAAAAGACTAGAGTACAATTAGGAAGTAAATGGAGGAAGGAAAATAATGTCCTTAGAGTGCAGGCAGACAGAAGGTCATAATGGTGCTGGGAAGAGGAAATTCATTTAAAAGCAGGCATAGGACATGAAAATATCTCCAGCTAGGTGTTCCTGAAGGTGGCTTTGGAAATTATGTTGTATGTTGATAAAGCCTTCCTGAAAGCATTAAATCTGAACTCAAACACAAAGGTTGACTAGAGAAATGACCTATCCCAAGCTTAAAATGAGAACCTGTGGTCTTTTCCAGAATTATTCAGTGGAAGTTAACACAAATTTTCCTAGACATGTAGAGAAACGAGGAAAACTGGATGAATGTACAGACTGACTAGGATCCTGGAAAATGTTCCATGAGCTGGGGAACATTATTGCACCAGTAGCTGTTGGAGTAAGTGGCCTTACAGAATCATAGAATCATTTAGATTGGAAAAGACAGGTAAGATCATCGAGTCCAATGATGCAGATGAGTAATTTCTGTTTTAAAATCCTGTGATCATTGCTGACTACAAAAGTTGGTTGGAAAACAATAGTATCACCCAGAATTCTTGGAAGATCTAACTGTAAAGATAGCAGTTCATACTGCAACCTGGAATCAGTTTGTACCGTAGGACACAGAACTCCCCAAAATTCAATATTCCAGTTGGCTGAAGCTTTTTCTGTCTCAAAGCCACAATGATTTAAACAAAGACTTTAATCTCTGTATGTTGACTTCAGATCTGGCCTGTAAATTCAGTTGTGGAGAAATTTCGGGACATTTGCATTCTTGATTCCTCTAGTAAGACACTTTTCACTGGGCAGGGGGGCAGAACATAATGAAAGAAATTGCTGGAAAATGTTTATTTTCCAATCTGTCTGTATGATGTCTTTCAGGGGCCTTGGCCTCTTACACAAACATTTAAAACTAAGGGGAAGAAAAAAAATCCAAGCCCACCATTGAGAGGATGGATTAGATTCCAAGAAATGCAAATTCCGTAAATTGTGTAATCTGCATTACTTAATAGAGCAGGGAGCCAATTAAGAAGAGTCCCCTATTTAGTTTAATTAGGCTAAGTAGAGGTAAGGGAATCATATAGTAAAGGGAGGGGCATTCAGTAGAGAGACTTTCTCATGTATCTCTTTCATGTCTGCCTCCTCCACTGTGACAGAGCTAAAGATATCTAGTGCTTGACTTTCAACCTTTTAATGCTAGAAAGTAAACGAATCACACACTTTATATTATCAAGACTTTGAAATCGTAAGCCCCAGGCATTCTGCCTGATGCTAAAGGTGGGGGGGGGGGGGGGGAGGAGAGGGAAAGGAGGCAGTGGGTATATTCATTCTTTCAAATCAACAGCACTGCCATATTATGTATAAATCTTAATTTCAACTTCCTTATATGCTTACATTGTCAACAAGCTCCTATAGCTCTTTTGTAATTTCTCTAGAAACGAAAAAAATACTTTGTGCTATGAACTGCATGTTAATGTCAAACTAGAGAGTACAGCTCAAGTTACCAAAGCTGGGAAAGATAAGTTTCCTTTTCCTTCAACGATCTCTATCAAAGTATGTGTTACCTGCTTGTATCATAGCTCTAATATTCATTCTTCTTATTGGAGAACTCTGAATCTATGTCCTTCTACTTTGCTGATGTGTTGATAGGCACAGATGCTCAGACTGTGGGGAGGCAGACAGATAGCAAGTCTCGAAAAAAAAAAAAAAGAGACAGAATGAGCCATAAATATTCATTAATAGAAACATGAAGAAAAAAAAAAAAAAGAAAAAAAAGAAAAGAGGGGAAGGGGAGAGAATTGATACTATGCCAAAGTTAATAAATGATGGTATGCTTTGTCATCCAGACCACATCAACAGTCATCTTTGAACAGTTAGATAAACTGTCTCCCGATTTTATTATCATAATGCTTGGCAGTCTCAGAATTTTTGATCTACTTATGCTGAGAACACAACTTTGAGTAAGTAAAGCAATGTTTACAAATGAAGCAAAGACCCCTTCACTTCTCTTTAATCTTAGTGCAGGAGGGCTGAAGAAATTTTTTACTTTCATGCAGCATTTTGTCTTTTCCCTTTCTGTCACTTCCTTAGGTTTTACAGTCAGAACATCTCATGATCTCCTAAAATGTCCTCTCAAACAGTGGAGGCTGTATAAATTCTTGCAGGCTCAGGAGTTTTCTTCACTGTAGTAATTAACATGCACATATGTAGGTAATGTATGTTCAAAAGGCTTGGAAAAGTACAAGATGGCACTGACAGTGCCTGGGAGAAGAGACCAAGTTGGACACATTCCTATCCTTTTGTCCTATTACTGTGACAAACATTTCTTGCACTGATGTGTACATGAGATACAACGCTCTCATAGCACAACCTTCCCCTTCTTTCTCTTCCTATCAGCTACACCTCTGAGCCTCAGGATTGCATACAGAGTAATTTCAAATTTTAAAGGGTCAGCTTCTGCTTCCATTTGCAGAACAGGAAACTTCCTGTCAGGTACATAGGAAGCATAATTGGAAGTCTAATGAGTGCACAAAAATCCTTACTACTAACTGTGCTCACTTTCACATATCCCTTGCTTTTCTGCTTCTCTTCCTGAGTTAGAGCTTCTTTAATGAGAGGTTATCAATAAAGTGCTCAGATCGTTAGCTAGCATTAAGTTATGCCTTCAAGCTAGTCCTCATTTTATACTATATGCTGATTACAGGCTAACAATCAAGGTTAGGTAACTGAAATCATGTAATGTAGTTCAAGGCTACTGCCCCTACCAATTTCTGAGAAAAGAAACCATACAAGGAAAACATATACAACAGTGGCCTATTTTAACTTTTAATAGCACTGCTGATATCAATACCATAGGCAGCTGTATGCATAATTTTAAATTTTTTCCTTGCCTCCTGAAAATATCCATACCTATGTGCAATTTTAATAGTAATGTCAGTAAAATATCTGATCAGGTCTGGTATTCTTGGACAACTAAAATTTGTAGAACCTGCTTCACTGTAGAGGCTCCAAAAGAACACCTTCACTATGTATCCTGAAACAGAACAGAACATTTCATGGTGTAAAACTTACAGCAAGAACTCTGCTAATGTATTTTCCTCATCTGTTAAGAATCAGTATATGTCAGCATGCAGTACTTTCTGACTATGGAAGGCACAACAGAAAGTTTACAAAAAAATAAGCAGTGATGGGGTTTCAGTTCAATTCTATGAACAAAAAAAAGATATACCAGCTGAAAAAAAAAAAAAAAAAAAGGCGCTTTTATGACTGAATCTCTTTTGAATCTCTCACTAAGCAGACCTGGGATTCAAAATGGGAATAAAGATTTCTAATCCCCAAGAAAGACATCCAGATGCACATCAACAGCATTCAACATTCAGAGGGCAGCTGGTAAACTGGATTGTATCCTTTTTGAAAAGCACTATGACAAAGTTGTTTATTCAGCAAAACAAACTGTTCCCTGTGTCCATTAACAAGGCTGGCTTTGTGCAACACAGACTTCTGCAGTGCTGACTCCTGTTTGGAACTATTTCACACTAATTAGAAATAAGAAAAAAGACTGTCTTCATAAACAGCCCAGCTCAAGACCTCTTTCAAACCACTCTTTCTGAAAATTAACTCAGTTGTAACCCTCTATGAATAACAGAGTTGCACAAACAGGATGGGGAAAAATATATTGTTAATAATTGTCAGCTTGCTGTGAAAATGCCGATACAAATTTTATGTAACACTACCCAAATCAAATGAAATGATGAACTACGAAATGCTGTGCTGTTCTATCTTCTAAGGCTACAACCACAGTGATTTCTGAAGAGCTTAACAACAGTAGGAATATGTGATGAATAAAAGAGTTAGCATCCTGAAAGAAATCAAATAATTGAATGATGCACTAAACATGAGTGTAGATCTGTGTTTTACTTATATATGATTATTATGGAATACTACACAGTCAATAAAATAGGAATGGGAATATCAGAAACATTTTCATCTAGAGGACAAAATGATAATAAAATAGAGAAGGTCCTCCAGTATCAACAGTGCAAAAAGGTGTGTTAAAATATTAAAAACTAAACTTGACAATGTCATATAGGAAATGTTTTCAGGGAACAATTATGCACTAGGGAGGCTTATTTCAAATTTCTATAGGCATCTTGCACTTTAGGAGGCATTTGCTCATAGAAGTAATCCCCCTTAAATCCATGGGGCTACTTGTATAAGTGCCAGATGTCATAAATTGGGGCTGCAGTGATAAGAACTAGTGCTTCTCAGCTCTCTATATGGTGGCAAGGTGTTACACATGAGATATGTACATTTGCAATATTTTCTATTATCAACTATGACAAAAGAGAATTAGATGGTTTGGACATAAAATTTTTCAACATCCTATACTTTTCTGATTTTATCATAAAACTCATTTGCTAGAGTTAGATGTAGACAGCAAAAGTATGTGCTTCAGAATACATTTGAAAAGGGAGAAATTCTAAACCTATTTAGAAAAACATATAGTTAGCTCCCATTACGAAAAATCTTGCAGATTATTTGGCATGAATCCAGTAGTTTTCTGTGTAATTCAGTCTCAGTTCTAAAATCTGAAAAAGTAACAACAAAAAAATAATTGGGGAAAATAGATTTCTTCAGGTCACAAGAAAGAGTTTAGCTTGTAATTTAATAGCTGTGTACTAGATTTGTGTTCTAAAATCAAACCTGCATCTGAGATCTAGCAAGAGTTATGTTTCTTGTACCTGTATAATAAATGTCAAATATAAATATGAAACAGAAGTAGGAAGAAAAATAAAATCAGTTGAGGTTCTTATTAAGAAAGATATTACTGTCTAGAGCAAACAGGCAGCACTCCCAAGTGTTTTCATGTCTCATGGCCAATCTTTTTCCTACTTCACCCCATTCTCAAGGAAACAAAGATATACACAATTGCTCTTATGATGACAGTAGTGTTACATTGCATGGGACTTGTGGTCTCATTTTCAGGATTGCTTGTAAAATTAGTGATGGACCAGTTCTATTTCCTAATAAAGTTTGCATCTCTCCATTGCTTTACTTGAAAACAAAACTGGGCCTTTTTGACAATTTGGCAAAATGAACTGAGTTTCCTTTCAAGGATCATAAAGAATGGGAATAATTTTTAGCTCCTACATCCTGTGATTGATAAGACAGTTCTAACTATTTCAGCTTGGTTGTAATGGACAGACTGAATAGAGGGGACAATATGTTGCTCCTCTAATGCTTGTAAGAAATTAATTCTAAACACCCTGAATTTACATGTCTAATGTTGTCAGCATTATTTTAAGCAATAAAGTAGTCTTCAGGTAGGAATGGTTGTCTTGTTTCCACAAACAGATGTCTGTGTTTAAGTCTCAAATACTGAAGGGAAAGCCTTTTCTGCAAATTATTCTCATGTCTCTAAATAGTGAAAAGCATTAGAGATGATCGTTCCATGTTCTTTAAACTCAGTTTTACACCTAACATAATAAATTAATAACAGTAATTTTCAAACATTAAAGCCCAACCAAATTTCATAAGAGTCATGTGGTTCAAATATCTTTTTTCTGCTCTGATGAATTGATAGCATCAAATCAGAAGTTTTTGGTAACTTCCTAGAAGTCATTTCTTTTCTTTTCTGTAGAATTCTAGGATACAACTTACAGCTTATTGTTACTAAACATGGCTAATGTAGTAGAATTCATTCTGTGGATATTTTAATTGTTATGTTACTATGTTTTCTCTTTAATTTAGTTTTGCTTTTAACAATAGAGAGGTTCATAACAGTTACATCTTTGATCCTCCATGTGAATTCCAATTGTAATCTGCTAGCTGTAGTTTATCTACTAAAAAGTACAGCAGATTTTTATCTCCATTCTACCTACTTCTTTTCATTTTCAGATTTCATCATTTGTTTCTATTGTACAATGCCAATACTTTTTTTTCCAACATGTAAGCTCTGATTCTTCTGAAAAGTAAAGAAAAGAAAAAAAAAACCCAAACAACAAAAAAACCCAAACCCTATGCACTTATTTTCTTTAAAAGCCAGGCAAAAAAAAAAAAAAAAAAAAATATGCAAAATAGAAAAAAATACTGTTTCAAAAAGTTTACAGTATGACTTTCCAAAGTCTGAAGCAAGGGTTAACTCCAAAATGCAAAAAATAAATTGATAGTACATAACTATAACTGGAATAGTTTTATCAGGAACTGCATCACTTCCTTTACATATTTTGTTTGTCTAAAGGTAAGAAAAGGAAGCATTTTAGCAAGGCAGGCTTTGAAGACTTTCAAAAAGACTACTTTTTGCAAACAGTGTATATCTGTACTGTCTGTGATCAATGGACTCCCTGGAAAGTTTTACCATTTTCAGAAAAGTTGACCTGAAAGCAGTATCATCTAGAATGGTATCATCAGCTGGTCAGCAATCTGTGGTCACTTCTACTTCTCATATTTTTGAAAACACTGTCCTCTACTGGTTGTGAGTTTGGAATTGAATACTCAAGAATTGCATTCTCCAATGACAGGTCTCCACAGGCAGGTCAACAGTGGATGAAAAACCTCTGCGAAGATGAAGAGCATTCATTGTTTTCAATATAGATATTTGAACTGGCTCTGTGACCAATATGTACAACCTTCTGAGATGGCAATAACCATTAGTAATAAGCAAGAATAACCAAGTTAAACCATAATTGTTGTTTCAGCCTCATTTCTAATCTCTCTTTTTTTTCTAGAAACAGCTATCCACAAATCCTTTGAAACTCCAGACTGTATCTCCCAGTATTTTAGCATGAGGATGGTCCTCCAAGGGACTCTAGCATGTTCGTAACCAGACAGTAAAAAGATACAGTTAGCTCTTGAGGGTGATAGTGCAGAGACCCCAGTTTGCAAGCTGCTTTTTAACTATTTCTATCACGCATTTTGCAATACAAGAGAAAACATAGAGCAGCAAAGGGCTGGAGTTTTAAGGCTTTTAGATGAAAATCTGTGGAAATGACCACTGCCTTTCATCAAGAAATTGCCCAGGTAAGAACAGAGTGCAGAACAGTTCCACAACTCCTTGTCCCTGTTCTGATAAGGACAACACAGTTTAGAGTCTCTATGGACTGACAGATTTGCTAATAAGAAATTACTGTATGTATTTCACATGCAGGTGCTTTTTATTTGTTATTGTCACTTCTCTACTGCTGTTATCTTTCACTTACCACCTGGAATTGGACTTAAATTGGAGAATAAATCATCAGGAGATCTGCTAGTTCCAAAGTCAGTCTTCAAATCTCTCCTAGGAAGCTTTTGTGCAAATACTAAATTAAGAACTTGAGCATTTTCATGTCCTTGTTCATACAATGTATGATTTCACTGCAGTTTTCTAATGGCCCATCTAAACTGTAATTCTCCATTTTCATGGCATACACATGGATAAAATTGGAACCAGTTTTCATCATGTGGCTGACATTTCCTATTGATTATATTAAAGTAACTGGGCAGTCCTATTAGACAAAAATCATGTATAAATACTGATCAGTTACATTCCTCCTGACTATCAAATGCTTTCCCTGATCTAATTATTTTCAACCTTTTACAGGACATCAGTTCATTATACCACAGAAAATCCTGTTTCTGTCATGAAAATTGTTTTAAGACCACTATTTCCCATTCTTTGTTAACTGAATACATTTTGCTCAGAATAAAAGTAACAGAAAAAAGTATTGGCTGCATAGAAGTCCTTTGTTAGGGCTTTTGAACTCCCTAGTTGTGGACTACAAAGAGTCCAGCGCGCTGCCTCTCACCGCCACAGAACAGAAGCGCTGAGCGCTGCCTTTTTTTTTTTTTTTTTTTTTTTTTTTGGATCTTGATATACAGGATACATTTCTGAGTGCCTATAAAAAGGTTTGTGAACCTTGATGGAAATCAGAGGTGAAAATGACAGTTCAAATGTCTGGTCTGGGTTTAAAAGATCTATGGTAATGTATTTTTACTTATAACAGATACTGAGAAGGAAAAAAAAAGCCAGCAAAGCAGTGTTCAGACTTATGTTACACTCTTTCTCTGCTCCTGCCCTTTCCCGGAGCTGTCAAACGCAGAGCATTCTCTGAAAACTAAAGTGATTCCAGGCAGGTTACCAATATATGTTATTTCTTATTAGTTATCTCCTTAGGATATCGCTAAGACACAAAGCCTATATGATTCTTTTGAGCTACAAACAATGAGTCAGGATCCGTGCTGGCTTGAAGCGTGTGTCATTCCTGGATTTCAATGCAATGGCCTGGAATAGATTTTTATTTTTTTTTTATTTAAACACTTCCTATTATATATAAGAAGCTTTCTAGAACAGTTAATCAGAAGGAAAGCATGAATATGCTGGTTAATCAATTAATATTTGAATAGATTTTGGAAACTGACATTTAGCTTTACACCTCAAGAAATAAATTGCAAAACTTTGAGCAAGGAAAATTCTTTGATCTATTATTTCCTGTGAAACATTAACATCCCTCAAATTCAGCTCCCATCATGAAACACCACCTGGTTCTATTTTCTTCCACTCATCCAAACTATTTTTACTGAACATGGGATTTCTGACAAAAATAAAAACAGTTATGTTTTACAAAAAAACCTTTTCCATTCCTTTGAGAGAAAGGGGGGGAAAGGTTTTCTTTCCCTTTTTCCTAGTTCTTTGTCAAAAGACATTCACACTAAAATAATTTCTAGACCATGTCTAGCTTATTCTTTACTTCCATGCACTGACAAACTTTGTGGTGGATTTATAATCAATTGAACTCTGAAGAGGAAAAAGATTAAAGAGTTCAAAATGTCAGTGCTGGAAACTATACCTGCTGTACAAATACTTATCATTCACACAGCTCATTATCTGCTCAAAAATAGTCATGGTAATCAGTGGTAAATGTTTCTCAATCATTCTCAATGGACTTCCTGTCTACTGAGACTCTAAATCTCTTTTGGAAATAATAGAAGAAAGACAATCACTGACTGTCACCACAATCATGTCCCTTCTTCAGAAGCATATGGGTGCTCTGCATAATCTACTTTTTGAGACAGGCACAAGTTGCAATGTCAACTTTCTCAAACTTTGGAGGAGTTTGGGTGCATGATCTGGGCTTATCTTGTAATGGAGTTAACTCTCAAACTCCCAGGTCAAGCACATCAAAATATTTAGTACATAGTTTTTGCTGGCTTTACTGGAGCACATCTGAAAGTATACCACTTATTATTATTTTTACTACATATATGAATCCCACTGTCAGTACTGCATAGCATATGAGGATCACTACGAGACATGAAGATGACCGTCCATAGTCAATGAATACATGAGTCATTGTATAAACACAGACCCAAACCTAAGGAGTTTGTAACTGTGACTGTGGAAGACCAACAGTGAAGAGTCTTTAGCACAGAGAAGTTTGAAAATTAATGACAGACAAATAAGGCCTTATCTATTCAGACAGCTTAACGTTAATAAGCTTGGGTTAGAATTTACAGTCCACTAACTCCTCCATACTAACAGCACCTTTATGCGAGGTGCTTTTAAGGTAGAATAAGTTGCTTCACGCTGTTTCCTCACAGGGAGTTAATGCAGAGTAACCAGTGTACTGTAAATTTGCACCCCAGTTTACCATGGAATAACTTCCCTGAGTAGATAACTCTTAATACAATGTGTATAGGGAAATCAACAGCTAAGGCTCAGTAATTAGTATTAAAAACTATTCAGGTTCTCAAAGTTTCTCATTGCCTTTTTTTCACCCATCTCTATTCACAGCTTTTTCTGTGGGATGAGTTCCAGTTGTAGATTTGCCATATGGTTATTCCTCTCAAGATCCTAATGGTCACATGCAAAAAAAATTGGCATCTCCAAGAATGAAAAAATAATACAGCTTTGTAATTGATACCAGAAGTGCTTATTTCCTGCTCATAAAATGTTGTGTCAACAAATCAAGAGGTGGAAACACTTTCATCCTACTTGACTGATAAACACACTGCAAACAAAAAGTTGATGAATAACCAAACACAGTCAGTTTAAATTTGTGTGTAAACAACTCACAAAATGAAACATGCTTCCACAAAGTCATCAAATCATTGCAGGAAGAAAGGAGGCATTAACAAAAATCTAATTTTTGGTATGGATCATTCACAAGCAGACATAAAATAAGGCTACACTTGGCAGGGAAAGGGTCTGAATCTGCCCACAGAAAAATCATGTAGCAACCAATCTGAATTATTGTTACATTGAAATTACATTATTTAAATGGTCATTGCATCTTTAAAGCCACAACAATTGCTCTATTTTGTACCACTTCAGGGAAACATAAGCAGACCCACTAGAAAAGAGTCCATTAAAATGCAAATGAAAATTCCCAATCACCTGAACACTGGCTTGCTTTTTTTTTTTTTTTTTTTTTTTTCCCCAGGACCGAGATGTAAGCAAGATCAAAAGAGCATTTGAAATGCTACATTTCAAGAGAGGAAACTGGAAAAATAATAGTTCTGGGAAAAGTTGGTGCTTTAGAGTTTATATTTTCTACAGTAAAAAGAACCAAGTATGGTAGTTAACTCATTTCTGAAGACAGGATGTTTCAACAGAGAGCAAATATTTGTATTAAAATAAAAATAATTAAAAAAACCCTGCGCTGAAAACTCCATTGTTAAATGAGAATAGAAATCAGTATCTTTCCTTATATGACAAATCTATATTGTGAGGAAAATAACATGTGCCAGGGTCAAAGGAACAGTCTTATTTACACAAAGAAGTTTTGGTACAGTAAGGATACCAAAGAGGTTTTTAATACTGCACAAACAGAACTGACAGTCTCAAATTTCTGACAGAAGGAAACAACTCTGAGAAGTTGACATACTGAAACCTAAAGTGGGACACATTTTATGTTTCCATTATCTCTCCACATTTCACTGGACTTGCCTGCTGGGAGCAAACAGAAGGTAGCATAGCAGGAAAAGTTGTGTGGAGCCCAGAGAAGGTATACTACAAAGGACACAGGTATTCCCTGGAGGCATTGCAGCTCTCTAAGCATTTACAAACTCATCACCATTGTGAAAATTTCAGCATGCATTTCTCCAGGGGCCACTTGGGCCAGAAAAGCAGTGGGAGAAGGGAAGACAGACTGCTTTCTCCTCCCATCCTGAGCTGTTGCACTACCTGCCCTGTGAGAGTAAAGTAGCTGGAGAGGTTACAGAAGGCGTTTTCTTTGAGACTGCAAGAGGTATTTGAGGCCTATATTGAACCATGGGCTCTGTACAGGGTGCAGGAGTGAGCAGCGAACTTGTAATGTAGAGTTTCAGAGCTTCAGAGAAAGCTCTTTAGTGTGGGATGGCATAGTAGGTGCAACAAACCAAGCTCATCAGGCCCCAGGCTATAGCAGAATCCTGCTCCTGATAGTCTTGATGAAAAATTATGAAGTTTGGGTTTGTGCAATTTTACATATTGACATTTAAAGGAAACTATATCAGTTGAAGTTTTTTTGTTTCTTCTTGGTTAATGTGATTTGGGTACCACTGATATTCTATAATGTTGAACTACCTGGTATGTGAGGGAAATGCAGGAAGAAAAGCTAAATAGTAATTTTGGACAGGAACATTGCAATTGTAACAACCCTTGACCAAACTGCTCCACCTGCTGTGAAAAGAGAGAAGATAAACAAGGGATAGTTATAAAAAAAATCTGGCTTTCATCTCCATAACAGCAAATTTAAAAAGAATCAAATTCATTAAAATAATCATCCATATGTATATCAAATATGGACAAAAAAAATCTGGAAAAATATTAAATAAGTATGAGAAAAGATGTGAGTGCCTTGCAAAGAATGCAGAAACACCTAGGTAGGACAGATGAATACATTTATGATATTGTTTATAAAATGTTATGGTCCATAGATAGGCCTGTTCAGTCCATAGTAGACTAGCTGTATCATCCCTTTTTAGTGTGAATTCTGGCCACCTTCCACAAGGCCTGCATCTAGTTCAAAATGACTTTTCCAGAAGGTTCAGAATGGACTTCCAGTTCTACATCAGAGAAGAGTAAAAGAGCAACTTGGAAAAAGAGGTTTTGAGGCAGAGATATTTGTGCATACAGTTCTTGCAGGATACATATATACTTTTATAGATACACACACACTCATATGAAGATGTGTATTTTTAAGGACTTGACTTGGACTAATGAAACTGAATAAAATGTTTGTGGTCATCAAAATAAAAACAAAGCAGGCTGTCAGCATAAGCAAAACAAAGGTATTCTGTCCCAAAACATTAATGAGAAAGGGAAAAGAAAGCAAGTGTGTGAAACCCATTGCTTGTCTCTACAGCATAATGACACCCAGGTGAATGACAGCTAATATATACTCTCAACTGGGGTGACTTTTATAATGCTCTGGACCTTTTTCATTTGTTCCTACCTCACTAATAATTTATTTGGCCCAAGGGACCATTAAAGTCAATGGAATTACACCAGACTTGAAATTCTGAATCTGGTTCCATCTCTTCTTTACGCAGTTTATAATGGCTTGAGACAATGACAATCCTTCTGATGACTAAATATTATTGTTAACCTACTTATTGTTATTAAATGTTT
Source organism: Buteo buteo (assembly GCF_964188355.1). Lineage (NCBI taxonomy): Eukaryota > Metazoa > Chordata > Aves > Accipitriformes > Accipitridae > Buteo > Buteo buteo. The sequence continues at coordinate 40,440,086 of NC_134204.1, forward strand.
TCTTCATTACTCTAGCATGCATGATTTTAAAATCAACCTAGTAGGTACGCCATGTTTATTGTACCCACAGCACTATGTGTGAAGAATTAATAGGGATTTCATGATGAATAATTATTCAACTTAACAGTATTTTCCCTGTGGGATTCTTGCAAGTTATCCCATAAATAATAAAACAGAGACTGTAAACATTAATGTTGAAAGGAACTTCATTATCAGGGCTTTCAGAGAAACATCTTCCTGTCAACTCTAACACAATGCCATGAAGTTTTTAACTTATTAAAAATTTCTTTACCTTATACTTCATGAACTCCCTTAAGTTATACGCTACCAGAATTAGCTGTGCTGCAAATTTTGAACCTAAGTCCCCAATACCATGCTGAAAGAACCCACATCTGTATCTCATAGTCACACTTTATTCTTGATCTTGAAATGATGAAAATATTTATAGATGTCCTTTCTTGAACCATGCAGCATGTAGACAGTTGAATTATCTTGCCCCAGTCATTTTAATCAGAATGCCAAAGAAATGCCTACACTACTTTTTAATTGCAGTAAACAAGTGCATAATGCTTTTTGAAATAAGCTGGCTACAACAATGTGTTGTTACAACCACTGTCCACTCTTAAAACAATAATCATTTACCAGTGTGTATTCTGCAGTTCATGTCACCCTTTCAAAGAAAGTACATCAAATAAATAAAAGAGGTCATCAGCTAATAACCTAAAACTTTTGATTAATATTTGATAGGTCTGGCTGAATTCAATAGTAGACTCTATTCAGCCACTACCTTTTATTTCAAGAAGGAAGTTTAGAAGAAAACCAAAAACACTGGTGTAAAATGTTGTTTCTATGCAGTTAATCACTAGAAAAGTAATAGTACTGTTGGAGTTTTAAGAGAAATAAACATTTGTATTTCATTACATCTTTTGCTATTATGGGGCTTTGAGGTGGAAGAAAACAACCCTGATACTCTATTTTATATACCTTTATCAGGAGAAAGAGTTTGAATTATTCTGTTGGTCTTTAGAAGACATCTCGTTATTTGTTGTTGCTTTTTTTAAAAATATGACTGACATTTTGAAAGAAGAAGGTGTTGGAGAACTGTCTCAATAGATGCAATACTTCTCATTCGTATAACATTTACATTTATAAACAATACACAGCTGAATTCTGATCCTATTTCAGAGAAAGGCAAATCTCCAATTAACTTTGATTGAAATCACAGGTGGACCTGTTATACATCTTGAAATCTACAAAAAATGATAGTTTCATCTTAATCCTGTGGTATCACTGTACTTTGATGCTTAGATGATCTAAGCAACTGAAGATGTCCTTCTTTTACAAAATAAATTTAGATATCTCAGAAAGATATTATTCAAATGTATTCACCAGCCTGAGAAAACAAAGCACACACAGGAAAAGAAATGGTATATCAAATAACTTGCACTAGCCAGTGCCAGCAAAGGTTTCAGTGCCAAAATGTACTGACTATAGAAACAATATAGTTTACTCTGAGACAATGTCATGTTCATGCATGACATTGCTGTTATTTAGTTAGAAGCCTTTAAAATTATTTGTGAAGATACATTTGCTACAGATAAATATGTCACTTAACACTGAACACTTAAGCCCATGCAGGAATTTACTTGAAGAATCATCCAACAATTACCATTTTACTTTGGAATATGTTTTCCTCAAACTCCTCACAGAGAGGAACACTAAATGTATCCCAACTTTTCCATTGCAACAGTTAAAAATCTCTACAGATGCTGGCATCACCATTCATTCCTCGAACAGAGCCATAAAACAAACCCTGGCATCTTTTACACACAAAGCCCATAACATCAAGATTATTTAAAATTTTTAAAATATTTAAAATATTTGAATGTTCTTTCAAATCCTCCCACATATACGGGTATGTTTTTATGTGCACAGATATAAAAGTGAAGTAGGTCTGTCTGCTTCAGAATACTTTCTTGGAAGGATGGAGATAGGAATAAAAATCTTAGCAGTTCTCTCTAAAATTCTGAATATGGAAACAACTTCACACAATTAAACTGACTTCCCTGCTACCATAACAAACTCCTCATGTTTGGGAATTTCAAAACTGCAGGACAAGACAGGGGATCAGAAAATTAAAGAATGCATTTTTATATAGTCAGAAGGGAACCAAATTAAGTTTGCAGCCACGTTCTTTAATTTGTCTTTTTCCCAAATTATGTTGCTTGACTTTGTAATTTAAACAGCAGTATTTAAAATGTGGTATTTTGATGTAACAACTGTGAACATTTATGAATTTCATTAGGAAGTGATTTGGAGTGAAAGCACAGATTAAACATAACAGAAATAAATTATCCCCTCCTCAAGTACAAGGTTGCAACGTTGCCTCCAGGAGGCTTTTTAGAGTACTTTGTATGGTTATGAAGGACATATGGCATGCCAAAAGATATTCATTAATCGCATCCTTACTCATCCAAGCTAGCTCAAGTGGGCAGTGCTGAAACCCTCACAGCACATAACCAAAGCATGTTCTGTGTGAACATTTCTATTTGGACATCCCCTCATTGCTATTCTCACTGTAAGAGTCCTTAGATCCTTCATTCCACAGGCACTAGATTTTATTTTACTAATGTCTCCGGCTGTTCCATGAAGCTCAAGCTCTGGAGCGCCTCTCACTGACTTTCAGACAGATTTGCATGAAATGCATCTACCAGCATTTAAGCAGTTGCTACAGAAATCTCTTCCTCTGAACAGGACTTTAAATCTTGGTCTAAGCTGGAAAGCACATTCATCACATGCAGATCCTTCCTAATACATCACTTTTATTTAACCCTAGTCTCTCAGCTAGGAAGCACTACTTCCAATACAGCTCTAAGGTATCTCCTGTACAGCTTGACCCTCTTCACAATTTGTGGTTTCAATTTCTCTCAGTGCTTCCTTTACTTCTTACCCTAGCCTCTATCTTCTGATTGCAAAGTTTTCACCTCCCTTTCTCTTTCTGATGACCATTATCTGCAGCAAAACCAAACATGTATTCAAACTTTTTTTATAACACTGCTTTTTTTAAAAAAAACAACAGTTCCTGCAAGAAAAAAATACCAACCACAAAAAAAACCAACCCAACCCAACCCAAACCAAACAAAAAAAAAAACCAAACACAAAAAGAAAATTTTTCTCTTCTTTGGTATGATTTCAGTAGATCTGTCTTGCCTTGTTTCCTGTCATTTAGTCGTGCTTCCCCAGGTACCCTGTTCCTTTCCTCAGGTCACTCTTGGTTCTCTTTGTCCTACACTCTGAATCTTCCACATCCCCAATACCTCTTCCTTAACGAGCTCAATCACCCCATAGAATTAATTCTCATAAAATATAGTCTAGATATGTGCTAAACATCCAAAATACATTTTCTCATAATATATATTCTAAATATGCACTAAGCATCTGAAATAAGTACTGTGAATTCCAAACTAACTGTTGCCTCATGTCACAGACCTCTTTTAGAGTCCCATGACTACTCTTTTGTCTGAACCATGTGTTAGATCATTTGCTATGTTAAACCATCCACTTCACCGTGTATTGAATGTTTTCTTGAACCATATTTTTTTCATGCTTTTACAGCTTAGAGATATTAATTGTTCCTTTAAAACATATTACTATATTGCAAGTGCTCCAGCAATGCCCATTCTGAGCTCCACCCAGAAGTGGAGGAACTAACAAGACAGTCAATCAAGCAAGCATGCAAAAATATGCAATCAAATAATTAGATGTGGATATGTTTTCTTGAAGGAAAGGGCACCAGAAGAATTTTAAGCATCAGTCACGCCAGGTTTTTTTGTCCCTGATGCCCCTTTCTGCTGCTGCTCTACCAGTAACTCATGTATTTCCAAACACTGCACAGTACCTCCTCTCCTGCAGAGTCAGTTTCAAGTTATTAATAGGTTTTCTTGAGAAGACAATACAGTCAGGAGCCCAGAAGAACCTTAATCTGTAGCATATCATAACAGAGGTTCCAGTGTGAAAATATTAACAATGCAATAATATACAATAAAGTATAGCTACACAGTAGTTGCTTGTAAGGATGACCCTTAAGAGAAGAGCAAAAAAAGGAAACTGGCAGCCCAACAGTACATCTGAAGGATGTAGCTTTTGTCAAGGACATGGAAACTGCATTGCTCTACCAAACACGATTTTCATGGCAGGTGTCCTACTGAAAAGTGGAGAGAAGAGGACTTTCTAAAGCACAGGCAAGACGCCCAAATGAACAGCTTTAAGAAACACATTAAGACTAAAATATATCAAATAAGCAAGAAAACTTTTCTGCTTCATAAATACAAAGCCCATCAATTTCAAAGACTTTAGGAAAAAAGTGAATGAAAGCATTTATCCCTGTACCCCCAGATTGTCTGCACTGTTGGTTTTTTGTGTTTTTTTTGTAAAGCTAATATAACCCTGTGGATATTGTTATTGTCTGATATAGTGGGGATAGCAATTGAAAGCTCAATGTGGGAATCTGAAATGCAGTATTTCAAATTGACTACCACACGCAGAGCAGCAGTTGTAATATTTCTATTTCCTCTGCTGTTGGTCTAGAAACAGTAAAACTCCTGCTGGCTGTCTTATCAGAGATGTGGACAAGCTAAGGGAAAGATCAAGATCACCTCTGGGAAAAACAAGATGAACATCCCTGTGCTTTAATGTAAATGCTCAGCACTTCTAGATCAATAAGGAATGACTCATGAATTTCAGTAGAAAATTTGATCTTTGGAGGATAACCTTTCCTTTCCCAACTATTTAATTCACCTTGTGTATCCTACATATTTATGTTTCACAAATCCTGGCAAATAGTCCTCTACTGAGAACTCTAATGCAAAAGATGTAAAGGTGCTTTATGTTGTGATGGGAAGCTATTTATTCATCTGCCAAATCAGCTTAGGTTAGGAAACTCAGAAAAATTAAACATACCCTTACTGTTGCATGCAAATTTGTTTAAATAAATATGAATTTATTTCACTGATAAGTTTTTCAACAGGATTTGAGGAGACTAGGCACAGAACCATAGGAAGGGTGCTTAACCTACACCTGTAAAACCTAAGTAGAAGACTGAAAGTGCTACTGATGAACCAGAATTCATAAAGTAGACTAGGAAATAATTCAGAATTTACAGCTCCAAATCTCATGTTGTTTATAAGTAGCAAGATCAGGAGAATCAGTCAAAACTCATTTATTTGGTGAGTCACTTTGGTTCTCATTCGCTTGTGTGTTTCTTTACATCTCAGGAAGCCCAATCTGTCTGCATCCATAATTGGCAGATCCTACTAATATCTTGGAAAGGTTTCATAAACTGAAGGTTTTCTCTTTAGTAAGAGAAGTCAGGCTGAGTGCTATGGTGGTATGATGCCTTTATCCCTTGCTCAAATGGATTGACTAGAGTTCAAGGTGTGCAAAGAATATCCAATTGAAAATGTTAGCCAATGCCTTTGAAAGCAAAGTTGCAATAAGAAAAAAAATGTTATTTTTATTATGTTAAGTAGAAATGGGTCAAAATGCAAAAAACTTAATTCTGCCCAGCCTTCCTCAGAATTCCATAGTATGTGCCAGTTGTTGCTATCCTGACTTGTGAAGGGTTTCATCATCTTTGCCAAAAATGTCCCTATAGCCATTTATTTTGGTTGACATGTGACAATTTTTACCATGCATAGAGGGAAGCTTCAAGGTGGTAGATGTCAATTATTTATGAACTAGATTCAGTAAGTCATCACTTATGGGAGTAACTGAACTGGCTTTGACAGTGCTACTTGCTTCAGTAATTACAAGTAAAGAGTTCACAGCCTGATCTATAGATTATCATCCACTTAATATGAAGAAAGGGCAATCCAATAAACCTTATTGTCATTTTATATTCCACATAGTGATGCACCTAACATGTATGTTTGCTATAATCCTGATACTACAGCTTATTACTACTACCAATGAACATTTTCTTTGCTATTTCTCTTTCTGACATGTATGTATAAATCATAAATCCTGAGCACAAAAGAGATAAAAGTTTTGTTCTGGAGTCACTCCAAACTATCACAAGAAGCAAAATGAAAACTATACAAATTGAGATGGTAACATAACTTCCTGTGGTCATCTACTGCAGATTCCAAGTTCCTTAACATGTTTCATCCCACCCTTGCAAAAATAAAAGTTCCTTTGGAATAATGGTGAATACATACATCCTGTATTCTGCTTTATTAGGTATGATACAGTTTTAAAACATGTAGGAAAACTACTTTCAGAACATCCAAGAGAGTCCTATTCTTTTACATTTTTACTTTCTACAGAAAGCAGTGATTTTTTTCTGTCCTGACTTTAGAAATTGCAGAGTTTCTGCAGAGTTTAAAAATTCTCTTTGGTATAAAAAGGAAGCAGTGGGTTTTACTCTTGACCCAAAGGGATTTTCTGTGCAGAGGAGTGAATATGTGCTGAAACAGTGTGTCAATGGCTTCAAATACTGCAGTGAGGTTTGCTATAAAATGGGAGGGACAGAGGGAGGGAGGGGTAATTGGGAAGATCCCAGAAGGGCAAAGTCCTATTCACAAGTGGTTGAAATTCATCAGAACGAAAAAGCAAAATTGGTGTTCAGGTGACAAGAGAGACAGGAAAAGTCGCACGCCAACTCTAGGACATGAACAGAGCAGCTTGAAAGCTCTCACTGTCGGCTACCTGGAGAGTTCTTAAAGACATGTTCATGGCTTGTTATCTATGGCAGAAGAGCTGGAGGGAGGAAAAAGAAAAGGCTCAAGCTTCAGGGTTAAAAATTTCTCTGAAAACCTTTCCCCTCTTGGCTACTATTGAATATAACAACTGGGTTTTATGAGGAAAAGGAGAAATATCCAGTCTATGTTAGCATGTATATACATATGTATATATAAGGACACACAAGTATACATACATACACACATACATATATATCTATATATGCATATACATGTATGTTCATTTACATATATAGATACACTATGCAGGAATGTAATGTAAGTGAATATTAATCTGTTCTTTTTTTTTTATTTTCTTAAGACAGACCACTTTGCATTTCTCTTATAGGTTCTGGAATGGTTTCCGTGAGTGTCTTCTGGGGATCCCACCTCTGGCAAACATCCATAATTGCACTAACTTCCTTTAAAGAGTTATTAAATTGACTGGAAAGTTCTAGGGTTAATATATAATCATCACTGCATGTAGAATTTAAACCAAAAGTTGATTGATATGCTTATGTGTGGGATGGTGAAGTCAATGGGGCCTCCCATTGGCAATCAAATATGACTTGGAGCCCAACATTTACTTAACTTAAGTAAAATAACAAATTGAGGATATATCCTATAAAACATGCTTGAGAGGAAGGAGAAGAGTCATCCCAGTCCATGTATTCACACTTCTGTGACTCACCATGTTCCCTAAACTGTAAGACAGTAGAGAAATAGTATCGTATCTGTGATAATTGATATTGCTATAAATTTACAGTACAGGTTACTTTCAGTCAGAGTGTCTTTTCTACCCAGAAGTGTTTCTTTGCTTTCTATTAATGATATTGTTACAGGCAACATGGCCTAAAGATGTCAGTGAGACAAAGTTTACTTGGAGGGGAAATAGCTTTCTTTGGATCAGCTTAAAAAAAGAAATTTTAGAGTATCAAGAAAAGGTTCTGCACCCAAAAGTTTTCTTTTTTGTTTTTATCAGTTACTTCAACCGGTCTAACCTAAAACATTACTTCTGGCTCAAAATTTTGCCTTGATCTCATTAATGGATTGTTTACCAAAGGCAAACCTGATTTTCCTCTTCCTCTGGGAAGAGCAGCCTGTAGTGAGAAGGATAATGAGTCCACAGGAAAGGAGTAAAGAATTCAGAGAGCCCCTGGTGGGACTCAGGCCCACGCACAAACAGCTTTCACAGCCCTCCTCTAGCTCTGGCCAGTTGATGCTCAAATGGGACTGGGGCGACAGCTGCAGGAAGTTAGTTCTCTCTAGTTTCATTCCATCTTTGGAAGGGGGATGTGAAAACTATTCTTGCAGGGCCTGCAGACGACTGTGAAGATGTTAGGGCATCTAACCTAACTGGTTAATGTAACCTGATGAAAACCGAGTATCAATACAGGCTGGGGGATTTAAGGATTGAGAGCAGCCCTGCAAAGAAGGACTTGGGGGTACTGGTGAATGAAAATCTGGATACAATCCGGCAATGTGTGCTCACAGCCCAGAAAACCAACTATATTGTGGGTTGCATCAAAAGAAGCATGGCAGCAGGTCAAGGGAGTTGATTCTTCCCCTCTACTCCACTCACATCAAGACCCCACCTGGAGTATTGTATCTAGCTCTGGAGTCCTCAGCACAGGAAAGACATGGACCTGTTGGAGGAGGTCCAGAGGAGGCCCACAAAAAAGATCAGAGGGATGGAACACCTCCCCTATAAGGACAGGCTGAAAGAGTTGGGCTTGTTCAGCATGGAGAGGAGAAAGCTCTGGGGAGACCTTATTGCAGCCTTTCATTACTTAAAGGGGGCTTATAAGAAAGACGGGGACAGACATTTTAGTAGGGCCTGTTGTGATAGGACAAGAGGTAATGGTTTTAAACTAAAAGAGGCTAGATTCCGACTAGGTATAAGGAAGAAATTTTTTATGATGAAAGTGGTGAAACACTGGAACAGGTTGCCCAGAGAGGTTGTAGATTCCACATCCCTGGAAACATTCAAGGTCAGGGTGGATGGGGTTTTGAGCAACCTGATCTAGTTGAAGATGTTCCTACTTATTGCCAGGGAGTTGGACAAGATGACCTTTAAAGGTCCCTTCCAACACAAACAATTCTATGATTCTGTCTAAGAGAAGGCTTTGACAAGTCAAATCTCAGCTAAATTTCTTTCTTGTGAACAGATCTTTGCCTAGGATAAGAATTGGTGGCTGTGAGGAATCGATTATATCTGTGAGTCTACCCAACTGAAAATGAACAGGGATCAGATGAAACTCTGTCCTCTTTAGCCAAGTTCTGTTGGACTGTAGAAGAAAGACATTTGTGTCCTTTTCCTGATCCTACTTATTTTGTCCAGTTTCTATCATTGAGTAGTATTCCTCAGCTTCTTCCCCATTATGAGAGAGGGTGGACAAATGGGTCCTTGGTAACTGATCTCTCTGCCACTGTTTTGCAGTGTGGGTATTATATTATCTCTGCCTTTTTCCTTATGTGAGGACCTCAGCTAATTCAGGAGTGAATCTTTAACAGTTATCCGCTGTTAGATGTACCTTTCAAACTCAGAATGATCTCCATTTTCTTCAGCTAAACAATTTGTCATACAATTCAGGTAATGTGCATAAAAGTGTACTGTTCAACTCTACAGAGGGGCTGCTCTGTCGCATCTAAGCAGAATGTGTTTAAATGAATGAATTAATCATGGCTTTCCATTTCTATCTGCTCTAATTTCCCTCCATCAGTCATCTTCATTTATTGCCACCTTAATTGCCAAGCTATGACCTCGTGTTTTGTAACCTTTTCTTTTATCTCTTTATAAACCTAAATGATTTGCACATATCATCTTTAATTGACACCTCAGCATGACATCAGCAAATGGAGAGGAAATAGACTACTGAGAAAAGCACAATGTCCTAGTCATTCCATCTATTATGTTTCAGGAAACCACTGAGGACGTTTGGGATTTTATCATCCTTTGGCAGGACGTCTCTGGGTAGAGAGAATTCTGAATTCGGCTCACAAGAAAACCAGACCATTTGTTAAATCAACAGCAAAGAAACTAAACTCTTGTACACTTTGACGTCAATCACTAGTAAATTTGCACAAGGCACATGGCCCCAAGGACATAAATCTGGGTTTTACAGTCCCCAAGGACCTAGGGTATATTTTGTACCCTTTACCTTGGAGTGATCAGTATGAAGTGTTATAAAATTTCATGGAGAGTATTCAGAGTATAAAGGATTCACATACTAGTAGCAGCACAGACTATGTCAAAGTGGGGGGAAAAAAAAAAAACCAACCAAAAAAAGAGCTTGAAAATCTTTATCCCCTCTCCTAACAGCTGTTTGTCCTTTATAATACGATGGATGCTTTGGTCAAAACTGATCTAGACACAACTGTTTTCAAAATAAAATTGATGGGTACTGTGTTGAATGCATTCAAACCAAAGAATGGTGTGTAAAATTTTCTTCCTCAGCATAATTGCTAGGAAGTAAGAAAATTAGGAAGATGGAGAAGTACTTTAATGCTATCCTTTCTTCCTACCATACAAACAGCTCTGGGTTTTTTAAAACTCAACTATGTCCAGGAAGGTTTTCTATTGTTTACTGTAGTGAAATGCTTTGAAATGGCAAGTTCAGAAAGACTATATTAAAACAGTTTTAATAGTTTAAAAATGTCAGTGTTTGCTGTGTGAAACATAACATTACATATGGTTCTATGTGACCTTACAACAGTAAGTAACAACAAGGTAGCTAAGCCACATAGCTTAAAACCTAGATCACCACTTTGAAAACGTAGGAAAAATCTAGAGGTGTAAGACATGATCCTCTAGGCTAACCTCTGAATTTCGTTATGTATTGAGTTTGTCAAACCTTTAGCATTATTACAAAGAACAGTCTTTGTGCTTGAACAACCACCATAAACTGGCAGGTTTAAGTCATTGGGATCTCTCAGAACATTGGGATCAAGAAGAAAAAAAAACAATATGTTGAATGATTTTGCTTCTCATGCTAGGAGTCATTTATGAAGCTGTTACCATGTATCTTCAGAGATTATTTATTATACAGGCAAGTTTGGTTTTGTTATTATCATTTTGGCAGGTTTTCAAGCAAAACAGAGCTATTCTAAAATGTACTGCTGTATATAATCTCACTACAGTGCACCATATACTCTCAATGTACTGCAGGCATTTCAGACCTTGCAAAGTAACTCAGCATTTTGCTGATTAGTTGAGGAGTTGTATGTCTAATATCTCAGCAGCAGCTTGCTCCAGTGTAATATACCAATGATAAAAACAGGGAGCAGAAAGTCGCTTCTCCAGTGACGTCTTCTCTTATAAATACTTTGAAATATAAAGTCCTAGGTGAGATCAGTATAATGATATATGTAAGCAAAGTAGATTATTCATTATTAAACTGGTATTTAAGTTACAATAATGACTTTTTCTTTTTAACAAACATAAAAGTTTAGGGTTTTGTTCAGGTTTTTTTCAGCTACGTATTTTTCATCATTTTGCAGAACCAATTGCACTATGCAAAATACACCGGACATGAGTTCCTCTGCTTGCAAACTGGCAATTTATTTTGAGTGGCAGGCAGATAAAATAAGTGATCCTATGAAATAGGTAGTAAATGTCTACATGAATTAAATCATTCCACATGAATAATATATAGAAATGTTGGTTAATAGAATGGGTGTTTGTTTCTGAAGTACGGATGTATAACCTGCCAAGTTGTTATTTTTGCTTAATATAAAAGTGTTTATGGAAGAAGTTACAATTCCCTCTTAGACTAAACTGTTCAAATACGATGTAATTGAACATTTTTAGTTAAACGCTGATTTAGATTATTACTAGCCTTGTTATAACAATTAATGACATAAACTTGAAATCTGTAAAATAATTTCATCCCATTGCTAGCAAAAAATTCAGAAGAGAACACTTGGTAATTTTCCAATAAATACCTCATTTTATATCTCTTCACTTAAAAATACAGGTAAAGTCATGTCATGTACATTGAGAAGGTTTAAGTTCATATGCCTAATACAAAAAATTGTGTTCTGATATAAACAATAATTGGTTTTGGCTTCTTACAACATTTGCTTCCACTCTATAAGCTTCACATTTATTGTAGTTCCCTATTGTAGACTCCACAACATGAATGGGACATGTATGTATTTTTCAAAATCCAGAGTCAACTTTCAGGGAATATTGACTCACTGTTTAACATTTATAAATAAAACAATAAGCAAAGCTGTTGGAAAGACCATGCAAGCAGCAGGCATTAAATTTGTTTGGCAGTATGATAGGTTGATTTAAATATATATGGTCATGTTAAAAAAACACTTTTCAGTCACCGGGCTAGAAAAGAGTATGCTCAGATATGTTGTTGTGTTTCATGTTTCAATGAGTAGGGGTTTTTGCTGTTTAAATCAATGGGGCCTTTCAAACAAGAATATATGATAGAAACATCATTGCAGCAACATGCCTTTTGAAGACACTGTGGCTTCTTCAAAAGTATTAGTAACCAGGACTGGAAGGTGAACCAAAATGCAGTAAAAGATAGTACAGCTCCTACGGAGAAGCTCCTACAGAGGAGCTCCCTAGGAAGGAAATATTTACTGCAATTTTTTCTCTCCATAGTCCTGCCTCATTTCTGAGGCAATAATTTACAGCAGAACCTCAGTCTTGCCAAAAATCATTTAGCAGCCTATGTATAGTGTACATAAGCATATGGTTAGGGGAACAGAACATACAAACCCCAATGTTTGTTAGAGCTCCCAAGTGTTGCACAATTCCCCAGGCCCACGGCAGGCATTCCGTGTCTGCATCTTCCCCAGAAATCCTGCCAATACGGAGTATGCGCATAAGCATATCTAAGATTCGGCTGTTTGGTGACTCACATTCTCTGCCATATTGAACAAAGTAGACACTCAATCCGGGATCGTTCCTTAGACGCTGAGCTTTCTGGATACATTTGGATACATTGAAAACAAAACAAAGAGAGGCAGAAACACATTAGGGGAGTAACTTTTTGCAATTCAACTGTCCCAAATAAAGTCCAGATAGTTCTCCATGACACTAAGAGAAAATTTTTGCTCTTTCCTATGCAAAATCCAAAGAGCCATCTAGCCCTAAAATGTGTTCTTGGTCTGTCCAACATCAACTATTTAACAATTGTCAACTCATCCTCCAAGTTTCCCATGCAACCTGTCAAATGATCAGTTCTCAATTTCGGTGAATTTAGCATTTTAATTTTTTCTGTTCAACTAGTTATAGTTGCTTAATATTTAACTAATAACCTCATAAAACCCTTTAGATGACATAAGGGGCTTCAGTGAGGAAGAAAACATGATGTGCTGTATGAAAGTTTACTTTTCTCATAATCAATCTCTACAGTTCATTTCCCAATCTTTCTTAAGTATAGCAGTACTTCCCTACTAAGGATTACATAGCTTTTAAAAATCAAATAAGATCTTATGTTTAAAAGCAGGCTGAGTTTGTGTGGCAAGGTTTTGGTAGCAGTGGCGTTACAGGGGTGGTTTCTATGAGAAGCTGCCAGAAGCTTCCCCCATGTCCAACAGAGACAATGCCAGCTGGCTCCAAGTTGGACCCACCGCCGACCAAGGCTGAGCCCATCAGTGACAGTGGTAGTGCCTCTGGGATAACATTTAAGAAGGGAGAAAAAAGTTGTGGTGGCACAGTAACTGCAGCCAGAGAGAGGAGTGAGAAGATGCAAGAGAAACAGCCCTGCAGACACCCAGGTCGGTGAAGAAGGAGGGGGAGGAGATGCTCCAGGCGCCGGAGCAGAGATTCCCTTGCAGCCTGTGGTGAAGACCATGGTGAGGCAGGCTGTCCCCCTGCAGCCCATGGAGGTCCACGGTGGAACACATATCCACCTGCAGCCCAGGGAGGACCCCACGCCAGAGCAGGTGGGTTCCCGAAGGAGGACCGTGACTCTGTGGAAACCCTACGCTGGAGCAGGCTCCTGGCAGGACCTGCTGAGCTGTGGAGAGAGAAGCCCACAGAGCAGGTATTCTGGCAGGACTTGTGAAGCGGCAGAGACAATGTGTGATGAGCTGACCACAACCCCCATTCCCCGTCCCCCTGCACCGCTGACAGGGATAGGTAGAGAATTCGGGAGTGAAGCTGTACCTGGGAAGAAGGGAGGCGTAGAGGGAAGGTGTTTTGAGATTTGGTTTTATTTCTCATTACCCTGCTCTGGTTGATTGGCAATAAATTAAGTTAAGTCTCTCTAAGTCAAGTCTGTTTTGCCCATGACAGTAATTGGTGAGTGATCTTTCCCTGTCCTTATCTTGACCCACAAGCCCTTTGTTCTATTTTCTCTCCCCCTGTCCAGCTGAAGGGAGGGAGTGATAGAGCGGCTTTGGTGGGCACCTGGCATCCAGCCAAGGTCAACCCACCACACAGGCATTTTTTTCTTCATACTAGAGCTTTGGCAGGCCTACCTTGACTCTTGATTTTCTTGTTTTTAGACATAGCTCTTTCTGTCTGTATTTCTTTCCTTTTACCTATTAAACCAGCAATTCAGATAAATGTAGGCACTTCATTCAGGTCTACTTTCCACCTGTCTGAAGCATCTGGAGAATGGAGACAGATTCAGAGAATCAGCTGCACAGCTTCTCCTAACCTGGGTTAAAAAAGTCTATATCCAGGAGCTGATCTGTTATTGCTGCTGATCCTCCTGCTGCAGCTCTCAAGCCAATGCAAGTCCCCTAGTGAAAACACTGCAGTAGGTGACTGGAGAGCAAAATTCTGCAGTTTGAGTAGTGATCCCTAAAACATTTTAAGATAGAATAATGCCTGAAGTCTAAGTTGCTAAATTAAAAATTTAGAAAGACTTAAATCTTTCAGGTGCTTTAAAAATTACTGCTCTGCATTACTTTGGTCTCAGCTGGATACTCTCAGACTGTGACCATAAACTATCAGGCATGTTTAGGTGCAAAACAACTCACCTTTAACCTTTCTGTTTACATTTGAGGAAAATTCACCTGCCTACTGTCCCAGTCAAACACAGCTGATAGCTCAAAGAAAGGGAGAACAGTAACTGATGGAACAACTAGAGGAGATACAAGAATAGTTTTCATGTGATAATGTATCTGTTTAATTCTTTTCCTTTTTTTTCATTGTCACAATCCATTTGGATCTCTCAGATTTACAGGACAACATACTCTATAAGTTAAACTTGATTTTATGAGCTCATTAAGTAATATAGCAAGCACGACAAACAAGGGCTCAATCCCCTTTGCACAGACTAGTCCATCACACAAGTTCATTTATTCACCACTTAAGTCATGAGGTTTCCTCACATATAACCCATAACTCTTAACTCGTGCACCTATGAGCAAAATAGTTACCTAGCTGACTATGAGAGTACTCAACCTTCCTCCTCAGTCATGATGCAGGTGTCCCCTGGAAACACAAAAGCGCTGGTAGTCCAGCTGCTGTCACATCCACTTCAAAAGCTTTTTGGATAAGCTGACTTTTTATACCTTCTAGCATAGAAGTTTGGTCTATACCATTTCTATGAGTTAGCAGATTGTGACAAAACTGCCAGACAACCATTATGCAAAGATGATGGCTGCAGGAGACAGCAATCTTCAGGGGAAAATGGGTGTATAATGGCCTTTAACTTTTTCTGGCCACTTGTCTTGCCTATGTGGTGCTCTTGCTTTGACGTAGTGGTACCTCTCCCAGCATACATCAGGCCTTAGCATGAGCTGTGTTAGGCAAAATCTGAGCAGGATTTGTGTGAACAGTCACATTCATGAATTATCTTTGAGGGTATACAGAAAACCCTGTTAAATAAAAGCAAGTTTTGCTCCACTCATTTGTTCCATTGACATGCAGATCCCACCATCCTTAGCAGAGTACTACTTTATACATTCTAATTGACTTCATTGATATAAGCATTGTGCATTCAAAGTGCAATATTGGAGTTTTGCAGACAAACAACAAAATAAAATGAGAGCTTGACTGAGTTGAATCAAAGCAGGAAAATAGATTTTAATTCTATTCTCAACATTTAAAAAAAAGAAAGACATGGTAGCCCTATTTTGTGTAACAGAAGGTAGCTAGGAAGAATTTGGGGAAATGTGAAGGAATTCTAGACATTTTCACACTAAAATTTTGAGCTCCTTCAGGAAAGCTCTTTCAGTCATTCTTCTTGCCTCAGATAGGACAGCAATTATCTATTCTTTGTCTACATACACATACCCTCACCATCTTCAAGGAAGGAAAAGAGCATAAAGCAAACTTCCTCTCTTCGGGAAACAGACATGAACAGCTAGCCATTTCTCCTTCCACCGTATATTATCGAACAGAGTCAAGTCTAACTTGTCTCTCTGCAGAAGGGTGCAAGCTTGAAAACATGCTGAACTGGGTAAAATATAGAAATTAATACGGTAATGAAACTTTCAGAACTGTTTGTTTGAATTTTTCATAACTTCTAAACCGTCTTGTCCCAAACACTTATCTCTATTACAGGATACCTGTCTCACTACCTACTTCAGTTAGTTGAATCTTTAATTAATGCTAGTTAAAATAATAAGTTGACATGAAGGGTAAGCAGTCCTAACATAGAACTCTAACAGCAGAATAAATAACCATTTTTATTTAGCAGCCCTTATACAGTAGATCTGACCTGTTCTCTGAATTGCAGTAGTTTAGTACCCTAATTACCCTAAAGAAACTCCCATTCTATTCTGCATCTCAAATCCACATTTAATGTAACCCTATTTTATATCAGGTGTCAATCCAGTCATAAGAGTGTAAGACCTGATGAATCCATGGATACTGTTTTGTAATTGTGCAATTGCTACTGCACCTGGCAGTTATAACAGAGTACCTGGTTGATACACCGGTTGAAGTGTGGGTCTTACGTAGCTTTACAGGTATTGTAGATGCAGGGAACTGGAGGATGCACAGAAGTAAAAGAATGATGAAGTGTTAATAGCTGGCATTGCTTTCACGTAACAGCTTACTGAATTAAAAACAAAAAAAGTACGAAAAGTAAAACTATGTTTACTATGGACTATTAAATGTACACATTTAATTTCACCATTATAAAGTGATAAAAGCCTTTTGTGTTCCAATCAGACATATATAAATAAGAGTTGCTGTACTGAAGAAAGCTTAACTGACTATAAACTGACTAGCAAGTTCCTTCACCAGTCTACCAAAAAACCTCAGCAATATATTAATCATTTCTAGGCCCTTCCTTTAGTGCCCAGTTTCTTCAAGGAGATAAAAACACATAATGACCCAAAAGAATTTCCTTAGCTGAAGAACAATGTATAAGTTAATGAATGTCTGAGCATGAGCAATAGCTTCCAGCTAGCTACACTCTATTATACAAGATCATCTACTCCTTTTCTGAAGGACTTCCTTAATCTTGCATCTTTTCTCAACAGAAATGTATCACAGACCTTGGAAAAAGAAAAAGAATGTTTCCTGGTATCAAATTGTGTGAATATACAGCTCTTTGTTAGAACTATTCCTTTCTTACCCATCTTGTCCTTTTTCTTTTCAGACTTTGATTGGATATGTGATTATAATCTCAAGTTTCAGCATCTTTTCTTAACATCATATGACTAATGGGTTTGAATATAACCTAGGATCTTTTCTCCAGTGACTCTGATTGGCTGTTATAAGAGTAATTTGAGCCTCTTTCCTGTCTCATTTCCTGATTACTTGCTGTATTTCTTCCAACCACACAAAATGTTCTCTACAAATCACTGAGACTTAATTTTCATATTCTTTAAACAAATACAGACTTTAAACCCAGGCCACTTAGGACAGTATAACAATGAGTTACATTGCAAGTGTAAATTTAAGCAAAAATCACGTTCTGGTTAAAGAGGAACACAGCTCTGTCCTACACCATTTGAGAGACAGACAAATGGCTTTACCACATCCTAAACTTGTGATCTACACCAGCTTTGCCCTGCAGCATGTTATTGAATGTCTTCATGTCTCTGTGAGGCTACATATCCAGTTAGCCACAGAGGTCTGAACCAAACAACTGCCCACAAGGCAGCATTTATTATAGGTTACTACTCCAAGGTGAAAGGCAGCTATAGATGTTCCCAAAGGTTGAAATCTCATGCCTCTGCAGTTCTTTCCCATATCCCTCCTGGGCATTCATGCCTATTTCTATCCTGTAACTCCAAAGCTCTAACCCCTAGCTGAGAGTACTTTGTCTTCACTGCTCAGCATCCACAGTCCTGCTGTGCTTGCACTTTCTCTAGTCTTTTACACCTCTGATTAAACCATCTAGTATTGGGTATCCAACTGACCTTATCCGAAAATAACAGAACCTTGTGGCAGCTGTGGGATAAAGGAAGTAAAAATGAATTTAGCAGTACAGAGATAAATTTCAAATTGTGCAAAGTTTGAAAGCAAAATTGTTTTAACAAATCAGCATCCCACAAATATTTGGTCAAGAGCAAGTAATTTGATTCATAGAATCATAGTTGGCTTACTAGAAATCCAGTGCATTAAAGACAAGCCAAAATGTTTACTTGAAGTGCTTTTATCTAAAAGCGTACAGAACAGCAGGAAGAGCAAAGGAGGGTGAAATAATTAGATCACTAAATGCTGGAGTACCTGGAAACTGAGAGTAAGCACTGTAAGCAAGAAGAGAAGCAAAGAGAGATGGAGAAAACAGCTGTTGTAACTGAATGTGGAAGCAAAATACAAAGATGGGGATTCAGAGAGTCATGCCTGCTTAATCGCTAAGAATTATCAATGACAGAGATAAAGCTCTGAGAAGCAGAGTCCTATGCAACTGTTTTCTCATTGCTATTTACTGTAAAATCTGCTCAACAACAGTCAGGGTGAGAGAAGGGCCAATTATGCTTATAAGCTCTAGGTAATTGTATCAGTTATAAAGCCACTAAAAGCTAATAGTTTAAAAGTCCTCTTTTTAGAACACTGAAGTAAAGAACAGTTTTCTTTAGTGAGATTTCTCCAGATTTTGCTGAAAAATACACATTCTAACATTTTTGGAGCAGGGGGATATGCACAATTGCTTTGTAGACACCTTCATTTGGTGATGACTTTGCAAGCAGGCAAGTTGCATGAGTTTGTTTATGTATGCATCTTTAAATTAACATTAAAAACATGAACAAGCCAGGTCCTGTGGCCCACATTTATTTGATACTTGTAGGGAAGAACTTAGACAGCAAAGGAGTGTTTTCTCTTCTGCCTTGCATACCTTAGCTGACAGCAACACTCTTAACCTCAGATAGAAATAGGTAAATTGTCAAAAATTACTTGAAGACCTTTTGTGTAACCAACAGCTTCAATATACACATTTTAGTCTGTTTTCAGTAAAATACATGTTAATTTCTACTACCCGACAATAGGTGGCACTGGCAAATTTCATAGTTGTTCTGTAGTTTTCAGCTACACACTGCAACAGGGATCTGATTTATTCTACTAGTATCCAAAAAATTTGTAGATGACTTGTTATGTGTAAACATTAGACAAGCCTGACATAGGAAAGAACTTACTGATTAATAGTCACTTTTCTTCCATATTCACAAAACATTCCTTAATCATAAACTAATTCTAGCATTTTTGCTATTTTCATGTATTGGAAAAAGGATTGCACACACGTACATCAAGCATCCAAAGTCTTTGTGTGCTCTTTCTGTAGGAGAGCTGAGGTTACACGGTTAGTTGCCAAGTCATGTGCTATTCTCTCTAGTTGCTGATTGGATGCATTTGTGCAAACAAAGGCCTTTCCCTAACTTTTATACAAACAATATCAAATTACACAAGTGTGCAGAAACAGAATATTATAAGAATATGAGTCAGCTGAACTAAAGGAATTTTGATATCAGATAAACCATGTTTTATTGTTCTCTCAGTAGATTCAAGGCACACATATTCAAAATTCCATTACTTGGAAATTAACAATAAAATACAGAGCTTTCCCACTGTAATCCTTAATTTTAGACCTGCATGATTTCATCTCATCACTGTGTTTTTCTATTATTCACTGCTAAAGCAGGCTAGCTTTTTTTTTTTTTTGAAAGCATCTGACTCCTAGCTAACTGACTTCTAGCAGAAATACTAGTTTTGTCCTCCTTAATATCAGTGTTGCAGAAGCCAGAAACCCTTGCTGTGGGTCTCAAAGCATCTTTAATGCAGAAAGAGCTATAGATAATTATGTTTCATATGACAAGGACGTAGCTTACTTAAGTTGAGAAATGAATGCAGATAAAAAAACGCAACTCTCTACAATTACTCTGTCATGTATTAAGTTTTAGACAAGATGTTTTAATGAAATAAATACTGTTCATGTATGATTTATACTGTCTACCTACTTAACTTCTGCCAAAAGACTCTCCCTGCTTGTTTATCAATTTTTTTCTTTATTGAAAGTATGCAGTGCAACAAACATTTCACAATTTCTTATTTAAGCCTGAATGGGCTACAGAAAAGAGAATTTGCACTACTATTTTTTATTTATCTTAGTTAAACTGCAGTATTATTTCAATTTGGACTAGTCTTTGGTGATGAACTCTTCTATAGAACTCTATGTTTCCAAAGTTGTCTTAATAGCTTATTATTTTCATCTCTTTTCTGGACTTACACAGAAGCCTAACTGTTAAAAAAGATGTACTTGCAAAGAGGATTTTAATAAGAGGCCTGATCAAACTTAAATAGGCAACATGATCACAAAAAAAGTGACTTCTTAGGAAGTCGATTAAGTATTTGAAAGACAGCCATTAGTGGAACCTCTACTCCCTCCCTTAGCTTACACTCATTTCT
Source organism: Buteo buteo (assembly GCF_964188355.1). Taxonomy (NCBI): domain Eukaryota; kingdom Metazoa; phylum Chordata; class Aves; order Accipitriformes; family Accipitridae; genus Buteo; species Buteo buteo. Next base: position 40,460,606 of record NC_134204.1, read on the forward strand.
TGGTGTTTAATCAGCATTACCCACACAGAACTCCTAAGGTGAAGATCCATGTGAGAGTCCAGATTTGTCAAAGAGGCAACCTAGCCTGCCTGTCCGTTTTCTACCTTGGACTTAGTGAAAGCTCAAACAGTAAATATCATATCCTCCAATGCTATCTCAGACTCCTGCTCCTTTTTCCAGCCCTTTTAACTACTTATTCCCCACTCACGTGTTAGGCATCTGCAATGACTGTCCATATATTCTTTTTTCAAATTACTTTATTTTTGTAGTATAGTTATGATGAAATTTCATACAAAATTTGCTTTAAAGGTTTAAAAAAATCCAGAACTTTACCTGTAAGTAAGCATGGAGAATACTAAAAATGTTCTGAAACTCACATACTTCCAATCTCGAAATAGATTTTTTAGAGTCTGACCATGAAGGGTGTTATTTGTAAACAAGAGAATTATTTATCTGGGGAAAAAAAAAATAAGTTTTACTACTATCATTTCACTGTAAAGTTTATTTTCTTAATTTTTGAGATGACAAAGACTTCAGTTGTTACACACTTTCACTCTGGAGAATGCTATAACTATCCACCAGAAACTTTGCTATTGTTTTAAAAGTTGTCATAAGACATTTAGGTAGCCTTTCAAAAGTTACAGGGCCTAACTGCTGCTGCTTTTGAAATGCTCTGTGATGGCCTTCTTGCTAGAAGCTCAATACAGAAATAGATGATGTCAGTGAGAAACACCAAGCTGAAAAAAATGAGTTATTACTATAAATATCATAGACCTCTACCTAGAAGATATGGCTGGGAATGAGGAGACCTGAAGGGAAACTTAGAAAAGGCTCTGACATGGAGGACGTGTGGCAGGTCAGCAGGGTATGTGAAGGCAAGGCTCAAGCACAAACAACTTCTAGGTAACAACAGAAGTCACAGAATCAACATCTAACTTATTGTTTAGTTACTTAAGACTAGATAATCTAGAGTGGCCTAATCAAAGAAGAGTGACAGTGGCTTAAATATTTCATCTGTGTTGTTGACTTTGAATGACTTCATGTATTATTCTTACTAACTTACTTCACCAGGCTTCGTATTTTCCTATATGAATGACTGTGAAGGGACATATACAAGAGCTGATAATAATACATAAGAAGTAATTATAAACGTTTATATTTTGCTGTAGGTCAAATGTTTATCTCTTTCAATATTTAATATCTAACTTTATAATGTTTGTTGAGAATTGCAGTCAAAAATTGTTAATGTAAATATCTGGTAATTACTTAAACATTGCTAAATATGTCCAGATAACAGTGCAGATATTGCAGATGTTTTCTCTGATTCTTCATGGTCTTACAAGCAGGCTTTTTAAAAAAGTGCTCCTTGTTAGCTGAGATGCACTTTTTAGATACCAAGAACAACCCCAGTGATACATGTTCATCATATGTGGGTTGGAGGGAGTGAGGGAGCTGTTTGGGTTTTCTTCTACCTGATTAGTAAGAATTCCAAATTAGTCTACTAGTATCAATTGGACAGCATCAGTGAACTTCTGTGACCTTCGACTTGGATCTTTGCTGCTTACAAGTTATTCCTGTCTGCTCAATGTTAAAACCCATTAATTATTATTGTTCCTTGGCATTTAGCTTCTGGAGGATAACTGTCATGCAGAGGGTAATAAGAAAGAACCTGTAGTCATAATTTGTTTTGGAAACGCATGGTCTATGCCTGAATTTGGATGTCTCCATTCAGGTTCAAGACATTGCCAGACCACTTCTAGATTGCACAGTAGTTGGGTGCATTGTACAGGTCAGAGAGCTGGCTGGAGAGCACATCAGCCTGTTGCAGTCCTCATGTCTAATTCCTTCACATGCAGGGGGAAAGGAAAGAAGAGGGGTCAAGAAGGATGCAAAGCAAAGGATGCAAAGGTAGTCTGCTGAGGAATTGAGTTGGGATCTGTTTAGAAGCTCAAAAATATTCTTGGTCCACTTGCAAAACCTGGCACCCCGGTGGCCCTGATGAAAGCTTGGCTGCCTTCAGTTATGGAAGAACTATGCCATGAACCTGTTAGGTCAGGACAGATTAATTTACTAGCAAAATCAAATAGCATGTTTATTTCATATAGTTATCACCTAGGAACTGCTTTATAGTCATATAAACTTTTTTCTGTTTGTTGGATATAATGTACTAAGAAATTCAAAGAGTTACAGCATTTACATGCCAGTTAGTTGGCATTCATACAGGTCGAAAACACTCACCTGTGGGTATTTCATGCCTTCACAGAAAGACATGACAAAATTAACTAAAGCCAATAGTATGCATTCAGAACTATTAAAACACCCAAACTTTGTTATGCTGTGAAAGGTAAAAATCCCACTTGGAAGTAATTTACAAGTGGGTGTTAAACACACTCACTTATTCACGTGGACCTCAAGCTCAGATAATTAAAGTAGCAATGTAGAGAATATTTTCTGGGGAAATGAAGTAAAATTCTTCAAAAGAGCATGCAGACTACATTTTTTTCCATCCAGCATACAAATTCCTGTTTTTAGGTCCTAATAAAATCATAATCACTTCAAGTTTGTGTCTAGGGATCAGTTTCTGGACTGAACTGCCCGAAACAGTGACAGGCTCCGTTAACACATCCTCATTGAATATGTCATATGAATATGTGAATAGATCAATCTTATCATGTGGTAAATGCACAAAGTTATCCTTCTTTTTGTATTATGAATTCCAAGAGTGTAAACATGTAACAAAACCTCACAAGCTTGACATCCCTCATATGCTAAATCCTATCTCTGACAGTTGAGATTCTTTAAAAGAATCTAACTCTGGTACAAAATTTAACTTCCTTCAAGACATCTGGAATGGTGCTCTTCTTAAAGAGCACTGATAAGCATGTGGATGAATGAATTGCTGCACTTTATCTTCATTAATTTCAGTAATGTGTGGAGAAGATATATGCTACCCTGTGTCATCTGGCAATCAGATAAGACTAATATTTTTAATTGTTAAGGTTTTGATAACATTCAGAAGTTTTATTCCACTTAACAGCATCACTAGAGTGTTTTCCATATTATCTCTTCTAAAAGGCATATATGAATATACAGCTTTTAAATGTTTAAGCAGTAGTTCGAAATTGCCATCCAAGGATAATTAGCTAAACGTTGCAGCTGCAATGAATATACATTTGTACCTTGAACACAAAGGCATTGTGTGGGACCGTTCTTGATCTCCTCTGGTCTTTGGTCACCACTGCAGCCTCTGTTTCAGTCAGCTAGATGATGGGAGTCCTTCCAGTTGATTTTTGTCTGATTTGGATCAGGACCTGAATGTCCTGACTGTAAATTTTCAGTGAAAATGGTTCATCCATTTATAAGAAAATTCACTCATACTCAGTTTTTCACTCACAGCCCAAAGTGCTGTGGCATGAGTATTCTCTTTAAAACATAAACAAACAGAGAAATTACTGTATCTGTCTCTGGCCTATGGTTGTCTTTTTATAGGCTGTAGCCTGCCCAGTCTGTGATTGTTTTCAAAGCAATTTTAATTTCATTTTCTTTGTAGTACCTTGTGACCCCATATCAAATATTTCATTAAAAATCTAGACATTTTACCATTCAACTAATTTATTTAGTCAAGCATTAATTTATAAATATGGCCTCATCTAAATTCAGGTGGAGAAAAATTACTGCAATCCATAACATCAATGTGAGTCTATTATTAGAGAGAAATCTCATCAAACTTTGCAAGGTCAGAGTTTAGTGGATATTGCCTATTCTCCTGTTGTTCTTTCTGACCAGCATTTGGCAACCTTTGAAAAATGAAGGAAGATGTCTGGTTCCCAAGACGTCTTGTGGCATTTTGTCACTTAGTAGTGATTCCCTGGACACTTCTTGATGTTTGCTGGCTTGTGACTGGCCAAATGGCCATAGGCTGAGTAACACTGCTTTAGGTGCTCTGGATTTTCCAGCCCCCCTTTAACATTTTTACTGCTGTATAACTAACTTCCTTTGCTTCAGACATGAGGATCTTTTATCTAGATGTAGAACAGACAGCATACAGTCCCAGGTAGCGAGCTATTAACATTTTTTCTTACATTTTTCTTTTTCTTTTCCTTTATTTTTTGCCTTCAAAGGGGGAAGATGCTAGTCACCAGGATACCATCTGAATCCCATGCATACTTTAAGCTTATTAGTTACTCATTCAATTTTTCTATTTCCCAGCAAGGTGTCTCAACTATTCCATGTATTACAACAATTCTAAAGCAACTTCCATAGTCCCAGCATTTCTTCTACTCACTATTATCTAAACAGCACATATTCCATACAGTTGAGAGGCTTTGTTTCCCCAAAAAAAGTCTTAAATAGAAGGATGGATACAAAAGGAAGTAGAAAAGGAAAAGAGATCTGTACTCACTTGTATATCTTGTTCCGACAGCAGAAGGTGGCAAATTAAATTCATGAACTGCCAGGGCTGAATGTGGTAAAAAATAAAAGTCCTGCTACTGGGGACAAACTACAGTTATTTAAAGCACAGGTACTTTAAAAACTAGAAGGAAATTAGGAAAGTCAGTCACATACAAAACAATCAGCTGAGGTTAATCACAGGTAAACCCCACAATTTTCACTTCAGCACATTCTAAAGATGGGGTTTGGGAAAAAAAATCTGAAGAAACATACACTGCAAATTTTATATTTTTCACATTAATCTTTTTTAAAATTCTCTATATGCTGGTCATGTAAATCAAGCACAAATTCACATTTCTGAAAAGGTTTTGCAAAAAAAATATTGCTGATTTTTAAGAAAAATTAATTTGACATATGCTGAATGTTAAAAAAAAAAAATCAACTACTAAAACAAGAAATGTCCATTATCAAGTGTATTATACTTCTGAGCCCTTGGAAAGCTTATCAGTTTACCTAGACAAAACCAGGTAAGGATTAAAACCCTCCCATTTGCTTTAGTCCTAACAACTAAATTATGTAAGCAAATGCATTGCTTTATTCAGCAGCACCCAGTGCCCATTCCGGTATGTTGAAATACAGGACTAGCCTCTGCTTCGGAGATTTGAGTGCCATCAGCACCAATATGCACAATGAAGTCAACTGACGGTTTTTATATTATGGCCCTGTCTACACTGAAAGTATAGTCCAATGATATGCCTACACTGGTAAAGCTACAGTGGAAAACCTGAAAATGCAACTGCAGTTGAAATTGCCTTTCCTGGTCCATAAATTGCTTGAAAAATATTTAGATGCTGATATTTCCTTATCACTGGAGAGATATTCCCAAGCTCATACATCATGTTCTCCTTTTCATTTATAGTGGTTTCCAGCAGATATTTTTCTAACACTTTATAGTATTAATTTGTGGGAACTCTTTGAATTTCTGGATGATACCAAGTCATGTAGATGTGTGTCTGTTCATATATACAAGTAGAAGAAGTAAAAAAACTATGAGAAATACAGATATTTTTTTTTTCAGTGTGTTGTTATCAGGCAAAATTTATTGCATGCTGTGCAATAGATAAAATTTTTTGATATTTCTTTCTGAAAATGCTTTCATAGTCATTATTGAAAATACACCACAGAAAAACTTTGGTTTTGACCTGAAAGCTTCAATGAAATAATGAGAGGACGGTAACAACCATAATGTGCTAAGGTGTACAGCAACCTCTTATTCTGAGGTAGTATATAAAAATGTCATTCCAAAAAGTAAATATGAGCTGCTGAAATAGTTTCATCTCAATGATATGTTAAAACAAAGAATATGCTTTACATTATTTTTTTTTCTTTCTCCCTTTCTTAGTCTTGTCCCTCTCTTCACTTCCAGTTTCTTTCCCCCCTTACCCCTGCTACCTTTCTGCCATACAACAAAGGTATCATTTTTCAAGATGAGGTTTATTTGAAGTATTAATCCTTACAGACGACCAGAAGTAACACATGAGTGTGTTTTGGAGTCATTAGTAGGATTAGTCATTAACAGTGACTTTACACTTACAGTGACTAATGACTTATCCTACTAATATAGTTTTGACTTCTTTGTTTCCAAGAAAAAGTGGGCAGCAAAAGTGAGTAGCAAAGTGTTACCAGATAACAACTTTTAAAAAAGATTATTCTGAATGGCATGCCACATGTGAAAGATTACAATTAGCTGTGTAGAGTGACAGGGAAAATACAAAACAGAGAACCAAGATGAAGAATGGAGAGAGATAGAAAAAGAGTAAGCTAGCAAATTATAGAAGGGTGCAGTAAATTCATTGTTTTGAAGCAGGAGAGCAATTTTAAATTAGCTTCTGAAATGAATAGAAATCCACTCAAAGGGATAATGGATGAAGGTGAAAGACTCATATCTCCTAAAGCATAAGAGTATCTTGGTCACACACAAAGTTCAGGAAGTATCATGAACATTGAAATTACAATAGCTGACATGGGACACGATAAAGTATATTAAATACAGATTTCTAAGGTGGCAATGTGAAAGGTAGCTATAAGCCAAATGTGTAGGCAGAATTTTCTGATCTCAAGTAGTTAGAGCAATATGCTATTTTTACCAAATGAAAGAAAAAAACAGATAAAAATAACATTCCAGGAAAGTGTATATAAATAGTTATATAAAAAACTTTTAAAGCATCGTGGTAAAAATACTGTAACACATAGAGTCCCAGATCATTTACTTTCAATGACTTTCTGCAAAGAAAGAACCTGGACAGGTTTTGGTGGTTTTGTTTAGTTTGGGGTTTTTTTAATTACAAAAAAGTGCAAGTGGAATCAAGTCTTATAGGAGCTTTTGTAAATCATGATGAGAGGGAAAAATTGTTAAGTTTTATTTCTGTGACAGAAAATCTTGATCTGCATAAAACTAGGTTTTTGTCAGCACAGAAGGATCTACTCTTGTAATTTTCACTGTGGCACTCTATTAATAAGATTAAAACACTGAAGTGTATGAAGCGCTGTAAAGAATACATTTAGAAGGGTTGTAGATTGTTAAGTCAAATGTATATTTATATAATTGTAGAAAGCACCAGATGAGAAAAAAAACCTTGTAAATGAAATACCCAGCAGTATGTTAAGATAAAGGGCATAGAATGAAAATGGGAATCTTTATTTGTAATAGGCTTCAGGATTTGTCCAGGCAAGTGTAGCAATGTTTTCCTTCATTTGACCCAGCATGTCTTTGCTGCAATGAGGAGCACTTGCACGTTCTAGGCTTCATCTTTATTCACTAAACTGAAGTGGTTAATCCAAAACCTGCTCTGAAGAACCATGGTGTTTCTTACCAGGACTGCAGTTTGTCTGTCAGTAAAGACCTCTTTCAATTCGTAGGAACTCAACCTGTATATTCTTTTCCTACAAGACTATGCCTTCGTATTTATTTTTTATTCTAGAAATTTGTTAGTCTACTGTAGTGAGATTTTACATTTTTCATCTCTTAAAGCATTTACTATATCTCATGGCACTGAACTGTTGATAAGCACAAAATGTACTCGCAAGCTGCCCAGTTATATAGAATTTCTTTTTCTGGAGCAGTGGTGGTTGAACCTCTGCCTGGCAGATGATGCTGCTGGTCAGGTCAGTACCAAACTGATAACAGACCTACAGCTGTTCAGTGATCTGGACTTATACAGCAGCCTGCAGTGACAGAAAGCTCATGTAAATGACATCCAAGGGACATCTTACAGATCCTGATTCTGCTGGACAAAAATGCCAGAGACACCCTGGGGAGAGGAAGCTGTAGCAACCTAGCATCCAGGGACACAGCAAAACTCTCTTTTTTTGTGTTTTTGAGCACTGTTTGCCTGTTTCCTTTAAAAGCCCCGAAAAAGATTGCCACCCCAAATCCATCATTTAAAAGCTCTCTTCCAACATTGTCACAGAGGTTTCCAAATGTGTCTGCCTGACAGAGTCAGAGCTGCCCACCAGCAGGCTGGATCACACACATAATTCACCAGACCTTATTATTAGATACCCCTCTTAACTACCTGTGTATCCATTCTCAGGCTTCAGTATAGCCTTACAGATTATGTTGTCTGTGATTTCAGAAAGAAACAAGGAGAGCCCGGGGTGGTTCAGGACAGCTATGGATCAGACTACGCTTACAAGTATCTGTGGATCAGAAAACAGATATGCATAATAAGAATGCCTACAACTACAGCAAAGTCTTCCTTCATGAATGTTACAAGGGAGCTCCAAAATCCTGAACTGAAACAAAGTCCAAACCATTTTTGTATTATCATAAAAATTACTTTAAGAATATTGCGTGGAAAGGCCAGTTGTAATAAATACCTAGAATCTGTGGATGACTTCCAAGATCAGTATTCCTGATGATGAAATCATGGTTACACAGACTGCGGCAAATTCATTCAAATATACAACTAAATATTTGGTCACATCACAGGAAAACTGAAAAACAAATTACAGATTAGAAGAATGTCCTGTGGAAATAAACAATGAAGTTTATAATGCCAGGTAATCAAAAATAAGCTCTAGTGAGAATTTATAGAAAATTGTGAATTTGAGAAAATTAATATTAATAAGGAATGAACAGCTTCAGACCAAAATATATTTTTCAAATATTGAGGAAATTCACTTCAGCATTTCCAGAACAAAATGTATGTATTTTTACATTAGACTACATTCTCAGGTAACTTGGGCACTCTTTAAAAATCAGCCAGTTCATTCCCTTGACTTAGAAAAGTTTTAGTACAAGGTCATGAAATGCACTGTTCTTCCTACCTTTCATTTGAGTGATCTTTTACTAAGTCTGCTTGATGGGAAGGGAAGGGAAGGGAAGGGAAGGGAAGGCAAGGCAAGGCAAGGCAAGGCAAGGCAAGGGAAGACCCAATACTTGATCATTAGGCTTCCCTCTAAGAGAAAAAAGCTTGTTTCTTCTCTACCACGGCAAGAAACATTGAGTGTTACATGGAAAGTAATATTATCTCAATGTAGGAAGCATTAGTCAGATTGAAAGAATGAGCTCTTCAAATAAGGGCTCCAAATTAGCAGAGGTTCCAGAAGGAGCTAACAAAATGTTGTGACAGCCTGGAAAATGCATCTTGTACTCAGAGCACTAAGTTTGAGTCGATTGTAACAGAAACAGGTGAAGAAGAAACAGATTTTATATAGCAGATTCTCTAAGAAGAGGCACTGCTTGGAAGGTAAAGTTAGACAGAAGCAAAATACAAAATAAGGTGCAAATTCTTCACAGTTAGCATAATTAACTATTGGAATAATTTAAGCAGGAACATGACAGCCTTCAACTGCAATACTTTAATTAAAGCTACATGTCTTTCTAAATCATATGCTCTAGCTCCAGATGAAGTTATAGGCTTGATGTGAAGCTTACTGGGTGAGGTTCCTTGGCCAATGTTATAAAGGAGGTCAAACAGAATGACCACAATGGCCTGTTTGAGCCTTGCATGCTACAGATATATGAAAATACAGTTATTAATTTCTCTGTCATGCCAGAGTTACACTCTCAAACTCTTCCTTTTACATGTCACTTGCTCCTTATTTATTTGTTTGCTTATTTATTTATTTATTTGCTTTTTTTTTTTTTCTCCATGGCTATCTTTTTTGGAACTTCATTGTACAAAATGGTCATTAACTGTGATGCAAACGCCAATGTTTCCATGGAAACCCCTGTCCACTACAGAATATACTAGAGCAATTTTTGAACCATTTGTCCATTTGATTAATTATGTCTTTGTGCTGAAGGCGGCTTGGCTTGATTGTCTCATCATGTATTAGAGAAGCTACTGCTCTAACAAATGGAGCTATTGTTTTGGGTCTATTCATCTTGGTACATCCCTGAGAGCTGATAGACATTTCAACAAAATGACTGTCCCTTAATGAGCTGCAGCTTGTCAGAATTGTTTAGAGCTTCATGCTAGGCACAGACCACTGTCATGACAGCTTCAGTTATTATGGCAATGAGTAGGATGTCCATAAAAGAGTCTATAGAAAAGAATGACCCTGGGTTTGATATCACATAGTTTGTAATTATCAGCTATATATACACTATGTGATAGATTCATAATAGATCCCAAAGCTTTGAGACAATTTTCTGATGAACTAGTTGTTCAGTCACAAAGAAAGAAGAGATAAAATACTTTCCATAACCTTTTTAGCTGTTTTTTAGTAAAAACAGAAAACAAAACCTACAAAACAAAACAAAAAAATGTCACAGAAAATATCAACCAGTAATTGTTTGCAGTTTTGCTTAGTAGATAAATTACAGACACTGCAGCTTTCTGTAGTGAGGTAATTTCCACCTCTATAACATTTTTTTAAACATTAATTTTACCTATTACCAGTACTAAAATCTTCAAGGAACATGAAACAATTTAAATGCAATATGCATGGCCTAAAAGGAAAATTTTTTTTCCTAACAAACTATTACATAAATCTACACAGAATTTACTCTGGCCCTTGCTCTGTCAGCTCGCATCAACATTTTTGCAATTTTAGTGGACACGTCTGTCACTATGTTGTTTACATTAGTGAATATCCGGCTCTGAAATGTAAGCAGCTTTGGCAGCGTGGGATTATGTCAGACACGTACCTGCTTATTTCTGGCAACAGGTCTCCCATATTTTGAATAATAATAATGGAGATATTAGAAATCTATATTACTTTTCACAACGGCCTACAATTTCACCTACAGAGATGTGCACTTCTCAAAGAAGAAAACACAAAGCCAGTCAGAGTCAACAGAACAAGAACTAAGCTGTCACTAACCAGAAGCTAATTATGAAATTCAAGATAGACTTTCTACATATTTTAAAAATGTAGATTTATCATTTCCATTCTTAGATGTTCCATTCAGTGAACAAGCATGAAGAGTCACTGTATATGACATTTGCTTTAAATATTTCTGAGTGCAGAATCGGTGATTAAGCTGTGCCCCTAATAATCACAGATGGAAGTCAGCACCCTGTAGCTACCAACAGCCACATTTAATCAGTTAATAACTGTGGATTAAACTTAATTCAGATTAATTTGTATTAGTATAGAATTTGTAACTCAATTGCTTTCATATTAATTTACATGTTGTCTAGACATGACATCATATTGACTCTTTGTTTGGCCCAAACACTAATTACGAACCATGTAGCTAATGGATGCAAAACTTGCAGTTTAAAAACAAAATAGGATTTCTGTCTACACTGTACTGAGGACAGTTCAATATTACAGTTTAGAGTTGCAGGCTTAGCATTGCCTGGGAATAGCACTTCTTCATTTGCACTTCAACCTCCTTAAACAAAGCATGTTGTTCCTACATGAAGAATGTGACTGTTGAAAAATGAAGTTGCTATCATCCATCAAAAATTGTTAGCCTCAAATTCTTCTGGGAAAAGCCCAATGAAGAAATCAAAAGGGTTAAAGGAAAAAAAAAATCAAGAAGAAGAGAAAAAAAACCCTGCTAACAATAATAACTGCTGTGGTGCAAATTGGACTGAACCATTGTCAAGGTCATTTTATCATTTATAATTGTATCTATTCTGGGGGGCCTTTCACATGAACCTGATCTCAGTTATTGCTTGTTCTGACAGTATTTGACTCATTCATTTTCAAAGCACATTTTCAGATAAAAGAAAAATAGCAGAAAACATCCTTGTTGTTCATTAACATGATATGTACTGGTTTTCAGTTCTTTTGGTTTAGCTAGATTATGGTTTTATATATATACATATAGGGTCCAAGAGGACTTAAGATATGTTTTATGGACAGGATGCGTTCATAGTTAGTGCTATACCCATTAGTGAAATATTATTTAAAAAAAAGAAAATCAGAAACATTCATTTATTACCTTGAAATTTGCACCAGTAATAGAGGCAATAGTAAGAAAAACGTGTGATATTATTTACCCTAAAAATTTTACTGTTTTTCTTCAAATATTATTTTGCCTGTGGTGCCTCCATAAAACCCACCCTGACTTAATGCTTCAAACAAACATGAGAAAATTACTCAGAATAAGAGACTGAGTTGATAACATCGAGCTGAAACTTTGCTGTTCCTATCTGCCTATTTATCTTAACAGTGGTAAACAGAAGTAATAACTAAGCAACAAAGTAAGGCCAGACAAAGTGTTGTTTAGTCTTTTTTGTTTGTTTTAAATCTGAATAGTCATAGATCACATAGTTTGAATTTAAAACAAAACAAAACAAAAACAAAAAAACAAAAAACGAAACAAAACAAAACAGAAAACAACAAAACAAAACAAAACACAACAACCTCCCCAAACCCAAACAAACAACCCCCCCCAAAAACAAACAAACAAACAAACAAAAAAAACCCCCACCCAACTTTATGTTTAAAAATAGGTCTGATAAATGTTACCAAGACCAGGAAAAGCTGCTTCTCTGGCATGTTTTTTTACCTGCTGGATAAATAATGTTTGACTTGCTCATCCGTGGTGTACTGGTGTCACCTAGTGGCCTATCCTGTCCCTCGCCAAAGACTACTTTTTTCTAGGCTGTGCGTTCACAGCAGACAGCCTACCCTCCGTGCAAAAGCCCGTTGCAGCATATGTTACCCTTGACGCTGTAATAAATCATTCAGTAGCATGACACTCCTGTTTGCATGCAGTATGGTGGGGGTACAATTTCAAAATAGCTTCCCCAGTTAATGCTGCAGTTTTGTATCAGTGGCACAGCTGATAGGCAGCATTCTCATTTTGTGCCTACATTAGCTGAGTTTTGTATATGCAGTTGCATACATGTAAATTGAGGAGCTGCACTTCTACCAGCCACACTTTAGGGTTGTGATATTTGAACCTGCAACAGCAAAGGACATTTTTAATTTATGACTTACTGTGGCAGGCACATGTTCTAAAACTACAGGGAGGGGTGAACAAGACATACAGGTAAGCCAGTCAGACACACAATTTTGACATGTAAGGTTCATAGTTGTAGAAGATTTTATATACATAAACAAATGTCTAAATTAGTATCTACTAATGAAGTAGTTGCAAGATTATAGAACTAAATTCTGATACTGAAGAAGAGTAAAATATTTTATCTCTTTTATACATCTAATTAAAAAGTTCTTTTTTAAAATTATCATGTGAAATAATGATTTTGAATCTAAAATGTTTCTATTATCTATGATCATCAAGAAATAGAAATTTTATAGTACAGATAGGTGAAAATATTTGAGTTTTTCTTCATACCATAGAGAGCTAAGCAAGTGTTAATTAAGCTTCTGTAAATTCATAATGAATCACATAGTTCTACAAAAAGTCACAGAAGATACTAGAAATCAAAATTATTTCAATGAATAACTGTACTCAAGGTCAATGTGAAACAAGTGAAAAAAAGCAGAGACGAATAAAGTAAACTCTGTAAAATTATCACCAACTAATTAGGACTGACTTTTTGGCAGACTATGTTTCTTTTAATTTCATCTTATAATAATAAAACTAATAAAATTTTACATCATCACTCCATTCAACATACCCATATATTTCTGTCTAACAAATTACTTTTTACTTCTCCCCTGCCCCCCCCCTCAGATTTTTAACTTAAAAAACCCAACCACCTGGAGCAAAACCAACCACAAATTATTAAACCTATATGGAAGACTAGTATTGCAAATCTCACTGTTCCTCATACTTCTGCAGACTAAAAAATGTCAATGTCCCCTTATATTGAAAGTTCCATAACTTTTTTGAAAGAGGTTATTTACAGCTAACAGTGCATATTGACATTGAACTTCACCTCCATAAAGCAATTGCTAAACTAATACTTATAAAAGGTCTTAACACTGCCAGCTTCAGTCTTGGTAAGATGATAAAATGCTGCAGAGGTCTCAGTAGTTTCACAAGTACAATAATGCTGGAACTCTTCTTACAGCATCCTGTTTCTTTCTTGCATAAAGGCAACACATCAGGAGAGTAAGCAGTTTCTGCATGATTAATGAAACATGAGGAAAGACTTCCCAGATGCTGCTGAACTGCTCTGAAAACATAATTTGCCATCTTTACCTTTGCTTTTTATATGGGTTATATTAAATATGTCTCCTTGCAGTTGTCAATTCTTTAAGGCAGATGGTGATGGTTTAGTATGAGTGTAATGAATTACATTAAAATAGGTTTGATTTCTTGGGCAACTTTATAAATTAAAGGTGTGGGAATAACTTTTAGCTTTGCATTGACACCATGGGCTGGAGATACATTTTGTTATGTTTTCGTGTCTTCATAAGACTCTGAAACAAATTAATTCAAAAGCTCCCAATGGTTCTCCAGTCTCATTGCTAAGGGAACTGGCAGTGACTGGGGGTCTTGATCTAGGTGTGATAAGTCATAGTAAAGGCCAGGCTGAGGTCAGAAAACAAATGCTGTACTAGCCAAAGGAAACAATAGGCCGAAGGGTGAAGCTAAGAACATTGTCTAATGGTAGGCTTATGCTTGGGAGCTCAGGAATCGTAAGGGAAGCAGCATGAGAGCAGGGACCACAACATGGGAATCAGTACTGAACACATCAGACACTGGAATTCTTTGATCATGTGCAATCAAATTCTTAAAAAAACCCAAAACGTTGAACAGGGCAGAGTTTGATGCTTTTCTCTAGTCAAGAGAAAACTGGTAAGATGTCCATACAGATGAGGATAACACCAGTCAGGCTCACAGGAACACACCTGGCCATCTAGGGAGCTGACCTCATGGACAGCTATCTTGACTCATCTGCAAGGAATGTCTGAGACAACAGTGCCTAACTGTAGCTTGCTTGCCCATACAAAACCTGAAAAGAGTTATGAAAGTAAAAATTTTCTCTGGGAAATGTAAATCTCTATTATAACCTCTGCTGGGATATAAAAGTTTTATTTGTTCCTCATCATTCGAGTCTACAAGACCTGTGTTTTAACAATACAGTCATCTTCAGCCTGAAGTATCAGATTCCTCAGCTGGAGAAAGCTGAAAAAGTGATGGTACAAAAAAGCAAAGGCACTCATTTTGAAATAACAGGACTGAAGTACATTCTCGGAGGCAGTATGACATATCTTCTCACTGTAAAAATATACAGACTTCCCATGACTCAAGGACTTGCAGAAGTTTGCTACAGGAGGGCTACTTATTACACTTCTTCAGTGGTTTGCCATCTTTTCCACACTACACCAGCGGCAGCAAAATGCCGAGTAAATGTCAGAGCTTAACCGAGACAATATTAGCACACAGCTAAGCACTGAAACCAGCCTCCCCAGGGCTTCTAACTGCATCTTAGTGCCTCTGCCACTGATGTGAGAAAAGCTCTCATGAGTGCATTTCTGATAATGCTGCCTGTGAGGGCAGAAGAACAGAAAAGAGTAGACAGCCTTGATTTGAAGGGGCCTATGAGTTAAACTTTGCAGGGTACCCACATCCAGGTTACATGTCACGTATGAGCTGGCACAGGGACTCTTGTGGCGCAAAGCAAACCTGACTGCAGCTAAACACATTGTGTTCCTTTTCTAACACTGCCAAAAGCCCAGATCTTCTTTATTTAAGGAAGAAGCACATGGAGGTGGACACCTTTGGCAGGAATAGTTTTTATTCTCTATAGATACATTTAGAACTGAATCCCTGTCTTGATGGATCTGCAGAGATCCTGCCAGCTCCATGCCTCAGACCATGCACTGAAACCTGTAAGGAAACAAGAGCTCCACTGTGATGGGGAACTTCTGCACTGAGATGCAGCAACTGCCTCAGTAAGTAAGAAAGGGTGGCATTAGACTGCTTTTCTAGGCTCTCCATCTGCATATCTACAGGGGAATTGTGTATACAGTGTCTGAGATCTACCAAGATACAACTGTATATTCAAACAAGCAAACTTTAAAAAGCAAGTACTTAGGGCCCCATGGCAAATGTTACATTTGGTAACTGCATTCTTCACAAGTATCTATGCTTGCTAGCTTCACTTTAAATGTTCCCCATTGTTTAACATTACTAAATCCTCTTTTGGATACCATTCTCTCAAGAAAAAATAATTTGACTATTCCTTTGTCAAGCCAGGGACTAGTCAGAAGGTCTCACATGACAGATCTGACTGTCTCCACAGGCCTAACTAAATCTGTGACCGGAAGGCAGTGGCATTCAGTTTTCTTGAAAATGAGGGTAGTGAGGTGGGATTTGGGGTTTTCTTGGTTGGGGTTTTTTTTCCCCTTTGGAACAAGAAACAACATCATATTTTTATTTATATTTGTTTGGCATCTCTTGAAAAACATTTCTCCAGTTTTCTATTGACAAATGTGGTCTGAATTTGATTGCAGCTTCAGCTGCAAGGTAGTTCTTTGACTGCACAGAGTTATAAAATACAAGTGGTGTTTGACATCTAACTGATAAATGATTTAGAGCATTATCTCCCAAGAGTGTCCTATCCACCACACACTAGGCTATTCTGGTGTGGATACTTCTAGTTTGTATTCTTGGAGTTGCACCATTCTGTGTAAAATACCATTAAAATCTTGACCAGGATCTTTGACTATAGTGTTTTCCACTCCTAAGTCAGAATCCCAGTAATTAAGCTGAAGACCTGCTAGCCCTCTTTCTCTTGCTCAGGGTCCTCAAATGGGGATTGGTTGATAGCAAAGGTTAAAGGATTTCTCTCTGAAGATACTCAGCAATCCAGGGTAGAGAAAATTTGCCTGAGTAAAGAGAGACTTGGTCTGAAACCCTGCTCTGAACTAGAGTAAATTTGTGCTTTGGCCTCCCACCTCACCTCTACTTCCTTGTACCTTTTCTGAGTACTGCTTAAGTTGTAGACTTCATTTCCACTCCTATATATGGTACTTATCTTTTTGCAATCTTTCCACACCTCATTCCCTTCTCTACAGGAAATATGCCCTTAACTCCTTTTCTATCAACAAACAAGTCTTTACACTGTTTAGTACCTTATTAATCTTGTCCTGTAGAACTTCACTTCTCACTTGAGCTTCCCATGTGTGCGTTAAAAATAAAACCCAGAATATGTTATTTATTTATCTGAACACCAACACACACACATTTACACATTACATAGACACACAGAGATATATATATTTTTGCTATACATTTTTCATGGTTGCATCTTAAATAAGATTCATGCATAAAAAATGTCACCAAATTAAACACTTGAATATGTGACATTTAAATGGTTTTCACAGTGAGGCAAAATGCATTTCCCTTTACTTTCACCAAGAGGAAAAGGATTACCTCAGTATTTCAAATTTTGTTTTGCTTTTTGAAAAGCCCTGATAAGTTTTTAAAGCTGTGAAACAGATATGTATATACATAATATACATATGCATAATCTGTCATACAACTGTTTCTGAGCAAGCTGAGTGGCAACCTCACTTTTAACTGTCAAAAGTATTGTTATCACTTTCTGCTCTGACATTGCAGAAAGGTATCGCAGGGATACTAATCTGTATTTAAGCACCTGATTTTCTCCAGCCTGAATTCTTACCTTCAAATTCAATATATGACCAGCCTAACTATAGAAATCCTGTGGGATTTACACCTGATAGCAGATTAGTACTTTGGCTGATTTTCAAACAAATGTACAATAAATGAGAAGACTGAATGAAGCGTTCCTTTACACTTCTGGGAAGCAGGGGTAGAAAGACCACAGAGTCCGTGTTTGGAATTCCTTTCCACCAGCAAGCGTAACAACAGGGGAAAAGACTTTAAATGCCCTTCAGCAGAAACTGGCAAGCAGGGGAGACAGAGGAGCCTTTTGCTCACATCTTTCGCTGTAAGATGTCTAAGTACGTTATCTCTTTCCCATAGCTGTCAATGTCAACTTTGATCACTAATATATTATCTTGGCAGAAAGATAATCTAACCTCGATCCTTAAAACTTTGTGCTTATGCAGAGCACATCTTCCTAGTGCTGTCTCAATATACTAACCCTGCTGTATTTCACTTCCTTTAATAAAGTACATGAATTAAATCAGCCCTTCTTATGACAGAAATGTTAAGAATCAATCAAGAGTCATGTATTTTTCCTTATGTTAACGTATCATTTACCCATATAATTTCTTGCAGCAGCATTTCTAGGGATGTCATCTACTCTGAAATCATGTTTAAAAGATTTTACTTACTGGGGCTTTCTGTTATTGAGTTATTGATGGGATCTTCAGGGAGATTCTGGCAGAGAAAATGTTTATATTGATAGCATAGATGTCAAAGCATAGCCAGCACTGACCAATGGATTAATTCTTGTTCATAGGGATCATAACCTGATATCATTAAGGCTGTATAATGCTTTCCATTAAAATATCCTGGTTTACATGTCTTGGTCAGACTTCAGCTGTTTGAGTTAAAATTGTCCATGTTGACTATCTGCCTCATGCTGACCTTTTTTCAATGTCAGCAAAACCAAATCAGCCATTTCTCAAAACAAAGTTAGGAAACTATACCTCCCAGTTTAGACAGTTTTAGGTTTGATCTGAAACAGTAATAGACCGTGCTTTGGAAAGGACTCATATTCCTGAGAGGATCACAGGCACATAACACTAGCCACACACCACTTCCTATCTCTTTTAGAGAGGTTAAAATATGATAAAATCTTCCCCAAAATTTGGTGTCCTAATTGGAGTCGAGCCCAGTGATGTGTAATTGAAACCCCTCATGTGACGAGTCAGGGAAAAAAGTGCCTGCCTGGCTGGTGATTTTTCTATTAAAGGTGGACTATTAAGGAAATCTTCATCAATTCCCTGCTGAATGACACTTTCTATCCCAAAGTAAGATTTTATGTTGACAAAAAAATATGCTTCATAATCTCCAGTAACTGTGGAAGTTTCTTGTATTTCCTCTGTAGAAAATACATTCCATGAAGTGATGAAATTTGCAGAGATCCCTCTTCAGCTACCTCTTGCCTTTTGTCAAGGTACAAGTGTAATTTACACTAAGTAAAGGTAAATTGCAAAATGATGAAATATCTGCCAATAAATATAGCAGAAAATTCTGCTATAAATAAACAAATACATAACAAGAAAGAAAGAAAGAAAGAGAAAGAAAGAAAAAGAAAGAAAGAAAAAACCCACAACTCAAAACAGTCCATATGGCAATTGTTAAATCAGTCAAAAGCTCAACAAAATAACTCCTGCTGCCTTGAATGGATACAAGACAAATCAGACAATAGATCAGAGGGAGAAGATTCAGGAAGTATGGAACCTTCCTTGGCAGTCTGAAGGAGATTCAAAACTTGCAATGAAAGCACTTCAATCTTAAAGTCTGTAAAACAAGGGATGCAATACTTTCTTACACAACATTAACACAGTAGTAGTATATGCATGTCAAATTTTCTTTCACAAAAGGATGACAAAGAATTAGAAAGGATGTAAAAATGAAGAAAGGTTAACCTGGTACATTCCATAAAATGTAATTTTAGAAAAAGCTTGAAAAAAAGATAGGAAGAAAAGATATCAAAGTTAAGCACTGGAGAAATATGATGGTGAATGGGTCAATCCAACAGCTGTTTGCCTTAGAAGATCTTGGCACAATGGATTTTAAATCTGGAAAAACCTGAGGGGTTGTCAGACATCCAGGCTGTTTCTCATCTACTGTCAAACAAAGGCCCTTCCAAAGAAAATTCTTAGAGCTTTTCTGTGCACCAGTTCTCCAGAGTAGAAGTAACACTCACTGTGAATTCCAGTTTACTAGGCAAGACTCTGGCTTCTTTTATCTTATGCCAGTTGTAGAAGAACTTGATGAAACGTGGGTTTGTTGCCAACTGACATTGTCTTTGTAGATACTGCCAATGAAAGTAATAGACAACATACTGAATTTCAAGAAGCTACAGTCTCAAATGGCTCTACATTCCCATTTACTATGAAGCTATCTGATTATGTTCAGCTAGGCTTAATATTTCTGACTTGGAAAGCATAGATTGGTGCTCATTCATTTCACCATAAATGTTTATTAAAAAAAAAGGGGGGGGGGGGGGAGATTTCTCAGGAAGCTGGAAGCTTAAATTTGGAACCAAGCCAAAAAATAGTAGCTTGACAGAAGAAGTTCAAGTTAGGTATCAGTGGGTTAATGCAGTCGCCAACAAGGAAGTCACTAAAGCTCCATTAAACGTGCTCAAAGAGATGGTAGATGTTACATGAAGAAATCTAATACATAGATTGAGTCTTGCACCAAATGACCCAGAAGCTCCCTCCAACTATAAGCTCTATGAACTGTGACAATTGTAATAAGTGGTGGCACTTGTGGAATTCCTTCCTGCCATGAAGGATAAATTATTATATAGAGGCTGTCACACGTAATAAATCATCCACAAATTTTTTGAGTTCTTACTGCAGCTGCCATTTGAAAAAAAAAAAACTTCCCTAAAAAAAGCATGAAAAAAAGCATAGAGCTTTTGACATAATAGCAATTCATTCACTCTGAGGCTCTCTATGAGTACCATTGTCTTTGTCATATTTGCCTTTGGTGATGAGAGTGTCCCCAGGACTGTTTGAAACACCAAAACTCAGGAAAGAAAAGCCGTTCTATCATTAAGTGAGCAAAGCAAATATTCTTGGCAAGATTTGGCTCTTTCTGCTTAGTAAAAGGTAATAGAAAGAGCACTGGGTCAACACTATGATTTTGGTTCATTTCTCATAATTGACAAAAGTGAATGGAATGGTGTCATCTAGATGACAACTCCTTGAATTCAGCAGCATTTATAAAATGTCAACACATTTTTCATATATTATTTCTAACACAGTCTACTGGAATGGTATAAAACTCAGAGGCTACATCCATCAACACCTCAGCCCGTCTTCCCCTCCTACCCCACAGTCAACCATATCCTACTCTATTTTGCAAGAAGACTACAACTCAAACAGAAATTTAAACACTCTAATTAATTTTCTCAGTTAGATGTTCTCTTCATCACAAGAAGGACAAGAAATTACATACTTGGAATATATGTAAGATTTCTTAGGATTTATACTGAAATGAAAATTCCTGCCTGACCTTAACATTGTTATTACAACTGGTCACATACGCTCACTTCATAGTGACAGACCCTGTCATTCTTTCTGTAAGTATTTTCCAAAATTCATTAAGAATAAGAAACTGCATGGCTGATGTCAGACACAAGGTCAGACTTGCTAAATTGGAGTGAAGTAACAAAGTTTATAATGGTTTATCAGCATTCAATAAAATATGGTTTATCCATTGTTCTTGTTTCATAAACTTACATTGACAATGTAGGTAAATATTCTTTAAAATATGCTTTGTCCTCACAAGCTTTTTCAGCTGTATAAGAATTACATAAGATTGCCAATAATTTGTTTAATCTGATCATATGCATATTGCTGAAATGTATATATCTGTACTATAAGAAAAAGGAAAAAAAAGAAAGAAAAGAGAACATTCTATTCCTCACTAAGGAAAAGTAATAAATATGTTCATAGCTGCCTACAGTATACCAGCCACTAGAAAATATGGTGCTAGTAACATGGTGAAAATTATAATAAGCAAGAAGTACATTTAAAATGTAAATTAGTTTATTTGATTGTATAATCTAGACTCAGAACACATCAAACCTGCAAACTGTCTGAGAAGTGGATTTGCAAATTGAGATTAGCTCTGTACTAGTGACAAATAATTTTGATAAAGTAAGCAATTAAGTTTTTGGTACTTAGGCGAAAGGAAGCTGTTCTGGAAATAATGGTCAGAATAATTCTAATTGCTGTACATATTTTTTTCTTTTCTTTTCAGTATGTGCTATGATGGAAGATAAGAAAACATCAGTTACTGACATATGTTCTTGAATTTCCTGGGCAGTTGTATCTGGATAATAATTTTTATTTATTTTTAAATTAGAGAACTTCAATTTCAATTGGTAAAGATTCAGAAATGTGTAAGAACTCTTATTTTTAAACTGACGGGTTTATAGCTCTTTCTGCCTGGCTCACATACCATTAATACGGGAAGGGAGGGAGCATGTACTGTCATCTTCAGTCATTAAAGGAATGGTACAGCTCAGATTTTGCTGATGACTAAGACCCAGTTCTTTCCAAAGAGTAGAGTACTATACCCCCCCACCTGCACAGCACGTATAACATGCATTTGTCTATTTCATACCACAGAGGTATTGTTTACAAGCAAATAATCTATTTTAAAGGAGAAGAGGCTAAAGACAGTAGCAAGTGAAACTGGAGAACAGGTCTACCTGGCTAGAACACAGCAATGAGAATCCGTTCCCTGAATTTCTGGGTGAAGAAATTTCTGGTGAAGCCATGTTGTAACCCCAGCAATGTTTTGACCACTTTCTTTAGTACAACTGAATGTCTAATGCTTGGGGAAAAAAATTGCCATGTAAATGTGACCTCTGTTTGTGCTAAATGCTGCCTCCTACTGTGTTTCTGTATTTAAATATTTCCTTTCCTTCTTCAGACTCATTTTAATTATCACGACCAATTCTCCATATTCTCTATATGAATTCTTAATATTATTAAGTTGTGATCAGCCAGGATGTTGAGACTGAACTGGCCCATTCTTTCGTTCTGTGTTGGGTGATCCTCAAAAAAAGTAAACTTAGAAGGACTTCTGAAAGTATGTATGTAGGATGTGGAAACTGGCTTTCTGAAAACATCATTGCCAATGAAATCTGAAACTATTTATGGCAGGAAGACTAGATTAACAAATATTTTGGAACTTAATAAATTGCCCAGGAATATCAAAATCAAAACCATACTCAAAATGAAGTGCAATATTTATGGAAATAAACACTGCCTGGAGATGAAAATGCACTCCCCCACTTCACCTACGAAGATTAAAAGTACTATTATTCCATTAAAAACCAAAACCAAATAAAACAAAACAGAAAGACTTGAGGCAAAAATATTAGTTAAAATTCATGTTTAACATTAGCATTCTACAGCCACAAGTGGGCACCAAATTGTCAGTGCTGTCACTATTTATGCAAATAAGGTTATCTAAGTATCTACATTGGACCAAGAACCAAACTTCAGTATTTTTTTTTGTTATTATTAAACATTTTTTAATATTAAGTTTCTGTTGTAGTTGCAAAAGCTAGAAAATAAAATATGCAAGAAAAATTATTTAATTTTGATTGGTAGCCCATGATCTGAATGTAATATTAATGGGAATTCCATAGAAGTATCAGGGTATTTTTATCTTTGAATGAGTACTTATAAAATGCTCTGTCAAAACACACTAGTCAGCCAAACCTTAGCATTGCATGGAACGTAATCAGGAATTTCATCACTTATATCAGAAAAGTGGTTGGCAACTTGTCTTTTATTTCTCCGTATTTCATTCATTCTCCCTTTGTCACTCTTATTGCTCATGACCTCTTTATCTCATCCCCATGTGTTGCTGAAGTCGATTAAAAAGTTAAGTTGAAGAAGTAGATTAAAAAGTGAAGTGCTATGCCAATGCTGGTTAACTGCAGAGTTTAATTGGGTTTTTGTACCTTTTCCCTACTCTCTCTGCTCACAAGAAGAAAGGATTTATTCTTTTTCTCTTGCTTTCTGTGCCTTTCTTCTATTTTCTGGTTCTCTTACTCTTTGCATTTCTCTTGCTATGTTTCACAACTCTGCCACTCCATTGCCCTCTAACACTCTTTGCTTCCTCATTACACACACACAAACACCCACAAAAACATTTCAGGATTGATGTCAGAAGTTGTCAGGTTATCTCTTATCATAACCAGACAGCGAGCACTCATGGTAAGTAATTTTAAATTATTTTCTTATTGAAAGGGTATAATCCAAACATGCTTTGACCATAATCGTGAGCCAGTGGCCAAGAAATCTTCATCTTTCATTCTACAGTGGCACCATATGGTATCTCTCTATCCATTAACTAATGTACTTAGTATGAAATGTCAAGCTCCTTTATTGCTTTCTAATAATCTTTATATGAATCATGCTTTAATTTATAGGAGATATTTTATCTTCTCATCTTCCACATCATATGTCCCTATCTCCCTCTTGTTTTTCTAGTGGTACACAACAAAAAACCCTTCATAGTAGCAAAAATGTATCCTGGTTCTTACTCCTTCCATCATTTCACTTAGCAACTGTTCATTAAGTTTTTTTCCTATGAATCATCTTGAACTCCATAATCAAAAACACCAGCTGTTTTTCCCCACTGTTTAAGACCCATTGCCTGTCAATACATCTGTATAATTATTGTAATACTGCCAGGTGGAAGATACCGTAAAAGTAAGAATGCCAGGTGGGGAATAATAAAGTGGAAAAGAGGAATAAAACAATAACAAAACAGCCAGATTAAATTGTCTTTTTTCACAGTATCAAACGAGTATTGCACTGTCAGTCATCCACAGCATTCAGCCTTCTTTCCAGGACTGTGTATCTGCAGGCAAGAAGGATTAAATTCTTAACATGTGGTAGAATCTATGCACAATGCATTATTTCTTTAAAGCAAAGTATGCCAGTATTTCATATGGTTAACTTCAAACTTGTCATTTGAAAATGAATGCAATACTGAAGTAAAAAACTCAGCACACAGTGATGGAACAGCCTCACTGCAGTGAGAGATCTTCTGACACATAGAAGTTCTTCTACTGAGGTAAACATTCGTCTTTTTAATAGCTCACATACACCTTCTGTAAACTTGCCTAAACTGTCCTCATGAAATTAATAATTTAATTAATCCCACCAAATGCAAAAAATATATTTAAATGTGTCAACTTTATAATCAGTAATAATGTTCTTTGTATTTCTACCCACTCCTTCATGCTGCTTAGACTACTTTTTAGGCTTCAAGGAGAGTTTGGTATTTATCATCTGCTAGCTATCAACTGTGAACTGATGGTTTACAGCACACCTGGGTAATCTGTAGTCCATCAATGTAATCCACCTGTCTCTTCCTCATGTTTGTCTCTGGGGAACAATTTTCTCTTCTGAGACTATCAACTGGTTTGACAGATGAGCTATTCTAGCTACCTACAACCTACTCCTAGGCTTTCCTTTTTCCTTATATGTGCTAGGTGCAGTAAGTAACATCCTATGACACAAAAGTACATCTTATAAAATTGCATGTTGCTCACATGATGGCTAGGGTATTAGAATGTATGTCAGGATGGATTATGGGCTATGGCATTCAAGAGGTTCCATTGTGAATGGTATGGTAACTCCAGCCATATCCAATTTAGAGAAAAATAAATAACATATATATGCCCTGCTCCTTTTGTTTTTAAGAAAAACAACAAATAATACATGTACAAATATTATTTAAAAATCCTTTAAATTACAGTTTATGTCTTGTCATTCCAATCAGCTCAGGTCCTGTTGTGTCAGGAAATATATAGACAGAAACATAGTGTTGTGCTTGCATACTTTTTGAATTGTATATAATGTTCCATAAAACACATA
Source organism: Buteo buteo (assembly GCF_964188355.1). Classification (NCBI taxonomy): domain Eukaryota; kingdom Metazoa; phylum Chordata; class Aves; order Accipitriformes; family Accipitridae; genus Buteo; species Buteo buteo. The sequence continues at coordinate 40,485,911 of NC_134204.1, forward strand.
ACCCGGTGGTTAATTTCAATTTTTATTTTTATTTTATAAGAAAAGAATTATAGCATTGATTAGTTTCCAGATTCTCCATAGACTGCCCACTTCCACACATGTTGTTTATAAAATATTTTTAAATATAGTTATTTTCATGGGGTTTTTTTAATTTCCTTAAAGTAAGAATGAGGCAATAATACATATTGTGTGTATTAAATTTTATTTGACAAAAAATAGACCTTTAGCAATAAATTCACACAAGCCTATTAAATGAACATTTTAAAATTAACTTTCCATGGAAGATAGGAAGAATATTTTTGATTACTGAAGGTGTGAAATATATTGCATTATTACCATTATTATTATTACTTTAGATATGCTTAAGCTACAGGACAAGAACACCAGTATCTTGAGTGCTAAGCTTCCACTTACACTTAGACTAAAAACTAAAAAAGGCAGCAATTCCCACCTCTGCAAATACAAATTGGCAAGGTTTTTAAATAGAATCACTAAATATATCTAAATTTTGAAACGTGTACAAATAAGAATTTCTGTCTGTGCATCCATATTAACAGTGATTCTCTGAACTTGGTTAAGAAGTTCAGTCCATACTTATTTATGATTGGTACTGTGCTCACTGAGTAGAAACTGGGTTGGAGTCATCAGTACTATAACTTAGTAAGCTTGATCCCTTCGTGTTTTTTTACTGAAGCAGTAAAAAACTTTCAGACAGATATTTGAACACTGTATACCTTTGCCCAAAAGACTTTGTGAGTCATTGCACTATTTGAATGAATACATATTTATAAATATTTTTAAATAAATGTTACTATATTTGACTTCATTTAACTCAATGTCAGAACCTTGGCTGAATGTCAGCTGTCATGTAAACTCATATAGTTACCTTTTATTTCTCACTGACATTGTTAAAATATAATCAAGCTAATTCTTAGAAATCTGGTAGAGATATTTGCTCCCAGGCAGAATATTTTTTTGCCAGGTTTCAGCCTGCAGCTGATTTTCATGGCAGATTTCTGAAAACAGAAATTTCTAAGAGAAATGCTGACACAACCTTCGCTCCTGTATAGTAGTGTGAACTCACCACTGTAATAATTAAGCAATTAGGCATGACAGAGAGTGTGAGTTTCCTGAGATAATCACACCCCTGGGGTATTACAAGTCATGATCCAGACAAGTGTTTTTAATCCCCCAAGGGTGTGATTACTTTATGATAACCACACCCCCTGGAGGAGATTTGTAAGTCACATGAAAATCTTTACTGTAAAGTAAAAAGTGCTTGTATTGCAGGAGTAGGAAAAAGTCTGGATATAGACAGTGCTTTGTGGCTTCCACAAATTAATGATATACAGCACCAATTCATACAATTACCCATCGATCCAATCCATTTTACTGGAGAGTATATCTAAGTAAATTATTGTTGTCTTTCTCCAACCTCTAATGCAGCAGATACTGAATTGAAACTTTTGAGATGATCTCAAAACTAAAAATGCAATCTCCATTTGAGACTACTTTACTTGCAGGTTATGAAAAGAATGGTCTTCCCAAATGCTATTTCCAAGTCCATCATTAAATCCATGCACTGCACAAGATAGCAAATTAACTATCATCTCTTACTTCTGAATCTCCTGTGGGATGTTCAGGAGCTCTACCGGACTGCAAAAGGAAATAAATTCCTTCTAATGAGTTGACTTCAAGAAAAAAAAAAAGTAGTTATTTCAAATCCTACAATTTTCAGATCTTAAAATAGCCTCATCTATTAATCACCTTGTCTTCTCCCTTTGGCAGTAGGATTGGAAAACCAAACTTTGGCTCCCCTTTCTGTTGTGAAGGGAAGTTATTTGTAAAAGACCCTTAATGTGGACACCTCTCCCACTTACTGCCCCTGAAATGCCATCCAACATTCACAAACACTGATGTTTGGCTAGTCGAATCAAAATGTTTTGGAACTGACCTCTGCAGCTTTCTGAGGGTGATTGTGTTTATGCTTACTGAATGTATGAAGGCTTTTTGGCTTAAAGGAGCCCTCCACATACTGCATAGATCTTGCTGATATGTTGATGTTTCTGTCTGGATAGCCACTACATTTGTTTTTTCATTACACTTCTACCCAATAAAGTGTTGGCTACAGCTATTCCACCATTATATCAAGATAATGAGAACATTATACACTCACAATCAGCTTCCACAGAGATCCTCAAAGCAACCAACACAGGGAAGACTGGTCAGAAGCAGCTGGTTGTTCAGCTCCATGCAGCACACAGTCCTGTGTTGGTTACCACTGTAATTTAAGCATCAGTAGTTAGCTGGCAGTCTTTGCGTTAAAGCAAATATACATACTTTTCCTTTGCCTTATTTAGCATTAAAGTGTTGAAACTCCAAAGAATGAAAAATTAATGTAAAAGTTCTAGGTATCAGTCAGGTTCAGTTTCATTTTATTGTTCTGTCACTATGATTTGATACAAACACAAGTCTCCTGCAAGGAAGATTATTACACCTGTAGCTATTCTCAGAGCTTGTTGCCATGAGCTTACTGGAGAGGTCAATATTGGTAGTAGCCTGGGCTGCAGTGATCATGCCTTGCTGGAATTCATTATCTCAAGGGATACAGGCCAGGCAAAAAGTATAGTCAAGACTCTAAACATTAGGAAAGTGAACTTTCAGTTGCTTGAAGAACTGGTGAATGGGACCTCCTGCAAAACTGCCCTCAGGGATAAAGGAGCAGAAGAAAGCTGGTAGATATTTAAAGACATTTTTCTTATAACACAAGAACTAGCAGTTTACATGTGCAAGAAATCAGGCAAGGAAGGCAGGAGACCAACATGGATGAGTAAGGACCTCTTGGTTAAGCTGAAACACAAGATAGAAATGCATAAGCAGTGGAAGCAGGGATACACATCCTGGAAAGAATATGTGGATACTGGCTGGGGGTGTAGGCATGAGATCATGAAAGCTAAGGAACAAATTTAGTTGTAGCTAAATTTGGCAAGGGATGTGAAGAATAAGAAAGGCTTCTACAGGTGCATTAGTCAGAAAAGAAAGACAAAACAAATTGTACCCCCACGCATAAATAGACAGGGGATCTGGTGACCACTGACATGGGGAAGGCTGAGGTACTCAACAACATTTTTGCCTAAGTTTTCACTGGCAAATGCTCTCCCCATATCTCTTGAGTCCCCGAATCTCAGGGCAGGGACTGGGGTAAAGAGGCCTCTCCCATCATAGTAGATCAGGTTCAAGACCATCTGAGTAACATGAACATACGCGTGTCCCTGTGATCTACTGAGATGCATCCCAGGGTCCTAAGGTAACTGGCTGATGTAGTCCCTACGCCGCTCTCCATCATATTTGAAAAGTCATGGCAGTCAGGTGAAGTCCTCAGTGACTGGAAAAAGGGAAGCATCATGCTCATTTTTAAAAATGGTAGAAAGGAGGATCCTGGAAACTACTGACCAGTCAGCCTCACCTCTGTGCCTAGTCAGATCATAGAACAGATCCTCCTGGAAACTATGTTGAGGCATACGGGTGACAGGGAAGTAATCAGAGACAGCCAGCATGGCTTCACAAAGGGCAAATTGTGCCTGACTAATCTGGTAGCCTTCTATGGTGGAGTGACTGTGTTGGTGGATAAGGAAGGAGCAACTGATGTCATCTATCTTGAATTCTGCAAGACCCTTGAGATGGTCCCACACAACATCCTTGTCTCTAAATTGGTGAGATATGGGCTTGATGAATGGACTATTTGATGGATAAGGAATTGGCTGGATGGCTGCATCCAAAGAGTTACAGTCAACAGTTCAATATACAAATGGAAGTCAGAAACAACTGGTGTCCCTCAGGAGTCTCTGTTGGGTCTGGTACTGCTGAATAACTTTATTAATGGCATAGACAGTGGGATTGAGTGCATCCTCAGCAAATTTGCAGATGACATCAAGCTGAGTGGTGCAGCTGATTCACTTGAGGGAAGGGATGTCATCCAGAGGGACCCTGAAAGGTTTGAGGAGTGGGCCTATCTGAACCTCATGAAGTTCAACAAACCCAAGTACAAGATCCTGCACCTGGCTCAGGGCAACCCCCAGTATCAGTACAGACTGGAGAATGAATGGATTGAAAGCAGCCCTGCAGAGAAAGACTTGAGGATATTGGTAGATGAAAAATAAGATATGAATCAGCAATGTGCACTTGCAGCCCAGAAAGCCAACAGTATCCAGGGCTGCATAAAAAGAAGCATGCCCTGCAGGTTGAGTGAAGTGATTCTCCACCTCTATTCCACTCCCATGAGACCCCACCTGGAGTACTGCATCCAGTTCCTGGGGCCCCAGTATGAGAAAGACATGGACCAGTTAGGGTGGGTCCAGAAGAGGGCCGCAAAAATGGTCAGAGGGCTGGAACACCTCTCCCATGAAGAAAGGCTGAGAGAGTTGGCATTGTTCATCCTAAAGAAGAGAAGGCTCTGAGGAAGACCTTATTGAAGCCTTTCGATACTTAAAGGGGGCCTACAGGAAAAATGGAAAAGGACTCTTTATCAGGGATTGTACTGATAGGACCAGGGGTAACAGTTTTAAATTGAAAGAAGGTAGATCTAGGTTGGGTATAAGGAAGAGATTCTTTACTGTGGGGGTGGTGGGACACTGAAACAAGTTGCCCAGAGAAGTTGTAGATGACCCATCACTGGTAGTGTTCAAGGTCAGATTGGATGGGGCTTTGAGCAACCTGGTCTAGTGGAAGATGTCTCTGCCTATAGCAGAAGGTTGGAACTAGATAATTTTTGTCCCTTCCAACCCAAGCCATTCTATAATTCTGTGATTATATGAATTATACACTGACATGGCAAAGACCTGACAAAGACCACGTCAGACTTTAAAGATTATGCTTATACTTTCCTAGATGCTATTTTTAAGTAACTTGTACAATATCATAAAACCAAACAATGATTGCATATACCATGTTTTGCTTTTTTTATACATTGTGTAAATGTGAAAAAGAATATTACAGAAAACCCAAGAAGGGAAGTGAGAACTATTATTCTTACTTGTTGCAGTTTAACTCCCCTAGCAATTGAGCACCATACAGCTGTTCACTCATTACCCCTACATCAGGATGGGGGAAAGAATCAGAAGGATAAAATTGAGAAAACTTGCGGGTTTAGATAAAGCCAGTTTAAAAGGTAAAGCAAAAGCCATGCACTCAAGCAAAGCAAAACAAGGAATTCATTCACCACTTCCCATCGGCAGGCAGGTGTCCAGCCATCTCCAGGAAAGCAGGGCTCCATCATGTGCAACAGTTACTTGGGAAGAAAATTCCATCACTCCAAATGTTCCCCCACCACCACCTTTGTCTTCCACCACTTTATATGCTGAGCACGACATCATATGGTCTGGAATATCCCATTGGGCTCAGCTGTCCCAGCTGTGTCCCCTCCCAACGTCTTGTGCACCCACCCCCAGCTTCCTCGCTGGTGGGGCGGGGTAAGAAGCAAAAAAGACCTCGACTCTGTGTAAGCACTGCTCGGCAGTAATGAAAACTTCAGGACATGGTTTAGTGGGCATGGTTGATGGTTGGGCTCGATGATCTTGAAGGTCTTTTCCAACCTAAATGATTCTATGATTCTATGATTCCGTGATTCTATGAAAACATCCCTGTATTATCAACACTGTTTTCAGTACAAATCCAAAACATAGCCCCATACAAGCTACTATGAAGAAAATTAACTGTATCCCAGCCAAAGCCAGCACATCAGTTTACAAGATAGGGAACCAAAAGCAGAGCAAACTGGCCAGTTTTGCCAAGTCATGACAGAATTCATTTGGAGTTCTGAAGCCTTTTACTACGACTGTACTCTTTGTTCTTTGTTGTCAAAACTCTGTGTTCATTTTTGTTCTTGTTGAGTTAGACTACAGGATACATTATGGGATCCAAGACCATGGATAATTCCAAGAACTGAAAACTCTGTAATAGATTCCCGTGGCTCTTTTGTTTTGGGTTTCAATGGCATTAAAAATCCAGGAACTTTGATGATCAGGGAAATTAAAAATTATTTGTAGAGTTTAGGCAAAGACATGGAGCAATGTCTGCTAGTTTACCTCTTGCTTACAACTCCACACAAATGAAATGGTTATAGCCAGACATTAATTATGATTCAGGGACCTATAGCTTTGCATTGAGTCTGTGTAGCTTTGGTAGCTCATGTACTTTCTAACAAGCTCAGCATTTGGAAATTGGAATGGAGGAGAACTACCTCTTCCAAAACCGTCTGAGAATTTCTAGTTACCACACAACTCCACTGGGAGAGCACAGAAAAAAAGAAACTAGGATTTCTTTTTAATCCTATTTTAATTCCAGACAAAAACATGTAATATACACATTAGGTTGATGAGCTCTTTAGCAAAGAAATCCAGTTTGTACTCAGTAAATAATGTTGTTCTTTGTTGATTGACTGATAACAGGATTTTATTGGTAATTACAGACAGGATAAATTTTCTGAGCTACAGGATATTTTTAAACTCCCTTATTACACCATGTTTTACACTACAACTTCCCTTGCATCACCTTGTAAAGCTCATACAGAACAGCTCACCAATATGACTGCTAAGCAGGGAAACTACATTAAACTGAGAGTGATCATAAAATGAAACCCTTGATCAAATTTCATTGTAGGTGTAGTGTTAGACCTGAAGAGGCAGTGCAAGCTGATCAAGTTGGCAGTCACTCAGCATTTTCTTAGAAAAACACCCATGCTTTAGTAGAAAGACAGAGATCTTTTTCATATTTTCTGAGATGTAGCTAAACAGAAAGACCTAGTAGAGTTCTGAAATTATCAAAATAATGGTAAAGGAAAGATTTTAGGAAAACCTATTAAAATGTTTCATCCTTTTCTAGGAGTTTACAGGGAATACTGAGAAATTGTCTAATCATTTTATCTACACACAGAGCTATATCATGCTCATTTAGTTCCCTCATGTCCCATTATATGTGTTGCCATAAGCTCTTTTCCATTCTCAGTGGAAATAACATCCATACCATTAAGATTCCATTTCCTTTTTTGTGTTAGAGGTTGTCAGCCAGCCTTCACATCCACGGTTTATGTAAATCTTGTTTGCTTTCTAAACTAAAACTGTTAGGACACATCCTTTTCTATCCATTCACTCAACTGTAACTTCCAAGTAGACTTTCTGTATTTCCTACCCTAAAATTTTGCTTTCCCATTTCCATTGTGGGGCTGCACACACTTTTATCTTGTGCCTTCCTCTTAGCAAGGTAGTTGTGATCCCAGCAGATTTTATTAAGCCAAAAATAAGAAAATTAAGTTGCTTGTTGGTTCTTTTGTCATTTTAATCAAAATTTTTGTATCTAAACTAACAAGATATATTTCTTTATTTGGAAATTGCAGTAGGAAACCAGCTTTGGCTAAAGGAAAATGTAAGAGAAAGATACAGAAGAAATGCTAGAAACAGTAAGGAAAACCAAAGATTTTGTTTAGCAGTATATTTTATTTAAGCCTTGGAAGCAGAAGTAGAAGGAATTCAGAGACAGAGACAGAGTTCCCAGAGTCAAAAATATTTTCGAAGTACTTTTATTTAAAATTCAGTATAATCTGCCAGTTATCTGAAACCAGGAGAAAATAACAACAAAAGAAGATGTGTGTAGAAATCTTTATCGTATCACTGAAATAACAGCAACTCTCACCACACTCAAAAAAGGGAACAAACTGTCATTAATTTGGAAGTTTGTCAGAATGACCTCTCTATATTTAATGAATACAGTGTTTATTGAGTTCACACCTCTTCTCAAAGAGGAAATTATTATGAAAGTTCAAGATCTAATCAAAACATAGCCGTGCTTTGAGTTCTCCTTCCTTCTCTTCCCCACTCCCCATATTTTAGCTCACTAATGATAGACTTCAGAAATAGATTCCAGACAAACTTCATACAACTCTCAATCAAAAGCATTCTCTGCTGGAGCTCAGTATGGTATTTAATCTCCCTTTGATGCAACTTTTAAACAAAGAGATAAATATTTTTTTTTACATTTAAAATGCTTTCAATGTTTTCATTATTCATTGTATCATATATTCATTGCATCATTATTCATCATAATGTTTTTAATAGTTTCAACAAATAGGTGCTTTTAAAGTTACAAAAGGGCATTACTGGAGCCACTAAACTAATTATTAAATCTGCAGAAAAACAATCCAGCATTTTTAGTGCCTTTGTGAAAAGGTTACCACAAATGTAATTTTCTAACAGACCATCTAATATATCCACTTACAGTTTCAAACATGCTAAGCACAGACATAAAGAACTGCCAAAACATGTATTGATCCTTGTTTGTTGGCACACTACTAAAAGCAGAATTATTCTGCAAACTAAAAATCACAGATCAACCATAGGAACTGACCAGCTTCAATGGTTTCCTACAGAAAGAACTGAAATATACATTTCAACTGATTATATCCCATACAGGGCTCACTTTAAATTTGTGCCTGAAAACTGGTAATGCTGGAAAAACAACAACAATAAAAAGTTTCTACCATTGTATTAGAGATCTTCTAGATGTCTAAAGACATGATTGTCATTTCAACTTTTCACAAATTTGTGGTGCTGCTGCCATTATTATGCTTTTCATTGCTGGCACAGTAACATAAGTCTGATTTAATACCATATGGACCCCAGTGTAATTTAAGTTAAGCACAGCTGCAGTGTCCCTTGATTCTCCAGTGTTTGGCAAGATTGTTATTGTGGTTTTGGAAATTACTTTCACTGATTGAGATACTGAGAGTGAGTTTAGTTTGATTTGTACACTCTGTTTCTGACCTGCCATGGCTAAATGGAGATGTCAAATTTTAGACTGACATAGCTATCCTCTAAAACAGCATAATATAACAATCTCCAATTTAGCTTCAATTGAGGTACTATACTGCAAGTGGTAGTTAACTTTCTGTGTGATATAGCTCAGGGCTCCTGCAGTCTGGCTGCTTCTACTACTGGATATAGGTCATGTGATGCTGCACTACACTGCACTGTGGTCTTCCATTCAGCGTGAAGAGATTTGTCTGTTCCAGAAGATTTATTCCAGCACTTACATTCACTGTCATTAATGTTGTTAAGGTATGTCTACATTGAACAACTGTGACACTTAGAGCCAGTGCAGAATTTATCAGATTAATACACTTCGGCTTGTTAATCCATCTCAATAGCAAAGCATCCTTCAGGTAAACTTTGGTCTATTCGATGGTTATGTCTGACTAGCATTGTACTAGAAAGTGTAAATATATCATTAACCTCATTGAAGCTGATTGGCTGTTGCAGATACTGACACAAGTATCATGAAAATCCTGGACATCAGTTTAACCTGCCTGGTTTTCTTTATGAGAATGGCCATTCCCAGAGTATCCAAGAAGCTTCTAAAGAAATGAACAAAATCTTCACCTTTGTATGTTGCTGATCCCTCATATATCAAAACCAGCAAGAAAATCCTGACCCTGCTGAAATCTCCTAAACTTCTATAAACCTGGAAATTCATCTCATATGCATCTGAACAAATATATGTATTTAATGTGCTGGTGGTTATTTTGAAAGCAGTAATAAGCACAAAACAATTATATTTTTATATAATATAATAATGCGATAACATAACTTATTATATAATTCATTGTATAATTTCTGTTATTATTTGAAGCATAATAATAGGCTTCCAGACAAACCTTGATTTTACTTCTCCTCAGCAATTCTTTGACTCTTTTCTTCTTATTATTCCCTCTTTCCCTTTATTTAGCTCTTCCCCTCTTCACATCACATCTTATCTGTATACTGCTTGGGTCCCAAGCCATCACTTTGCATTAAGCTGTGTCTTATCAAGTTGTTACATTAAATTGTGTTGCCACATACAGAAAAATCAATGCCTTTCCAGACCAGATTTCCATAAAAATACCTCTACAGTCAAATCTGTCAAAGGCCAATATTTGCTTTCAGATTTCTTTCAGTAACTAAAATGGTGGCTGGGTGTGACATTAGAAAGAATTAAAACAACAACATGTGCTTGTTATATAATAGCAGGGTGTTTCAAACTGCCTTACTTGGAGCCTTCCGATTTACTTATACCAATTTCCATCAGAACTCTCTTGGGCTGACATAATTATTGCCTCTAACACTGGGATATTGAAATGGAAACTCAGAACTGCCAGAATCAATAAAAACTGGCATAATGTCCCAAGGGCAAACAAATGAAAATAAATATTTGTTAACTTTCCATCACTAAGTCATGTCATCACTGTAGCACAGGTGGGTAGCAAGTCCAGACCTAAATAATAATTATGGTAATCTAAACACATTATACTGCTAAGGTTTAAGAGTCATAGCATTTTCTCATTCAAGAACTATAGAAGAAAATAAGGGGGGGCGGGGATTTGTGGAATAAAAGAAGAAGAATCTAGAGCACAAATTCTATTTTCTATATAGTTCTTCGAAGAAGGATGTGTGTCTCTGTTTCTCATTGTATGTGCTTGCATGGCAGTAGAGGTATCAGAATTTCTAAAGTGTTCCTGTGATGGGAAGAAGTCCATGTAAAATCAGAAAAACCCTTTTCAGAGTGGTTATTGCCCCACTTAGCCTGCTCAAAATAAATAAAGTTAATGGATTTCACCAATCTTTTTGTCTCCCTTCCCTCTTGGTCTCCCTTCCTTTCCCTGTTTTTAAGACACAAAGTAGTTGTGGGATTAGTAGTAGGAAAGGAATAATTAACATTAACCAACTTTTTCTCCATCTCTAATTGTACAAGCATTCCTAATGAGCTGAAGCCAAAAAATAAATTGACTGCTCCATTTAAAACACATTGTTCTTCACTGTTTCCTACAAACTGTCTTTTTTAAATTTCTGCAAAGATAAAGGTAGCACTGAAGAACCACAGCATCTATCCCCAAGTTCAACAGAAAAGGCTGGAGGAAGGATTGTCCAAGGGGACCTAGCAAAATAGCTAGGGAGATAACATCCAAGTAAGAGGAACAGGAAAGAGGTCAGGGAAACACCATGAATAACATGTAAAGGTCAGTGGGAGAATAAAGAAGTAAAGTTATGCCTGAAGAGAAATGGAAAAAAAAAAAAATTGAAAGGATAGCAAAATGAAAGAGAAATAGAAGGAAAATAAGAGCAGTGAGAAAATTGAAAGAGGAAAGAAAACTGTTTTAATAAAAGTATGTTACACAATACTGCCTCCAGGTTCAAAAAAAGTGAAACCACTGAGAATTTGAAAATAATGGGCTTCTCCCTTAGCTTGTGTAGTAGTTTCTCTCTAGAAGTCCCTCTCTGGCTGCCACAACAAGTCTGCCCTTTTCTATTTCTACCTCTTTTGCCCGTCATGTCATTCATTGGATCTGTATCCACTGACTATGACATCGTGAAAACTCTTGTCTCCTTCTACAGTGTAAGACTGGCTAAAACAGAGATATGCTCCTAAATAACAGCAACTGTAGGAAGTGTGTTTGGATGGGACTAACAGAAGGGCAGGCTTCTAAAACGGGGCAGGAAGAGGCTAAGGTCTGTTAACTTGTGCACAGAAGAAAGAGCTATGCAGGAGAACAGGACTAGCAGAGAGCAAAGCTCACTGAAAGCTATTTTGAGCAACCCTTTAAGGAACTAGGTGTAGTTTTAGTAACAGTTTGCACTTAACTGGCCTCACTTGCAAAGCAAACTGAGTCATTCCCCCAGGTCCCAGTCCTCAAGGCAGTGGATAAGGAAGAGATACGGGCTATATTTCTGGTACAATGTTAACCTTTACTTCCTAGGGCTCTGAGGATGTTCAGTGTCATCTGAGCAGGCATCAACAAACAAGTGAAAATACCAAAAGAGAATGGGAGTAATCTCTCTGTATATACAGTGGACTAGATAAAAAAAAAACAACCTTGTGGCAGCAATGACCTGATTGAGTTTGAGCAAACTTAACTGGAAACAGAGTGCCTAAGGAAATGGTAGGATTTCAACAGAAACTCTAGCACAGTACACAGCTACCTTTCAGGACTCTCCCAAGTATAACTGATCCAATATTAGGCAAGGGAATGAACAAATGAATCCTTGCAGTCCCTTCATCCAGCCCTACACTTTAGGCATTACCAACTTAAGGTTTACTTACCTATGTTCCTTTCTCCTCTCAGTGCTGCTTCAGCCACAGTTCACTGTACTTAACGTTGCTTTTGGTTTAGCCATAGTGGGAGGCTGTGCTCATATGAGTTCCTCAGAGCATGCTTAGCATAATTAGATCATGATGTCCTAGGAACATGAGAGCTTTTCTGGTTTTGCAGATGGATAGCTTTTTAAATTACTTTATTAGATAACATGATGTACTAGATTTATTAATTTATCTTTCAACTAGTTTCCTTTAAGAAGAAACTTTGGGTCATGTCATTCTAACTTAATGTGGTTTTTCCTCTTGGTAAATGCAGCTCTTAATAACCTGCCAGACTGGGTAACAACCCCTGCCAGCAAGTTTCCAATTTTCTGCCACCCTCCCTTACTTGACAAAGAATTTGAAAGCTTTCCCTTAAATAAAAACTTGTATTCCCTCTGTACTTTGGGCATTTTTTCTGAATGTAAATACAATGCAGTGACAAAAATTCTGAGCATGAAACATCATTATTGATTTTTATTCCTCAAATTGTATTCCACTCATGTTTTCTTTCTGATTTAGAATCCTTGACCTTTGCTACTGTAAAGTAATTGAATCTCATAATATGACCCTGCTTTTCTCTTTCAAACCCCTCTGCGTTCTTTGCCTGTAACGGGTAAGGTGGAAAGGAAATGCAGGTATTCAAAATACAAGAGGAGTACATAACTGCTCCAGTAGTGTCTGATTTGCTCTGTCTCTGCAGACTCATCTTCCCTTCTCTTTCTGAGGAGACATAGTGGAAGAGGAGATGAAGTGAAAAAAATGAACAAAATAAATTCAACAAGATGAAACGTACCAAGAAGATGTTACAAATCTCCAGTGCATAGGAGACCTCCCTCTGCCTCCAAACCCCCTCCCACCTGTATTATTTAGATCACACACTGAATAATGAAGACACTCCAAAACCACAGTGTAAGCACAAACACAAAAAGTGTTTGTCTCTGAGTGAAATTGTTGTGTTGCCAATACTAGACAGCATAGAAACATGCAATATAAAGATTCAAACATGGCAGGATGGGCTGAATATGAAGTGTAATCCTTCAATCTGGTTTATTTTGTTTTAATCTATTGTGTTTTAATAGTTTTTTTAGTATAGAGTAAACAGCAAAGCTGAAATACATAATAAACTAAGTAATTGAGCATGTTCATTGCTGTAAGTAAAGCAGACATGCCAGATGTTCAGAGATTACTGGTGTAAGTATCGAGGGAAAAGTAACACAGAAAAATCTAGCTGCATGTTTTGTCTTTGGAGATGATCAAAAAGAGCTTTCCCTTCCCCTGATTGAAAGGCCCTTTGGTATCAGCTAGAATGACTGGCTAGCACTAAAACAATTCTCTGGAGCAGCTCATCTTGAACCATTTACAACAGATACAAAGACATAAAAATGCAGTTCTACAAACACTGTCATGTTGTTAAATTACATGTAATTTGGGTGAGATTTTTATTCCCTTTTGTTTTTCACTAGCACCAGAGCTGTGAAGCCAAGAGCCATAGCTCTTGAGTGCATTAGACAGAGACCTTTCTTCTACTCACTAAATAAATCTTCAGTTTGCTGTATACTGCAATCTGTGCCTTGCCACTTTGCTCACATTAGGACATCCCTTTCATTCAACAGTCTATTTCGGTTGCACACACATAAATGTTACTATCATGCTCGCATTAACACATATGAAACAATAGCCTGAGGGGATTTTTACCTCGACCTTTGCTTCTTTTTCTTGCTAGCTTAAGTTGCCTACTGCCTTCACTTCTCTCTCTGCTTACAGTTCCCTGAGATTATTTTTTACCCTATCCACTGAGTGCATAGCTTCTGATTGTATTTCTGGTCGCAAAACAATTCCTTTCTAGAACAATTAATGGAATGGAAAAACCTGTCTGTCATAATATGGATACCCCAGAAGAAAACAGGGGCTTCTACTTCAGTCCTGTGAGAGGGAGAAACCACTCACTTGTTTGTCCATTGAAGCTTGCTGAGTGGCTAGAAGCTCAGTCTTCACATGCATTAGCCCAGTCCCTTTTAAACACACATAACAAACCCTGTATATCAGTAATATCCTATTATACACATGAACATGGGTCTTAGTTCTCATCTGTGCTTATGTACACAGTGGACACCTCTTCTGTCTTCCTGATCCTTCATTTCACACATCCCAGAGAAAGAGGTGCAGTTCAGCCTCCCTTGATACATTTACCTTCAGCCACCTATCCTTGTGTGCTTGCAAAAAGGAGCAAGTGGGATCTACACCTGCTCTCAGCTGGTGTAAAATCTGCTTACAGAATGAGAATGCCTCTGTAGGAATTTTGGCTGGCTTATGGTAGTTTTGAGCAAAACAGTCATCAAAGCCAGGAATCTCACCTATTCTTTTGAATCAATTCATTTAAATGGCAAATTCACAGTTCTGGCAGGTAAAATCAAAATAAAACTGAATGATCAGAGCAAGCTCCCTGACAGTGGCAGCTCCTAGAATTCTTGTATTGCCTCACGCTGCCTTTCTTAGAAATGCAGTTTCTGCTTGGATGTTGTGAAATCAATAGCTGACATAATTGTTAAAAAAACAAATTTAGAGAAAAGAAAAGTGGAAGAAGAGATCTAGTGACTTAAGAGGCTGAATGGAGATAAGAAGAAATTGTTTAAAACAGAGTAGATAGACTGCAAAAGGAAAGCAAACTTATAAGAAGGAAAGGGTAGAACAAATATAAAAGGGAGAAGGAAAAAAAAAGAAAGAAAGCATGAGTGCAGGAATGTGTCAAAAGCTCATAACAATGAGTTTTATTTGATATGACTAACCAACGAAAGGATTCCAAGAGCAGGCAACATGGCCAGAGTGTGGTGAGAAAGGCAAAGAAAGATTTTTTCCCATCATGTTTTGGAAGTATAGGACAGAAAAGAAAATGTGGGAAACCTGGAGAGAAGTCATAAAAGTGAGAGGACAACAAAGGAAGGGCCACATTACCAAAACAGTGTGCCATAATCAATAGATTGACTTCTTAACCTTCTGAGTAGGGTAGGCAGGTAAGTGGCCCTGAGATGGTGCATTAAGGGCTTGAAAGACCCATTCAGGTAAATGTTTGCTTTTTGTGAAAATTCGGCAGCTACATGCAACTCTGGCACTACTTCTTTTGATGAAGCTATAGCTAAAGAGATTGATTAATTAACAATACTAGAAAAGGAAAATCTTCAAACAAAAGAATTAAGATGAATGTATGTGGAAGTAAGATAATTTGCTTTCTAATCAGCTTGCTGCATGTCTTATTTGGGTTTTCAATTGTTCATTTAAAAGTCTAGTCTTTCATATACTTGGGAGTAGGTCAGGACAGTATTCCCTCCCTATAGATATTTAATTAAAGTGAGAAATATCAAGTGAGTAAGAAATACATAGAAGCTTGAAAATGGGAATAACTGACCCTACACAAGACATCTAAGTTTAATTTGGATAAGGAGCTGCTCTTCTAGCACCTTCCCAAAATTCTGCATGTTAGGTAAAGAAACTAATATAAATTGCTACGTATTCTCACAGGCCTAGATAAATGGCTTCAGAGAAAGATGACTTATGAAAGTCTGAAACTATAAAAGTACTTAGAGACAGGATGCTGATTTTGATTTGGGAAAACTGCTTGCTCTAACCCTTTCAGAGTGACCCTGGCACACGCAGATCACCATTCACAGAAATCCATTGTTGATCTGATCTCCACAACCTCATGGCAAAACAGCTCTCCACCTCTCTCTGGAGAGCAACTGGTTCAGAAATGCCTTATACTGCAAAGCTTGGCAAGCACTTTTTGGACCTTCAGGGTTCTCACTACTTTTTGCTGCTGACTCTAGTAAAAGGTTGTTGCTGCTCTTGTCTGCATCACTGTTTTGGGGTAGGATGTTCACTTGCTCATGGGGGAACCCTGCAGATTCCAGATCAGTCATGTATTCTTCAGGAAGCCTCAGAAAAGAATGGTGAATCTGCAGTGAGTATGACCTGTTTTCTGCTCTACTCGATTAAGCACATTTTTTACATAATTTGAAAGTATCATCAAAACATTTTGTTCAGTATGTTTTACTGTGGAATTTCAGTTTCCAAAATACTTCCATTTAAATCCAAATATTTCCACGCATTAGACCACTCATGATTTTTTTTCTGCCTCTTTTTATAGAGGGAGGGAAGGAGGTAATGTTCATGTTATAAGCCAGTTTATCTTGAAAGGTGTTAAAGGAAAATAATTAAAATAGCTCTTTGATGCCTGATTTTTTTATTTTAGGACCAAGCTGTGAGGGTTAGAGAGGCTACATTAACAAGGGTAAGCTAATTTCTAAAAGCTACAAAATTAATATTTTCCTATCACAGAGAAAAAAAAAATTCATTTGCATTGATTAATGTGCTTTGAAAGGATGTGCATTTTGATTGGAATAGCATTCCCTAAAAGCAGACATATTTTTAAATGTTTTGGGATGTTTTGTTCTTTTTCTTAACTTAGAATGAGAACTTGAAAGTAAAAGGTGCATCAATTCTTCCTGGGAAACAATTGTTAGAACGTACAGTAGTGCACAAGTACACATATTTTTCTGTACATAAATTGAAGAACTCACCTCATGAAATGGAAGTTCAAAACACCAACATAATTTTCAGCAGGGAGCCATTCTCAGTGAAACCTTGTCTTGCATGTAAGCTCAGAGTAATCAGATAGAGAGCTCTTCACTTGCCATAGCTTTGAGGTGTATCTGGGTCTATAACCACAATATTAGCTCTTCTTAATATAATGTGCTAAAACAAAATGTTTTCAGTAAGTGATCATGTAGGTTATCATACACTTGTTAATTCTTGATTAAAAAAGTAATTCTTGATTATAAACAATACGTTAAACAGTGAATTACTGGATTTTGTTGTGTTTGGGCAAGGCAGGGAAGAAGCAGGAGATGAATGGAGGGGTTACATTAAACTGTATTAAGGAAAGACCTCATTTAGCAATCATAAAGAGCACACAGCATGAAGTGAGCAAAGGGCATGCAGTAGGAAGTGTGTTTTAAAAAATACCATTTGAAAAGTACTGTAAAGAGCTGTACGGCAATACAGGTGTGCCACTTAGACTAGGTGAGCCATTTAATCATTGTTTAGAGACACTGGAAAACATTTCTCTGAATCTGTTTGGGTCAGCTTTTCCAGTTAAAACAATATGATTCTTACCAGGGGAACAGTGAATTGGATTGTACAGTGTTATTATGGTGAAGTAATGTAAGTCTGCCCTGGGAAGATTTCTGTATGGTACACATCATATCCCAAAAAACACTGGGTATGAAATTCTGATGCAAAACTCTTCTTGAAAACGTTTTCAGAGCTTGTGAAGTAAACAAATTTTAAATCTTCTTTTAAAAATCTGAATTTTCTTTCTAGCAATATGGGAACACAGGGCCCCAAACAAGCCTCTCCTGGGGAAAAGGCAGCTCGATCTCCAGGCCATGGACCTCACCAAGCACCTCAATAGCAGCTGGTGAGAGCAGCAGAGATGGAGGGGCTGGGACAGACCTCACAAGAGGGCAAGGGTTGTCCCTTCCTGCCCTGGGAGCTGGTTTTACAATGAACCTCTTGCTCTTGGCCCTGCCTAAGCTGCACTACAGCCCCCAGCCTCTCTGGTGCCCTGATAATCACATTTCTCCATGGTCTTACAGCATGTACAGACAGCTTTCCCAGAGAAACACTAGTCTTGGCAGACAAATGATGTGATTTTAAAGTTTGCCTTCTTTATGTAAAATAAGTATAGTTATTATTACTGGGCTTGTCTTATTTAAAAGTCAACCCAAGTTCTGAATGATAACGCATAAGCTCAAATAGCTTAGATGGGAAACAGAGGTTGGCAAAGTACTTAGACAGTACTTATCCTCCAAGCAAGATCAAAGATTTAGATTGAAGCAATTGCTGTTAGTGAGACACAGGGCTTTTGTGCTGCAGAGAAAGAAAATACAGAGATCTCTTATAATAGTTAATGCTACAATTTCCTTCATTACAATGTAACCTGCTCTGTGCAATTTTCCTCTTTAAAATATGTGCACACTGACAAGGATTACTGTTTATTTACTTATTTACTTATTTATATATTATCAGATTGAAAATACATGAATTTTAGGCATCTGATTATACATGGCAACATTGCCATTGTGTTTGTCTTTTTGCAGTCTATTGAAGCACACTGATGAATTGAGATACATGTGACAAATGTTTGTGAGGGAAAATCATGAAGCATCAGGATTATTCAGTGTCTGCTAGGTGAAGTGCAACTGCAATGTTTTTCAGAAGTGCAAAACAGTCCTGGTGCGACTGAGATAACAGTTCTTACACAGGTCTGTATCAAATATTGCTGTAGTGACTGTAACATGGTGGTCACAACACTTTTAGGATGGCAGTTTCCTTTGCATTACAAAACACTTGTGTTTGTTTTCACAACCAGACTAGGAGAGTTGGGGTATGTTTCAGTTTTTGTCAGGAGAAAGAGAGTAGTAACATAACCAGTAATCTTTATTAGGCAGAACAATACAAAATTTAGTAAAATAACTGAAAAAGATTAATTGCTAATCTTATGCAGGTTTCCATGTGCAATGAAATCTGTTATTCCTAGAAATAGCCACTGAATCAAGAACAGTGGGCAACGATCATAAAAATAAAGTTCAGGGTGGTGTCTTTCAACAGCACACAAAGTAACTAGAGTCTGCTAGTGTTGTTGCACTTGTAATATGTATTAGAAATATTGGGACTGCAAGATGCCATGCAAGATTTACTCACAGAACTGCTTCTTTCTTTGTTCATGTCATATGAGTGATGTTGAACCAGGCTTGTGTATTCCTTACTGTGCTCCTCTTGTTTGTCATTCACATAGGGCATCCATGCTGCGAACAAAGGATCAATAAGCAAATAATATAATTATTTCATATTTAATCCTGACTTCCCATACTATTTAAAATAAGGAAATGCTAAGCAACAAGAAATCTTTGAAGCTTGGATTTTTCTTTATGGATTATCATTCTATGACCCTCCTCCATATGATTTGCTTAGAAAAGATATCTTTAGTATGCACATCTTTGTATACAGTTAGGCAATGTGAAAAACAGAAAGAACACCATTAAAAGAGAAGACAGGGTAAAAGAGAGGGAAGGGATAGATGCATGCAATGTAGGGATAAGTTTATTTTCTTCCTTTTCTCCACTAAAACATGAGATTATCTCAAGATAACACATTCTACTCATTAAACTGCAGTTAGTTTGAGATCTTCTTAGATTATAAATATCAGGATAAAATTTCAATCTATGTAAGAAATGAATGCCATGAGAAGAATCCCAGCTGCCTTTGCAAATCGAGGCTGTGCCTAAATGGACAGCCAAAAGAGACTGCCAGGCTTCCAGGGTATGTGCGTTTGCCATGCCCTGGCTCCACAAGCAGGGTAAGATTACACATTTTGGTATCACAAGAAAGGAAAGTAGGGCACATGGGATGGAAAATAGCCATGTTGTTTGCCTTTAGGTCACAGATACAGATAACTGAGGCACTGGTCCTCCGGGTATACTGCAGTGACAAGTCATTTTAAAAGTATTTTGGGAGTTCAATTAAAAGCTGTATAATTACATTTCAAAAAAAAAGACTAACATTTAATTTTTTGCACTAAAAAGTTACTGGTAGCAGTAGAGAAATAGTATCTACTTACATTGCTCCTCTCACTGAATATTGTCAACTGCTTCATCTGCCCTAAAATTACTACGTGTTCTATAAACTTTCTACATTAAACCAGCTTATGTCTGAAAAGGGTGTGTAAAGGAGTAAATTATTGTGAATCTAAACCTGAAAAGGGAAATACTATTCAAGAACAGAAGGAAAAATACAGGTATAAGGCTTTATAT
This sequence comes from Buteo buteo, assembly GCF_964188355.1. Lineage (NCBI taxonomy): Eukaryota > Metazoa > Chordata > Aves > Accipitriformes > Accipitridae > Buteo > Buteo buteo. The sequence continues at coordinate 40,505,938 of NC_134204.1, forward strand.
TTTCAGCTCTGTGACTACTAAAGCAGAGACCAACTATCTTAAGGTGATTATCCCTTGGTCTCTCAGTTATCACACCTAGCAGCCTGAATAGTTCTTCCATGATATTTTATAACATGCACTTGTAGTTGCCTGTTTGTTATTGTTCAGAGATCCAAAGTTCATTCTGCTTGCCTACATCCCTGTAGAATATAAATGAGTATTAATATACATTGTAAAAGAAATATTTCATACCAGTGCAGAACTCACTAAGAGTTAACCACTTCAGCCTGGAAGTGAGATAAGACAGTGAGATCAAAATCAGAATTTTGATCTGGAAATAATCTCTTGAGGTCTGAATAGACTGAGTTCATGCTTTCTTTACAAAAAAACCCACCAGAAATTGATTCTGTTGTTTCTCTTAAAATAACATGTAAACTATAATTGATATAAGGCTAACATGCTTTCATTTCTTTCCCATGCATGGCAAAATCATAAGTCTGTCCCACTTATGACAAAATTCCTACTTGAGCACCTATTGGTGATAGTGAAAGACCTTGCACTACTTTTGACTGTTTCAAAGGATGCCGCAGGTCATGCAAAATTTCACGCACATTCCTTTCTCCATAATTCATTAACTATAATTCAAACAGTATGCAACCTGCAGAAATGGGAGAAAAATTAAAAAGTTTGTCAAAAAGATAATGTAAACTAGGTTACTTAATGCAGTCATATTTTGTGTTAATATCTTTGTATAAATTTATATCAATTACTGGCAAAGCCAGAAACTGTAGGAAAATGTCTAGATTTTTTTGTGTATCTAAATTCAGCCCACAAACTGTTATTTTAAAATACATGTTTGTCCAGACATTTTCAGCAGACAGTTCTAGATGTACCAGGTGATACAGCAAATGTCAGTAGCAGCCATGATTTCTTGACAGATTCAGACAGATTTTGGTCACTTCCTTAATAGCACAAGGAGAGTAGATTTTGGAATTAGACCTAGCAAGATTAGATACACCTCCCAAACCTAATCCTTATTCCAGCCTGTCATGGTTTAAGCCCAGCCGGCAACAAAGCACCACAAAGCCGCTTGCTCACTCCTTCCCGCCCTGGTGGGATGATGAGGAGAAAATACAAAGAAACGCTCATGGGTCGAGACAAAGACGGGGAGATATCACTCACCACTTATGGTCACAGGCAGAGAAACCAGACTCAACTTGGGGAAAAAACAAAATAAATTTAATTTACTACCAATCAAATCAAAACAAGGATAATGAGAAGTAAAACCAAACCTTGGAACACCTTCCCCCCACCCGTCCCTCCTTCCTGGCTCAACTCCATTCCCGGTTCTCTCTCCCTCCTCCCCCAATGGCGCAGGGGGATGGGGAATGGGGGTTGGGGTCAGTTCATCACACGTTGTCTCTGCCGCTCCTTCCTCCTCAGGGGGAGGACTCCTCACTCTTCTCCTGCTCCAGAGTGGGGTCCCTCCCACGAGAGACAGTCCTCCATGAACTTCTCTGGCATGGGTCCTTCCCACAGGCTGCAGTTCTTCACGAACTGCTCCAGCATGGGTCGTTTCTGCGGGTCGATCTTCAGTCACAGACTGCTCTAGTGCGGGCTTTCCCATGGAGTCACAGCCATCTTTGGGACATCCACCTGCTTTGGCGTGGGGTCCTCCCCGGGCTGCAGGTGGGCCTCCGCTCCCCCGCTCCCCTCCGTGGGCTGGGGGACACAGCCTGCCGTCTCACCAGGGCTGCAGGGGCATCCCCTCCTCCCCCGCTCCTCCTCCCCTCCTGCCGCACTGACCTCGGTGTCTGCAGAGGGGTTCCTCTCACATCCCCATCCCCCCACTCACGGCAGGTTCCCCCTCTTAAACCTGTTCTCCCAGAGGCGCTACCGCTGTTTCTGATGGGCTTAACCGTGGCCAGAGACGGGTCCAACCTGGAGCCAGGGAAGCTTCTAGCAGCTTCTCACAGGAGCCACCCCTGTAGCCCCCTCCCCCACTACCAAAACCCCACCACACAAACCCAAAACACAGCCTATGCCTCTTTCTGTCCAGTACAAAATCAAAGTTTATTCAGGTACTGTTTTGGGATGATTTCGAGATCTGTAGACTTTTCATACCAAAACAGTAGTGCACAGTGTTGCTTCAAGACAAGCACAATGCAATTTTATGGTTTAGCACAATCTTAAATCTTATGATCCATTACGAAATGGTTATGAACTCTTAGGAAATAGAAAATAAAAATACTGACATCTTATAAATTCTTTAGTACTGTGGGTTGTGTTACAATCATTCCTCTGCTATATCATATGGTATGTAATCACCATTCATTCAAACAAAAATTAGGAATAAAATACACTAAACCTTCTCTCAAATTTCCAGATCAGACATTTTTAGCAGAACAAAAAAAAGAAAAACATCCCAATGATAACTGGGAGCATACAAGGACTGGAATATCAAAAAAGAGAAGTCTTCCTGAAATGCCAGAGAATATAACCTCAGCCCATTTTCAAAATAGTAGTTTATCAAAGAATTTTGCAAGCATGAGATGTTATCTTCAATTACATACTCTTTTTTTAAATGAATAGTGTCTTTCATAGCTGCAAGCTGTGAAAGTTAATATAGTTCACATAAACACAAATCATGTGAAAGCCACCATTATCAAAGAAAAATTTATCATATGATTTAGCAGATTTTTAACAACAGCTAACCATTACCTATGAATTGTGTAGGAACATCTGTATTTTCCACTACACTGCTGAATTCTAAAGAGTGATCTTAAGAAATTCAGCAATAAACAGAACTGTAGGACAGACAATTCTGTGAAATATACATTAACAGAAGTTCATAAGAACAGGTACTGATTTTTTAATTTTTTTTAGTTTCAGTACGTTCCTGTTGTTGGATCTACAAAAGATTCAGAAAGGCAATGGATCAATCCTCCTTTGGAATGCTTTTTTCCCTAAGGATATAGAGCTACTTGGCACTGGACCAACCTGTTGCTTCTTTTTTCCTTACTTCATAAACAGCAACTATTTTTCCAACCAAATTGCTCTTAGATGGTTATTACACTTTATCTAATTTCACATTAGCTCTGAAGACTCCCATAATTTTGGGGGAATCCTGAAAAGTTGCCACCTGTACCAGAAAGAGAGGAAAAAATAGCAATACAACTGCCTCTTGTGGCTGGAAATACCTTGTAATAAGTAGGTTTCAAGCAGGGTGACAATTTGACTAAGAAAAGGATTTAGAAACAAAAAAATGTCTGTATTACTCTATATAATAAAGTGCAGTTCTGTAGTTTGGAGGAGGCAAACATTTTAACTTCAAGGAGAAACTTTCTGTAATTGTTCAAAAATTTGAATTGCATTGATACTTGATGAAGATTAAGAGGTTTTTTCTATGATCAGAAAAAAATTCCCTGAGAAAAATTACCATACTTTTATCTGATGGGTATTTTGCCATTATTATGAAAGTGATAGTTCTCTGTCATCTGTAAAACTTTAACTCCTAATTCACAACAACAGTGAAAATTTAAAACACATTGCTTCATTTTTTAATGGTTTACTCTATGTCACATGATGTAAGACTCTTCACTTTCCTAAAGCTTTTCTAAAAGACCAGGCTTTCACAGGAAGATTTTGGAGCAAGGCTAGGACAATGAAACTCAATTTCTTCTGTAGTAGAATAACTTTGTGAATATAATGAAACAGAAAAAAACTCAAAGGTCAGAGAACACAGGACATAAGGAACATAAATATTGGTGAACAGTAAACATGTCTCTACGCTTTGCAGGAAACATAAACGTGACACTGACATACTAGATCAGACCAAGTGTTCATCTAGCACAGTGGCCTTCCCTTTCTTATGGTAGCAAGTTAGGGAAAATACATATTAAATGTGCAGACAATAAAAATAATTCTTCCATATACACTCTTTCAGCTTCTATTAACCAATTTAAATACTTCATAGCAAAGGTTTGAATTCAGCTCATTGCATTGAAGAACAATCACTAGTTCTATCCCTTGTGATTTTATCTAAAGTCTCTTTGACTTGTTCATATCTTTGGAGTCCATGACATCCCAAGGCTGTGTGTTCTACAGTTTCATTCCATATGGTATAAAAAAGGTGCTTCATTTTATTATTTTTAAATAAATTACCTGATAACTTTTTGGTAATTTTCTATTCACCTCTGTGACTCTGCAGACTTTCACTCTACACCTGATGTCACCCTTCAGTCGTCTCAAGCTGAAGAGTTTCTCTCTTCATATACAGATTGTTGAGTAATTGTGTTCTTGTGGGTGAGGAGTTCTTAAAAACCAAGGCACCCCTCTATAAGACAAGACATAAAAGAGGTTACTTTTTCTTTCTTTAACCATGTGAGTAATCCTTGTCAGCTAATAAGACTATGGATATAATTAGTTACATGTGGACTAACTACTAATTACACTGGGAACAGAAGTAATGTTTTTAGTAGATATATATATATTGAGGACTAGAGTTTTATGGGAGTTTTTAATTCTTTCATTACTGTTCCTTCGCATTTATGATTCTCTCTACTTTTTGACATTTTCATCTAGTATTCTCTGCTATGATTAATTCAGGACTAGGAGCCTGGGAACTAAGTAAATCTTAGTAAATCTAAGTTATCACTTAGATTCAGAAAACATTTCTCTGAATTTATCCTAAATTTTTGTAGATTTGTACTTTAAAAAATGGCCATTCTCAAAAAATTACTTTTTAGTATTCCATTAAACTATTTCTCCATAGATCATTTATTTAATGTGCACAGTGAAGACTTACAAATATTTGTGAAGTTCTCTGATAGCTCTAGAACAAAGATGCTGGTATTATTAACTGTGCATTGAAATATCATTATTTGTATTACTTTAGGAAGGGATTATATGGGCATGAGATATAGTGAGACAATCTACTGAGTTATCTAGCTCAATTACCAGGAGATGTTCAAGTAATCAAAACTAAAAAGTAGATACCTATATTCTTTCATAATGACTACACTCCTACAGAATACCTTTTTCATATATCCATCTAGCTATAAATAGACATTAAAATTGCAAGTTAGTCTCCAAAATTTGAAATGATAGATGAGTGTTGTCTTCTTTTTAATCTGCATTGTTGCTACACCATGCCCATGAACAAAGTGCAGAAATCTTTAGCTACTGTTTGTTCGTCTCTCTCTAACATATAGCACCCTTGAAAGTACCAAAGGAAGCATATTCTACTTTTACATCTTTACAGTCTTTTGTGGCTACACACGTAATAAAGGTAAGTTTGGGACTGCCACTGAGTCCATAGAAAGTCTTGTAACTCTGATGATATATGCCACAGTTTTTCTGCAGCACTGCTTCTTTCTGAGGTTCATTTTAGTAACATCACTGAAGTTTTCTTCTCTCTTTGGGAGCTAGAAAATGTATGCAGTGAGACACATTTCAGTGTGATTCAGAGAAAATTAATTCCTAATCAACAGACACAGACATAGAGGGTCAAAATCAGAGGTCTACATAATCTTACTAAACATTTTATTTGACCAGTTAACCCTGAGAGAGAGACAACCTAGTACTACTGGAGCAGATAACTCCCTCCTTCCCCTCTAGATCTTTGACTGTTCTGTAACATTTATGATTCTGGAATTAATTTCTTGCTAACAGGAAAAATATAGTTGCTAGAATGACTGGAGTAAGGAAAGGGAATTTCTTAATAAACTGGAATTTCTTGATAAATAAATAACTGCTATGAAGAAAAGCTGAGAGAATGGAGTTGTTTAGCCTGCTGAAGAGAAGGCTCTGGGGATACGTTATTGCAACGTTTTGATATAAAATGGGGGCTTATAAGAAAGATGGAGAAAGACTTTTTACCAAGGTCTGTAGTGACAGAACAAGGGGAAACAGTTTTAAACTGAAAGAGAGTAGCTTTAGATTGGACATAAGGAAGAATTTATTTATGATGAGGGTGGTGATGCACTGGAACAGGTTGCCTAGAGAAACTGTGGATGACCCAGCATTGGAAGTGTTCAAGGTCAGTTTGGATGGGGCTTTGAGCAACATGATCTGGGGAAAGATGTCCCTGCATGTGGCAGGTGGGTTGGATCGGACGATCTTCTTCAAAACTGTGAATATGTAGTAAAAGTCATGAGCCAGAACACCAATGAACACCTACTTTCATACTCTACTGACAAATACAGATAGACAACTTGATGCATGTTGTTGAAAACAGCTGGCTCGAAAAGGCAGAAATACAGCTTGGTTGCATTCGTGCATGTCCTTTTAAGTGTTAACAGTAGTGATAAAATATGCCATTTATTTAGTCTTCTCTAAAAATGCTATTTTAGGATCCACAAGAGCATGTCTAAATGAATACTAAACAAAACCAAACTTCCTTTATCTCTTTGCTAAGGGGTGCGGGTTTTTTACTTTTTTCTTTTTTATTATTATTATTATTTATATTTTTGTTGTTATTTGGGGGGGTTTGATTGTAGTTTTGTTTTGATTGATGGAAGAGGTTGGGGGGGGGTATTTGTTTTGGTGAAAATAAAGTCTTCACAAAGCATATTTTGCCAGACAACTTTATTTATCTAGATAAATCCAATTTCTTGGCATGCTTACAATTAATTGGAGAAACGGAAGAATGAGACAGGTTTCTGCTCTCTAGTGTAAGGATGAATATAGACACTGATCTGTGGTATTCACCTGGGATGAATTGTAAGATACTTCTTCTAGAATGACAAATTATGTATCTGCACTGTCATTTATAACGGATCCAATTAATTCTTGCCTTTTCAGGGGTAGTAACAGTAGAAAAATATAGTTAGAATATACATGATATATTTGTGGCAGGTAAGACTAAATTGGACAGAGAACTCACATGGAAGCAAAGAATTGAATCTTCCAAGGTGCAATAAAGGACTATGCGAGATAGAAATGGAACTAATACATTCAAAGTGGTGACTTCTATGGTAAAACTGTTGAATCAGTATTGATTAATTGCATTAAAGATTTTTGTCTAAAACTTGATAATGTAATTTATTTTAAATTGATAAACATTTTGGAGGGGGTAGGAAAATGAAAGAATTTCTCTCTATAACTCTTGCAGATAGATAAGGAACATGTAAGGACAGACCTGCCATGATAAAATGAAGCATAGCAATAATAGTCACAAATTATCGAAATTTTAGTCTTCCTCTTCCTTTTTAACCTTGCTGGTTGAGAAGTCAAAACTCTGCTAGGATTGGGATAGAATACTTGGGGAAATCATGCCTGAGCTGGGAGAAAGTCAATGGGACATAGTAGTTTAATGTTGTGAGGTATAGTCTTAAAAGATTACCTGTTTCAGTTTTTCATGAGGGTATCAGCAGATTTTCTATCTCTGGTGAACTTCTTTTTGAAGTGGCTTGGCAAACTGTAGATTGTCTGTGTACAGTAAATTGTGTAGCTTCTCCTGCACTGTAGTTTTTGATCCTTAATTAAATTCCAAACTTGCAGTTGTAAAAATTGCAAAAATATATAACAGTTATAAAAATAGATTCAAATTTAGCTTCAGGTCAGGCATAAACTATTCTATCCTTCTGGTTTTTATTATTCTTTTTTTTTCTTCTTATGATCTTCTGCTCAGCTACTCCTAGCTGTACTAGCTGAAAACTGTTAAGCACAGCAACTGCTTCAGATCTAGTCACTGTGAAAAATATTATTACTCTGAATGTCATCCTTTTCACAGGACCCAATAGTTTACAGATACAGAATGAAATACTGTTTTGACATTCTCTCATCATCTTCCACATTTCCATCATTTTGAGTCTGGTGGAGCTCTAAATTGCACCATTCTTCTCTTCAGGATTTTCTGGGTTTGTTTCTGTGTTTTTACATCTTTTATTTCATAACACCTATAGCAGATGACTAGGTTTGACATCATATTGAGCAATGATTCTGAGATCAGGCTTCTGTCAGTTGTCTGCTGTAGACAGATTCTGTTTCAAAGGCTTCACACCACCACCTTTTTACCTTGCCATCTGCAAGGAGAAGCGCATTTTCACAGGGCTGCAGTTCAATCTCCCCTCAACAACATTGGCTGCAAGGAAAGAATGATGATCTATCAGTCTTCTTTCTGGGACTGTCTTTAGCAGAGTGATAATGAAGCACCTCTCATTCAAGCCTAAACAGAAAGGCCTGACTTAGTATCTAATCAGGTTCAAGTTCAAGATGTTACTTAGTTAACTTCACTCTGGGATATAGTCCAGGAATTCATTTAGACTTCTGAGAAAGAACTGAAGAGGCCTGTAATGCTCCATGTCTTGTGTTACAGACAAAACTTGACTGGTGAACAATTTTCTATCCAACTGCTAACAGCTGTATTATGCTTATCATTCAATGGCCAAAACAAAACCTTTTCCATTTCAAGAACTATTCAGGCTCACCAAGTACACAGTAAATCAAAGATCTTTGGTTTGTTCTTGATACTTCCATATCTGGCTAAGGCTGCATTTATTACAATCAAACCTTGATTTGATTATGTTACTGTCTTGTAGGATACAATCTTCTTGTAGGAGAAAGTTAATGTTGTGATTCATCTTCATAGAAGAAAAAATTGTCCATATACTACAGTAATATTTCATATTCCCTTTGCAGAAAGGTTGTGGATTTCCACTGCACTTCCATATAATAGGTGTTCCCATCACACAGCAACACAATAGCTCTCCTCTGTGTAAATCACAGATGTTGTGCCGTACTATGTCTGGAGATGTGCAAGTTTTGAAAGCCTGTCCACTGACTGTATCCCAACAGTAAGGGAAAATTAACTGCCTCTAACAGATAACCTGATCTGTTAATTATGCCCAATATCATGGATTGGTGTTCAGTATCTGAGTTAATTACTTAATGAAGTCTGCCAGTGCCAGGTTTGTCAGAGAAAAGGATGTTTTAATGAGAATTTTACTGATCATGAAGGGTGACAGATTTACAGTGGAAGTGATTGAATTCAACTAATTATCCACAGCACAGGTACAGCATGGATAGCAGAGGTCTAAGTCTTTTCTCCATGCTGTCTACCAAGGCTGTTTATAATGCTCAAAGATGGACTCTCTGTAGAGAAATAGGGTGCTTTGGTCCAGGGTTATTCAGCTTTTGATTACCTAAAGTGAGTAAAACATAGGAAGAATCATAAGTAACCCTTTGTGAAGGAAACTGCTCATGACTTACAGAGGCAGGCAGCCAGCAGGTAGCAACTTTCCAGGCAGAAGCACTGAGTTGTTCCAAACAATCTTTCCCACACTATTGTTAAAGTGAGATTTCAAAACCAGACTTTGTACCACATACTTATTAAAACTGATTGTGGTTCATGGGAAAAGCAGCCTTGTTTGCTTTTCCTTCACTTGGAGAGCTCCAGAGCACCAGGGACTCAAGCATAAGGCATTTGAAGAACTGTACACTGTACACTAGATTGAGGACATCCATTCACTAAGACTAATGAAGTGGAAGTGTCTTGACACAGACGAGATCAAGTATTCACATGTGAGAGGAAGATAAACACTGAATATAAGAAGAGTTCCTCAAGAGTAATCCAAGGAATAGAAAGAAAACTGTCTAGCAAGGAAGAGGAGTTGGTACAGACTGGTGTTTTTGATTGATCAGCTTCCCATCCTTGCTTCTTCCAACATCACAGCTCAGAAAATAATCTTTGACTAAAATTGCTTGTGTGAGATTAACAGTAGTCTCTGAGGCCATGAAAGAAAGAGAACGGCTAAGAGAGAAATTGAATTGAAAAATGAAAAACCAAAAAAATGTCATGGTTTAACCCCAGCTGGCAACTAAGGACTACACAGCTACTCGCTCACTCCCCCCACATTGGGATGGGGGAGAGAATCAGAAGGATAAAACTGAGAAAACTCATGGGTTTAGATAAAGACAGTCTAATAGGTAAAGCAAAAGCTGTGTGCACAAGCAAAGCAAAACAAGGAATTAATTCACTACTTCCCTTCGGCAGGCAGGTGTTCAGCCATCTCCAGGAAAGCAGGGCTCCATCATGCATAATGGTAACTTGGGAAGACAAACGCCATCACTCTGAAAGTCCACCCCTTCCTTCTTCTTCCCCCGCTTTATATGCTGAGCATGATGTCATCTGGTCTGGAATATCCCTTTGGTCGGTTGGGCTCAGCTCTCCCATATGCGTCCCCTCCCAACTTCTTGTGCCCCTCAGCCTCCTCACTGGTGGGGTGGGGTGAGAAGCAGGAAAGACCTTGACTCTGTGTAAGCACTGCTCAGCAATAATGAAAACATCTTGGCATTAACAATACTGTTTCCAGCACAAATCCAAAACATAGCCTCATACTAGCCACTATGAAGAAAATTAGCTCTGCCCCAGCCAAAACAAGCACAAGAGTAAAAAAAGCAACAATTTGTACTAGTAAGATATGCAACATCAGTGAGTAATTTGAGGATTTGATGTTTTGAAATGGAAAAAAAAATCCTTTAAAGTGAAAGAGGTGGTGGAGATATCTCTGTCAGCACAGACAAATAATGGCAAGTCATTAAAAGTGGCATCAAATAAGTCTTTCTGTTGGTGATTCAGTAGAAGATTTAAAAGTCATCAAAGGTATCTGTGTCCAGCTCATTATGAAGATAAGATGGGAGGAAATAGATCTATACTTTTTCTCATAGGTGAGGAAATGGAGGCAATGGCAAATGAAAAAGTCACAGACCAACAAAAATTACTAATGTGGGAAACAAGAGAGCATTACTTGTACATGTACAAAAATATGAACTATACTTGATATTAAGACCTTTAACTCTTTTCCTGTTAGCAAGCAATTTCTGAATTCAATTTGCTGTCCCCTGAATGCCTGAATATTGGTATAAACAAATCCCAGTCATCACTGGATTCAAAATATGTTCTCCTTCACAGTATGCAGCTGGGTATGTTAGCACTTCAAATCAGACTAGAGGGAGCAATGTTTATGGCGTACACTGAAAAGGAGCAATTAATTTGTGCATTTGTTTATTTGGCTTACTTTTTTTTTTCTTTTTTTGAGGATGAAAATAAACTCAACATGAAATGAATACAAATAGTTTTTTTAAAAGAAAGAATTTAGTTTCTTTTTAACATTTGGAAGAAAACCTTCAGAAACATCAAATCCTTCATATTAGATTGAAAATATATTTATACATTATGGTCTTCTCAGGGCAAGATTTTTATAACCCTAGTCTATCTGGTTTTCTCCCTCTGGTTCTCCTTCATCTAGAAGCTGTTCATTCTTAGTCCTGTGAAACAAAAAGAGAAGAAATTTGTGGACAAAATTTATTTTATCAGTCTTACCTGGTCAAACTGTTGCTTTTCCTTTCTGGAGTGTTCCTATTAGATTTATTATTTCATTGCTTGACTCGTACTTGATGGAGACAAAGATGTGCAATCATTAAAGAACAGGCATGGAAGAAGAGGCTTCAAGAAGTCCTTTAATGTCCCCAACTATACTTATGTCATACCTGACCGATTTTCTTCTGTCTTGTAGTACAGTTTGTCATTAATGTGATTGTTTCAAAGTAACCTCTGTGGAAGTTTTATAAACTTGAACAAGAGTGTTGTCATACACGCATCTCTGTGGCGACTTAAAAACACCTTTAGGTTAGAGAAACAATTGCCAATGACAGCCCTCTGGATACCATCAAAATATGTAATGCAGTCATGCCGGAGCTAATTTGTACACCCTGTAAGTAAATTAATGTAATCTCATGATCACTGTTATTGCAGCTGAGAAAAGGACATAGTCTGTAGGAATAAAGAGGAACCAATTCATGTAGCACTTGTGATCTCTATGCCATATCAAATCTAAACTGGTGATTAAGACCACAAAACATAAGTAGGGGAAAAAACCCCAACAACCTCAGCCTGTGTTCCCTGGTCACAGATTTTTCCATAGACTTTTTTTCCCAAAAAGGAAGACCAGAGGTAGGTTATTGATGAGTCACAATGCTGTCAGAAAATATAATATTTCATGTTAGGTGACTAATGGTTACCAATTCTTTTAGTACCAATAGGAATATGGGATGTTATCAGACTCAAAACCAGGTATGGACTTTTAACTGTCCTCTGCATTTCCACTGCAAAAGCAGGTGGAGATCAGTCTTGCTAGTTGAGCTCCTGGACCTCTAGGAAAATCAGCAGGTAATTCTGGAGTAATCACAAGCAGAAAAGACTCCTGTATTTGTTCCCTTTCATACGTCTTTAAAAATGTTATTGAATTTCTTTTTTAAAAAACATCATTCATTTATACCATATTTCTTCCTCTTGCTGAATCACAGTGCTTACTACAAATGTTATTGAAAGAAGAGAATACCCATTAGCTGTGTCTACTACTACCCTCAAAGAGTTTTCAGAGCATCCCTCAAACCTGATGTTTAGTTCTAAAATTCTCAGCATGTTTGGCAGAATGTTCACAACACAACTATCTGTTTTTAGAATAAGTGTCTTTCCCTATTCCAGTTAATTGAAAACAATTCTCAATCACCCTCCTGTGTTTAAAGTATCTGGATTAAGATATAGTGGTGGAAAAGTATCAGGGTTTTAAAGACATATAAACAACATAGTTGTTTGAACAGTTGACAAATAAATTCAAACTCCCCAGGATACTCTTGTTTAGGATTTTCCCAATTAGGCATTTTATTTGATCTTTGGGTCTGGGTGAGCCACAATTCGCAAGAATTGAAGAAGAGATTAATGGACTGGATACAATGGCTAATTCATCTCCAGGGTTTTGTTCATTGCTTGTCTTTGCTAATTTAATACCATTATATCCAAAGTCAAATAAATCAAAATGAGAATTAGGCTTAGTGCAACCTATCCTTGAAGAGACTTTATGTCTTGCCAGATTGAAACACAGTTTTTTACTTATGGAATGATGCCAAGATAGGCTTGCTTGCAAGAAAATTTATTTGTAAGAAAACAATTAAAAAGTTGTGATTTTACATGTCAGACAGACGTGCTAACTTGAAAAACAAAAGTGGGAGCTTTATTTAAAAAATGTTTAGGGAGCTGCAGCACCAGGAAAATATTTGAGGAAAAGCCAATGCAATGTAGGGCACAGATAAAGGCAAAAAGAGTTTGTGGGGTTTTTTTTCCTTTAATGACAGCACTTGAATCTGAAATTAAGCACAGCAGGTAGGAAGATACTGCAGGGATTTTAAAAGGTATCGCACATCTGTATGCTAAAAGACTTTGGTTTTCACCCATAGAGATGTGGACCCCACAGTGTTTACGGTCACAAATAGGAATTGTATATTTCTTGCAAATATACTGTGTCCTGTTGACCCACTATTTAGAGCAGATAACTTCTATCTGTTAATAGCACTTGTCTTTGTTTTAAACAACAGGCTGTTTTTCTCAAAGGTTCCACTTTACACAGGCTGTCTTTCAAGATACAATATTTTTCATTTCTGTTACTGTATGTCTGGACAGGTATGATTTATACCCCGTGGGACAGTTCTTCAGCTGTATAAATCAGCATAACTCTACCAGGATCAGATGTATACAATAGAATGTTTGTCTTTGCAAAAAGTTCACATCCCTCCCCCATTCCAACACAGTACACAACTGAACTACAAAAGGTGTGATACATGTGGTACAAGTGATTGCAAATGAAATGGCCAAAGTACCCATCCCAGAGCAGTTTTCTCAGAGGTCTGCAAAATGCTATGAGACTGGTAAGGCTATGGCCTTTTTCCAAAAGGATCTGAAAGCCTCAGGTAGTGGGGAGAGCCAGACTCCTGTCATCTTGCCAGCCCTGAGCAAATTCCTGCAGGGACATGGCTGCTTTCTTTCAGGTTTTCATTTTGAGGGGGTAACTTGAATGGGAATTTGTGAAGCAGTCTGGCAGTACCTTCTTTCCAAAATAGGCAGTTGATATACCATTTTTAATAGTACGTCTGATATATTTAGCAGGCATTGTCACTTAGAGAAAGCTTCCTTAGATCATTGTGAAGCATCTTCATTATAATTTTCTTGCCCTCTGCACTGTAGACAGCTCAGCTCATAATAGTCATGGAATCTGCTTTTGGTAGACAGAAAGATAGAAAAAAGGAAAACCAATTAAAAGCATGAACTGAAACTTTTCGGAAATATTTTGTCATAAAGCACTGAACGTAAACAAATGTACTATATATAATGTGTTAAAAGTCTAATGCTATTTCTGCAGGAAGACTCTGTATAGTGGCTAAGCTTTGATGAAATATGTTGGTGATTTTAAAGTCAAGCTAATAAAATCTTTTATAAAACTTCACATCTCTTACACTAAATCTCATCTTTATATACTTTTAAGGTAAAGACAAAGCTAGCTGTTAACAGCTGCTGTCTAGGATTTTAGAAGTTTATCTATGTAATATAGACAGTATTTTAACTGAAAGTGATAAAAATATTTCTGTAGGTCAGTTTCAAATACACAAAATTTTAAATCTTAAATAGTTGATTTTATCATAGTTTTCTCTAGCAAAACTGGTTTTATATATACGAAAACACTTTTAAGAAATTTTGTTGAGGGCAATTTTTACTTGATATTGAAACCCCACTTTATTTCCAGTATGCTTTTAAGCAAGAAAACCAACAAAAATCTCCTTGTTAAAAACCTTAACTTCTCGATGAAGCACAAAAGCATGAGGGGGATTTTTGTCCTCTGGTTTTTAAAACCACCACATTTTACCCCTCATGTTCCATTCCAAAATGTTCTGGTTATATTTTAGATAACTTCAGTATGTATTCAAATATTTCTGTTACTATTAAAAGGCCTTTCTAATGACTTCGGCTCTCCATCAAATACGTGGTACTTGCTGAAGGGCATTTACACATCCAGTTCTCATCATCAAGGTCAAAGCAATTGTCATTAACTGGCCCAAGCAGAAAAATCTCAAAAAAAAAAAAAGGGGGGGGGGGGGAAGAGAGAGAAAAGAAGAAATAAGAGTGAAGAGAAGAAATAAAAGTAAAAAGAAGTAATGAAGCAGTCCCAAATACATTGCAAGCCAGTGCTTCCTTCTGGGACCATGAATAATCTACAGGCTGATTCAAATCCTGTGGTCTGGTGCTTAGAGACACCAGGCAGAATAGAGTGGAAGGTTATGACCACTTCATCCTGAAAGCCTTCCTGGTCTCATAAAAGCCATAGGCTACAGTTAGATAGGCTGTAGATAGTGATACACAATTTGAAAGTGAGCATCTTTAGTATTGTTTGACCATGTAGAAGGAGTGCATTTTGCAACCAGGAAAGGAGTTATTCAATAATTCATAAAAGCATACAGCATCCTTTTATCTGCCTGTATGTTTATTGCAAGAATTATATAAGACTGTGTTTTGGGTTTGTGTGGTGGGGTTTTGGTAGTGGGGGAGGGGGCCACAGGGGTGGCTCCTGTGAGAAGCTGCTGGAAGCTTCCCCATCTCCAGGTCAGACCCACCTCTGCCCAGGCCGAGCCCATCAGCGATGGTGGTAGCGCCTCTGGGAGAACAGATCTAAGAGGGGGAACCTGCCGTGAGTGGGGGGATGGGGATGTGAGAGGAACCCCTCTGCAGACACCGAGGTCAGTGCAGCAGGAGGGGAGGAGGAGCGGGGGAGGAGGGGATGCCCCTGCAGCCCTGGTGAGACGGCAGGCTGTGTCCCCCAGCCCACGGAGGGGAGCGGGGGAGTGGAGGCCCACCTGCAGCCCGGGGAGAAAGGAGCCCACGATGGAGCGGGGGGAGGCCCCCAAGATGGCCATGACTCTGTGGGAGAGCCCGCGCTGGAGCAGTCTGTGCCTGAAGGACTGCAGCCCGCAGAAGGGACCCACATGAGAGGAGTTTGTGGAGAACCATCTCCCGTGGGAGGGACCCCATGCTGGAGCAGGGGAAGAGTGAGGAGTCCTCCCCCTGAGGAGGAAGGAGTGGCAGAGACAACGTGTGATGAACTGACCCCAACCCCCATTCCCCATCCCCCTGCGCCACTGGGGGAGGAGGGAGAGAGAACCGGGAATGGAGTTGAGCCAGGAAGGAGGGACGGGTGGGGGGAAGGTGTTCCAAGGTTTGGTTTTACTTCTCATTATCCTTGTTTTGATTTGATTGGTAGTAAATTAAATTTATTTTGTTTTTTCCCCAAGTTGAGTCTGGTTTCTCTGCCTGTGACCATAAGTGGTGAGTGATACCTCCCTGTCTTTTTCACGACCCATGAGCGTTTCTTTATATTTTCTCCTCATCATCCTATCAAGGCGGAGCAGGGAGGAGTCAATGAGCAGCTTCATGGTGCTTTGTTACTGGCTGGGCTTAAACCAGGACAGACTGGGAAAAATTTCTCTTAAGCTGGGGCTTTGATATTCTCAGTTCTTGCAAGGAGACTGGTTGCCCTTATGTGTGAATCATGAAATAATACTGTAAACTTCCTTGAAAATCCATTCAGACTAAGAAGGAATAGCTCTTGATGGATTAAGCCTTTCAGAATCCTAGATCAGTTCACCAGTCTGAACTTCTGAGGTCACCTGTCATTCTTTGTGTTGTGTCTCTGGGAACAGGTCAATAGCTCAATCCAAACCATTACAGACAATTTACATTACCAGTCCAAGAGGAGATTTTCTCCTTTTCCAACACACCCCACAGGTACAATCATTGACCAGTGCAGTCCTGGCCTTAGTGATCTGTCCTACCTCATCTGGAAAAGGAAGAAAATCTCCTCCTGGCCTCGTAATGTAAGTTGTACTTAATGGTTTAGATTGAGCTATTCTTGGACCTGTTCCCAGAGAAGCAACTGAAAGAATGACAGGTGACCTTATCCAGTGTGTAGCCCAATGTGCTGCAAGATTGTGTTTCCCCAGAACTAGAGAATATAGTTCACATGGGGCTGTAAATCCCATTGGGAATTATAAATCACTGCCATTTAGGTGTCTATTGCATTTGGAAAGGACTAAGTGACAGCATTAATCTTCACTTATTATCTTCATACTTGTAGAAGGGTCTGAAGAGACAGGAGTTGCTGAAGACAGTGGGCCTTTTGTAGCTCTGTAGTGTTCTAACCATTTCATGATGACTTTTCTGTCTTCACTTCCAGGTGGCCCATAGATGTGTAACTGAGGCTTTGCCTGGAGCATTATGCAGACTTTTCTACCAGGGATGGTCACTGCTGTTACACAACAGATTGGTCATGCGTTTGAAGAAAAATGTCTTCTTTAGAAATCCTTCTTCTTCCCAGGAAGCTCATGGAAATCCTTGAAAGCTGAGAAGTGGTCTTGTCTCAATCAATCCTCCACAACTATGTCCCACCTAGCTTGCCACTGCTACCTCTATTTCTGAGCTCCTCTATAACATCGCTGCCTGTGAGGAAGGGCAAGGCCTAAACCCAGACCTTATCCCCCCGGCCCCTTCCAGTTCCTGCACACTGTAACAAGCTGTTACATATTGATTTCAATACGTTGAGGATTTGGTCTTAACACACTCAGCACTTGGCTCTTGCACATGGGGCTTTGTGTCTCGCTGCAACCAAAGGAATTTGAGAATACACCCCTATGTTTCACAGCCTTATTTTTTTAATATAAGTTGCACCACCAATTTAAAAAAAAAAAAAAGTTTTGCTGAAATGGTGCACAGCTGGCCACTGTGGGCCATTATCTCTATCAGCAGTTATGACTAAGCTAGTATTTACTGTTTTGAGCAATACTGTAAACCAATCCTCTAGAAGGCCTTTGAATTTTTCAGTAGCTCTAATTTCCATAATTTTCAGCTTCTCAGGTCTCCAGTGTTGCTACTGGAATGACAGGTCAAATACATCGTCTTAGATATAATAACCAGAATCTATCACAAGAAAGTTTTATGGAAGGTGTAATGAGAACCTCACAGTCCTGTCAATAAACAGGCCAGCTTTGGAGACCAATTTTTAACAGCATAGAATAAGAACCTTATTCATAGATTCACAGAATGGTTTGGGTTGGAAAGGACCTTAAAGGTCATCTAGTTCCACCCCCCTTGCCATGGACAGGGACACCTTCCACTAGACCAGGTTGCTCAAAGCCCCATCCAACCTGGCCTTGAACACTTCCAGGGACGGGGCACCCGCAACCTCTCTGGGCAACCTGTTCCAGTGTCTCACAACCCTCACAGTAAAGAACTTCTTCCTTATATCTAATCTAAATCTACCCTCTTTCAGTTTAAAACCATTACCGCTCATCCTATCACTACAGTCCCTGATAAAGAGTCCCTCCCCTTCTTCCCTGTAGACCCTCTTTAGGTACTGCTATAAGGTCTCCCTGGAGCCTTCTCTTCTCCAGGCTAAACAACCTCAACACTCTCAGCCTATCTTCACAGGGGAGGTGCTCCAGCCCTCTGATCATCTTCGTGGCCCTCCTCTGGACTCAATCCAACAGGTCCGTGTCCTTCTTATGTTGGGGGCCCCAGAGCTGAATGCAGTACTCCAGGTGGGGTCTCACGAGAGCGGAGTTGAGGAGGAAAATCACCTCCCTCGACCTGCTAGCCACACTTATTTTGATGTAGCCCAGGATGCAACTGGTGTTCTGGGCTGCAGACACATGTTGCTGGCTCATATTCAGTTTTTCATCCACTAACCCCCCAAGCCCTTCTCCACAGGGCTGCTCTCATTCCACTCATTACTCACCCATGCGCTCTAGCATAGTTTCCAGGAGCGTCTGCTCCATGACCTTACCAGGCACAGAGGTGAGACTGACTGGCCTGTAGTTCCCCAAGTCTTCCTTTTTTCCCTTTTTAAAAGTGTGGGTTATTTTTCCCCTTTTTCAGTCAGTGGCAACTGCCCCAGACTGCAACAACTTCTCAAATATGATGAAGAGTGGCTTAGCCACTTCATCTGCCAGTTCCCTCAGGACCCATGGATGTATCTCATCAGGACCCATGGATGTATCTCATCAGGTCCCATGGACTTGTGCACCTTCATGTTCCTTAGATGCTCTTGAACCTGATTTTCTCCTATAGTGGGCAGTTCTTCATTTTCTCAGTCCCTGCCTTTGCCTTCTAAGACTCCAGTGTGGCTGGAGCACTTGCCGGTGAAGGCTGCATTACGTATGGGTACCAATGTGATCCTGCAAATAGAGTGAATCCAAATGTATTCATAAAAATACTTTACAAGCCATATAATAATAACTATAATCAAACCTAATATTTCACAATATTTCACAACAATATTGTTCATGGCAATGTTTTTGTATTGTTTTCTTTTTCAGAGTTAATGAGAGAGAAAAAAAAACTGTACTTAAGCACAAAAAGACAATAGACTTACCATAACATAGTGCAAGTTATCCTTGTTTGTAGTAGAATTTGTAACCCCTTCTGAAGTCCTGAAATGCTACATTTAAACCACGGTGCTCCCTGCTGGCTTCTGTCAGCAGTGCTTAAAACTTAGTATACCATTTTGACTGAGAACCACAGCACTGCAACTCAAATATTTCTCTGTGCATTTAAAGAGACAGACAGACCCAGTCCAACAAAGGCACATGTCAGAACTGTTGGAAGAAAATCTGACATTCAGACTAGATCTTTGGAAATACTCAAGAGTCGGGGAATGCCACTGTGCTTCTCATACCAAGTTTTTACAAAGAGATGAGTGTGCTAGGAATGAAATCCTTATGATGATGTCAGCAGTACACCTCCAGACTTCACTGTGGCCTGGGTCCCTGTCTCTTCAAAAACTCAGCCATGGATCTTGGTGCAAGAACACGAGCTAAGCAGGGATCCTTTGAAAAGCTAGTCCTTTACTGCTTTACATTCTTTTTTAGTAAGTCTGGAAAGAGACTGTAAAAACTTCAACACCACAAACCATATGAGTATCCTATTTATCTTAAGCAGAGCTTTTAAATAATCCACTTTTTATCTTGTTTGTCAACACTGTGTTTGATGCCCAAAAAGATTTACTCGAAGTGCAAACATTATCAGATACCTACTGTTCCTCTGTAGTACCTCAGGGGGGATTCAAAACCGGCCAGCTTAGATCTCCGTACTTCAAAGAATTTCCCCTGAAACCTTGTTTACAGCATAAGCAGAAAAACAAGGTCCCTTTCCCCTTTTGTACTACTATTAACCACATTAAAGCACAACACTCCACTAAATAATTCCTCCACAACATACACACAAACTCCACCACCATCTAAAATAGGTCAATTGCTTTCATTTTAGCATGCTAATTTACCACCACAGAAACCTGATAATAGGAAAAACAAGAATGTTTTACAGTAATTTCTGCCCCATCCCCTGCTGCTCACCTATGTTATTTCACAGCTTCCCTGAGCTTTATGGCTAGATACAGTGACACCTATATCGCATTAAAAAATTACATAAAAATAAAAATTTTAAGAATTTCCTCTCTTCTCCTCATGCCTTTAATATGTCAGAGATATTTATAGCAGTTAATCCAATATTTTATTGATCATGTCTTTCTTTTGAGTTGTGCCTTCTTTGTTTTACTGCAGTGATGGCTATGACTGAATTAAACAGTGTAGGGCAAGACTTGAAGGAATCAGGCAGGACAGCGGGTACTGCTCCATTGTTAGAAGGGGATGTGTTGGAACTTGTAGGCTATAAACCTTGGGAGGCTTGATAAGGGAAATAGAGAGGCGCCGATGTGATGGAGAATTGCTGACCCATGAGTCATGCTCGATAAAGGGCTGCAAAAGAAGTTGACAGTCTTTTGCAAAAGCAGCTTAGTTGCTAACAGTCTAATTGCTGAAGTTTAAGTAGCTACCAATCAGCGCGCACTGATAAGAATTTTGAAGCATAACAACCAATCAGTTTAAAAAAACGCGTCTTCTGATTTCCTATATAAACGAGTGTTATATGCAATAAAACGACTCTGCTTGCATCAAGCTGTGTCCCATCTCTCAATCGCAGCAAAACAGCACATCCTAATGTGCTCCAATAGCTTTAAACAGAAAATGAGAGGTGTGTACATAAATCTGTACACTATGCACTCACACCATGTGCTCAAACTCTCCAAAAGCCAATTACAGTTGTAACTATTTGTGATGGGTTGACCTTGGTTGGCTTCCAGACTCCCACCCAGGTGCTCTCTCATTCCCTCTCCTCAATACCACAGGGGGAGACACTATGATGGACAAGCTTATTGGTTGAGATAAAGGCAGTTTAATAACAAAAGCCAAAGCTACATGAGGAATCAGAGCAAAAAGAGGAAATTTAGTCTCTACTTCTCAACATCAGGCAGAAGTCCAACCACTTCCTGGGAAGCAGGGGCTCAACGTGCATACGAGTTGCTTGGGAAGACAAACATCATTAATTCCTAACTCCTTCCCTTCCTCTTTCATTCCCCCCAGCTTTTATTGCTGAGCATGATGTCATACGACATGGGATATGCCTTTGGTAGGTTGGAGTCCCTCCCAGCCTCTTGCCCACGCCCAAGGCTCCTAGCCTTGTGGATGAGAGAGGGGTGTTTGGTGATCCAGCCTTAATGCTGTGTGAGCACTGCGTAGCAATAGCCAAAACTGGTGCATTATCAACACTGTTCTAGTCTAGATAGCAAAGCACAGCACCCTATGGGTTCCTATGAAGAAAGCTGACTCCATCCCAGTCAGACCCAGTACACTGTTGAGTAGTATCATAAAGCATGTTTCTTTTTAGCAACAATTTGGAGCCTGATCCTTCGTATCTGCTTGTAACAATCCAAAATTATTCTACTGACATAAATGAGGCCATACATAAATGTGTGCAAGTAAGGTAACTTACAAGAACATCATGTAACTTACATAGCTACTTTTATAGAAACCTATTACAACCTTGCAAAGTTCTGGAAACATGGGAAAGATACTTAAAAAAAATCCATATTTTTTAAAATTTTATTCACAAGGCTGTAAAGT
This sequence comes from Buteo buteo, assembly GCF_964188355.1. Classification (NCBI taxonomy): domain Eukaryota; kingdom Metazoa; phylum Chordata; class Aves; order Accipitriformes; family Accipitridae; genus Buteo; species Buteo buteo. Next base: position 40,527,754 of record NC_134204.1, read on the forward strand.
GGAAACTCACATCTAAAAGGAGCTATCATCAGCATTCAGAAATTTTGCTTGCTGTTTCCATTCTTACACAGCTGTTTCTCAGTTGGAAATATAATTTTAAAGAACCACTTTGTTTTCATAGTGTGCAATGTCTTCATAAAGTGTACTTAACTTTAAAGGAACCAAAACCTTTGAAAACCCCTTTAAATTAAATATTTCTGTTTCTATTTTGCAATTTTGTACTTTATCTAGTGTCATGATTTAATCTCAGACAGCAACTAAGCACCACTCACCCACTCACTCACTCGCCCCCACCCAGTGGGATGGGGAAGAGAATCTGAAGGAGAAACATAAAACTCGTCGGTTGAGATAAGAACAGTTTAACAGAACAGAAAGGAAGAAACTAATAATGATAACAACAATAATAAAATGGCAGTAATAATAAAAGGATTGGAATACACAAAACAAGTGATGCACAATGCAATTGCTCACCATTCACTGACTGATGCCAAATTAGTTCCCCAGCAGTGATCCCTCCCAGGCCAACTCCCCCCCAGTTATATACTGGACATGATGTCACATGGTATGGAATACCCCTTTGGCCAGTTTGGGTCAGCTGTCCTGGCTGTGTCCCCTCCCAACTTCTTGTGCCCCTCCAGCCTTCTTGCCGGCTGGGCATGAGAAGCTGAAAAATCCTTGACTTTAGTCTAAACACTACTTAGCAACAACTGAAAACATCAGTGAGTTATCAATTCTGTTCTCAAACTGTTGCCGAAATCCGGAATAAAACTCCTTAACAGCAATGAGAAGTTAAGAAGCAGGCACTTCTTTATTGCAGCGCTGGGCACACAGGGGATCACTCCACCTAGTGTGTGCACCTGTCTGGTTTAATCATGCAGGTTAAATATACACTTGTTATACATATTCACTAAATTTCTGGGAAATGTCATACATAATCATCAACTGTCCGATAAATCATTAGCATATGTAAATGTCCCTTTTACGCAGGCGTGGTGATGTCTCTGGTGGTCTTCAGAAGCCCTCTGGTGGTCTTCCATAGTCTTCCTCACTTTGTCCAATAGTTGACCTCTCTTATGTGATTCTGCGCAGTATGATTTTCGCCATCATGTATTAGATTTACATAAAAGTACATTCAATGTTAATTCTTGAATTTAACGTTTCTAGTGATTGGCCCTCAGTCACACCACCTTATCAATATTCTTATACTAAAACATTCATTGGTTAATCTTACTTAATTCCACTAACTGGAATCTTGATCAAAGTGGGGTTTCTAAGCAACAGAACTAAGGTCCATAATGATCTCTCTTAGTTTCTTAGGACAAAGCACTACAAACTAACAAATCGGTCGAAGTTTCTATGGTTAACTAATTTTAGACAATACTTATTTTCTTATGACTGTATACAGCACATTTTGTATGTTCCTAAGTTTCGAAGACTACATTGCGAGCTTCAAACCCCTATATTCTACAGTCTTTACCTTTTGATCAAACCCAGCTTATATATAAAATTTTAACTTATCAGAATATTTGTAACAATACTAAACCCAAAACTTAACACTATACCAGCTACTAGAAAGAAAATTAACTCTATCCCAACTGAAACCAGGACATCCAGCCTTAAAAACAATTTGTCTTATACCAAGACAAATATCTGTTGAATCTGTTTGTTTCCTTACGTTGCAATAATAATGATATTGTTACACTGTCAAAACCCAGTGACCCTCTCCTACAGACACATGAAAAACTTAGTTTGTGCAGATGAACTCAGGACAAATCTGTAACATTTCTCAGTGTTATCTGAAGTAATATTTAAAAGTTAGTTTCTGCTCTTAGGGGTATAAAATGAACTGTAAAATGGAAATTAATGCATTCTGTTAAGCAAAATAAAACATATCGTAGGTAAATCATATCATTCATTTATGGCAGATGACAGAACTTGAATCCTTTCCTCAATATTTTCCATGGATTTTGAAAATACAAATTCTTGTGCAGGTCACTGTCAAATAAATCATCTCATATGACAGCCTCATGACTCCTCTAAAAGAAAAAACTGAAGGATGTGTTCCCCATGCTAATTTTTTGGCTTATACGTTTATATATATCTAACCTAATGTAATCAAGTACTTGTGGTCAGTCATTTGTTCATTTGTTGTTCAGTTTTCCTAGAAGAGTCTCATTTTAGAATGACTTTTTAACCCACCACTAAGTCAATATATCCCATCTTCCAGGCATATTACGTATCATCATCTCTAAATTGTATTTTAATCAAACCTTCATATTTAAAATAAAAGTAATTTCTCTAGACATCTTCTGGTTACAATATCCAATTTTTTAATTTAACCAAATCCATGTAAGGTCCACTTTAAGAATTCCTTGAACAACCTTAGTTCCTCACCTATATTCTCTTGTCTTGTTGGGGGGGGGTTGTTGGTTTGTTGGTTTGATTTTTTAATAGAACATTGGTTTCCAGCCAAGGGGGGGGGGGTGCGGATTATACCTTCAGTTACATACTAGGGGAACTATCAATATGAATAATGGTTTATTGTATCTGTAACTTAAATCACAAGGCAAGAAAGAAAAAATAAAAAAGATCTTTTCATTCTCAGATTAATTCATGGGAGGTCAGCAGGCTATTCTTGTCAGCTAGGAAGATCATCCTCACTGAAGAACAGAGACGTATTTAGTTTTGGTGAGTTGGGGGTCATGCCATGTGTTTCACTCTTGGTGATATTAATTGAATGTCACATGCCACAGTTCAGGGTCTGTTGTCCCACAGCCTCTGAATTAATGACAGTGAAAGATGTTTTGCACTTGGGAGAGCTAATGAAAATTTGTAACTGAAGTTGTCACAAATGAGAAGCAAACAAGGGTTAACATCTTGACCTCATCCATTCATTTGTGCTCTCAAATGAGAGGGTGTTTTCACCCACTTTGCAGCTACAACTGCTGCTAATCTTTGATGAAAATGTGACATTTTACCGATCTCAATAACACCTGGTAAGTGCCTCCTGTTGACAGTAGTACTGTGTTTTAATGAACAAATAAATGGCTTATCTACCATTCTTGGCAAGAAACCCCAGCTACTGAGGCAGAGCACCAGCTCTCCCAGTGTTACTTGGGCTAATTGACTCATTGGATGAACTTAAATCACACTATCCCCAGTGGGATGCATGTTTGCCAGTAATCAATAGCTCAACAAGATCCACATGGCAGGTAATTAAGTGGAAAGTAATTAATACTCATCAAATGTTTTATTAACTGTTTTCCATTCCTTCACTCAAAAGTCCCAGTGTACCGTAAATAAGGCTGTGAAAAAGGAATAAATACGGTCTGTGTTTTCTAACAAGCTAACTATTACTGCTAAATTCTTTACAGGTCTGTGCACCATTTTGAAGTAGCATCTCATACACACAAATGTCCTGGTCTTACATCCCAGGAGAGATTCTCAGCTGGTGCTGTACTAAAGATTTGGCTGTTGCCAGAAGAAAAGGAGGTGCTTCAGTCCAAACCAAGGGAATTAGATTGGTTATGGTGAGCATTTACAGTATTCATTTTTGCTGTAATATTTCAGCTGTCATACAAGTGAGGCAAGGAAATGTAAAATCTTTCATGTTCACCAATAAAGCTGGGGGAAAAAACAGTCAAGATTTTTGGCACAAATGCTTATGAACAGATATTCCCAACTATATTAACAGACATCCATCCCCCACCTGCCATATTCCTTGTCCCCATAAACTTTGCTACTGGCTTTAAAAGGATAGATAGTAATCCTAGAGCCATTATTTTAACACTAGTTAAAACACCTAGTGCTATTCCAGGGACAGAGTTTGGCCTGTCACAAGATGTCTGTAGGAGGACTCAGCTACTGGAGTACTTGATATTTGGCATTTCTGGAGATTTAGCAATATCAATTCTTTTCCCATGTTTTTATTTTGAACAGTGTATCTTCTGCCAAATACCTGTTCTAAATTTCACTCCTGATTTCATGCTGCTTATTTGTCTCAGAATCTAGTCTGGACTTTTAAGACTTTTCTTGTGCGGGGTGCTGCTGAACTGTACTCTTCTGCCTATAAAGATTTTTCCATCTTTTCCTCTCCCCTACTAAAACCTCCTGCATATATTTCCCACCACCTTAAGATACTAAGAAATGCCTTTCTCATCCTTTGGGAGGATATACCCTTTTTATCAGCTACACTATGACACTGCAGACTTCTCTCTGGACAAACAAGTTTTTCATGGTGACAGACAGCTTCCAGTCTGGATAGATACTTGCATCTGGAGAGAGAGATACCTCTGTATAATAACAGTTTTCTGGTAGCCTGGCCAACAGGCCCCTCAGTCACGGGATCAAATAGGGTGAAAATATAAAATGAAGGCAAAAGGCAGCTTGTGGCTTTAGCAGTAAATAGATTTAGGAATACATTCACAGACAGCATTCATAATTACAGAGTCCATAAAGGAAAACACAGACACTCCCAAATTGCCTAGCAATTTATTCCAGTTTAAATTACGTGCTTGTTCAAAATCCATTCTTTTGTCACCAGTTTATTCTGGTACAACTGATTCCTTAGCAAAACGGGCCTTACATGAACTCCTCCTTGAGTTCTGAAGATTGATGTGAAGAAGGCAGATACAAATATAGTAAGCATTTTTTAATATTTTTTCTACTGTATTATCTCTTAGGGTTATTTTCCAGACATTCTAACATATCTAAGTGAGGCTGAATCTTGTGTTGCTCTGCATGCAAACTCGCCATCAAAGTCTGAAGGACTATATACATTTGAAGTGAGAGGAATAATGCTCTCTAATAGAAGTACAAGATTTCAAAAATATGGAAAATTATCATAGCAGAAGGAAATAGTAGAAATTTATCCTCTATTTTCTGCTATAAAGTATAATGTGTATAATATAGGTGAAATATGCTGTGTGTATTTATAGGTACACTTATTTTAAATCTGTTCCAATGTGTATTGTATACGTGTTAACAATGCCTCAGTACAGTCAAATATACACAGTAGGATTAGGTGGATGTATAGATTATATCACTATTCTGAACATTTCAGATTTCTTGTAATCTCTAGATCTTCCTATAGTAAGTACAAAGCATTTGGTTGAACAAAAAATCTGCTCTAATACATACACACAGTGTTCCCATTGATTTCTGTGTTGCTGACTTCAATGGGAGTTGAATGTGTGTATTGGAGGGCAAAAGACAGCTATTTATAGTCCAGACAAAATGAGCAGGTTGGGTGTCCTTTATCCTTTCATCTACAGTATCCTTAACACTTTCTGAATCATCTTTTATCATTTAAACTAATTAATTACAAACGAGGTATAGCAGAAAATATCCTCTAATGAATAAGTGCAACAGAAGAAAAATGGAAAATAATCTACTAATCAACTAGTTTTGAAACACATAAAAAATTATAAGCTTTTTTTCTTGTTTCTAAATAATTTATCTGCAAGTACTGTTGATTTCTAAAAATAGTGTGTTGTCTAGTTATCTAGAAGAGATCTCTTAGTATTTCTTTTTTATTACAGAAGAATTGGCAGAGTTCAACAAAAAGCACAGTTTTCTCAGCTCTGTAAAAATAGCAAAATGGCAAAAAAATCAAATCAAGCAACTTTATCCATGTGCATTCTTTTATTTTTAGAAAGCTATGCAGTCATACAGGTGGTCTGCTGCTTCATAATGCCTTTCCGTTATGTTTGGATATTTCAAAATTTACAGAAAACCAAGAATATTTTGGCATCAATAAAAATAAATAAGAGAAAGGGAAGAAGATTCATTTTATGAAGAAAAAGAGAACAGAAGACATCAATATTGTTAAACTTCTGAAATATTTGTGCAATAACATTCTGTGTTTCAATGTGAAAAATAGAAAGCCTTTCTTTTCCTGTGTGTGAAACTGTTCCCTACTTTGTTTTCCAGCCAAGAGGATCCTATGCCTTGCAATTTGAAATTAGAAAGGATCCATGGCAAAATGCCTGGGGTTTTTTCACTGTCTCAGCTTTGCAGGCAGAGCATGAGTTTGAACTAGGACTGGGCCTCGTCAGAGACATAGTCCTTTCACGCTTGAAGAAATGGGAACAAACAAATTCAGCTTGAGCCTAGGAGGAAGAACATAGGCGTTCAGAAAAAGGTAAATATAAACAGTCTCAAAACAAGGCCAAAGTCCAATTCAGCCTTGCTGAATTTATCACTTGTCAACCTGACTCAGCTTTTTTTCTCTTAACCCAGGAATACCTTCCCTGGCTTCCCTATAACAGTTCTGGTGATACTTGACTTTGTAATTCTAACATGTTACTGGTTGAAGATTTGGCCATAGGGTTTGAAAAATGCTATTTGTAAAATTCTGAGCATGTCTGAGGAGTGGTACCACCAGAAGGTTTATATTAAATATTCCTCAGGTTTCAAGGCCACACGTTTTGCTGGGCTGGGTATCCTGATGAACAAAACTCCCAAGTCTGATACTAGGACACCCCTTAGGGAAACAGCAGAGCTATGTTTGAAGACCCTGCCTGCAGCAACTGCAGCTTTGGGTGTGCTTTCTGTATTTGCACAGTAAATGAAGGGTTATCTCCACCCAAGAGAAAATCATAATCGCACCTTTAATGTGACAGATGGTCACTGGATAGCAGTAAAAACAGGTACGTGGGAAACAGAGGAAGTGTAAAACTCTCTAGGGGAAAAAAAACCCAAACCCACAAGTAAAGAAGTAGCACTACTCAAAAATATAAATGAACAGTGTGGAAGGGGATTCTCTCTAAAAGACTGCAGCTGTAGTGAAGATGTTCATTTCAAACCTGTCTGATCCCCCCATAAATCTCTTAGCACAGGTAAAATATCAGATATCTAAGGACTGACCCTTCTGTTGAATTCTCAACAAGGTCACAATCACTTTTTCACAGGCAGCTCAAGGCCTTGTTTTCTCAGAACTAAATGGTCAATAGCAGCTACTCCAGCTGCTGCTGCTGCAGCACAGACTGTTCAAATCACCTTTAAATGGCTAACCTTCAGCAAAAGCATCTTCATTTAATGTGTTTTAATATTCCAAACAAATATATTTACAAGTATTTGCAACACCTCATCAAACAGAAGTTTCTGTAAAACTAAATTTAAATACAGAAATTTTGTCTGAAAATTTAACAAATATAATAAATATATATACATATATATTAGAGAAAATGTTATGTTTCAAGATCACATCCTCATTGATACAAGAAGGAAGAGTTAAAACCATTTCTGTCCAGTGACAGAACTAACATCTTGGTCTCACTAATGTTTCAAGTGCCAGAGTAAATCTTCCTTGGTAGCAGCCTGGCACAATAATACTACCTATAACTCAAATGAAAATGATTACCTGAAAAATGTGTGCTTGAGATCGCTCCCCCTTTCTATTTTAAATATAAAGGAAAGTGCTCTGTATAAATGACCTGTACTTTCACAGTGAACATGCTTTGTTGTGATTGATTGCGTTTCCATAGCTCTATTTCCAAATGCCGAAAATCCAGCTTGAAGCAACCCACTCACAGGAAAGCTATTCAAGTTTTAATTTATTTCATTTGATAGAAGAGCCCTGTGAGGAGGTCATCTGTTAACAGATGCGTGTATCAAATTGGACTGGATCCACATCCATATTTGCTTTTAGCAGCATGAAGCCTAAGTACATTAATGAATGAATAGGAAGCTCAATCTTAGGTAGTGGGGAAGTAAAAGTGAATGCACAGGGTTTCAGGCAAATATTGTTATGAGTGTGCAACTGGACATTAGGAATTAATGCCATCTTAAGGAAGTTTAAATAGTGTTCTGCCTGTTGTTCTCTCTCCCAGCTTAAGAGGAAACAACATGTTTCCTCACTGCTGTGAAAACAGAAAATATTACTGTACACTAGAGATACAAATAAGAAAACAAAACATTAATACGCCACCTTTTTGGCGATTAAAAAAACCCAAGGCTAGTGTTTATCTACGTGATAGTAAATATGAAGTTAAATTGTTCAGGTTTAATTTCAAATACATTGCTAGTAAAAGAAAGGGGCTTGGCTAAAAGAGAAGTATCACTTCCTGAAGCATTAAAATAGAATACATTTCAGAGTGCACTCATGGCATCATTACCAAGATCTCAGTGTGTTAAACTACTACTCTGTGTCTGTATTTGTTCCTGGAGTCAACAAAAAACACTAACAGAATCAAAGTGTCATTAGTGAAAAGCAAAACCTAACTGACAAATATGCCGTATTATTGAACACTGGCCTTTACAAACTCTTAACCAAAAAGGGTAAAGTGTATGTTAAAAAGATTTATGTTTAAAAGCTGGTGAAAAATTGGGTTTAAAAGTATGCAGGATAACTGCATACATTGCTTCAAGTGGTAGAAAAAGTGTAGCAAACAAGTCAAGGAAAGCTATTCTGGCTGCTTATTCGGCAATTGGGAGACCATATTTGGAGGGCTGTATCATGTTTTAGGCTCTCCAGTAGAAGACATGGATATACTGGAGTGAGATCAGCAGAAGCTACCAAGCTGGTCAGGTTGCTGGAGCACAAGACATGCAAAGAGTGTTCGAGAGCTAGGTTTGTTTGTCCTCAGGAAAATAAAAAGGCTGAGAAGAGAATCGATACCTGTCCACAGCTACCTAATGAAGAGGACATAAAGAGAACAAAGCCGGAAGTTTTGTTAGAAAATGCTGGCTAGATCCTAGGAAAAGCTTCTTCATCAGAAGTATGGTCAAGCAGTAGAAGACATTGCTCAGAGAGGGTGTGAAATCACCTTCCTTGCAGATACTCAAAACTCAACTAGACATAGCCATGAGCAAGGTATACTAACTGGATTTGTATTGAGCAGGGTTTGGACCAGATTACCTCCAGAGTTCCCTTGCAATCTAAACTATTCCTTGATTCTAAGTGTTTGCATTCACTGTTAAAATGAAAACATCAGGAAAGGTTTCTTAGGTCTTGGTTTCTCTTGTTTCCTTAGAATAATTAACTGTCTAATAACTAGGTCCTTCTATTGATTCGTGAATAGATCAATGCCTATGGCAGGCCAGAAGCATAACAGAATAGAAAGTCAGACAGATGTTATTGCGCATAGAATTTTGTGCTGAATTTTACACATTACTTGTATAATTTGTTTTAGAGACACTATGCATTGTCTTGAATACACTCTCTGTTTCCTGATCTGGATGTGAATAATACAAAGCTGTTAGAATTTTCTTTTTTGCTTTCTTTGATGAAAACTCTTGTTTTTATCCTCATGAAAAAGGGAGGAAAGAGAATAAAATCTGTTTTGGGGTACAGAAAACACTTTAGCTGTATCATACTGGCTACCTGGAGACCCTCATTATGAAATGGAATTCATCTTTATCTGGAGTTGTTGCAAGTGTCCTGAATAAAAGCTCTATTCCTAGTCCTCCCTAGGGATTCCCACTACTGAATACCAGCATAGACCAGGAATGAATTTAGCCTCACATATGTAAGATCTGGTTACAGCTTCTCAAGTCTTTTCACTTTATGAATGAAACTTCCCAAGTTGATACTATGTCCTACCCCTAAATTCTTATAAACCTAAAATATTTTACAATTAAATTAACACAAATAATTTTTTATTAAGTGAACAAAAATCTGTGCTGCTTCTTAGTGGAATTTTCACTTTGTAAAACACAGAAATATTAAGGATTCAAAGGACATGCTGATTGTGTGATATTCAGACAGGCAGAGTGGTAGAATCTGAGAAAATCACCTACCTCATTTTCATAATGTGGGAGTAAGAAAGGAACATCTCCTGGAGGACAGCAAAGGTGCAGCAAAGCCAAGCTATGAGATAGGTGTACTCTCCAGGTTCTTCATAGCTGTTTGAAGTAGTTCTGTGCAAGCCTCTTAAGTGAATCTCAGAAAAAGAAACATCAACCATAAAGATTACTGGGGTCTGTTATAAGTTTGCAGAATGAACAGTGTTACCTAATCACAATACCAGCCCCAAAAGCAGGAATAAACAATAACTGTTCTCTTAACCTTTTCTCACCAAATGGGAACACGGATGGGAATTATGCTCCATGGCTCTTGCTGGAATTATTTGCTAAACTCTCATATTCTTCATCACTATCCTCTGATCCCTTCAGCAGAGAAAACTAAAGCCCATTCTCAAGTACTGGCATAATTGTATGTAGAATTACAGTACCTAAAGCTTGTCCTAATTCTGGTATGTTTACAAACCTAGTCCCACAGTTTCTCTTCTTTATCTCTGTTTTATTGCTAAAACATGTGTTTTCCTCTCCTTAGTTCAAATATTAATATCCAGCATCCAGTGCCCCTGAATGAAGATACAATAACATGCCCATGCATACAAACAAAAGTATATTCCTGGAGAAAAAGAATTAAAAAAAAAAGGTGTTGTTCTGTAGGTGTCAATACAGTTAAAAAATATTGTAAGGGTCTGTCAGACTGGAAAAAAAATAACTAGACTACTCTCTGTTTTGGTCAGCATACAAGACTTTATAAAGGTTTTCCCAAAATTACAAAGCTAGAATAATTTTAATCCAATTTGTGTTGAAACATAATCAAGTCCCTGATGTCCTTAAGTTTCATGGACCAGAGGTAGACCAGCATCTCATTTAAGAGAGGGTCGTCCTGTAGCCAGGATTAAGCCATTATAAGCCATCAGGATGTTTACATACATACTGCTTAAAAATTTATTTACTTGAGTAAGGTAACCCAAACAAAAGCCTTTAGAGTTAGATTCTTCCAGGCTTGTCCGAGTAGAATGCTACTATATAGAAAGTGACAATGACTTTCTAATGTTTCCTGATGGGCAACTCTACCCCTTATGCATTCTAAGACCTACAATCACAAATCTTTTCTTTTCTTTTCTTTTCTTTTCTTTTCTTTTCTTTTCTTTTCTTTTCTTTTCTTTTCTTTTCTTTTCTTTTCTTTTCTTTTCTTTTCTTTTCTTTTCTTTTCTTTTTCCTTTTTTCTTTACTGTTATTTTGGGTAGGATTGGTAAGAAAGCAGATTCAGAATTTTTCTAAGTCAGGCAGTCCTGGCATTTGATTTAGGGGTGAGGACAGCATTGCAATTTTGGTTTTCTCAGTACCACTGGGTTCAACAGTAAGAGCAGCAGGAGGAAACACAGTGGAATCAAATTCTATTTCAGATTTTCTTGATGTTTTAGAAGTCTGTGTGCGGTTTTACATGTTGGTTGTGGCCAATTTTCTCTTTCTCTGATTTCCTCTTAGGCTCCTGAGTCGTCTTCTAGCCTAGTCACTGAGCTTTGGTGTAGACCTAAAATCAAAAGTTCTTTTTCCTTCTGTTCTTGCCCTTGACTACTTTCAAATCAGATCAAAATGTATACTGTCAGAAAAAAAAGGGAAAAGGTGAGAAAAAAAAAGGAAAAGCTAAAAAAAAAAAAAGGGAGAGACAGAGGGGAAAAAAATAACTTCCTCTTTCTTTTAGATACTTTTTGAAAGAAAAAAGCTTTGGAAAAGATTATTTGGGGTTCTTCCCCTTATGAGAGTCTCTTACAGTAAGTTCTTTTTTAATAGTGAGGAAGCATAGCTCAGTATTTCTTTAGGCTCTGCATTAGCTGCATGTTTTTCCCTATGTTTTTCCAGTTCTTTCTAGGCTTGAACAGAAAAGAATTTTGTTTGGGAGTTCAGCTTAGGTTTTGATTATATGTTGCTGTTGTTCAAGAAAAGCCACAGTATGCAAAGCAGAGGTAGTTATCAGTCATCACAGAGAGGGGAGAGAGGGAGAAGCTGATGAGAAGACAAAGGAGTCCATTTTGGGTTTAGTTTTCTTTAGGGTTTTGATCATTTGGTTTTTTGATGTTAAAACAGACAAAGTAGCTGGATTCTTAAAATTGCATCAGCATTATATATGGCAGAAAGATGACAAAGAACATTGCTAGAAAGCTCTCTGGCTCTTAAGAGTATTAAAAAAAAAAAAAAAACAAACAAACAACAAAAACAAACAAACAAAAAAAAAAAAACAGAAACCGCTGGGTTTTGGTTCCATTTTTGTTTTCCCCCACAGATGTACTAATTCTGTGAAGAAAAATAAAGGGAGTGGGGCAGGGGGAGGACAGGGAAAACCATTTGGGGGGAATTGTGAAAAGAATTTGAAACTATGGAAACCAGTTCCATTTTAAGTGCCCCTCTAATAAAGCTAAACTCAGTCTTGAAGAAATATACTGAAATCATGTTTTCCAGTTTTGCAGACAGCTGTTTTTGATAACAGGTACACATTTTTTGTTGATTAGAGTCATGCTGTGGCCATACCAACCCTCCACAACTGCAGATTGTTTAAATGAAAACAGAAGGAATTAGAACAGAAGTGGTCAGGAAATTTTCTTATGAGTTCTAACAAGCCCCATTAAAATACATGACTGATGTATACCTAAGAGCCTTCTTACATGACGTCTTACATCTTACTGCTCACTTTGGAGGATTAGTTGGGGCTTATACAACTTTTCTAGTACTCATAGCCAAAATTTTTCATTAATCTACTTAGTTTCCTGACTTATATCTAACAGATATACCACTTATGGCTGAAGGATCTCTCAGTTTCACTTTATTTCTCTTCACCGTGGTATACAATTTTAATCTCTTACAAGTCAGACCATTTGAGTAAAATGATGGCCAAAAGTTAAAAGCACTCTTGGAAACCACATGTAGGTATTCAACAGGCTAAAAGGATACATTCAGGGACAAGCTGGGAATTCCTATGGTCTTAAAGCTAGACTACTTTTCAACTTTATTTACAAAAATATGTGTGAAAAATCTTCTATAGTAAATTGTGGTTCAATGGCACCATAAGCTTTCAGGCTGATTGCACCATCATACTCAGGAGTACAAAGAAATGTTGGTAGAATTAGAACCATATATTGTATGCTAGAGACAAGTGAACATAAAGAGTAACTTTCTCTGTTGTTCTAGCACAGAAAGAAGCAGAACAAAATAGTGATAGAGAGAAACAGGACATGAAGAAGGCAAAGAAAAATCTTTTTTTTTAGATTGTTTTGTAGTATTTTGTCTCAGCTATAAAATAATGTAAAATTTCAGCTGAAAAATCAGCATTCTTGAAGCAGCCATACAAACAGCAGCAGTTTTCAAATGCTCCTTTTGTAATGATGCATCGTCTGATGGTCAAAAGAGTGATTCTTGCATAAGCTTTGTTGGATGTGATTTACATAACACCAGGAGACGCTGCTGTTAGGTTATAACAGGCTTTATTCCTACCAGGGACAATCCTGGAACCCTCACAATGGTCCTCAGAATGAAACAGAGCAAAGCAAATAATTACTATAATAGCATAGTGAAAGAGAAATGGAGAAATGAGGGGAAAAGTGTGGTAAGAGATTGCTTCTATCTAGTATTTAGGAAGGCTATAGATTGCATTAGCTGCAATTCCTAACGAGTATTTTTGTAAACCTATGAGTCCTTGTACAATACAGAATTTGACAATTCCCATAATATGACATGGCTCAAACTACCATTACAATCAACAGCCATTACAATCAACTACAGGAAATGGTAGGAAGATGCTGAAATGTCTTTTCTGCCAGGTTGCCATTCACCGAGACTGACCTCAGACCATTTTTTTTCCTTGCTGATTAGACCATCCCTTTCTGCAGACAGGACTCTGATTTGATACAAAAGAATAACAGTAATTCTTTGCTGCTGGGATTTTTTGTTGTCTTGTCACTTTGTGCAGACTTCTAACACTTTGCCAGCATCAAGAATGCAGATCAAAGATATTCAGGGTGTTTTAATAGATTTTTTGGGTGCTGACTGACTACCACTGTCTGCTTATTTTATGTCACTGTAATTACAAGCTGAAAAAAACAGGCAGCCTTGCCTCTAAAAAGGTGCTAACAAGGACTTTCTACATAGGCACCTGAAAAAAACCACAACTTCCCCTCCCTCCCCCTGCCCTGAGTTGTCACGTTGCAACCTGCTACTCTCCTGGTTTGCAAGTATTTCTGTTGCTGTGTCTGAAAACAATGTAGCAGCGACAGGCTTACCTGTTACTGGGTATTGTATTATGCTATTGACAGCTTCTGCAAACTCTGGTAGTTCATTTGCTAACGAGTACTCTCACTTCTATCTCTGTGAAGGCAGCAGTCCAGACTTAACTCAGTACAGCACAGTACAGTGTTCCCCTAAGCACACTACAGAAAGGTAATAACCAAATGAACTAAAACCCACCACAGACTAGAGTGTGGAGTCTGGTGCTTTTTTAGTAACAGCAGAGGTATGCAAATGCAATTCTGTTGATGTCAGTGAGCTCAGAGGAAGTGGGAACAGAACTGGGAATTTCAGCTTTAAAAACAGAGTTGGCTGGTTTACCTCCACAGACATCGCAATGGAGATTTCTCTTGTGCTTACCCATTGCAAATTAATTGCCGGTATGGCTCACCATTGGATTAGAAAAAGCAGCTGGCTTGAAAGATCTGATGGAATTTGAGATGGCAGGAAAAGTCCAAGTTCAGTATTTTTGTTTTGTTTTGTTTTCCTTCCAGTGGATGGTCAATCATTAAATATCCTTTAACTTGCAGGGGTGTTTGTTTGTTCAGCAGTAAGTTGCACACAGTATCTGAAGATGTATTACAAGTAGTTATGTTGACTTTCTCACATCAATGAAAAATTTGGAAAGAGCTGGATGACCTCGAAAAAGACTTGCTTATGGGTGTTTTGAAACATCTTATCACCCATCTTTGTCTGTGGGGAAGTATTGCCTACATACAAGAGCAGCCAGACAAAGCAGTATACCTTTCTCATAAGGGCAGTAGTAATGTTAGCTACATATTTCCTATGGGCATTATTGGCATCCATTTGTCTTAAACCTGCCTTCAAGAATGCAAGGAAGTTGTAGAATGACAGAGATACCTTCTGGCAGTTCTTGTCTCCATTAGGTCTTTTTTTTTTTTTTCTTTTTTTTTTTTTTTTCCTGAAAAGTGAAATCAAACTTTGTCAGATACATCTCATAAGTAACGATATTCAGTATCATGGTTTTGTTCACTTGTTTTTTTCTGTTGCTAAAAGACTATAGAGTTAAAGTTCTTAGCTAGAGGGACAGAATTAAATGAAAATTAATTTGAAGCATCTTCCCTATTCATTAGCACCTGCTGAATGAGTTATGGGAGTAGTCATATTTCTTCAGCGGCAAAACATACAGCTCCATTTAAAAAATGATAAGACAGCTGTTGTCTCTGGAGTGTATGTGTGCAACAGAAATTAGCTCTTTAACTCTTATGTGATTTCTAGAAGATGATTCCTTGGAAGGACTGTGTATTCCAAAGTAAAGGCTGGGCACTGTAAGAGTGCAAAGAGGATTCAAGGAGGATTTCCCATAAGTCCAGAAGCAAGCATGAAAGCATAGCCCTTACCTTGGAAATAGCTTCAAATGGCTTCAGCATGTCCTCCAAAACTGTCAGTGGAACTAGAAATCTGTTTGAAAAGGTAAGTGAAACAGGAAGGTAAGAGACATATCAACAGCCATTCTGGCCACTTCTGAGCAACTGCACTTACCTGTGGCATTGGCATCAGTATCAGCCCTGAGCAGTGCTAAAGAGCATGTGGTGTCACTCCTTTATGTTTTCTGGATTTCAGTGTGTTCTCATGCTTTCATTAACATTTCCAGTGAAATGAAAGCAATTACACTTACACCACACAGCAAGCAACAGGCTGATCTGCTTTGTCATTAGAACTGTGAGATGTTTTAAAGTACATACTATGAAGGCTAATGGGAGTCAATGGGCTGGCAAGACATGTCCGCTGGGAACCTCTAAGGAAGTTTGACCAAATGTGCACTTTCAGAGGTATCTTTGTGAATATTTTCTTCCTGTGTTAAATGATGATCAACGGTCATTTTGGGGATACAATCTGTAATGTAGTGTTGGAATAACTACTGCATGTAAGTACATGCTTAGATGTATTATTAAGACATCTTGATACAGTGTAGCTGTGCTCATCTTTCAGCTTGTTTATTGGATTTGCCTATTTCAATGTAGGAATACTATGAGCTGTACTGTGAAAACTTATTCTTGATAATACTCATTTAACGGAACATGGTACTTTCAGTTCTGACAAAGAATACTAATATTTGTGAAAAATCACATACAAAGAAAAAGATTCATTTTTATTTTACTTAAAACATCTCAGTCTTCTTGTCATTGGCAGCTACATAAAGTACTTATGTACGGGCAGATAAGTCTGTGCTGAACACCAACAGCCTTGAGCTCTTATTATTTTTTTTTTGTCTTGTAAGGCATTTAAAAATTTCCAGGGTCTAAAATGCACTTCACCCACCTGAAGATTATTAGGTCTAACCAAAAGGGATGTATGTGGCAACAGGTATTTGAGACTATAACAAGGATAGCTCCTGTCCCTGTTATTGAAAGGGTTGTAATTTAGGACTGCTTTTTGAACCTGGACTGTTCTCATATTTCCATTTGGTTCTTCTGGTTGAAAGCATTTATATTGATCTGTATCTGACAAGCTTTTCATCAAGGGTCAGGCTCACCACAGTGGGTCAGGCACATGTAACTTTTAGACCAAATCACTTTGGTACCCTCTACAATATCCTCAAAAGGCTATTGAAAGCTCTGATGCTGGATGCAGCTGCCCTTCTATTAGCCGTGGCAGCTGTAAAGAGATCACACTACCTCCATCCTACTTGTTTCTACCATCAGTCCAAAGCATTGACTGCAAGTGCTACATATGCATCCAGGAATCCTAATGTACTTTGCAGGTATGATGAAGAAAAGGGTTACCTACTCCAGTCCAAGGACAAGAAAAATCACAAAGGGCAGAGTAGACCTTCAGTCATATTTTCTGATGTTTAGTAACTTGTTTACATACAGAGAACAGATTTTCCCTATTTCTAGGTGCATGAAATGCAGTTCAATGCCTGTTTTGAACTGGATCAACAAATTCATTGTAATCATAGACAGCAGGCTAAAAAGGTTACAGGCATCTTTAGTCTGAGAGCAGACCAAGAATGCTAGTAATGCATTGTATTTGCATTTCTTTTCCAAGTGAGAACATTTGTGTGGCAGCAAGCAACTCAGTTTCAGAATCATCTTCATAATATCTAACAATGCATTTCATACACTTTTTCTTTCACCTGTGTATGAGTTTGTAATGCAGCTCTTGCCTTGTAAGACCCTGGCTTTCCAATGGCAGCAGCTATCCTGAATATGATTTTAGCTGTGAAAATTATATTACTACCTACCATTGGTGTACAGGGGGTTAAGTAGCCCTCCAGCCCTGTTAATACAAGTAGAGAAATAAGGTAGATGGGCGGTGGGGGTGGGGTGAGGAAATCCCCCAGATATGTGGAACTACTGAGAATTAACAAATAGATTCCTACATAGTGCCAAGTTATACTTCCTTTCTTTAAAAACAAACAAATAAATGACCAACAACTAGGATTTAAGAATTTACTTTTTCCATACATCCCAATGCAATTTCATATTTTCCATGTACAGGACAATGAACATGACAACAGAATATCTAAAGTTATACATAAATATGAATACATTCAGTGAAAATAGGCCTGATTTGAAAGACAATTTTCACCCAACCTATGGAATCAGACAGAATTTAACTCAGTTCCACAGAATTTTGCAAGTAGAAATATCTGGAGATTTCTCCAATTTGTATGCATAATGTAAGGCTCTGGGGATATGCAAAATCCTACCTTAAAAAAAAAAAATCTTTCAATTCATATGACTCAACATCAGCTGAAAGGCTTAGCCTCAATGTACAACTCACAATTTATTTACCCCCTTGAGAAAGGCGAAGTTTTGAAACAGAGATGCAGAACTACTATTCATAATAAAGTACATCTTCTTACATCAGCTCTTGTAATTTGTTAAGTGATGGCTCATTCATCCTGCACCTGCCTGGAGAGAAGAGGTATACAGATACAGAAAAACAGATTTAAATAGAAAAAGCAAGTTACAGTGATATAAGAATAAATATCCAAGTACTATGTTTTCCTTAGGGATTAATGACCACCTGGTGAATGCTAGTCATTAATGACAGATAATTCCTGTCTGTCCATCTTTCATCTGTCTCTTTCATTTGTACCGTAAATGTTCACACAGTGTGCCCTCATGCACCTGCACCTAGTTCATTATAAAATATGAAATCAGGCAGGACCAATCTCCTCTTAATGGCTAGCTTTGAAGAAGCAGACATGAGGGGAAGAGTATGACTTAGTAGTGGAAAGAGTTGGCTGACTGTGTGTCACTGTAGTCTTCACAGTTTCAGAGGAAAAACTGTAAAAGCAGAAGGAGAAGGGGAAATGAAGTTTCGCTGTACAACTGTCAGCGTTGCAGTGGGGTAGGAGAAATACAAGTCTAGGTGGGAAAACTAGGTGAGGAGGAAAATAATCAAAACTGTATCAAAGTGGGAAGGAAGAGAGAAGGGGAGAGAGAAAATGCATTGGTGCTGATGAAAGTCCTACTGAACTATATCAGAGAGAGAGGGCAAACAGGCAATGATGAAAAGCACCAGTCACTGTCAAAGAAGTAACAGGAAGATCAGCAAGAAAACTGTGCAGTATGAAAGGCAAAACAAATTACTAGCCTTTCAGCTGAGTAAGTGAAGCCAGAGCTGCAAGTCAACTGGAGAGATGAGACTAAAGGTTTATGAGGGTAAGGCCATAAGAGAGTCGTCAGCATGGAAGATGAAGTCCTCAGAAAGAGAGAAGACTCCAATAATAGACATACAGAAGTCAATGTCTGCAAGGAAAGGAAACCTAACACGAAGAGACCAAACAGATAATGTAAGGCAGTATGATGTCAATGGAGTACAGCCAAACATGGAAATGTCTTTCACAAAATGAAAAAGATTGAAAAAGGGCAGAAGGAATACAAGTCACAGGGGAAAGGAGACTAAGCCAAAGACCTTTTCTTTGATGCAGGGTAGGAAGGGATGAGAGATGTATGGATTCTCCACATGCAACTGGTTTCAGAGACAGTGCTGAAGGAAGGGATATGGGTCTCTACTACAGACAGAGACTGAGGAACTGAGCACGTACATTGAAATTATTTCCAAGAGAGAAGTGATTGTTCTAGAGATGCCGGTAAATGAAGGAAAAGGAAAAAGGGGACAGCTATCACGTTAGAAACCAAAGCAGGGTGAATAGTGCCATGAATGACAAAAAGAGTCTTCATATGAGATCTGAATTTGTACTAGATTTCTGCTACAACAACTTCAGTCCTTGACTTCTCCTCCTATATCCATAGGATACAGAATTGGAAAAAATCCAGAAATAATGGTGAAAGGGAAAGAAGGTGGGGAAGAAGGAAAAAGAGGAGAGGAGAGGAGAGGAGAGGAGAGGAGAGGAGAGGAGAGGAGAGGAGAGGAGAGGAGAGGAGAGGAGAGGAGAGGAGAGGAGAGGAGAGGAGAGGAGAGGAGAGGAGAGGAGAGGAGAGGAGAGGAGAGGAGAGGAGAGGAGAGGAGAGGAGAGGAGAGGAGAGGAGAGGAGAGGAGAGGAGCCCCACTTTTGGAGAAGATCAAACAAAACAGGAAAACTTCAGAAATGGTAAAACTACTGCTGTTTTTCTCCTGGCTTGGTGGCTGGAGTGAATTTCTCCTGGCTGAGCAGGGAAAGAAGCTGAAGAAACCACTGTAATTCATTATTAACTTAATGCTTCAGGGATTAATTTTACTTTGAATTCTGGAGTTCCTCATGGCAAAATTCCTGGAGCCAAGTTTTGGGTTTGTTTAAATACCTATAACCCTATCACTCTGACCATTAGACTGTTTCTTATACTGATGATCTACTTGCACTTCTGTTTGGACCAGGCAATTGCCATGCAATGTCTGGACAATCCATTGGTGCTTCTGTGCAAGTCAGATGGTCATCATGGAGGCAGAGTACCACATATGGATCTACAGTTGATATAGATTTATTTATACCACAGCAATTCCACTAAAGACTATAAAAAGTCACAGAAGCACAACTAAGAACAAGAGATGGGCTCAAAGGACAAGTGGACAAGGGAGTGGATGGCACTGTTATGTGACAGGTTATTTGTATCTGCAGTTTATTTATTTTCATTCAGATAGGGGTGTAGATGCCACTCTCCTACCAGTAGTTTGCATGTATAACACAACTCATGTTAATAACAAATAAAATACTTTCACTAACAGTAAACTAAATCCAAATCTTCATGCATTTCTCCCAGTAATATAACATTCATAGATGTACTGGTACATGTGCTTGTCAACAGTTGGTCAGTAATGCTTTTCTATAACTGCCACTTTATTATATTAACAATTTATTTGCCTTTATCAGCTAGAAATGAAAAGCAGCATCAGACCCCTGGCTTCATTCTTTTTAATTCACAGGGCATGTATGAAACATGACAACCAAGAAAATGCATGATGCTGTCCACCACCATATTCATCCTTTCTGTCTCTCTCCCTAAATGCACATTTTACAATTATACGTTAGAAAAGCATCTAGATACAAATACATGTGCCTGCAAACATACTTCTTGTAACCATTGAAGAGGAAAATGATATTAAAAGTTTTGTATATGCTTACACTTATGCCTTATTTTTGTTGATAAAGAAAATCATATTTCTGCACTGTATTTTCTTAATTAAACTATTCCAGTAAAATATTAGAGAGTGGTACTGTCAATATTATTTTGAATTTTACTACAGTACTGGTAGCTGGAAAAAACCAAAACCTTCAGAAAGCAGTATAGCAAATCATGTATCATTATAAAAGCATTTCCCATGAAAAAGGTAGAACAGAACGTAGAAGGTTTCTAGATGTCATCGAAAATAAAACCTCATGATATATTTTGATCCATTTCTGCAAGAATTCCCTGATACATTGTGAAGTGGTCACTGAATTCAATAATCTAGACAGATTACTAGAGGACTTCTATTTTTAGGGATCCATCTGGTATTGTGGCAATTGCAGCTGATCGGATTACTGCTATATCCTAGCTATGTAAAATGCATTGATGCTGCAAGAGAAACTTGCACTACACCACTCTAGTTGCAATGTCAGGCCGATTTGTGGAAGCATATATCCTAATTTATTTTCAAACATCATTACTTTATAATTAATTTATGAACACTCCTGTCATGTTTAAATTTATTACTTCACCTTTTTGTATCACGTGTAATGGAAGAGAGACTGACAAATTCAGGGACTGTGGAAGGGGGTGTCTAATATTTTAAGCAAAGTCACAATATGAAGATTTGTTTAAAACAAAACAAAACCAAACCAAATCCAAAACATCACACAAAAAAACCCCAAAATACCTACTTGCGGGGGGAAGGGCGGGGGGGGGGGGGGCCGAATGCCTTTATCCTGCAAGTGTCAACAGCTACATCTAGTGGTTTTAGGCAGTACAATTTCTCCCACAGCCAAGGAGACATATTAGGAAAGCATTTTGTATTTTTCATTAAAAGGAAAGGTAAAAATGTTCTCCAATATAAAGCTACGTAATTAACAGCACTGATGCTTCACTGAAGTTACTTCTTTTTTTTTTTTTCCAATTTATCTTGTGCAAATTAATCTGTGGAGACTGGGGTTTCTTTGTCATTGTAACATTTGAGTTGTGCATTTGTAAGAGTTTCATAGTCTACATTTGTGTATTTTCCTTATTAATAGGCTAAATACATGTATAGATGAAATGAACTTGAAATTTTAAGTTCCAGATTCTAAGATTTATATTTTGTGGAGTGGGATTAAGCAATCCAAGTAATTTGCCACATGTTTGTATCTTAATTTGGTAAAAAGAAAAATACCTAACTATAGCATTGTGTCCAGACCTAATTGATGTACCATGGATTAAAAAAATCTTCCATAAGGCCAAGTATCATGGTTTTTAGACATTCCAGAAGCATTCACCTCAATCAAATAGAAGCAAACTTTATTCATTTCAAATAATGCCACATACTGAAAATTTCAGGTAATGCAACAGATATTCTACACACAACCCCTCCAGTCTTTTCTGAAGAACAGAATAGTGTTCACAGCAATAATAAACAATGTATGGTATTTATTCATATCCATTTATTATTTGGAATAAACAAGTCTGGAAATAAAATTATCAATTCAGGAATCAAAAGCATTTATTTGTCCATAACTTCATACTAACTGAAGTGTGAAACACCTAGAAAAATACATTGAAAATCTCCTAATCATCTTCATAATTAAACATGCATGACTCCACAAAGAGTGGAGTGCTTTGCTGTAAAATTGCAGAGATAATGGAAGAACCTTTATAATTCAATTGGACTTCTTGAAGTCTGACATAGCCTCCCAGGAAGCTTATAAGAAATTTTTAAGTAGCTTAGCAGCCAAGTTCTAGCGTAGGTTAGAATATGGTAAGAGGTGGTGGAAGAAAAAGAAAGAGTTGAATTTCAAAATAGATAAAACTGAGCAGTAAGAAGTCCAAACTTTCTGTTCATTCATCAATTCATGCTCATCAACTATTTGGAAAAATCAAATGTCATTTTTTTTATAATGACCCACAATCATTTAATGTGGATAGGAAGGAAGGACTAAGTGGAGTTTGACATAGGCATAGTAAATTTAATTGCGGTTGTAGGTTATTATTGCTAGAGTCATACAAATGCATATCAGACAATACTAATTAACTGCAACTATTCAGGAAACCTACATTAGTATCACAGTGAACAATTTAATGAAAGGCTCTGCACAGTACGATCAAAGAACATACAAGATCTAATTTCTACTCTTCTTTATTCAGACAAATCCAGA
Source organism: Buteo buteo (assembly GCF_964188355.1). Taxonomy (NCBI): domain Eukaryota; kingdom Metazoa; phylum Chordata; class Aves; order Accipitriformes; family Accipitridae; genus Buteo; species Buteo buteo. Next base: position 40,550,513 of record NC_134204.1, read on the forward strand.
AACATGCTGATCCATTGATTTGTAAAGAATAGCATAGAAAACAACACTAAGTATGGTGACGGTCACCTCCTCTAGCTATGCTAAGTTGCCACCATTTTTGTAATATCTGAATTCCTTACAAGCAGTTTGTTCAGCTTTTCTATACTTGGTCTAGCTGAATGTAGGAGGTACTTCCATACATTACAAAACAAGACATTGAAAAATTAAAGGCCAGATTTTCAAAGACTTTTTGGTGTACCTTATTGCAATGACTTTAACAAAAAGAAGCATGTAGTAAATGCAAGAAGCAATTGAAAACATTCTGCACAGGCCACCTCTGGAATGGAGATGGAAAACCAGCTTAATTTAAAGAAAAAAAAAATTGTCTTTTTATCTTTATGCTAGGTAAACACACAGGGCTGCTTAGCTGTATCACCTTGCGATAGCACCTTCTATTGTGAGTATCTATTACAGGTTCACCCTTATTTGCCCAAATCTGCTCAATAGCAAGTTCATAAACACTTCTCCTCAGAGCCTCCTGTGTATCACAAAAGAGACAGTAAGACAGGCTGCAGGGTGGGTAATTCTCTCTTTCATGTGCAGGGTTTGGTGCAAGCACCCACACGTTTGGTACATTTGGGGGGAGTTTTGGTGTTGGTTTGTTTTAGGGTGTTTTTTTTTTTTCCTATTCTACTATTGTCTGTCTCAGTGCTCTGAGAAACCTCTCTTTACACCTCCCCTTAAGAATACATCAGCTAGTCCTAGTTAATTTTTCCCCAGTATTTCCTTTTGAAACCAGTGTTCCAAAAAAACGTACTGAAGAACAGAAAGAAAAAAAAAGAGAGAGAAAAGGAAAAGAAGAAAAAGAAAAAGGCCCATTTTCCATAATAAGCTGGACTATTTTAGTTCTTATCACTCCAACAGCCTGGCAAACAGTGCCCTAATACGTTCTTCACTTGTTCGCAACTGAATTTTTGTATTTCCTTGTCCTTGTTCTCAACTTACCCACGAGGTGGCACCAGAGCTCAAATTGTTGTAAATGCCTTTTTCTAGCCTCCTGCAAAATTTTAAGGTTTTTTTCATGGCAAAGCCAAAAGGGCTGGAAGATCATTCACAGTGAAAGAGAAACGGGAGAATCTGTCCAGCTGGTGCAAGGGATGGCTGATGAGAAAATAATAAGCTAAATGTGACAAATTTAGCATTTCCAGTGCATTTTATCAAACAGCAGTGAAAGAATTAGTGCTATTTGAAGGAATAGTACTCCAATACTTTCTAACTGATTAAAAAATCACCACCCCTTTAGAAAGCTTATTCCTGTCTTGCATCACTGAAGGTGAAGGGTGATTCTTTCATTTAGATAGTTCCTTTGAAGTTGTGTCCTCACAGTACTTTCCTGCATATAGGCTATAAGTGTACAATGAAAAAAAAAAAAAAAAAATCACATTTCAATCCTTTTGTTGCTTTTTTTGTGAACCCTTGGTCCACTCCCACCAACTTGCATCAAAGCAAGGAATCCTTTTCATAAAGTTCACCATGGCCTTTTCTGTAATATATTTACTGACACTTACTTTCCTCTTGATTTCATCCATCACCTCCCCTTCATAAGCTTTAAATGGCATGATGGTCTTTCCCCATCACGTGGGTGGGCTACCATTCCTCAGCAGTCTTAGCTGAATGCAAAAAGCCCCACCCCACGCAAGTCCAATACATGTTTTTCAAAAAAACACATCTGACTATCTTCAAAATGTGGTGGGCTACTTTCCTCCTAGCCCCTGTTCAGACTTGATTAAAGGCTTCTTTATTATTGTGGGCTGTTATGAATTACTTTCCCCACTTCAGAAGAGGAATTATAAAATTCATACATTGTGTTTCACTAAAATAGTGGTGAAAATTCCAGCACACTGACTATGTCCGAGCAAGCCTTCCTCCAGACAGCCTGAGTAAGTACTGAGAAGCTCTTTACAGACTAACTTTGGTGTGGTGGACTTTTTATTTCGTTTTGAGGTAAGTTTAGAAAGACTTGAAAATACCTTTTTATTTTCCCCTTCTTATTTTTCCTTGTACTGGTGCTTAATTTCTAATATTGATTAGGAAAACAGCTTCAGAAAATGTGCAAACATCCTTCCTTGATAGAAATCTGTGGACTCATCCCATGCTTGAAGCTCAGCACAGAGAGAAGCATGCTATTGAATGGAGTCCTTAGCGATTACATTTCAAACTAATTTGCAGTGATTTTATGTGACATTTTGTCCTTTGATAGGCAGAAAGATAAGAGCAAACAAGATTCAAATTACCTTTGTTTACTTGTATTCTCTGGTAACCCAGCTTCTCTTAACAATATTCTGACTAGAGTGATTTGTGTTTAGGGCTTCACTTATGTTGCTCTGTTGATGCTCTTACTAATTTGCATAGAAAACAATACCTTGTTTGTGCTGGTCCATTTAGTTCTCTCTTCCCCTGCCCCCCCGCCCCACCCCCCAGCCCTTGATTGTGCAGCATAGCTCTTCAGGACAAGGACCACCCTTTCTTAATGCCAGGAAACCACCTTGCCACTTGCTATAACTGAAAACTGTTATTTTTTTTTAGTTTAGAAATACCCTCCCCTTTGACTCAGACCATCATGGAGACTTCTGGCAGTGAAATGGATGGTGCAATCACTCTGTTCAACAAGTATTAACCTAAAACCTATTTTTTGCAGTACTTGAAAAAGGTTCTGGACTATAATAGTTGGCTGCAAATTCCGCATGGAAATAAGGAGTTGTATAAATACATCATAACATTGAAAACACTTGTGAAATGACCACATGAGCAGACTTTTTTTTTTTAAAGCTTCTGTTTTTTTAAATGTGTGTGGAAGTTGTACCCTCACTGTACAGAAATGTGCACCTCTCAGACATAAGTGAATGCCTAGGGGGATTTAGCTGGTTTGCAGTGGTAGCAAATCTGTGACTCCTCATTGATACACCACTACACAGACCTCCACTAATCCCTCCCCTTCAAAACAAGCAGCATTTGCATTTGTAGAAATAGGCACAAACAGAACACAATCAAAATCCAGATACCCTTGCCTCTAGCAAGGATACACATAAAATTAAAGTAAAATATCTTAAAATTAGGAGAGCTGTTTAGAATGTAGCAATGTATAATAATAATTTCCTTCTGTTGCACAGTCCTGCAAAACTCGTAATCAGATAACAAGCATTTTCTATTAATAACATGTTTAACTTCACACCATCTCCTCCTTCACTCCCAATGAAAATTCTAGTTGCTTACTTGTTCACATTTTGAAGTTGAACAGTTAGGCTGGGCTCTCACAAAGAACATGCTGCCGATAAGACCCTCTTGTACTCAGCCAAAAAGAAAGAGACTACTTCAAATAAATTTAAATTTTCAATCATTCCTTCAGCTTTAATTTGAAGTAATTTTTAAAAACCTGCTATAGCTTTTTTTTGATGGATTTTTGGCTTCTCTGGTGAACATACCAGCAGAAGAAATTCTTTCCTGTGCTGATGAAATCAGATTCTTTCCCTTCCACCTCTCAATTTCACAATGACTGAAATGTTGAAACAGGAGTTTCACCATTAGGCCTATAATCTATTGGTTACAAGTTAATTAGTTATGACCCATCCACTGAGTACAGGTTTGCTCTGTTGTTTTTGTTTCTCTAAGGGTCTGACCAGCAACACAGTAGTATCTCAAAATCCATTAATTGAAGTTTCTTCACTTTTAATAGGCTGTTACCCATACCAAAGAGGTTAGCAAAGCATATATGCTTTAGGTGCATATATAGTGTTTTATATATATGTATATGTATATATTCAAAACATATGATTATCACCACAAGTTTAAAAGGAAACCACAGCTGCAACTAATCATTCCCTTCTATGCATTTCCTTTAGTGAGAAATGAAGCAAGGGGGTTCTGGTAAAGAATCAAGCTACCATCTTCATTTCATATTCAGTAAAGTCAGACTTTCCTTCCAGTTAACTTTTACTGTCACAGTCAACCTTTCCAACTCATCATTATATGGACTAAATGATTGGAGAATTGCATTCTCCTGACATCTACCTTTTAAGAAAATGCATCTTTTGCTAGTGCCACGCTCAAAATATACAAGATGGTTTGGCTTTGTTTACTCTGAAGCTAGTTATTTGATAAAACAGATCCCTCAGCACATGAACTCTGTGCGTATGTCCACTTGTTTATTTTTCTGTTTTAATTGATGGCAATCATGTATATGTCCCATAAACTTCTTTGATTGGAATCTCTCCCTTCCACTTATTCTATGAGGACAATAAAGATTACCAACAAAGTAAACTATGGTAGGGTTGGAACTATAGATCTTGGAAAATAATTGGCGTAGATCAAAACTTGGCCCTCTGAAAGTCACATAGGAATTTTCACTCCAGCTCTAGCAGTGCCAATGTTACTTCTACAATAAGACTTCTCCTTTTCCAGACACCTAGTTCTGTTATCCTAGACAACCCCAATGTGAAGCAGAGGGCCTGCAATGTTTAACACAAATTAGCCAAGATGACCTTTAATTTCCCAATAGTTTAGCATGCTGTTGTTCAAATGAGTAATTGGAGGCCACCATAACAAAGACCAGCAGTGTTTGCATGTAACAAAGAACCAAGAAGTAATGCTTAATTCCACCAGTGCACCTGAGGGCTATAATTAACTCATTTGTACAGCATCTGGCACAATTGGGACAGTAATGCCAAGCATGAATTCTGTCCAAAACAGAGGTAGTGATAGTAGTTTTTTCACTTTGGAGACAATACAAAAAATTTACATAATCATCAGGAAAAAGATAAAAGTCCTACATGGGATATGAAGAGTTTTTTCAATTCCTTTTTTTTCCTTTTGTTTTCCTATGTACAAAATGTAACAGGTTTATTTACTCTGGAATTTCAATTAAAAAGAACATGACAGAGATATCGTTAGCTTTTTTATATTGTTAAATTTTTTTTAAGAAGTTTTCTTTAGTTATTTTTCTTACATCTGGCTTACACAAACCCTAGGTGAAGTGAGATGGAAAGGCATAGGCTCAGCTATACTATCTGATATTGCTACATTATTTTTTTATTATTTAATTTATTTACTGATTTTTCTCTTATGCACTGTATGTAGACAACTTGAAATTAAATGCAGAAATGCAACAAAGAACATGCAAAGTTACACATGGGTTAATTTTATTTTTAAAAATTTATTTGCTTAGCATACATGAAAACTTTACCTTTTTCATGATTAATCAAGAAAATAGAAACGTCTGGGCATTCTTTAACTTCAGGTGAATAATGGCAACATGAGATATTAATACCATTCACAATAAAGGTACTGGAAAAATACATTCCAGGTTACAGGTTTTCAGCATAACACATATGGACTAAGTACCATTCCACAGAAACCTCACTGTGTAAAGCCTGTATTTTATATAGACAGCTGAAGCAAATATAAAGACCTTCAGCAACAGTGCTTGAGTGCATTGCAGGACCATGAAACTTAGTTATCACTTCCACATAAAGCCACCAGGATGTTTTCATAATCCCCTTTGAGTTCATCCTGTCAATTTAAGTACAAAAAACCCACAGTTGTTAGGATAATGGTCTCAAGTGAAATAAATTTCAGTAAGCATTCAATAAACATGTACCAAACATCAGTTCTTCAACTAAATAAATTAATCACTTGGTAACACAGGTGTTAGCCACAGACTGAGCTTGAATTGAGCACCCTTACTGAAGTTATTCATATGACCTGGAAATAAACACATGTATTTCCAGACTGCAGCAGAGGTAGGCAAGGCCAATAAAAATCCTGGGATTTTTTATAAATATATATATATAAAATATATATAAATAAAGAAGAGAAGCACAGAGATTTCTATCCACCCAGGAGCTTTTCTTCTCTAGATAAAGTGCAAATGCCTTCCTTGACCAGTGATGTCCAACGTTCATTAATACTACAACACAATACACATTGTATCTAGGGTTATCTCAAACACAAGCTAATAGTACAGTGATACTATATTCACTACAGGATCACTTACTCAGCCTGGAAAAAGTGGATAATATGCATTAAGTATGCAATGTAATTATTACATGCTATGTTTTCTCAAATTAAACCTACTTTACAGAGATATTATGAATTGTTTAGTGTAGCTAAGCTATGCTTCAAGCCATTTGGATGCAATCATCACTATGGAACACAATGAGATGATGTAATTTACAGATCACACACTCTCATGAGGGAAGAATAAAAGTGATCTTTGGCACCTAACTGAAAAAGTAGCAGACACCAATAAAAATCAAAAAGGCACTTTGATACATGTAGGGAGTATGTTTCTACTCCAATCAAGACTTTTTTTTTACTGGTGGTCTACTAGCCTTCACAAAGCTGCTTTGCAAGTTCAGCTTTCTTCAAAGCCCTCACTGGTTTACATTTTCTGGAAAATACATTGGGTAGTCTGTCCCCTTTAAGAAGACATTTTTGTTAGTTTAACACACTTACTTAAGTCACCTGGAAAGCAGGCCAAATAAATGTGAAGTGAACAAGCTATCTGCATGAGTACCTCGAATGTTAAAAACCGGTAGCCAGCTATATCAAATATCTCCCATAGACCTGTCAGTGCAATCACCTCCAGTCTCCTGCCAATGCACCTTATATCTGCCCAAGTACAGTAACTTGGGGATACTGTAGTCTCCATTCAGCTCCTGGCTTCTACTGTAAGATGATAGGCTGAGACATGTACCACTACTAACAAATTGCTATAGCTTTTGTGGCAAAAACATTGCCCCAGAAAATGAATTAGTTCTACCAGCATGTGGGTCATTGGGAACATGAGTTACTCAGCTACAATGAGTTACTCAGGATGAATGGTGACTGAGGAGCAGAAGAGTTAACAAACCCTTACTGGACTTCCAAAATCATTTCATTGTTTTGCGTTCCATATGTCACCTGAGAGAAAACCTACCATAATGGCTTGGCGGAGAGAAGTGCCATACAGCCTCTTGTAATAGCCTTTGATCTCATTCATATCCACTTCATGTCGTGAAACCATGATTCTGATGAGCTCTTTGTGCCGTGTCCCAAAGCCCTGTTAAAAGAAAAAGGAAAAGAGAAAAAAGGAAAAAAAAATAATTTAAAAGCAAGAAGGAAAAAGAAAAAAAAAAAAAGAAGAAAGGAAAAAGAAAAAAGAAAGAAAAAAAGGAAAAGAGACCAAAAAAAAAAAAAGAAAAAAGAGGCTACTTATGTCATTGAAACATTTTAAATCAAGGTTCTGTGTGTTAATCCATCAGATTTTGTGCCCACGTCCTATTCCTTTAAGATGTCTCATAAGGGCATCCTCTTATATCCCCCTTCTGTTCCCTATGAGCACAATTCACTTCTGACAAACTACCTCCACCCTTGGATTTTTTTTATGCATTTCTTTTAGCTGTTTCCTAAAAAGAGGGATGTCCTTCACTGTGCTTGCTAGACACCAGAGACAACCTAGACTTCACTGCCACATTTTATTATTTGTAATAGTGCAATGAACTGTATTTTCATAATGTTTCACTCAATTTTTCACATACTGCTCCTACCCAAGTCACAGGAGTTATGAAAATGCCTGCATTCTAGACTGTTTCAGGATCTCCAGCTGCCTCACTCAACTCAGGTTCCAAACTTTCCAGAACCATGGATGTCTTGTCAAAGATTAGGCTTCTACAAGGTTCTTGTCCAGATCTGTAATTACTTTCCTATTTACTTTTCACTAGTATTTTTCTTGTTTCATAAAAAGAAAAGTTCCAGTTAGCTTTCTGTCACTGTCTAGAGTAAAAGATGTATGTGTGGAAGGACAGATGCTTTCCTGAACACACTATAGCAAACAGAGAGGTCCTCCTATGAAAAGACACTCAGAAGTTTCAAAGGAAGGAACAGAAGGAGTGATAGAAATACACTGAATTTCCTTCTGCATTCCCTTTTCATCACACAAAGGGCTTAAAAAGCTCTAGCTAGCTTGTTATTTTTCAGCTTACAAAGCACCCAAGTTTACAAAGACAAGTTCTTTCTTTAGGTTACCTTCATCGCCCAGTGGAGTTTTTCAGCAAAGAAGGCTGGCTTGCTTGTGGCACACTTCACTGTAACAAAACAATGAGATCAGGTCACATCTGTTATATATGTAACAAGTAAAAAAAGGCAGAAGTATGCAAAGAAAACACTTAAAAAGCAGTCTCAGTGTTCCTACCAGCATATCCTATTTATCTACTTTTTTGTTACCTGTCTTCAAAATACAGGAAAAGTAGCAGTTCCTTTCGTCGGCCTATTCAGAAAGCAATTTGGTCAGAGAGAATAGTTACTGTAAAGACAAGACTTTGCTTCCTAGTTTATTGCCACAAAACTAAGATAGATGTTACCGTTCCCAAAAAGAAAATGTGAAAGCATTTGTGTCTTCTACAGCAGAACTGGAGGTTATGATCTGATGCTTTGTAAACCAAGTTATACTAAGATTTTGCCCTGCACTTCTGGCATTAAGAGGGATCTGATGGGACTCATTCTTTTATCCAAAGCACGCTTGACTGTGATACAAAAGCTGAGAACAAGATGGGTGTCTGGCTCCTGATTCCATCCCTGCTCCACTAATAAGTGTGATTTAAGTGAGTCACTGCCTCGCCTTATTGTTCATGAGGAACAGTAACATTAAGAGACTCAATATGCACCTTTATCAAGAACCTTATAAGAATATTTTCTTGAAAAAAACTGCAGAAGGAAATTTGTTATATTTTTAACAATCATATATTATAAACATCTTTGAAAAACAAAATTTAGAGAAGGGTGGGTTTGGTTTTGGTTTTTTGAAGACAAGTTTAAAACCATGGATTTTTGATACAAATTGTGCCCGTTTTGACAGCTTTTTTTGCATATTGACTTCTTGTAAAGGTCTTTCTATGTTGATGACACATCATCATGTGTCACATGATGACACATGACATTAATCAATTTAAAGAGCATTCTACATAGCAGGAGAGGTATTTCTACGTATTCATCAACTTTAGCTGGCTTTAAATAACTCAACTAAATCACTATGTTCAGACTAAATTTTCCAAAGTATTATTTAGCAAGTTTCTCAATGAAGCAAAGTGAGCCTAGAATGGTTTCCTATCAGAGCAAGTACAACAAGTAGAAGGTAGGTTTTCATATGGTCAGTATATATAGTAGGTTACAATCTCCAGAACCACTTACCAAGGGCAGTCAGGCAGTTCTCAATATCACCTTTCAGCTCCAAATCCAGCACCTTGTTCATGTCATGCTTGCTGTATTTGGTATATTTCTGAAAGACTAAATAAGGGAAGAAAACTCAGTGAATAGTGATGAAAGTATAGTATTCTCCCTGCATTGCCTCTGCCTTATTCTGCCCTCACTGCTGCAGCAGTGCACACAGATGACTGATTGTAGGCCATCTTTCTCATTTTCTTCAGCCACCACAGTGTAAAAAGCAGTGTTACTGGATGGACTGGTGGAGTCAGCATAAGGAATGGAACTTTGTTAGGATGGTAAAGTTCATGTTCCCATTGGTAGGGATAGAGGTAGTCCAATGACTCCACCAGAACCTGTGATATTAGATGCTATCCCTGTACCCAGGGCAAACTGGCTGAGAAGCAAGACCATGTTGGGAGCATTCAGAACCCTTACCACACTGATCCCTTGTCCTTGTGATCACTAGCCATGTGAGACTTCATGGTAATGGTTATGTTAACAACTTAAATGATATTTCTCATTACTAGTATAGAAAGAACAACCAAGCTGCCAACTGCACTCTTAGTCAGCAAGCATGTGTCCAATTACAAAGACCTGTGTAGCAGTCAGAGTCAGTCCTTGATAATCTATATCTTCTCTGAGTTCATGAGCAGGCCATGTGCAAAACACCATTCAAGTGAAGCACAAAGTTTCATCCAACATACCCCTTCGGAGATGTGGGTAGCTTCTTGCAGTAAGAACAGTAATAAAGACATCAATATCTGTTCCTTTCCTTTTCTCTCCTGCTTCATACAAGACCTGTCATAAAGAAAAGAAAGTAGTAAAGTTAACATCAGTGTAATAAAACAGAAATACTGTACTTTTGAGGCTACCAGCCAAAGGTAGTCCCTTGCTTATCAGTAATGAAGTCTCGCCCTTAACACAATCCGTAACAAAATTCTACACAACCTCAAACTAATTCTAACTCTATCAAGTAATACTTCATACTTCACTTATGTCATAATAGTACCTAGAGAACACTATGCAGCTAGAAAACGTATTTTCAGACATTTTATGATCACCATCTCACTCTCCTGGGTATATTACATACTTCAATGAAGATATTTTTCATATATCATGATATGTTTACGGTCTGCATGGGAGTTTAGGACTGCTAGGCTTTCTTCAGACAAACAAAATTGTTTCTGATACTAACTGGACAAATGTGAAGGAGAAGCCTAGGCAGCAAGTACTCCTTGTCTCTCCAGCAGTGATTTTAATGGAAAGTAAGAACCATATCAGTCTCCTTCATTTTCCTCACCTCCTCAAACCTAGAAGTAATAAAGACCTCCACACAGCAGCAAAGAACATTTAACAATGCTCTTGTTGCAGCAAGAGAAATAGTATTGAACTTCTAAGCTTAAACAGAGTATTAATTCACTGACCTTTCATATCCAGGGCTGATGACAAAACTAAACTCCTTTTGAAGCAGGAATAAAAGCAGTATTGCTCAATGGCCTTCTCTTGGTTGGATTATTAAAAAATCAATTTCAAGCCAATCTACATTTAAATTGCAAAAGTGATGTAATATTTTAAAGGTGAAGACTCAGAAAAGACAGCTAAACTTTATGAAGACTCACACTAATGGTGAAAGAAATAAGGGAAAGTTCAGTTGTTTATTTTAGAATTATTCAGAAAATGTCTGTGAGGTTTACCCAGTAATCTTGACAGGTTCATCACTGTAAAGCAATAGCTATAGCTAACATGCTGCAGGGTTCACGCTGGTCAAGATATGGTAGCTGGTTCTGCACATACATGGGTACACCCTTATCCCTCAATTCAAGAACTGTGTTATAAACAAAAGGAAGATTGTGTCTAATTTCTCCAATTCTTGACCTCTACTTCAAATACTCTGCACACTTTACATGAACTAGAAGAGGTCTTTCAGAAATGTTTCTGAAGCTAGATATTAGGGTGAAGATTTGATTTCCTTCAGATAGGGAAGCTTAAGTGAACTTTGTAAAATAGTATCACCTCAGAAAAGATTGCTACATAACATACAAATGTCTGTTAGGTCTGCAGTGCACAAAATTTAGGTAGAACATTTGCAGCCAAAGTTTGTTAATCTCAGGTAAATCAGATGAAGAAGCTCTGCAGAGTGCCAGGTATGATCTTACCCTGGCATCATTGTCAGCAAGCTCATCATTCACATAAGAATCTTCAGATCGGTCAGCCTATGTAAATAAATAAATAAATAATATTTCATTGGTACTCAAAATCATTCAGTTTCAAAGTCATTCAGTTCACGAAAATTCAGCATTTTAGAGTTCTGCCCTACTATTCTCATACCTAACTTAATATACAATTGCAGATAGATACAGTTATGTCAATCATTCTTTGAATAAAGCTATTGTATTTGTAATCAATCAGAGCTTATGTTTCTAAGGCCATCAGGAACTTACTTTTGAAGTCCTGCATTAAAATCCACAGGACATATTGTTACTTAATGTGAAGTTAGAGGCTTAGAAGCTGTGATTTGCTCCCTGATGACTATTCAATAGACTCCATTCAAGTTGATTTTAAACCAAAAACTGAAAAGCAAAACCATGCACAGGGACATATAATAAAATGTACAAGCTTTATATATCTGTACTCAACAATCACAAATCAAATATTTATGCATTTTATAAAGGTCTTTTTATTGGGCAGCTCCAGTGTTTATTTTACTCTGCTTTTGAACATAAATTCACAAAACACTTTGTCTACTTGTTAGCTCCCTGTCCCATTATCTAACTACTAGAAACATATTTTAACAGCAAGACAAAAAGTTTATTGCTTTAACTGTATTTCTTCTTTTTCTATTTCTAGTCAATTGACATGACATTATGTCTGTTGTTTTTTCAAGTGCTTACAGACAGTTACCACAACAAAAAAAAAATCTTAAAACCATAGCTGATAATCAATAATAAACATCACTGTTTTTTAAAATGCATTTGAGATAAAATCTCATTATAGCTTTTTAAGAACATTTTCATATGGTCTAAGATATTGTCATGGTTTAACCCCAGCCAGTAACTAAACACCACAAAGCTGGTGACTCGTTGGGAAGGGGGAAAGAACTGGGGGAAAAAAAAAAAAGTAAAACTCCTGAGTTGAGATAAGAACAGTTTAGTAGAACAGAAAGTAAGAAACTGATAATGATAACAACAACAATTATAAAATGACAGTAATAATAAAAGGATTGGAATATACAAAACAAGTGATGCACAATGCAATTACTCACCACGCGCCAACCAATGCTCAGTTAGTTCCCGAGCCACCCCCCGCCCCAGGCCAACTTCCCCCAGTTTATATACTAGGAATGACATCATGTGGTATGAAACACCCCTTTAGCCAGTTTGGGTCAGCTGTCCCTCCTCCCAACTTCTTGTGCCCCTCCAGCCTTCTTGCTGGCTGGGCATGAGAAGCTGAAAAATCCTTGACTTAGTATGAACACTACTCAGCAACAACTGAAAACATCAGTGTTATCAACATTCTTCACATACTGAACTCAAAACACAGCACCGTACCAGCTACTAGAAAGAAAATTAACTCTATACCAGCTGAAACTGGGACAGATAAATAAATAAAAATAATGCAAGGAAATAAATATTACGTAAAGAGTCTTGACAACATTGATTTTTTATTACAGAAAATGTCACTCAAAATGCGTAAGCACAGCATACCTTGGCTAGAGCAACCAAAGCCTTCTGAAAGTCTCCAGATGTGTCAGAGATAATGTCTTGTGACAGATCTCTCTTCAGAACTGAAACCAAAAGAAAAAGTATTTGTAGTTTGTTTTAAAGTTACCAACTAGGTTGACTAGATGATGTTTAAAGGTCCCTTCCAACCCAAACCATTCCATGATTATATGATTTTTTCAGCCTTTTCTTAATTTCCCACTTAGATATGCCCACTAGAAATACAGTTTTCTTACTTTCTCTCATTTAACTTCAAGAGAAGGGGTATATTTGTAACACATCATCTAATCCCTGAGATGTGCTGTGAAATTGGAGGCTAAATCCAAAATCTGCTGAAAAAGTCCTTCTCTAAGGTCTTCTGGGTGGCATTGTCTTGGCCTCTTGCTTGTGAAGTACAAAAAAAGCTTGAAAGTTTTTCTGAGCCATTTTTCTTTCAATATTATTTCTAGTTGTTCTTATCAGTACTGAACTCAATCACAAAACTTTTCTGAAAAAATAAAACTATTAATTTGGGCTTCTAACTGAGACCATTTGAATGGAAATCTCTTGGAAAAGTTAGTCTATAATCTCAGAAAACATGATTTAATTAAACAACACTGATTGACTGCAGTAAACTCTCCATATATGAGAGATACCACATTACGTTTTAGTTATCTCTTCAGAGATTTTCCCCCTTTATTCCACTGTTTGCTCCCACTGCTAATGTTATCTGTGTTGCTAACTCAAAAAGCTTTTTTTTCAAGCCCAGTAAGATCTTAACAAGTCAGCCAAGGCTTCGTTACAAATGAAGAAAAGCAGCTGGGTTTTGCTTGCGTTCTAGAAAGCATCTAAATGCATGACCCATTCCCTGAGATATCTGCATTTCTGGCAGTGATGGTGTGCCTTTTCCTTCTGCATTGAGATCTATGTAAGTCAGGAAAAGCCAGTATGACCTCCCTCCCCTGCAACTCTTTTAATCTTACCTGAAGCTTCACTTGACCTCCTCCAATGTCATCTCAGCTTCTCATATTGAGAAGTGGGGCTGTGACTGTAATGTGTCTGCTATATTATATGTATGTTATACCATTAATACTTCTTTCTTGCTCTGACTTACCTTCTTTGTAGTATCTGCTGGCTTCTCTGATCTCTCTGTTGTTTCTTGAGGCCAGAATCTCGATTAAGGTATCTTCATCAGTTCCAAGCCCCTGATAAAAGTGATTGAATTTTTAAGAGTGTTATTTGATACAGCAAATTTAAAATTTAGAGGAACAGAAATAGAGATGACAATCATGGAATTTTCTTTGAAGGCCCCACATGGAGCAAGAAAGAAAAAAGAAAAACATTGTGCTTCCATACAAAATTGTTATTTCAGCTCTTGTGGAATTAATTTTTTATCACATTTAATATCATTGATACCCAAAAGAAGTGCTAAAGGGACTAAGCAGTGCACGTAAAAGATAGGAATGTAAAATTTATGAAGAAAAATACCCCTTTCCCTTTTTGTTTTCTCTTACATAAACATGTATATAAACACTATGGCTTTCTACCACTACATCAGCAACCAGTTTTCAGAAGGCAGAAAGAGCTCATTCTCACTAAAGAATCTCCTCCAACCCTGAAATTCAGTGGAGATTGCTGGGTCTTGTTCTCAGAACTGGGATTACCAGTACAGATTTATTTTACAAAATGGGGTTAAAAGGAAGACAATATGCAAGCTTTGAAATCCAAGTCCAGTGTCATTTACAGGCCCTGAAAATTATTTATGTTATTTAGGAAAGTTTTTCTCAATTTTTGCCTTACCTTCATAGAGGCTCTTAATTCTTCAGCATCAAACTGAGCTGGAGTTTTGAGCAGAGCTACAACAACATCTTCCAGGTGGCTTTTCAAAACTTTTTTCAAGGCTTCTTCCAGACTCTGTGACAGGAAGAATAAGAAACACACTAAGCTAATGAATGGTAAAAAGCTGCTGTTCTGCTACAGTCCAGAAATTAGTCTGATGTCTGATGAATCTTAGTCTATATCATTCTCTTAACTACTAGAAAGAATTACAAGACCTACTTGAAATTTTTTATTTGTCACTTTTATGTTAATCAAAGTGTCACGGTTTTTCACTAAGTATTCAGGAATGCTTTCACACATTGCGGTTCAGCCATATTCACCCATTTACAGTATCAGAAGAAGACTCAAAATAGGCTTCTTTTTTTAAGAGAAGGTAATACTATATTGCTGTTATGATTATGACTGAGTTGCTTATCTGGGTAATATCTTAATTCATCCATTTATTGCATAAAGGATACTGAATATGCAGTGGAAACTCTGTGGACATAGTGTGATATCGCCCTACACAAAACTGCAAGTCCTCAAGTTAAGATTTGGGCTATATTCTAATTTGACCAAAATTTAAGTTCAAAAATAACCCCAATGTGATTTATTCTGTCTCCTATCTGGAAATGCTCAGTACTCTACTTTGTTACATTAAAAGTTACAGCCCTGTTTTCCACCAAGTATGTGTCCAGGTTGTGGCTGCAAGAGTGAGAAGGTCAACCTACTTTGTCAGGATACCTAAAACAACAAGATTATTTCAGAAGCAAGCACTATGTCCATAGTTAGTTCTATTCAGCTTTTGGCAGTGTGCCAGGAAGAAGGGTATCTAATAATCTAACAGCATTAGTCTCCCTGTGTCTTTGAAGTTTTATTTTAATTTAGGTCTTTAAAAAATATCATTGCAAGGATGGAGCTACCTCTGAGAGCGGAGACAGCTGTGAAAACCACAAGTGAGGTTTCCTGAATGGAAACAGGAAATCTAGGCTAAAATGAGATATTAGACTTATTTTCTAAATTGGCCTTTAAAAGTTACACTCAGAGGAATCACTTTCCAGGGAGCAAATGCTCTGTAACTGGTATGCCAACTGTGCAATTGTAATTTCAATATAGAGTTACAGGTTCAAATGGAGAAAATTTGTTATAGAGAAAAGAGAGAGCAATTAAAACCTTTTCCAGAAACATGCAGTAACTTCCAAGCTTCTCAGTTGCAGGGACTAGCAGTTTTACCACTCAGAGGTAGAATAACACTGTCCCTGTACATCCATCCCTATACCAGTGTCGGTACACTTGTGGAACAGTGTTATGGTCCTACAACTTTCCTATCCTATTTAGTATTCTATCTGGACTTAAATATTTGGAGAGATGCCTCCAAGTCCCCTTCTCTATCCCTCCCTTTCTCTCAGCTGACTGTGTCCCAGGTGGTAGTGAAATTTCTGCATTCCCAGTGATTTAGCGATTTAAAGGATCTCTAGGTCATTCAAAGGCTGGAAAGTCAGAACTTCAAAATCTTTCCTTTTATTTCAAAACAGTGGCAACCTTATTCAAAGGCTCAGAACTGGCAATGTAGTTGCAGAGTATTATCACTCTGTCATGGTTTTCACAAACTACAGAAGGCAGAAGACTGTAATTTTTTGTTCTATGAAGCTAAAGCTGTATGTACCATCTGAGTCAGGAGCAACATTGATATTCTAGGTGTAAATTTAAGCTTGGCCTGAATATACTTTACCTTTCCTTTAGCCTGCTGATAGGCAGCTTTGATCTGCTGACGCTGAGCATTTGTTCTTTTAGTCAAGATGTCAATGATGGTGGCTTCATCCACACCTATGAGTCACCAAACAACAAAATGTCTAATATTTCCACTATATTAGTGCATCATTTAGCCAAATAATAAATTTTATTTTTTTATTATTTGCTTTGTGTCTTATTTTGATTTCTTGACACGCTGAAGTTTAACCAACAGAAAAAACGTAATCATCTACTGACTTACAATTAGTGATGTAGGAAGAAACCAAATAAATAGATTCCCGCAGAACACAGAAACCTATGTATCTGCAGTTTCATATAGAAAGTTTTAAAGTGTTCTGAGTGAAGAACTTACGCTACCAAATAACTAAAAAAAAAAAAAAAAGTTAGATGGCACACGCATTTAATTTCAGAAAGTCAAATTGAAAAAGGTTTCAAAGTACAGGCAAAGTGCCAAATGTGATTTCATTAAAAGAGAGAAGCGCAATAGAAGCATACACTACATTATCAGCATATTTACTGCCTCTTGCAGGGATTTTATGGAAATCAAATCAAAAAGTAAAAGTATGATATGTTATAATATTTTTTATTCTCTAGAAATTAAATTTTTACAACCCTTCCTTCAACATATTCAAGAACTTTAATGTAGTATTAAGGTCTGAAATCATAATACAACATCAGGATATCAAGAGAAAGAGATTCTCTACCAAGTGGCTTAATTTAATGTATTGCCAAGCTTTTAAAAACAGACGCACCTCTCCTTCTTGCCATTGCCTCTCACTCTGGTATTTTATTCAGTACTATTCTCAAAATTTCATAAGGAAGAGTCCCAGTGTAGCAGGTAAAATATTTACTACTCTTACCCTTTACAGTAATAGCTTTGTCCAAAGCAACAACATCAGCTGATGGATCGAAGTTAGGGTATGACTGTACTCCGTGGCCACCTTTTGAACTTTTCTGCACAGGAAAAAAAAATAAAATTTGCTCATTCCAAAGAATATTTTTGCAAAGAAGCAGTTTTAGATGACTAAATAAACCATGTATTTGGTATTGCCTATTATAGGACTATCAAGGAACATACAAAGTTTTGTAACTACAGAGAACTAAACAGACTCAGTAATGGATATGCATTGGATCTATTCCTTTTACACCTCTTATAGTAAACAGAAAGTACTTCATATATTTCTTTAGGTACCTGAAGACCTATTTCTCAGAGTAAGTTGGATTCCACAGGAAAATACTTTTTAACTGTCACGTTAAGCAATTATGTCCAAATTTTAAGGGCTCTAAACCCACAAGTATATCCTACAGGCACTGCCAGTAAAGTGCTACTGATTTCTTTGCTTATCTTACGCAAATTGAATCTGCATCACATTAAGTGATTTCTCAGCTGAACCATTTCTAAGGCTACAAGCACTTCTTGCATGCAAGAACTTGGAGAAGAGTTCAAGCCTAATCCTACAAGGAAGTGAACTGTTACCCAACTTCTTTGAAACTTGAGACATAAGCCACACTTTCTTCACAGACATTATCTACTGGCTGCCTTTGGTGAGTCCACTCCTAGATAGACACTCCCTAGACAGCATCTAAAGGGCTCTGGGAATAACTAGGGATGATGAATTCCACTACATGACAGGTTGTGTGGCTTGCCCTAAGTCATGACAAATGCCCTACATGACAAATCAAGTTACTGGTAGGGCCTATAACCCAACAGCACTACCTAGCCAAAGCCTACTTCTTTTACAGAAGCTATGAAAAGCCCCAAGATTCTTGGATGCAATATTTATATGAAATTCCCATTAGTTTATATTTTTATATATATATTTATATATTTAAATATTTATATATTTATATATAGTTTTTTATTAAAAAATCCCCAGTAGTTTAGCTAAACTTTTTCAGAATCACCTATACTCTTTCTCCTTTTTCAACAACTCATTATTTTATTCTTTTTTAAATCCTTTGCTGCTAAAGTTAAATATCACAATAGAAATGGCAAGGTCTTATGGATACATGTTTTACATACAGCATTCTGTATTGAATTTTGTACACTTCTAACATCTGATAATTAAATATTCAACTCCCTATACAATTGTATCACTAGGAGTTGTAAGACAGCATAGGGACTGCATACTTAAAGCAGTGTCTTGCATACTTTTGAAAAAATCACTGTGACTTGGGTGATAAGATAACAGAGGAATGGGACTCGTTCACTGCCTGTTTCCTAGGCACACCAGGTTAGTCTTTGTATAGTGGTTTCCATGACAAACTTATCAACTAGCAATAGAAAACTGTCTGTAACCACCACAACCAGAATGACTCAGAATCCTGGAAGTGCAAAGGGAATAGGATGGTGGAGCCAAAGGTTTATGCAGAAAATGTTGTGGAATCAAAATTACAAAATCCAAAAAGGTCCAGAGCAGAAAACTTTATTTACTGAAATTTGCCCCCTATATTCAATTTTTTTCAATATGAATGTTCTTTCAGGATCTCCTGGGACATCACAGTGTACTGCTTTACCTCTGCTGACAGTCATTTCAGTATCTTAATCAACTTCATTATCACAAAGACTCTCCACGTCATCCTAGTGCAATAACTCTTGACTTCTCACCACCAGAAGCCTCCCTTCTAAACAGTATCATCTGAGTTGGTTTATTACAAACCATGACTCTTTCTGCCATAAGCATAATATATGATATAAAAACTAGGACATACAATAGTGACTTTAGTTCCTCCTTTACATTCCTGGGCTCCAACTCATGGCTTCCTGTACTTCAGCTTACAAGTCCCTGTTTTTCTCACGTACGTCTTCTGAACATGTTCTTACACATTCACACACCTGTGCCTCAGATTACTACTTTAAAGAGGACTACTTGAGTGAATCAGTGATTAGCCACTGGGAATTACAATTTCATTACAGTAACTAGTTCTGCCTAGGAATTGATAACTAGACTGATTTGTGCAAATAAGAGTAATTTTTCATCTGATAGAAGACTTACTAGGTTATTAGATTACGTTAGATTATATGCTGCAATAAAATTGGGTTCCAGTTCTAATTCACTGCAGGTTTTGCCATTGTTTGTCCTCTATTTGAGTATATGAAAGATGTTTGGTGGCCTAACCCTGTAAATCACTTCTAAAAGTACTTGAAAATAAGCATGATGCTCTCAAAAGATGATAATACTTACAATACATTCCTGCTCCTGATTTTCCATGAACCATGCCTGTTTCAGAAATTCTGATACCATAGCCATGTTGACAGAGTTTCTGGGAAGAAATGCATCAAGTTACAAACCATTTTTCATCAAGTTACAAACCATTTTTAATCATTTTCAGCACCAGTGCAACTCAAGATTTCCCACTCTCAAAATCCTTTCTCTTGAACTATGATACACAGGTGTTAGCTTCCCAAACAGTAATTGGTCTGTTCTATTGGAAGCAGGTAACATTTATGTTTGGCAGGTTACACAATCCTCCACAACTGCTTGCTCATCCCTACACCCTTAGCTACTTGCAGAAGTTTTAGATTAGAAATAGAACAGTAAACTGGCTGGACTATTTGCTTATTTGCTATGGCAATACCTAAGAATTCATATTGACCTACAAAGTGAAGTTACCAGAAACAAATTAAAGTCTGTCTTTCCCCATTAGTTAAGGTATCAGCTATGCCCATTTAGCTTACTGAATATTTGATTCTGTTTGAATTCAGTGGTAAACAAGTATTCTTGTCTGATCATCTACTGAAGTTGGAGCTCTTGTGTGTTATGTTAAGGCAAAAGATATTCCCTCGTTAAATATACTGTCATGTAATTTCTTTAACTAGTCCCTTCCAAAGGAAGATGAGTAAAATCAGACAGTTTCACCTACACTGTTCCTTGTTTCTTACATATTTCCTACAATTTCTACGAAAGAATAGACCATTACCCATTTAAGAAGGAAAAAAAAAAAGTAATTTGTGTTTTTTACCATTAAAATGAAAATCAGTCCAGTTTTTCCATGAGATACCATGTAAAATGGAAAAAAAGATCAACGGTGTTGTGATTTGACATTGAGCACCCAAAAATAATGAATAGGTTGCTTCATAACAACTTTGGTGTGAGAAATAATCTGTTTGCTAATAGAAACAGAGAGAAGAAATTGATGTTTTATCAAATAAAGTATTTTTTGGTCTGCTCAAAATAGATATTTTTTTCTTTCCCCAAAAACATACTTCCATAGCAAACTCTAGAGAAGGCTTGTTTTTAAAGTACACATATAAACAATAAACTGAAGATAATGTTGCTGGGTAAACTGGAATGTCCTTGAATCTAGTGTGAAGTGACAAGATGTTACTTGCAGTCTTGGGGTATAGATCATATAATGTAGATCATATACACAATACACATACTACAATACACATAAAAAATGATGTTGCTTATGCTGCAAACACACTTACCTTACTTAGGCCCTGTGTCCCATAGGAAGGGCAAAAAGCAGTCATTTAAAGCAACACACACCTAGGACACAGCACTGTAGCTGTAGCCCAGCTGATTCTTGCCCTCATAGCAAAACTGTAAAATATACTTCCACATCCAGCTGCCAACAGCTACTTCCCGCGGTCCTCCTCCAACTCAGCTCCACCCTTCCCTACCCTTGCCAAGGCAGGAGCCACCTACACACCCTCTTCACCAGAAAACTCTTACTTTCGTGCCCTTCCTTCAGCCCTGAGGGCACAAAATTCAGCTCTGCCTGTGATGCTAGAAAAACTGAAGCTGACTCCGAATCTGTATGTTACCTAGAGTAGGTCTCATCTGGGTAAATAATGGTCAGAATAGTTTGTAGGTTTTAAGGACCAACTTTTATGCAGGTGTCGTTTATTGAGGATCAGAAAAGCATACTTACATTGCTATTAAAACAAGCATTTTATCAAGCTGTTACAGTTAACTCCTGTACCATTCTTGTATTGACAGAAGTATATGAGGCCAGATGAAGTGCTATAGTATCTGAAGTTCTGCTGTATTTTATAACAGCACACATAAAGGCCATATGCAGCAGAATAAAAACATTTTAAAGTCTCCAGACTAGGTGTATTGAGTCACCAACAGTGACATGTACAGATATGTCTGTCGACTAATAGATTCACGGAGTGTAAAATCATTTAACAAGTTCAGTCTCACAGCACCAGATCTGAGAAGAGGTAGGACCAAAGCTGCATTTTGGTTGATAGAGCAACACTTCCCAGGGAGAGCTGGCTGCAGAGAGGAGAGCTAACATCTCCATTTCTTCTGCCTGTCCCCATCCCCACCCCTCACATGCAGCATTAAAGGTTTTGCCGCTCTTGTGGATGACTATAGCAGAAGGCTGCTAGCCTACACTAAATTGGGTTTATTCAGCCTCTAAACCTTTATGTCTATCCTAATTTAAATCAGAGATACAGTAAAGGAATTCTGTGCCTTAAAAACTAAGGGGTTTTTTCCCTTCTTTTTGAAATAAAGACACTTTGGCATACAGATCTATTTCCATATAGTAAACAAATAACAGTTTTAATAGAAGTCAAAGTAGGCAATGGCACGTTAGAGGGGCTAAAGACCTTACTCTGATTGAATTGGCTCAGAAAGTTAAGAAACCATCTTACATACAAAACTGTTTGCCTGTTTTATAAGAAACTATGGCTAATAAGAAAAAAGAAAACTGGAATCTAGGAAGACAGCCAGGCCTCCTGACAGAGTCGAGCTCTCCCGATGCTTTGACTCACATCAGTCTAAAATGCAGACAGCTCTTGTAAACAATACCTAGATCCAGGAGGGATAAATTCAGTCACAATATGATTTTAATTTAGTATGAAGAGGACTGGAAGAACTGATGGCCTTCTGCTGTATATTTTCCTCTACTTTTGAGCTCAGGACAAAGTCTATGAACAGGGAGAGGAAAAAATACATGTACCTACAGAGTGGTGCAAACAGAAGGTACTGTAGAAAAGTGTGACACTTCTGGTTACTCCATACCAAATACCTATTTGAGAGTTACTCTGTTTACTAAAATATTGTCCAGGCCATGTGTCCCACTTCCCAAACTGGAATGAGTAGTCATCCCATTTAAAAGGAAGGAGGATCAAGAACTTAAAATTACGCAGTTTGAAAAATATTGCCATTTTAATGCATTTTTTTGAATGATCAACATTGCAACTGGAATGAAGAATCAAACAGAGGTCCAGACTGAAAACCCTAACTATTGCTTCACAAGAATTACTGCAGTGTTGCTTTCTGTCTGGCTCCCAGTCCGCAGGAGAAGCACCCTTCAACTGGACATACACAAATATTTAAGTTTTGAGAAAATATTCAACATTTATCAAAAATGTTTAAAGACACAAACTAGACTTTTACACTACAGTCTGTGTCAAGTGACACCATTTCTCCATGCTTATTTAACCGTATCATGAACCGTATCAGATATATCATCTCTGGTTACTGTCCAATGTGAGCTGCCAGGATCTTGATGTAAATTAAGGTCATTACACCCTATCTGAAAAACAGGCAGTAGATCTAAAACAATTATTTATTTTACACTGCAAAGTCTACCGAATATGAAAGAAAAACAATCTCACCCTTGGAAAACTCAGTGGAAAGTTTTAGCGGAAAAAAACGCAGATGATACAGCCCTTACTTACATGGATTTGCCTAAGTTCTTAGTCAAAATAACAGGGTTTTGCTCTTACATTTCTAAAAGACTCATTTTCGTCACTTTCATGAGCAAAGACCCCTCCACAGTGCCAAAGCAGCAAACTGTCGGTGAAGTAACAACAGCTGTTTCCTTTTTTAAGTTTCCATACAAAGCACATTAGTTTTCCAGGAATGCCAGTTTTACTGCAGATTTCTACAGCAGACTACTACAAAGGCAAAGAGAAAGCATAGGAAACTGTCAACTGCAAATAAGTTGCTTTAAATCTCGTAAGTTTTTTTTTCCCAATTCCTTACATGCACTAAATAAAAGCAGCAGTTGTCCATGTCTTTCCGTGTACATGACACGTTTCAAAACGGAAAGAATTTCTCCTGCCCACACCCATTTTCCCTTGCCAGCAAATCCAACCCACAGAAAATTGCACTAGGTCATTTGACAGATTGAGCATAAAATTTTTAAAAGTTTGTCATGTCTACAGAAAGCAGAAAACTATAAAAACCTACCTTCTTCCTCACAACTACCACTTTTCAGAGCAGCAGTCAGGAGTAAGGGAGCAAAGAGTTCTGGATGCTTTTATAGCACTGCGCGGGAGACCCCACCTAGCAACCAGAGTGTTTCCACAGTCCCAGCAACCATCTGCTCTTTGCAGCAGCTAAATCTGGATGCTGTCCAAAACACAGAACCACACAAAAAAAAGTCACTGCAAAACTATGTGCTGGAGAAAGAAGGAGCAGATTTCAGAAGGGAAAAGATCACAAATGAGCATGCCTTGGTAGCTCTCCTCCCCTACCATGGTGACATCCCTCACTGCAGTAAATTGCCATGAACATTTCGGGATCATGAGATTAAAATGTTAAAAAACTAAACTTGAGTTACTCCCTTCACATTTTGACATGTCTGGTACAACTTCAAAGTGAATATATTAAGATATATCTTTGCTCAGTGAAACTTTGAGATAAAAAGGAGTGAAGAGTCGATGTGGCTTCCACTCTTCCCTGAACTCTGGTGGCTATTAGCTTTGCTTCTTCTGGACATGAGCCTGTGGCAGAAATACGACATGCCAGGAATAAGACATGTCTAAAAGTTAATATCGATACCCTTTTTTTTTTTTTTTTTTTTTTTTTTTTGTGGAAAAGAAATACCTGGAAACTGGCAGGCTTAATAGGAGGGCAATAACTGGCACCTACATAATTAGAAAGAGGTCAAAACATTCAGATTAAACTTTGAAGTTCAAAGTGAGAGTGGTTTGCACAAGATGAGGGAGTTCACCAGCCTGCTAGAAGCAGTTTTCTGCAAGGACTTCCTCACCAAGCTGACCAAACACATTTTTCAGAGCCTGTTTGGCACAGCACCATGGGGCGTATCACTAATGTCTCGGATTGGCCCAATACCTGGTGCCCAGTGAAGAAATACTAATTCCTGACGCAGAAGTGTTTGCAACTAGCAGATTGGCCTCCCAGCT
This sequence comes from Buteo buteo, assembly GCF_964188355.1. Taxonomy (NCBI): domain Eukaryota; kingdom Metazoa; phylum Chordata; class Aves; order Accipitriformes; family Accipitridae; genus Buteo; species Buteo buteo. The sequence continues at coordinate 40,575,113 of NC_134204.1, forward strand.
GGCTATTGTCCTGCTTTCTGCTGACCTGGCCCTGCTGCAACACACTGGTACCCCCAGAATGAGGAAGTATGGCTGATCTGCCTCTCATGAACACACATGAAATGCAGTCTGCCCTTGAAACTCAAGTGTAGCAATTAATAAAATGAGGAGGGAGGGGAACAGACTGCTGGGTAGCATTAGAGGGCACACTTGCAGATTCTTCAAATGTAGCACACCATTGCATGCACAAGGCAGCATTGCTTAGGCCTTCCTCTGTTTAAAGTATCTCTGTAGAAATTGTTGGGGCCCTAAATGCATCCCGCCCAACAGGGTTTAGCTGCAGATATTGGGGGTAAGCTCAGGATCAGCAGAGCCGAGGGGGTTCCTGTCCCACCAGGCCAAAGGGAGAGCTGCCAGTAGTGCTGTGGGAGGCAGTGGCCAGCCCTTCCCTGCCCTGGGACCTGCCTTCAGCTGCAGCCCCGGCACTTGGCCCCTGACTGAGCCACTGGCCTGCTGCCTTGCAGCCGGGCTGGCACTGCCCAGCCTGTGGGCTAATGTCCTGTTCTGTCCCATCCCCATCTCCGTCCTGATGCCTGGGGCTGGAGCTGCCCCCAGTGCCCCCCGCCCCAGACCTCCTGCTCCTGGAGGGGGGGGGGTGGTACAGGAGGGGCTGCCAGGCCCTGCCTTACCAACCCCCATGGGAACCCTCCCCCCCAGTCCTGGCCTCCAGGGAGCCCCCAGCTTCCCTGACTCTCTGACAGCAATTTTCCCCTGCCCGTTGTTCTTTCCTTTTTTTCCTGCATGTTTCGCATGTTATTCGGCAAACGTATTTCAGATATCTTCAGTAAGCTGAATAACTGAAGGGGACTACCAGCTGACAGCAATATTGCGAGCAAGCTGTCAGGTTGTATTTGGGTTTGTTTATTTAATTATGATGTGTGAAGTTCAAATTACTTCTGCCCTCCTGCCCTTCTCCATGTCAGTATGACACTACCAGTCTTATTTCACCCATGTCAGATGTTGGCCAAAACCTCTGTTTACACACTTTTTCTGGGACTGTTTCCCTTGTCTATTAATGAGCATGGCCAATTACAGTCTTTTTATACTGAAAAGCTGGAAATCTGTGCATATCTCCAGTGCAGCTTGCTGAGTGTTTTGAAATACTGAAAAACTTAGAAAGCTGGGTTACACAGGCTTAGAGCATCTTTATAAGTTTTGGGGTGTTTTCTCAGTAAAGAAGGTCTAGCACAGCAGCTTTTACTGCAGGCCTATAAGGGTAGGAATCAGTGTGTCACAAGTGTTTAGTAAAACACTCTTCCACTTTGAATCCTTTTTCTAACACGCTTTCTCAATAATTGGACTATTATCCCATTTTCATTGCGTTAGTTTTTCACTTTTTTTTTTTTTTTTAATTGCATTGTCTTTCAGGCCTGTGTTTCTACTTTCAGAGTGATCTGACATGAAGGCATTGTGCTACAACTCATTGTAGGAGCTGTTTGCATTTGTTTTTCCTCCTTCTTAACGGGCGGGGAGATGTTGACTCATCATCTTCCTGAAGCTGGAGTGAGTCACCATCTGAGCTAGAGATCTTTACTGTACAAAACACACTTAAAAATGCAGTTTAATTGGAGGGAGACTTAGTGTTTATTGTTAAGTTTTTACCTGTAACTCCATCATTTGTTTCTTAAAGTTCTAACAGTTTGTGTATTTTTATTGTTGACCTGGTATTGTTTATTCAGAAATGGCAAAGCATGCAGCTACTAGTGTAAATGAAACAAGAAGAAACATTTTTCTTTACTTTTATACTCAATGTGACACATCTCAGGTACTGCTGGTATCACTATTTTGATACAATAGTCAACATAGTATGGAATACAGTTGCTGCTAAGAGAAATGGAAATGTTCAGTAAAAATAGAAAAGAAAAATGGTTGCTTTTGGTAAACTGCTAGATTTGGCCTTGCCAAATATTTCTATTGAGGCTGGTGATAGCAGATTGAGTGGGCAGATGGAGTTTCCCGAAGCAATTCATCCTACACAAGATGAGAGCAAAATGAGTCAGGAATTTTGTTGGAGGTTGGGAGAAACATCAGCAGCCCTTATGTCTATTTCAGAGGCTGATGCCTCCCCTGCTGTAGCTCTGTGTTTGTTCTACATCGGATGCCTGAAAGAAGACTTAAGTCTGGAGGTATTTGGGTGAGGACCGTTCTACCCACACTCAGCCAAAGAACCCCATTTTACAAGTGGCCTTCACATTACCCATGAGGTAAACATTAAGTGGACATTGATGCTAACAAATTGCATTGTTATGAAATATCATTATCCTGCAGGAGCTCCTGAGTGTACTAAGTAAGTCATAAAACAAAGATCTGGCTGTTTCCCACCAGGACAGTCATCCAGTTTGAGCCAGCTGATAGCAAGCCAGAGCCACCTGGAATCTGCCTCTCCCATCTTTTGTACCTTGTGTCCTCATTTATCTTCAGTACCTTTTATCCACATCCTACAAAAGTAAGGAGAAACACGTTACTCCATTTCCTTAGACAGCCAGGACCTGAAGGGTAACCAGAAGACTCAGATTTCAAGTAATTGAGACAGTGATATAGATTATATAGGTCTAAGAGCATGTAATGTCACTGCTGTATGAGTTACAGTAGTCCTACTGAAAGCAGTAATACTTCCAACAAGACATTCCAGAGCAAACCCAGTATTTCTTCCACTAACATATTTACCAATTCCTGTAAAAGATCCTGTTTTAGGAAGGATGTGTCAGTTAAATTATTCAGAAAAATATCTTTTCTGCATACTCAAGTACAGTGCATCCTCAGACCTCCATCTCTTCCTTTGACATTACAACAGATTAGATTTCAATTTCAGAGAAAACAGCTACACTATCTGTTCATTTGCATCTAATCCGCATTATTCTAGATAGGGGCATCTAGAGTCCGGTTGTGATCATGGGTATCCCCATGATCCTATACCATGGGCTGGGTGGCACAGAGCTTCAAAACTAGACACACAACTCCTTTTTTAGTTTCATGCCTAAAGAAAAAAAAAAAAAAGAAAAGATATTCATAAGACGTGTAATCAAAACTGTGTAAAAGCTCTTATGGCTTCTTTGTTAAAGGATTTATTTTCATTAATATGTTATTTCCCATTCAGATCACATTTCAGCTGCGGACCTTTTTGCAAGCTTGCAAATAGGGAAAAGATTGGACAACATGCGTTTGTGTCAATACTGATTCAAAATAGTTCATAAATATTTTTTAGGAATTTTCTAACTGGGATTAATTGTATTTGGTTTGCACTGCACAAAATATTTATCATTCACCTCTTTCATCATGGATTAGCCAATATTCTATTAGTGCCTCATGAAATACTGAATTGGCATTGATCTAGGCAACAGGAACTCCATGGTTTAATCGAACATGCACCTACTTCTGTAATTAGCTCTAATACTTACTAGTCACCTGGAGTAAATACTCCAACTGTACTCCAACTGCTACTTTCTGTAGCTCCAGAGATTTGGCTTGGCTATCCACAAGACACAAAATGTTATTGAACTGCCCCCTACATAAACAAATAAAAATAGCCCTTGCTGTACTAGAAACAGGCAGAATAGCTGTGTGTGAAGTCATAACAAGATGCCACCATTTTAGGAACTAAAAGTCCCATTCAGCTTAAATAAGCTCAAGTTTTGTCACTCATTTTAATGGAACCAGGAATTCATCTTAGGGATGCAGATGGAGAAACACTTCCAGAAGCTTTCCTTCCAGACATAAGCCCTGACTCTACTATGATTGTGTGCCAAAGTAATTTACATGAGGAAAATCTGGACCTTCTAGGAAGCCTCTAGGAAAAACTTTGGAAACCCTGGTTACACAAATCCTCCTCCAAATTGCAGTAGAGCAAAACAGACCTGTACCATCATGAAGTTGTGACAAAAATAGTAAATCACTGGGGAAGGTATAGCTCAGTGCACATGCAGTGGAAAGTACTAAGGGGACAAGACAAAGAAGTGGGACAACATAAGCTTTTTACTGTCCTATACAGTCTATAATGCTAATCAGAGGGTGCATATAATAACAGAAGTGGCATTCAAGAAAAGGAAACACAAATGACAGAGCTTTAAACAGCTGAACAACACATGACTGCTGTGAAAAACTCAATGCCCTTAATGGAGAAATGTCTTGTGAAAACAGGAAAAAAAAAAAAACAAAACAACAACAAAAAAACCCAGGAGAGCTGGTGGCATGTCACAACTGATCCTAGGAGGAGAACTGGGCGGTGTCTTCCAATAAGACCAAGAGGCAGAATGAGTAGTCCTGTGTGTCTCAAAAGAGGATGAACCCTGCTGCAAAATTACATTGTTGTAACTTCAAAGAAATGAGAGACAACAGTAACCAGCAAAAAGTTAATGGGCAGATGAACCACTTGTGGTGTTGCAATATGTAGATTAAATTTAACTATCTAGGGTTTTAAAGCTTATTTGACATCCTGAAATTGATTTGATACTCCAAAGTAGCTTTACATCTACTGCCATTTCTGGGATCTCTTTTTTCTTTAAAGGAAATGATTGTATTAAACATTTCCAAATATGTCCTTAGAAAACTGTGCTGCTTTGGTTGTTTCTGTATGTTGAAATGAATACCAGTGAGGGGATCTATTGACAATAAACATCCAGGTTAAAACAATAAAGCATATTTTACTCCCTATCTACAATGAGGAGCGAGTATCATATTCTGAAGCTTCAGAATCACTCCAGTCAAGCTGAGACTTGTTCAGAGTGGCATAGCCGTGGCTTGGCTCCCACTACCACACAGAAAGAGGAATGACATAATAAATGAATAACAATAATAAATTATGGTTTGCTCATTGCCTACATTCAGGGTGTGATAAGAACAGTAAGAAAAAATTGAGGAAACTAGACATTCCATTTTCTCTTGTAATACTTGACCCTAACTGTTCCTATTATTAATGGGGGATTATTGTGGTTAAGAAAACTTGTCCAAGACAGCTTGGGTGTTATTATTTCACTGAGTAGTTTACCTGCCAAAACTAGGAGTGAAATTCCTTTGCAGAACAAACAGAACTAATTCACAATTAGTCAGTGGCTGCAAAGTTGATTTGCTTCTATGGAACATTAGAATAGTTTCATCTCAGACAAAATTAAGCTCTTTGTGTACTTTTCCCTCAAGCCTTCACAAAAGCAAGGTACAGATAGAGAACAATTGAAACTGCAGTATTCCATTGGAAGATGTACTTTTTCTGGCCTCCTTCATTTTATGTGTTTTCTCCTCAATTTGAATATAAGCTTGTTGTTGACTTTCAGCAAAAGAATTTGCATCTGGGAGATTTGCTACAGACTTCTGTATTCAGATGTTGAACAGCAATTGCTTGCTGTGTTTCCAGCTAAAAACCCAGAAAACTCCCGGTTTAGTGTTTCAGTTTTATTCTAGACTGGGTTGTTTCAATGCCGTTGCTGCTTGGGAAGAAGTACCACATGGAGGACAATGAAAGACATGGTCCAAGTCATTGTTATTCTTGAGAAATTTTAAAGGGTTTAAGCTTGCTTCTATTTCAAAGAGAAGAAACTTCAAGGCATGTTTGTATTTGTTGTAATTTGTCCCATTACAGAACTGCCTAAAGGTACATAACTCAGAGCTTGATTTTCATCTGAGTTTCCTCAAAGGGGAAAGGTGCAGATGTGACATTTCAAAAGTGGCCCAATTCTATACTACAATAAGTTATTTATCCCTGGAGCTGCTACAAGGTTTTCAAGAGAATCAAAATGACTGGGAATATACAAAGAGGAGCATGAGATTCCTAGCCCTAGAAATTTATTTTCTCATAATTATGCATGAAATGTTATTGATTACAAAATACCAGAGGTAAGAACGGAATAGTAAGTCCCAAGATGATGGTGATTTAAGAAAAAGACATACAGTGTAATTGATTACTAGACGGATTTTTTGAAGGGTCTATTAAGTAAAAAAGTAAATGAGGTTTGCCAGGTAAAGATTCTTCCTAACATAAGATTAGCAAGAACACCAGCCAGAACAAAAGTACTGAAAGAAGCGATCTTAAGATAACTGTGGCACAGACAATCTGTTTTATTGTGTTTGTTTAATGGCTAGCACAGTCAGGTTCTAGTTCATGACTGGGGCTACTATACACCCTTTAAAAGATTAAGCAAAGCAATAAACATTACAGTGAATATTAAAAAATGTAAGCAGAAACCTAAAGGACCATAATTAAATACAACTTGGAGTCAAGTCTTTTTCTCTTTTGCCAGTTTCCTTTTTTTAGCAGTAGTTCTAGTGCTAATTCTGTGTCACGCATTATTTTATTGCTGTAAAAAAAATTCAGAAACATAATCTGTCAAAAGTGTTTTTAGTTTTATAAGATTGCATTTTTTTAATCAAACGCCCTCAATTAATTGTTCAAATGGTTGCTTTTCTCAGTTTTTTTTTTTCCTTTTCCATTCTTTCTTCTTTTTTCCACCCCTGTAGCAAGATGCAAAAGAGGGGTTGAAAAGACAAAATTGCATCTTTATATTTTTGTTTTCATAAAAAGAAAAATCACAAAAAATTTCATTTCACATAAGGGAAGCACTCTTTCAGAGAAGCCTCTTAGCTAGGTCCCATATCATGCTATATTCTTCACATCCCACTGAAGATATAACATATTCAAAATAGAACACTAGAGAAGCTAGTTATACAAATTAATTAGTTGTGGATTATTTGGAAGAAGGTTCCCAGTGAAGCTGCCTTCTATAAACCTGCAGTGAGACTGCTTTTTGAGTTAGTGATACCAAAAGCCTTCCTTTTGGACTACAATCTAAAGTTAAACTCCTGTTTTTAATCCTTTTTGCCATAAGGGTGGGGTGCAGAACAATAGCAGTGAAGTAGCAATCCTGAGCAACTGGTCTCACCTGCCTAAACTGGATTGCACCAGTCTGTAAACAGTTTGTTCTGTATTCGCTTTTGAAACTGCCGAGTAGCATTTGGTTCTCCCAGCTCCTGGTGCTGTATTGTTCATCTTAATCTAGGAATATGTCACAAGTTGTGTGCCTGGAGTTATTCCAAGAGAACAGCATATTTGACCTACGGTTCAAAACAACCTACCTGTCTCATTAGCTGAGACCAGTCTCAGCACAATGGTGTTGGCAATGATAAAAGCGGGTTTTTACCCTTAATTAGCAGAGAAGGGAGACAGCAATATACTTTCATGAAGTAATCCTCCAAAGCAGGGCAAACTTTCCTCTAATGTAATAATGGTTTCATCTGGAAGCATTTGATAACTCTGTTTATGTGAAATTCGGGCTGAAATTGCATAAAACACTCGTTAACTAGTTTCACCACTACTGGAAATGTAACAAGAGCATCACAGTTCACATTCTTTCAGCTGAAACAAGGAACTGTGGACATTTGTAAAATGTTCTAATGAAACCCTTCTAATCTTGTGAGTATTTGTGCTTTTAGGTACTTAACATCAGCATGTATTTTTTTCAGTTATAGTTAAGTCTTCTACAGCTTTGAGTTTCATCTAGTAAGTTTTGGTCTCCTGGCAAAACAGACATTGCTAGCCACAGGAAACAGTGGGAAGAAACCTGAGCAGTGTCTCTCGTTTTACTTTCTGCAGGTATCCTGTTGCCTAGTGAAGCTCTTGCATTTTTATAGATTAAAAATTTATGTACACAGGGTGGGAGGCTGTCAGAAAGCACCAGAAGTTAACTCTCACCTCTGTGGAAACACGGGCCCTGAGAAACAGTCTGATTACAATGGATGAAGGTAATTTTTTAGGACATAATGTTTATTTATTAAAAAAAAAAAAAGTTCATGTATGTAATATTACGGCACACAGTTGTTGAGAGTGAAAGGGTGCAGCCAGGCCACTATTATATTTAAGAAGCTGAGTGAAAAATGTGAAGAGGATAACCGTCTATTTTTAAGCTTCTCAGCTGTAAACAACAGTCAAGGAAAAAAAGAATCCACTGATATGAAGGACATACTAGAAAAGCTAAGTTGTTTATGTGGCAGAAAGATCCACGAGTGAATAAGTATTGTTTTGAATACAGCTAATTATTTTTCAAAAGCTGTCTTGCTAACCTAGGAAAACATGTATGAAATGTATGTTTCAAATGCTAGTGACTAGTTGGAAAGTTGTGTACGTATCTTCATAAATGTTTAGAAAAGTGTGATAAATTAAAGTCTTCCGAGTAAAGTGACTCTGGGATTTACAACTACTTTGTGAATTTTTAGAAAAACAGGATTGAGTTTCCAGAGCTCAACAAGTCATTGAGTATTATTTCAGCCACGACAAATGACCATGTGTGCTCATGTTTATGTACTGTCTCCCTTTAGGCATGTAATTTCAAGAAATATGATGTTAGAAAATGAACAAGAAAGATTGTACAAAGGAATGATCAAAGGGCTAATGAAAGTGGCTTCTGGTGAAAGACTGAGAAGTGGGTTTGGTGGTCTAATAATGTAAAAACCTTCTTTCTCAGAAGAATGAGTTCAGAAGTCTTCAAAAGTATTCAATTTGGCCGTAGGACAAGAAGCAATGAACTTAACTTTAAGAGGAGGGAATTTCAGTTGGACTTAAAGCAAAAAACATGCTAACTAAAAGGACATTTAACAAGGTATTAGATAAGTAATAAAAAATGGGTTAAGTGGTCCTACTTTCTTTTCTAGAACATATTTTATTTCGGAATATTTTTTTGAAAGCTTGGACCTTTGCTCAAATTCTGCTCCTGTCCCTCCTACTTATTTCTTCCCTGAAATCTTAACTCTTGATTGCTGAAAAAAGTAATCTGCAAGGTGAATAATTTTATCAGAGGATTCTGCCTCAAAGAAGAGAACATAATGCCACAACAAAAGGATAAAAATTGAATATTGCCTGCCAAATTTTGTGGGTTTCCTGCTAGATCCACAGAGACAACATGTATCCTAACTTCAACATCTTAATATTGTCATTAAATTGAGCCTGTACTCTTAAAATAATTTCTGTTATGTAGAGTATCTCTTACAAGATACTGTTGTGAGTATTCAAACTTCAATTTTTTTAATGCACACCCTGAGGTGGCCATATTTGGGGGCTAGCAGGTAACCAAGTTTGGGCCTCAAAAATTAAAATATTCAGCATCTACAGTCATTTTTAGTTTGATATTTTTATTGCATATGCATTTAGGGGTTTAGATGAGTGACAACAGTAGGGCAAACTGTGAGTGCTTTGCAAGGGTGTGTAATTAAAGAATAAGTGAACAGTTATGCAAAGCCTATAATAAAAGCAAGACAGTTTGCCTTGCCCCACCTTAGGGAGCAGGCTGTTGAAAAGCTGTGTGAGGGAAAGATGAAGAAGATTTCTGGTTTTTTTCTGTGCAGCTTGCAGATGCTGTCCATAAATCATAAGGGAACAATCTGCTCTTACCTAATATTAATGAACATATTTGAACTCTTCCCAAACATATTAGTAAAAGTAATATTTTCTCACATGTCAAACATACTTCTCAAGCATTATGCTTAAAATTTAAATGCATTACTAAAGATTAAAATTAAAGGAAGATTGACATGGATGATTTAGAGATGAATAGCACTCCATTAGTGGGGCATTGTGATCTGTTTGTATTCTCAGGCAGTTGACTAATGAATGTGCAATGATTGGGAATACCATGGAATATCAAGTCTAACCAACATGAATGGAATAGCTATGTTTATAAATAAACATACAAATGGTCATAATTTTCCAAGAAAAGTTAAATGTAGATTCTTGTCTTTGCTCCAGTATCTCTGCAGCTTATAGGGTGAAATATGTGCCTTTGCTTTGATTTTCAAGTGGAAAATAGTGATAACATTGACAAAATACAGCAAGAAAAACCCTTGCTCTTTGTGATAACAAGCAGTAATATTAACTGTTGACATCAAAGTTTTGTTCCAAATCAGCAACTTATTAGTTGGTAACTTCTGTATATGCTCTTCTTCATGCCAATGTACTATATTAAGATAAATAAGGATTTTTAGTGTTAAAAGGAGAAGTCAACTGACTGACTGTGTAACCTTCTCTCACACCAGAAGTTGAGAAAAACAAGAGAAACAGCACAGTTGATTGTCAACTCTGTGTCGTGGTTTAACCCCAGCCAGCAACTAAGCACCATGCAGCCACTCACTCACTACGTCCCCCCCCCCCCCCCCCCCCGCAGTGGGATGGGGGAGAAAATCAGGAAAAGAAGTAATACTCGTGGGTTGAGATAAGAACGGTTTAATAGAACAGAAAAGAAGAAACTAATCATGATAATGATAACACTAATAAAATGACAACAGCAATAATGAAAGGATTGGAATGTCCAAATGATGCGCAGGGCAATTGCTCACCACCTGCCGACCGACACCCAGTCAGTCCCCCAGTGGCGATTCCCCGCCCCCACTTCCCAGTTCCTATACTGGATGGGACATCCCATGGTATGGAATACCCTGTTGGCCAGTTTGGGTCAGCTGCCCTGGCTGTGTCCTGTGCCAACTTCTTGTGCCCCTCCAGCTTTCTTGCTGGCTGGGCTTGAGAAGCTGAAAAATCCTTGACTTTAGCCTAAACACTACTGAGCAACAACTGAAAACGTCAGTGTGTTATCAACATTCTTCTCATACTGAACTCAAAACATAGCACTGTACCAGCTACTAGGAAGACAGTTAACTCTATCCCAGCTGAAACCAGGACACTCTGTTAGGCAATGCCATTGGGCAAGGCTATTGCTTAAGGCTGTGTAACCTGAGAATGTTAGAGAAAAAAATGTGGTTTGACCAGAATGAGTAAGAAGAAGTCTGCATAATGCATTTTCATGTGGAAAAACTCTGAGTTGTAGCTTGTGCCAATGTAAACAAACCTCTACCTGTAAATACTGTCAGAGTTTATTATTAAGTTGCTTTCAGGGGATGAGGTGGAGTTATTAAAGATATCCTTCTCAGAGGAGGAATCTTTGTATTAACAATGCAAAGGCTGGATTCATATAACAGCAATCATTGCTGTAAATGTATGCTTCAATATCATAGAACAAGCTACTATTGATGTGATGCAGCACACAATGAGAAAGAAGGACCAGACTACTAAGACCATCCAGACTGCAGGTAAATACGAGAGGCAGCTACTATTCCATCCACAAACAAAAGAAGAGGCCCCAAAAAGCCCATTTCAAACCACTCAGCTACGCTGAATATTGCAACTACTTTATGTTACTTGGCTGCTTATATGAGTGATCAGCAGCAGCAATAAAAATGGCAATTTCCACTTTTTTGTAAGTAACAAAGAGAAACAACATGGTCTTGATTATCAGCGCCCGTTTGTTCAGGGCATTGGGAGAACAGTTATTCTTTATCCACATCAAGTTTCATACTTCATTTTCCATATAATAAAGGTGGAGACACTCTGTACCTCTGTCCAAGTCAAAGAAGCAGTCATCTTCTCTTTCAATACGTCCCTTCTGTTAAACCATACTTTAAAGACACTCCCACCAACCCTTGAAAGTCCTCTCTGCCACCGCCCTTCCTTGTCTTCCATCACAGCACAGAGGGTAGGTCAGGCTTCATTCAGCCCGTTGATGCTTTGATAAGAAAGCCTAGTGTATGCACTTGCTTTATGGATAATACTGAATAGCAGAGAGTCTGTGCATTGGTAGAACAGTCCTGTACTAAGGAGCAATAAAGAAGCTTACTCTCAGATAGACCCTCTATGCAAAGTTATTAAAAGAACATTTGTTTTATATATCATACATATTCTTCTGTCATTGCAGACAACCTTTTCTGTGAGATACTGCTAATGCCCTAAAAATGAGTGGGTAAAGTTAGAGGTATTACTCACAACACAGGGGTGAGGCCTAGACCAAGCACTAAGTTAATTTGCCTCAACACAAATCACACATTTCAACAAATTCCTGCACTGGTGACATTTGAGAAATTGCTGTGAATGCTAAAAGTCACGCCACTATTTTGCCATTTTAATGAAAATTGCAGTGGTTTATTTTTTGACATGCAGTGGGTCATACAATAAGACACACAGTGACTGTTAAATACTATTAACAAGAAAAAGACTCGAAGATATGCTTGCTTTTCCATTTTCTTTTTCTGCCATGGCCTTGAAAAGTCTGTTTATTACATAGAGAAATTAATCTGTGTGGGGTTTATCATACTCGTATAGTGAGATGCATGAATGTTTAACTGTGTGCATTACCGATTTAAGTACTGCGTTTGCAGAGTCAAGGAAAGTTATACAAACCTGGCTGATTTCTCCACTCCTTTACAGCATCCTTTCTTTGATGTCTGGAGCACTTCCTGGTAGAATAAGCTATGCCTTGCGTTCCAGCAGTTCCTAGCCATGTAACATGCTTGCAAAACATGAAATTTGAACAAATTACATATCTGATGATTTACAGAGACACTCAGAGCCCCATTATCAGAGCTGGTCTGGATTGGCTCTAAGTGTAACTGGAAGCCAAGGAAAGCTCACTCTGATTTTGAGAGCACAGGGCTGTTTTAGCTGTTTCCTTGTATCTTGTATGACACTTAGCATATAAAGTTGGTATTGTAGTTAGCATTAAAGTGCCAAGATTCATTAGAATTTGCTGTGCAGTCAATCTCTGGAGGAGCAACCTTATATATCTGTAAGATTACTCTTAATCCCTAATATCCTAAGATTTTCTATAGTGATTTTTTTTCATCTGAAAGGCATTAAATTAATTAATGCTGTAGCTGGCAATACTCTGTGTAAAATATCCACTCTGTGGACTGAATACTGAGACATTGTATTAAAGCTGGCCCAAAGATATAAAAGCTCTATGTGAGGTTACAACACTAATTTTTTTCTTGACCATATGCAGAACATGAACACGTTCTATCAGAATAAAATGACTGATTTTAATCTGTCTCTGTGGAGATTTTCTTTAAATAATCTACTTTAAATACTAGGGAGTGTGACTTTCTCCTTTTACTATAACATACGATAATTAGGAGTGCTTGGAGATCTTTCCTAAATTGTCTTAAATGCATTGCTATCTGTACTATGGATATTAACTGAATATATTTGGTTTGTTTTGTTTTATTTTTTTAATAAAAACTCCACTAACCACTGGAATAAGAATTACTTTTTCAGAGTATGTCATTTGATGGTTTTTTTTCTGTTCCTGTTTTGGCGGGGTTTTTTGCATTTCTATTTAGATCAATATTCCTATTCTGAAGAATGTATCCCCCTGTCATCACAATCTTGGTTCTGGAAGAAGAAGAAGAATTCTGTTTCTCCTGCTGCTAAAAGCCAAAGCAAAACAGGTAACATTAGCCTTTTTTATTTGCAGACATTTGCACACACCAAATGGTTAGAAAACTATTAAAAGGCATATGGCACCACTATAATGGAGGTGTGGGGTTTTATTAATTATCCATCAAACTTTTTTAAGCAATAAGATGTAACCTATTGAAGCACAGCCTGAGAAAAAGATGTCAAGCTGTCACACTTGGCTGATGCTTCGAATCATTAATTTCAGCAGCTAAACTGTAGTGCCTGTTTGCTCTAATTGCAGGTATAACACTTGTGTTGCTGGGAGCAGCATCTTAGCCCAGACTGGAAACTTTTGATAGGCCATAAAAATGGGACTGCGGATTTGAGGTCTCTTGTCTCTTAGACCGGAGGTAGCATGCCTAAGCCAATGGCACATATCTGACTTTTGGAACGTTAGTGATACCGGTCCAGCTTTTCTATAAGGCTAATCTATTCTGTTCTAGCTTAAGTCCAGGGGTCCAAGAAAATTGTCGACCATTCTCTTTTTATATTTCAATATGTGGGTGAGAGGGAAAGAGAAAAGAGCACTTGGAAGAGTAGATCCTAGCTGTGTCATACCAATAGCTAGTTTCAGACATGTCCTTAGAATGACACTGGCTGGCACATGGGTATTGTGATAGACCAAGTATCTTTGAGATTGGAAGACTAATGGGATAATTTGTCTTTCCATCCAGGCCTTTAGCATATACAATAGTCTCTGGCCCATTTGTTTTCATGTACCAGCTAAACCTTTGTGTATTACAGTCAGACAATTGTGTGTTAGCAGTCATCGTGCCACTTGAGTGGAAAATTATGACACTGTATGAAATAGTATCTGTTTCAGTGACTAAATGCTCAGCTTGCTGCAACTAGCCAACCTAGGTAGGTCCCTATCTAGCTTTCGGACAGAACGTGAATATACCTGCCACCTATGTGAATGTCAGTAATAACACTGCAGTAGCCTTAAAACTATAAATAACATACCTGGTTAAACACATGGCTCTACCTTCCCCCAAAGTTAATTTGAAACCTAACAAATCATTGACTCCAGCTGTGGAAAACTGACTGATCTATAAGGTTCAGAATAGTTTCAAGAGGAAGCTGTCATACCTCTGTTAAAAAGACATACTACTGTTTCAAAAACCACAACAGAGAAATTTCCATGGGGCTTTGCCATTTTGTAACTCCATGAAACTAAACTTAATTACATATCAGTAAAGAAACAATACTTGCATCACTTTTCTTTTTCTCTTCCAAAGGTGAGAAGAGGGAGATAAGAGGGGGTTTTAGGTCTCCAACAGATACTGCATTCAGTGGAAGTAACTAATTCAAAATACAATCCTCTTTGCTTTGTGGTTACCAAATTTCAGAACTCAAGAAGTAATTGCCCATAAACTCTGCAGAATTCAATTAGGTCAGCTAATAATCCCAGAGATGAGATGCCAGGAGACAAGTACATTAATTCAGCTCCTAATGAAATCGATGAGAACTGAAGTTACTCAGGGTATTGACTGCTAAACTTTTTATTCTTTAGAAAATTTAAGTAAAACCTCCCAATGATCCAAAATTAGCGACCAAAGAAAGATATTTTCTTGTTTACTTGTGGGGTTTTTTTCTGTCATTTATATATAATCACATTAGGCTGTTGGAACAGTGATTCTTGTTATTCTGATTAATTCTGGTATCTGATCCAGAATGAAATCAGGAAAAAAAAAAAAAAGTGAAATTAGAACTGACTCTTCTGACAAAATTTTCACCAGAAGATGTACAAGGAGAGTGTTGGTTTATCAAAGTCACAATCTTGTGTGGGGATACTGAGACATTAAACCCATAACAAGAGTTCAGAGCAGGCCTAGACCAGAAATTGTTATTGGTACCAAAGAGATATCTACTCTAAAAAGTGCATTACTCAAAACGTTAAGGCAAGCTCTTCTGTTCTCGTTCCACTGGAGGTGAG
Organism: Buteo buteo; assembly: GCF_964188355.1. Taxonomy (NCBI): domain Eukaryota; kingdom Metazoa; phylum Chordata; class Aves; order Accipitriformes; family Accipitridae; genus Buteo; species Buteo buteo. The sequence goes on from NC_134204.1 coordinate 40,590,346, forward strand.
GAAGTTGAATATCAGGTTGTGCTTCAGAGGATTAGCACACGCATAGGAAAGCTCAGCTCCGTGGCACCCCTTTCTGCATCGCTTCTCATGCTAAAACTTTCTATGCTGTGCTGCTTACCCATAAGCCAATTTCCTTACTATGATGCAGCATAGGTCTGCTTATGAAATTTTCTGAAGGTAGTTGCAATAATGCAAGACATGCATATGCCTGAGGCAGGTTCTCATGACTGCTGCTCAGAAGTTAGTATTATGGGACAACTATGCCACATGATGCTTGACTTGCCAGTGCTTTTTGTGTACTGCTTGTGATCATTAAATATACAAAAATTGTAACTACATGAGGACTACCTGTGTGCATGTTGCCTCAAATTACAGCTGCTCTTACCTTGAGGAAACCACAGACCTCCCTAGCTTTATATACACTGTCTAACTCCAAAGCCTGTACACTTTTAAATCAATGTTTGTTTCAGTGATAAAGATCTAGCATTTCTGGGCAGGAAGTTCCCATTTCACAACAACTGATCCTGTGAAACGTCCATTACTATTGAGATCCTGAGCATAGCAGCATTTTGAAGGGATTGCTCTGATGTGCCTGTAATTATATCAGAACTGGTTGTCTCATCCTACCTCTTTTTCATTCAGTGAACTCACAGATAAACCTGGAGTTAAATGTAAAGACTGGATTACCATCCACCTCTGGTTTTCTTGAACTGTGTAAATAAATTGCACAATTCAATAGGCAATGGAAATACCTTACCTGCAGAGAATGAGAATTTTTGTCATTTTTAGGCTAATTTTTCCTACCTAGAAAGGAAAGAATTTCCTGAAAAGTAAAACAAATGATATGAAGATGTGCTCATAAATATTTAAGTTGATGGTGATGGCAATTTTGTCAAAAGATAATAGTAAATCTTGAGATTATGCTAATGTGGACAAATTAAATCAGGTAATTATTGTATCTGGACTTTGTGACCAATTCATACTAAGCCCTTAGTTTTGATATTTATTGTACAGGGAAAAAAATTAAATTTATTAAATAATTAATCTTAACAGATTCTGGACAGAAGTTATGCCCTTCACACAGCCCCTTCTGTTTTCCCTTGGACCATAGCTGCAAGCAATTACATACAGTCAGAGCAAATAACTAAATTTATGTTACACTGCCTTAGGACAGCGATTGGATTGAAAACATTCCCAATACAGTCAGAAAAGGTTTCCATCTTCTATATTTTTCCATCTTTTTCCCATCTTTTTCCCTCCTTCTGTCTCACAAAAGGAAGTGGTTGCTGGAGGAGGCAAAACACATGAAGGTCTCCTCTTCAGAATATTAGTCAATGTTATCTTGAAGATTTTGATCCTATAATAAAAAGAGATTTTAAATATGCAGGATTCACATACATGTATGCATTATCCAGTTTGTACTTCTAGTACGATGAAAAGACTACAATTTTTCTTTTGTGTTTCATTTGGACTGATTGCTATTATCTCAGAAGTTCTGCAGGACACACAGTTTTGAGGTTTAAATCTGTATAATTTCTCCAACAGCTGAGTACTGCTGGATGGTTGCTCCTGGCAAAAAAAACCCTGATTATTAGTCAATATGAAAATAAAATTCTGTAGCAAAACTGTACTGTTGCTTGTAATTCTGCATTAAAAATACTATTCCTTTACTCCAACAAGAGCAATCAGGCACAACTTGCTTGTCATAAGTTGTCTTTTCCTTTTGGCAGAATATTACTGTAACTACAATAGCAGCATTTATACCTTTCAACTAAGTTACCACTAAGGATGCAAAACATAAGGAATATTTCATGACTGCACAGAAAACAAGTGCCAGACCAGTTGCCTTTTCTCTGAGATTCTCTGAAACATTTTCTTTATGTAACAACACACCACATGGCACATCTGCTTTGTCTTTTCTCTCATTTGTTTTCAGGAGGGATTAGTTACGAGGAAAGAGGAAATTGAGAGTGCTGTGCAATGTCATTTTTTTATGTTTTACTTTGTTTTGATCACTAAAAAATGCAGATTTTAATATGCAAATACTTTTACAGCATGATGAAAATGTGTCCTTAGAATGCAATATAATAATAATATTTTAATAATATAATAGAATCTTTTTTTTTCATGCTGGCATGTTTTGATGTTTTTATATTTTTAGGGAAAAAAGTCTCTGGTACTGCAAAACAAAAGATAAAAACTATGAGACTTTGGAGTTAAATTCCCCCAAAGAAGTTGTCCTCGTCCATCTTGTTTGCCTGTTTTAAGCAGTATTATGAAAATACCTATCTTTCTGTCCATCTTTCAGGATTGCTACTGGCCACTTCTATGAAAAGAAAATACCCCCCTGTCACAAAGCAGTATATGCTGGTGCAAGGCATAAAATAGAAGCCACTATGGCAAAAAAGTAGCTAAGTGGTGAAATGTGGGATGTGATAAAGCTACAAGACAGACCTCAGAATTTATGCTGGATACCTCTAGATGTTAAAGCAGTAAATTTTATTGGAGTTGGCTTGAAGAAGCACAGAAGTAATATGATAGTGGATCAGCCATTTTCAACTACAACTGTATCTGAAATGCATTTTTAATTCTGAAGCATGAAATATCATCAGAGAGAGGCCTAGCTATAAAACAAGCATTGGAGCCTGCTGTGCAGGCTACAGGTGAATCTGAGTTTAAGCTACACTTTCTGTATAAAATGGAGAGCTGCAGTCATTACAGGATACACCAAGGCGTGAGGGTAAAATGGCAATCTGAGAAGCACTTTGCAAGATGCAGTAGTGAGTGGTATTTTTAACAAGTGCTCTTGTGTGCTGCATTTCAGTGTTCTGTAGTCACACATAATAGATTCCACTCTGAAAAGAAAAGTACCCAGGCAAGAAAGAAGGTAATTAAATTCCTTATGATTTTTTTTTCTGTGGGAAAGGAACTCAGTAATACCTTAAACAGAGCATTACAAAAGAAGAGAATACTGAGCTTTGCCATGAGTGTTATTATCTGTTCTAGCTGAGTAGAAGGTCAGGTGAGGATCCTTTATCCTTAGAAAGCACAATCCCTGTTCAAGCTGTATTTCTCAATCTGCCATATGAAAATGTTCTGTCAGCTTCATTAGATATATACAACTTCAACGAGTCCTCATTACTTTCAGTAATTACATTGCCAACATCATAATTCTTGATGACCTCTGTTACTTCTGGAAGTGTAATTTTAAGGCCTTCTCAGTGTGCATAAGCCAAGTTTTTAAAGGCTTCAGGCTTTTTAGTGCAATGTTGAGAGGCAGTGAGCAAGTACCAATGGTGAGACCCATAGCTAGATAGCCGGAAACTGTAATGACATGAGTTCAGCTGCTGAACTTATAGCCACCTAGATTTTAATTCCTGTGCACTTGCTCTAATTGTTTTCTGAAAAGCCTATCTTTTGTTGGAATCAAGCATTTATTTTCTTCCTCATATGGGAGTTTATGTCTAGCTGTTCCATACAGCATGAAGAGCTGGAAAAGCAGTGTCTTTCTCTATGGAAGTTATGAGGCTGTCACGGCAAAAAAAAAAAAAAAAAAAAAAAAGGAAGACTTTCCAATAACAGATCTTTTGGTTTATTTGAAATTCAACAAAAAGAAAAACTTCTTTGGGGACACAGTGGAAATTGATCATAAAAGAGAGCAGTCATCTTAAAGAGATCCAGATCTTAAAGCTGTCCAAGAATTACGCATGGAGGAATGTGTTTGAGATGTGCTTTTGGGTGGAAGCTGCATGAGACTTGACAGGTTTTATTAAGGGTAGATGGTGAATTTTGGAAAACTTCATGGACCTTGATGTGTTTACCAATTCAGCTAAATATTACAGTCAAACAAAAATTAAAAAACCAAATCATGTTAGATTTCAAATGAGAAAGAAAAGACCCAAAACTATGGATTTGTTCTGATCAATTTCTAAGAAAGTCATCCAGGTTTACTTCTAAATTGGCTGAGAGTTTGTAAAAAAATGTTTATCTTAAATTCATTTTGGGGTGTGATCTTACAAATCTGTAATGATATCTGTTCTCAAACCTCTCAACTGAATACCTCCTCCTAGTATTTTATTAACAATTACTTCGCTTGTTTTTCCAGAAGCATGGGTACAAACAGTTATCTCTTCAGACTCTCAAGTCCCTGAAGATGCAGTAAGAATTGATCCTGAAACTAAACCACAGACCACCATTCACTCATCCATTCCTCTACCAGGCAGCATTTTTGATTATTCAGAGGAGATACTAGAACATCCTTCATGTGTGATTAAAAGTGCTATGACTGAAGACACATCTGAGGAAGGTGAGCAGTACTTTGCACCTCAGGTGTTCAGAATGAGAGTGTACTTCATTGTTTTCCACAAAAGGACAGATTGGTACCCCATTACCATATTGTAGTCTCACAGAAGCAGAACTGCATAAGTATTATAGTTCATATTGCATCATCAGTGCTGGTATAGCTTGAATATGGGTGAACATGAGTATGGACTAAGTGGGAGAGTTCCTGTCAAGATTCAGCATAATGGAAGTGGTCCTCAAGCTCCTCATGTACAAGAGATGCTCATTGCCTTTATACCCATTAAAACCAAAGCCAGCAGAGCAGGACTAAATTTCTTATGTGTTCTGTAGCTGTAACTTCTAAAACAAGGTGGCCAACCTACCAGACTCTAAAAACTGTCAAAAAATACAGCTGTAGTTATTCAGAAACAGCAATGTGGCTGCCTAGACTGTGACATATGCTTTGATTCTAATTGTAAACTGAGAGAGACTGCTGGTTTGAAGAAGCTTACATTCTGAAGGGATTAAACTGCAAGATGCTGTGGTGGTTTGAATGCCTTTTGAGTGCTAGTGTGGCTGATAGCTTTGAAAAGAAAGGGGAAGAACTGTTACAGATGTCTCATCCCTGCCATATCACAGTGTTCTGCATGAGTTAAGTCACAAGACTGCTGTGAAAAGGTATATTCAGTAGTCTGGGGAGTCATACACTCTATGAGATGCTAAGCTAAAGAGAAGACATATAAACTGATTTTTAGCATTCATGAATTAACTTGTAGGAGTTTCAAACATCTTTCTTCCCAATGGACTGCTATAGACTGAAGGGGAACTTTGCATTCATTTTGGCAGATGATATAGTAATGCATTTTTTTCCAGTAGGAAACAATATCTGTATACCTGTTTTCCGTTATGGGTTTAAGATTAATCTTTATCCTAGACAGAAGGATAGACTCTATGCTTTTGGCCTGCAAGCACTGATGCTCTAGTGGCTAATTTTGCCTACAGTAAGATTATGTGAAATGGAGGGCTTTTTCAAGAATAACTGTGGCTTCAAATAGTCTCCAAGGTGGTGGAAAGCAAGCCAAATATGAACCAAAAGGATGTAGATATGAGAGGTCAAGTCCTTTAAAACGTAGCTATTCTATATATAATTTAACATGCATCCTTCAGTGACATAATTCACAAAACAAAAGCTGATATATATTTATGTATGTAATGTATAGTCATGAAAATAATGAATTCGGAGAGAATAACTTGAGCTAAGGGTACCCTTCTCAACACATATTTATTTAGTTACATATTTCACAAATCATCAAAACTGGCTTTTGAAAAACAAGACTTTTATGGCTGTATGGGAATAGGATCTGGTGATTCCATCTAGTAGCTGGATAGTACATTTTAAAACAGTACATTCTACTACAATATGTCCAATAAAAGCAATATGAAGAGACAGATATGTGTTGTAGAAAATCACTGCACCATGGAAGTAAATGAATATTGCTTCAGGATCTTAGGAAAGGTATCTATACATTTGGATTTCCTCAGTGGACAAAAGGATAATTGTTTCAACCAATTCAAAGAGTAAGAAGACTTCTTTCAGACACTCTTCTCCCTTTCACACCAGAACACTTGAAGAAGTTGCTCATATTGGGTATTGTGGTTTGGTTTTCTCTCAGCAGGAGTGTTGCATGGATCCAAAGTCCTCATGAATAAACGCAGGTCTCATCTAACAATGCAATCCACCCCTGCCCCTACACACACACACACACACACACACACACACACACACTTATTTTCAAAGATATTGGGCAAAATCCAGTTTGTTTTGTAATTTTTTAAATTTACATTTTTAAAAGATTTTGACAGAAGATGAGAAACAAGTCTGAAGTACAGCCTTTGGATTCAATATATCTCTCTTTTCAGGATCAGGTGGAAACATTGAACTCTCAGACAAGTATTACATCCTTCTTATGCTTGTAGCTCTCTCAATGACTTCCCAATCTCTCATTGTTTTGTATCCCTTTTACTCATTTAAAACTTTTTGGTCCCAACAGAATTAATGCATACTACATTTAAATCCAATGAATTAGTGAATCAAGAGGACTCAGAGAATTGCAATGATTTTCACCTGATTTTAGCACCTGAATTTTGTTAACAGATGGAGAGAAAAACTCGTGGCTGCACAAGCTTGGAATGAATATAAACAAGTGGTCATTTCTGAATTCCCTGATTGGATGGATTGAAAACAGAGCCCTAGAAAAAGGTATATTTATATAGTAAATACTATTCTTGTTTTCTGGAACACAGAATACATTACATAAATGAGGAGGGTTGGGGTTTTCTTTTTTTGTTTTCATTTATGTAAGCTCTGATTGAATGAAGTTGTGTAGATTTATACAAGTCACCATTCTAAGTAATCAAATCAGACTCTTTTGACTTGATATACCAGTTACTTAAGTATGATGTGTTAAGCTAGAGAGATCTGATTTAAAAAAAAAAAGGTAATGATAAGTTTTTAATCAACAAAAAAGAAGATAAAAACAACTTAAAATTTTATATCATACTCTGATATGAATTGGGTCTACCAAACAACTTGTAAAAGGTAGTTTTGAAAAAGGCTTTAACATGCCTTCTTCTTATCTGTCATAAAACCCAGTTTTCTTAAGAGGCAGCACATTTCTGCATGATTTTTTTTAACCTAAGTTTTCATTTTTAGATTTAATGAAAAAAATATATGTAAGTAATTAACATCAGAGTAATCACAGACAAGTAATTGTCAAACCACACAACTATGTGTGATGGTGTCCACAGATCAAAGCTGACAAGTCGGAGTTGTTAAAATTCTTCTCCCAAAGGTCCATTTTCTTTGTTATCAGAAAAAAAGGTATGTTTTAAAACTATACGTGATGTCTCTAATAAAAACTTTAAAAATGTAATATGTACATCTGGAGTTGCTGTGCATTTTAGTTCTATACTTCAAGTTGATAAAGTAATTTTTGTTATACAGTATGTCATCTGAACACATCTGGAGTTTGTTCTGATTCTGATCACAAAACAACTGAGCTGGAGGAAAGTACAAGCAAAGAAGGAGTGCCATATATTCCATACAAGCTAGCTACATTATATATCATCAAGGTAAAAAAAAAAAAACAAAAAACAAACAACAAAAAAAAACCCCAAACAACTAACATCCCCCCCAAAAAAGCCCTAGCTTGAATAAATAATTTGCAATACAAAAAATTGCCAACTGAACTAAGTGTCTCTTTTTGTAGGGTATACTAAATGAATTGTGATAATCGTTTTCATCATATGAATTCAATTCACACAATCTTATTGCTTAGTAGATTTCTTCTTCACATTTGGAAGCCTGCACTTAAATTTTGAATATTGACATAAAAATAAAAACATTAAAATGAAAATGCCATCTTAAGTTAAGATCAGATATCAAATTGTCTAAATTTATGCGTTCCAGGTAGGTGTCTAAAGATAAAAAACTCCCTTGCAACTGTATATGGAGAAAACCCTTGCCATCCCATGTATTTCTCATCATGTTTCTTGATTGTTGGAAGTGGCATTTGACTTGCAGTGCAAGATATTGTTACTATTGCAAAATTTCTGGTACCAGTAACTAGCATAATTTTGGATTTTCTGTTTAGCCAGTTTATTTTATATTATGCAGTATCTGTGTGTGAATATTGTTGTGGTTTAACCCCGGGCAGTAACTAAGCACCATGCCCCACTCACTCACTGTCCCCCACCCAGTGGGATGGGGGAGAGAATCAGAAGTAAAAAAGTAAAACTCGTGGGTTGAGATGAGACTGTTTAACAGAACAGAAATGAAGAAAATAATAATGATAATAAAATTGCAACAATAATGAAAGGATTGGAATATACAAAAAAAGAAGTGATACACAAGGCAATTGCTCACCACTTGCCAACTTCTGCCCAGTTACTTCCCCAGCAATGATCCCCCCAGGCCAACTGCCCCCAGTTTATATACTGGGAGTGATGTCATATGGTATGGAATACACCGTTGGCCACTTGGCGTCAGCTGCCCTGGCTGTGTCCTGTGCCAACTTCTTGTGGCCCTCCAGCCTTCTTGCTGGCTGGGCATGAGAAGCTGAAAAATCCTTGACTTAGTATAAACACTACTTAGCAACAACTGAAAACATCAGTGTTATCAACATTCTTCTCATACTGAACCCAAAACACAACACCACACCAACTACTAGGTAGAACCTTCACCCCAGCTGAAACCAGGACATATATATATCCTGGTTTATTGGTTTCATTGGTTTATTTATTCCATTAAATATGCTCCTGTACTCCTGCTCTTTTATTATGCATCAAAAAAGTTCTATGATGACTTCTGTGGTACAGGCTACAGACCCCTGAGCTAGCTGTAAGAAACAAGTTCAAATACCTGAAGCAATCTAATTAAGAAGACTCAGAGCTCTGTGGGTGATAAGAGGGATAAACCCATCTGGATCATTTCAGTCTTCTCCTAGAAGAAGCTTTTCTTGTGTCTTAGCCTTTTAATTGTGTCTCTTTAAAATTCCTCTACTTCTACAGTAGTGTTTCTGATGGGGGGTAGATAGGACAGTATATTTCAATAGTGCTTTGCTGCTTTTATATGATTTGAACTGTGACAGTGTCAGATGGTAATTTTTCACTCACAAATTAACTGCTTGTAAATACTTACAAAGATTTAATCTGTCATTGTAGAACAATGCTAACAACCACAACTATTTAAAATTAATGCATCAGCCACACAAAAAGATCTGAGATTTTTTCTTTTTTCAGATTTATTTCAGCTGAGGTGCTCACTGTCAGCAGAATCTGCATCATATTAAGCTTAAATGAAGAAATGAAACCAAGGAAATCTCTGAAAAATCTCTAGATTTTTATAATTTACATATGACCATGTTCATTATTACTATAATTCATCCAGCAGTATCTGTTAGCCTCATTTAAGATGCTCAAGTATCAGTGTTTTGTAATTTGTCGTTGCACCTACTAGACAAGTAAGCCAAAAGAAAAGCAGGCAGCAGAAGCTGGGATAGGAGATAGTGGAATTTTCCTTCTGTGACTATTACAAATTGGATTAGAAACTGAATGAATAAAACTGAGTCACTAAGGATCCTGATGCAATTTTAAGCTTAAATGACTCATTTTCAAACAGGAGAAAGATCACTTTGCCAGTTCTTTATGTATACATCTGTTTTTATTAGTCATGAATAACGCCTGTAGTACACCTTAAAGTTATATCAATTTTGCAGGTTTTTTAATTATTTTAGTGTAATACAAAATAAAATTGAGTGTATTCTGTAACCAATTTGTGTTATCTGACTCTTAAATGCAAAAATGCAATCTTTTCTGCTGCTTTTCTTTTTTTTTAAAACAAACAAACAAACAACAAAACTTTTTTTCTCAGTAATGATCTTATCAGGGCTGTTCTTATTTTTCAAGAACTTTAGAATAATTGTAATGACTCTGTCTTCTGTATCCAATTCAGATCACTACAGTAAAAAGGAAGAGGTGGAGAAGCAATACTAGGACCAGAAAAGAAAATCCATTTCAAGTCATACACAGATTTTTATTCAATAGCATAATATATTTTCTAGTTGTTGAAGCCTGAAAGCTTTGGCCTGCAGTCCTGTTGGCTATTTATCTGTTTTCAAGATTAAACTCTTCACTGTACTATATCTGTAATTTTTGAGAAATGTACCTCAAAATTGTTTAATGGTTCATTGTAACTGGAGCTGCTAGTGCTCTGAGTTGATAATTTTCTTCGTCCTCTACAGATTGTAAAAGACATGCAGGAAATGAAAAACAAACACATGAAGATAATTAGACAACTAGACAATATAAGGAAAGAAAACCAGGTAATTATTCTGGAGTGGTAGCACTGTTGTGTCATACCATTAGTCAAAACGACACAGAGGGATAAAATCTACTTCATTCACATTTACTTCTGCATTCAGGTACCCATCCTAAGTCTCCAAAAATACAGTCAATGTATCTTTAAGTGTATTTGATCTTACAACTTTGTGAAATCTGGTTTTACTTTTTTGTCTGCACAGTTGCAGAGATTTTTCTAAACTTTATCTGTTACTAAACTTTTCTTTTAAATGCCACCTTCCTCTAACAATTGACAGCATTGTTAGAATATTTGCGTTTATGTAGGTTGTGCGTCTCAAGAATGATCTTATTGTAAAGGGCTGTGCAAAGTTCTACTGCCTTCCATCGTTGCCAAAGTGGAAAGTTTTATGGCCTCTTCCTCTGTGGGTACTTTCTCCTCTACTTTGCACTTAGGTTTGCTTTAGCCTTGCAATATTTTGTCAATATGGTTTACAGAATGGCAGAATCCCTCCACCTGTAAGGTTACAGGTAACCCTGCAAGGTTACAATGAAGATCCAGAGGTGCCAGTCCTGTGACCATAACCACACAGTGCCTCACTTTCCTTAGTTGAAGGATTTCTGCATTCTGTTAGTCAGTAATTCTCCCAAAATGCAAAATCACCCAGTTCATTTTTGGCTACACTGTTCTGAAACCTTTTCTTGCAGCCACTGCTTCATCTTTCTGCTTATTTGTCATGTCATGCTCCTTTTCTGACCCAGAGTAAGACAGACACTTAGTTCCGATGAAGATGTATGTTTTCCATACAATAAAGTTTACTCTGGGTGCACAGAGAGAAGAGATTCAGAAATTTGTCTGGAACCTCCAAGGGGAAGTGGACAAACTCTTCAGACTCTCAAGCAAACTTGAGAGAGTTCCCTGTATGTGGTTACAAAGGCTTGGTATCCTTTGGTAGGGAACAGGACTTATCTTATTCTCAGGTTATCACATCTGGACAAGCACTGCAATACCTGTGTAAATCCATTTCTGTGCTTCAGTAGGAAGGTAACCCTTCCACAGTCACATCTTACACTTTCAATTGACTCTGTAGATTACTAGGGGAAGAGAAAGAGAGAAACAGAAGAACACAAATGCATGGTAAGAAAGAATTGCCTGCTGGGCATAGATGCAAACACAGGGACTATAATGATCTTTCTTCACAGAACCTCTTTCATTTTGGCTGCTGAAATGTGTTATTAATTAAAATCTCTGAAATAAAAGTCATTCCTGGAAGCACTAGAAATATCTGTGTTTTTTAAAGTTTCCAATTTGTTGTATTTCTCATAAAATTTTATTGCCTTATTTAGATGTTTCCTGTTGCTAAGAGTTATTTTTTGTGCTACTTTTACTTCCAAGCTTTTGTTTTCTGAGAAAGTTTGATTTTTTTAAAATTGTTTGCCTATGCTTAGAGTGAATGCATTCTGGTCTGCCCTCAGAAAGACTTTGGTATTTGCTTCTGCAGAAAGGAGAGAAAAGATAAATTACTTTAGCAGTAAGTTTTGCTCAAAGTCTGCAGTAGGTGAAAATACAAACCTCCTGTGATCAATAAGAAATGTTTGCAGACAATAAAAAGCACTGAAGAAAGAGAACCAAGCATTACCTGTTCTGGAAACTATTCTCTTTTTCATGCTTGACTTTCGTGTTTTCACTCACTATTAATTTTCTCAATAATCATTTGTAATACAGGAACAGACTATAACTACTATAAAGAAACATTATGGGGAGAAAATGAGGAGTCTGAAATCCCAGTTAGAAGCTTACCAAGAGCTGTTAAATAAGAGCAACACACACTGGCAAGCTACAGTTAAGGTAACCAAGAGTATAATTTTTACATAGGGACAAGAATAGCAGGTACTGGCAGAGGTTGCAGGAACAGACTGTGTAAGTAATATTTTCTTGTTAGGGACAGACAGTCAAATGAAGATGCACAGACTGTGAAATTAATACAAAACTATGTCTGTCTCCTTCTGGAGATGAATAAAGCCTTACACAGTATGTTTCCAAAACAGTTTTCATAGCTTGACCTACCTTCATGCCCCTGATGAAAACTCAGTGTGGGCTTCTCCCATACAGTCTGTGCTTATGCACTTTGAAATAGCTTTGGTTTTATGAAAAGAAAGTGTAAAATATTCACAGAATACATAGGATGTGTAATGCTTTTCTGGTGATAAACACATATTAAGGTTTATCCTGTTCCTCCTTCTGTTGTGCTACCAAGGAAAAGGTTCAGCACATTCACAGCCTTCAGGGAGGGTCTTTAGAATCAGACCACCTCTGGTCACATGTGGTCATTGTAAATCAGTCAGTTTTTATTATTTTTGTGCAAAAGCCCCAGGACTTAGCAGCCTTGTTCAAACATTATGACTTGTCAACCTGTGTGGAACAAAAAAACCCCAAACTATAGGCCTTTTTGAAAAAATGAAGCACTGGTGTAGAAACTGTAATCCCTTCCACCTTGTTCTACTGCCTTCAGAGCCTGAGGGAGAGAAACAGACAACTGGTCCAGGAGAGGGAAGATCTTCTTCACAAAATGAAGCAACAAACAGAGAAATGGGAAGAAGAAAAGGTAAATGAAGCTAGTTTGGGGTTTTTTTTTGGAGTTAGACAGTGTTCTCATTACCATTTCCAGTGTGTGCTGTTTCCCTGAGTTTAAGGGACGTGGAAACCACACTGTCTGTCTTTAGATATGTACATCTAAATCAGCTAAGATTGCACTGCTATGCACCTGCCTTCCTTTTTTTCAGAGCACCCAAGTAGTTTTTTGGCCTTTAAACATCAATGAAGACGATGTATATATTTTTTGTCATACTATATTACTCTTTCCACTAAAAGTTATTAGACTGTAATTTCTCTCTCATTTCATATTTCATGTCTTTTGAAGAATTTTAAAATCATAGTAGAGTACATTGGTTATTTTTTATTTGGCAATAGCATTAAAAATCAACAAAAAAGTCACCTCATCTAAGCTACTATAACAATGCAATGCAACTAGTTGACCTAGCTGCAAAACTACCTCACTTGGTAATTCCCAGGAAAAAGGGATGTGCTTAAAATTCCTCAGTTTTTCCAAATTTCTCTGTAATAGTGCAAATTCAGTTTGCTAAAGATCTGAGATGGCTGCAGGGGTGGAAAAAGAAAGAAATTTGTTGCGTTTTTATAGATAGCATCTGTGAGCATGGTCTGCTAATTGTTATTTTCTGCATAGTGTTCTGTTCCACGTAATATGTGCAAGTCTTTCTGTAATTTTGCAAATCTCCAATGTTGCTTTATAACACCCAGTTTTCATTGCACTACTCCAAGACATGTATTCAGGGACATCTTAGCTAACCTTGTGCCAGATTCTCTTTTGCATTTATGAAACTGCAGATTTCTGTAGGATTTCTGAGTGAAAGTCTGAGGAAAGCTTTGGGTTTTCTTTTGTTTTTTTTTTGTTTTGTTTTGTTTTGCTTTCCAAATGACATAGCACCACCTTCCGATTAAATTTTGTATAGCAACAGTATTTAAAATTGAGGTTTTCTTTCTTCAAACACTTTCAACAAAGTCTACCACAATAATACCCTATTCCTGATTGGTAAACTGTGAAATATAATGGGTTTTACAAATCCTTTGACCTATCATTATATGTGAAGGAAATGTGGCAAAAATACTATAATAAAGAGTAAGAAGTGATGAGGATACAATGTTCTAAGGCTTGTAGGAAGAAGGAATAACTTCTATTGGACCAATAATGGTGGTGAGATTTGATGCACACAACCTTTTCTTCAGGGCTGCCTTAGGACTGTGCTTCCAAAAGCTTTTGTTCTTCAACTGTTTCAGGAGTCTCTGTGTGGACAAATGCTGAAGAAAATACAAGCATAGGACATCTTGGTACAGGCCTTTGTGAAAACACTACAGTCTGAGCAGTCTCTGGCTTATTTCTATATTTTCTTTTCCAGTAACAGCCAATTACTGCACAACAGCATGTTTTTGTAGACTGTGCCTGTAAGTGGCAACAACTTTAATTCACTATTGTTGATTATTCTCCTGAAGTAAATATAATGAAAACTGGTAACATTGATTTCCTGCTATCTTCTTTTCTTGTCTTGCAGGTGTGGCTTCTAGAAAATTTGTGTAAAAACCTAGATTATCTTTACACCCAGCACACACTGAGTGAGTTTTGTATTTCAGACACGGAGTTTCTTGATCTCTCTATTTTCTTTCCTGTTTGTTTTTCTGTATACACTGAGGTGCATACCAGCTGAAGTCAATATAACCTTTTCCATTGCAATACTGTGTCGCAGATGGAATGATAAAGGAATGTTGAAGCTACAAATAATGTTTGTCATGACTTCTAACTCCTTAGCATAACTGGTTCATTACAGTCAGCATTGGTTTTGAGTAGGTTTATTTCAGCACTTGTAGCTTTCTCTTTGGAACTTTAGAACAAAACAAAGCATGGCCCCTTTCAAATTCTTTGAGTTTTAACAAATAAACTGAATTCTTGATTATTAAAATTTTTTAGATCATTATAAAATCTTGATTTCTGAAGAGACTTAATTTGGCCTTCCTACACAATATTCTAGGAAATGCAGATTTGAAATACTTAAGTTGTTCTTACTTGTTTTTCCTGTTGTTTTCAATTCAGCTTTGCAGGAACTTCACAACATCAGCCTACATGTGGAAAGAGTGCATGACCTCATGAATTTCCAGATAAAAATTCTTCAGCAAAAGTCTGAAAAGACAGAAGGAGAAAAAGCAGATGTGTCAGAGGTTTTAGAATTAAAAGCAGAACAAGTGAGCACAAAAATCAGGCTGACTGTAGCAAAGGCTGAAGTAAACCATGGGACTAACTGGTAGTAAAAACTGTGTGCAAATAGATACATCACTTGAGAATGATAAATTTGTGATGATTAAAACACCACAGTAATGAAATTAATTCTTATTCTCCTGGAATCACTGATAGTGTGCTATTGTTCTCACTATAATAACAGATAGTATAAACTTTGCTACAAAATCCTTTAAAGTTCTACTTTGAATTATAAAAACTATATTCTGAATGTTGGAACCAAGCAGCCCTTCTTATTCGATACTTCTTTTGCTTTTCTCCATTTTTGCTCTTCCTTGCTCATTAAAATCCTGGCAATTTCATATGAAAGAAATGAAAATCTAGATCCTGGCTTAGTGTATAAGAGTTATCTTTGTTGCCCCCCAGGCAGCTAATGAAGAAAAGAATCTTGAATGGTCAATGGAAAAGGCATATCTTTGGCAAGCACACATCATGCTGCAAAAGATACAGGAATCTTTACAGAAACGAGAGAGAGAAGTCACTGAGCTCCTACAAAGTGAAAGACAATACAACAAGGCAATGAAACCTCAAATCACAGGGCTAATATTCTTGAAAAATCTTGTCAAGAAGGTAAGAACTCAGTTACTGCAAAGATGAAGAATGATTTACTGGGCTTTCAAAAAATTTTGGTAAGGAAAAATGTGCAGTTTTATTTATTCTTGTTTTAAAAAATTGAAAAAGTTTTTTTGTATACATTGATTTAAGGCTACAGATGAGATTTTCAGAATAACACATTGAATTAAAGAACCATGAATACTCAGTAAAAGTCAGCCTACAGAAAACTGATTAGACCAACTTGCACACTCCTTAATTGGCATTATTTTAAAAGCTAAATTAGTGAAACATGAGGATGACATCATGGAAAAAACATGTTTTTCTATCCTTCCAGTTACGTGAACTATGTGAATTGCAAATAGATGTGCCAGATTTATAGGAAATATGATCTAATTTTTGATCCATGGTAGGTTCATACCATGTATTGTGATGTCCCTGGGATACAACAGTACATCAGCCAGCTTATCAGGAAGAACAAGGATGAAAGGGCTGATCGGAAAGAAGCCTTTAATGATGCTCAGGCTGACATTCTGTCCTATGAAGTATTTTATGGAAATGAACCTATGGATGACAAAAGGTATATTGGATAGTTAATAAAGCAAAGATAGAAATAATACAGAAAAATAATAAGCTGTTTTCACAGAGAGAAAATACATTTTAAAGAATGCTATTATAATTTCCATGCATAGCTATAAGGGAAAAAAAAAATCGAAGTAGAGTCTAAATATATATTAAGAAAGAAATCAGGTAATGTAGAAACACCGGCTACAAAAAGCAGGAAAACATTTCCACTTAACTGGCTTATGCAAGTTTTATCCAGTGCATTATAAAATATGCTGAAATAAGCTTATTTGGCAAGTCTGTTCTACATCAACATCTTTTTCTTCCTACATTTTTACAGGATGTTTCTTCCTCATATTCTGGGTAATCGCATCTTTCTTGTGGTTTAAGTAACCAGTTCCTTACAAACTCTTTTTTTTTGTTTGTTTTTACGATGACAGGACACAGCTCTCAATGAAGCTTTTCAGAAATCTTGAGAGAGCAAAGTCTGATTTAGAATACATTGAAACAGAGAAAATTGTGTTTGATTGTATCCAGACAGGGGAAATCCCCAATTGGATTAAAAGGGATTGTCTTTATATAGCCTTGACAGGTGAGAAATCCTCTTGTCAATTCAGAGAAGCCTAATTATCCTCAGCCAACTTATTTCTGAATATAAGAAAACACAGTACAGCACTAAAAGGCATTTAGATGCATGCTGCTGCCATGCCATAAGGTATCCCATGAAACATCTTTAGTTATGTGCATTTTAATGAATTACTATATGAATTTTAATACTGGGTCATGGCTTGTAAACATATGGTTTCCACATTTATATCCCACTGTTCATCTTTTCTTTGGTATCCTTGTTGTTTTGAAAATCAGGTGTCTTTTATATATTTGTATAACTCACTCAGTGGGTGTCCAAGGTTGACACACCCAGAATCACCCCAGATTTGGCAGCCATGCACTGAATGCAATAGCAAATGCAGAATTCAGCAGGTAGTAACCCCTGTTGAAGAAAACTTCAAAATATCCATTGCATGAATTTAATACGTTGTCGTGGTTTAACCCCAGCCAGCAACTAAGCACCACGTGGACACTCACTCACTCCCCTTCCACCCAGTGGGGTGGGGGAGAAAATCGGGAAAAGAAGTAAAACTCGTGGGTTGAGATAAGAACGGTTTAATAGAACAGAAAAGAAGAAACTAATAATGATACTGGTAACACTAATAAAATGACAACAGCAATAATGAAAGGATTGGAATGTACAAATGATGCGCAGTGCAATTGCTCGCCACCCACCGATCGACACTCCGCTAGTCCCTGAGCAGCGATTCCCCCTGCCCCAACTCCCCCCAGTTCCTATGCTAGATGGGACGTCCCATGGTATGGAATACCCTGTTGGCCAGTTTGGGTCAGCTGCCCTGGCTGTGTCCTGTGCCAACTTCTTGTGCTCCTCCAGCTTTCTTGCTGGCTGGGCTTGAGAAGCTGAAAAATCCTTGACTTTAGACTAAATGTTACTTAGCAACAACTGGAAACATCCATATGTTATCAACATTCTTCTCATACTGAACTCAAAACATAGCACTGTACCAGCTACTAGGAAGACAACTAGCTCTATCCCAGCTGAAACCAGGACACACATTGTGTTCTTCTGAGAGGACTAGTAGAAAACCTTTCTCAAATATTTGGCTTGCTTTCTCTATGATTCTGCAACACAAAACATGGTTTGGGTGGTTTAGGTAGGGAAAGGAAGGTGATTGTGAACTTCTGCTTGAGAAAATTACTATTTCTAATTTACAAGATTTGCTGGGTTATATGTTTATTATACGTAACTATTTAATTACTGGAACTCTCCAGAAGACCCTGCAACATGCTTTGAGGAGACAGAGCTACCATCCAGAAGAGCTCATGAAGAACTTTAAAATGGAAATCAAGGTAATGTATTACAATGAATCATCCCACATGGTTTGAAAGAATGTATTTAAAAAATGCCCTCCTTCTCCTGAATATTCTTAAGTGATTTGAGATTTGCTCTCGTTTGTATCCTGTGATGTCTGTATGTGCACCTTTTCCCAAAGAGGCAATCTCAATGGGAATTACATACAGAGATCTGCAGTTATACACCTATAGCCCCTAAGCACAGTTACATTAAAGGATAACATAGCTTTGCTGACTAGTGAATTATATGGTCACACCTTTCTGTGTGTGAAAGGATACCTAGGTTTTATTTTTATATCTGTATATCCATTTTACTATTTACATACAAGTCTATTTACACATCTTGCTGGCCCTTGATATCTGATACAAGTAGAGGTACATTAGAATCACAGAAGTATTTAGGTTAGGAAAGACACTTGAAATCATCAAGTCCAACTGTAAACTTAACACTGCCAAGTCCACCACTAAACCATATCCCTAAGCACCACGTCTACGTGTCTTTTAAATATCTCCAGGGATGGCCACTCCACCACTTCCCTGGGCAGCCTCTTCCCATGCTTGACAACCCTTTCAGTGAATGAATGTTTCCTAACAACCAATCTAAACCTCCCCTGGCACAACTTGAGGCCATTTCGTCTCATCCTATCTCCAGCCACCTGGGAGAACAGACCAACACCCACCTCACTACGCCCCCCTTTCAGGCAGTTGTAGAGAGCGATAAGGTCTCCCCTCAGCCTCCCTTTCTTCAGGCTACATAACCCCAGTTCCCTCAGCCGCTCCTCATAAGACTTGTGCTCTAGACCCTTCACCAGCTTCGTTGCTCTGCTTTGGACACTCTCCAGCACCTCAATGTGTTCATATATTTAATGATTTGAGATGCACAGATTTCCTGTTTAATAGTAGGTTACAAATGAAATACTGTCTCATCTGCATTTACATCAGAGTAAATAACTGATAGAAATAACTGTTTGAATTGAGTTTTTCTCTGCTGAAAGTCACCCAAACACATACTTTAGTGATGCATCAAAAATCAGAGTGCAATAGTGCGTTTATCTTATTGATGTTGTTGGATGTCAAAGACAATAGCCCCAAAATTGCCTGAAATCATTATCTCCCCTACATAGACATTAACACAACAATCATCATGCCAAGTTAATGTGCAGAAATTCCTCATTGGTAAGTAATGAACACAAACTGTAGAGTATTTATGTTGGTAGTTATTAATTATACAATTGGTTGCAGTTTTTTGTTTGGTGTGGTTTGGATTTTTTAAGTTTACTAAAGAACAAAGAAACACTAAGAAAGATACCAACACTGGAACAACAGCCCCATTTTAGAGAGGGACACTGGAGAAAAAGCATGAAGCAGAAAAGGACTTTCTGCAGTATCTCTGGAGTGGAAAATGAATTAGAAGAATTAAAAGCCCATGGTTCATGAAATATCAGAAAACTTATGCAGGCATTTAAGTGTTTTGAAAATTGTATCCCTTTTAAGAAATATTTTTAAGAAATCTTAAAAAAAAACCAAACAAAAAAAACCCAAAAAAACCACCAAAAACAAAACAAAAAAAAAAAAACCACACCACACCAACCAAAAATCAGCATTATGATAACCTGAAAGAGTCTGTGACTGAATGAAGTCTTTCAGTCAAACAGGTATAGATCTGCTTGCAAGTAGGTGGGATGCATCTCACTAAGCTTTTGCTGTCTGAAATGGGGTATATAATATGTCTCTACAAGCAATATATGCAGAAAGGTGGCTCCAAAAGGTAGTTTTCCTCTGTGAAGCACAAGCCTCCAAAATTAACCACACTCTGTCCCACTTCAAAATACTATTCAGTGGTTGTTTTAAAGTGCTGGCTCTTGTACCTTAGTAAGTGTTTTAACTCTTCACCCTCTTTTTTTCTCCCAATAAAAAATGAAATTGAAGAAATCATAAATATGAAAAAAGGCTAAAAATATAAACTTTGAAATCATATTTCTAATCAATCAAAGAAAAAATGAAGGTGAGGATTATGTTTCTTGTTATTGAAGACAATCACTTGTTGTTTCTAACAAATGATTGTTGAAGACAGTAATACTTATTTCCTGGAAGAAAACACACACTGCGATTTTAGGTACTAAATGTGCACTCTTAGAGTTGGGGTTTTTTTCTGCTGCAAAGCATAGGTACCTGGGGTTATGAGTGGTTTGTTTGCACTAGTTAACTTAGTCAAGTCCCTAATGTTACTGCCTATATGCTAAGTTGAAAACACGTTTTATTCTAGCACTGACCCTGGCATTCAGAAAGTAAGATCCACAACCTTTAACTTTTTTTAACTGTATGTCTGTTCATTACGTACTTCTTCTAGGTTTGAATTACCTACCCAGAAAAAGCACTCTCTACAGAAGAAATATACCTATGAACATGCTTTTATGCGAACAAATTGATAAGTGTATTGTAAATATGTACTCCTGAGAACATAATGTCTGTTCCCAAGTGCCATTAATGTATTTATGGCCTGTTTCAATTGAGCTATTAGTCCACTTTTCTGCACTAAGACCATTGGAAGGGAACGCAAGAGAAAAGAAACAAGAATATAGATGTCACTAAAATGTAGATGCATTATGATGATGCTGCTCAAGAGAAAAACAACTAGAATGGTAAAGAAGAGGGGGATTATGAGTGTTTAGTGATAAACATACCACTTCAGGATGCAGCACCATTAATGATAAGTCCAAGCATTAGACAGGACTGGACCAGTGCCAGTTGACCCCAGGGAGGAAAAAACCCCCTATATATTTGTAAAAACTATATACAAACTGTATGGAGAATGTACACATGGGCCACCAATTGATTTTCTGCTGCAGTTAGAATTTTGATGTATTTGGTGATGAGACAGTTAAGGGCAATTTTAAATCAACTTTAAAGAACGGAAGTCATGTAAGAAGCCAGAGCTCTCTTATAAGTAAAAGGAGATTTTTGAACTGTGGTGCAGCTATCAATCTGTCTTGTGTAAAGCAACTGAATATTTTATGTATAGTAGTGTAAAATAAAATAAACTGTCCAAAAAGAAGTAACTTCTTTATTAACTTTACTGGTTAGCTTTGTAAACAAAGTCCTCGTGAAAAGATTGTATTTGTGAAGAAGGTTTGACACCATTTTTGCTATTCTTTTTCTAAGCTTTCTGAATGTCTGACTCTAAGACTTACAATTTAGCTCCTTCACTTAATCTCATGTCTATGCAAATTTACTGAAGTTATTTCATAGCTTCATATGCAATTGTTCAAATTGCTAACTTTTATATATGCTTTTAATTCTGCAACAGATAGAAAAGGAGTAATTTCTTTACTAGATAATTTATTTTTACTAACTGTTAATGTCAATATTAAGGCTGGGAATTAAATTTAATTAAAATGATGCACAAAACAGCATTCAAAATACCAGCTGTTACCTACTTTAAACTTAATTAAATTAACCAATATACCATAAGTGACAAAAATTAGAATAAGAATATAATGTCATTTTGATAAGAATAGTTCAAGTAAAGGAAGTACTAACTGAGATTAGTGAATTGACAATTTGTCAATTTGTTTCTCATCCCCTTGGGACAGATATTTAATTGTATTTCTGAAGCTCAAAATGCAAAAACCTGTCTCTGACTGAGGCAGCTGAGATATCTAGATCCTATTGAAAGAACTGAAAAATGAAAATTCTACTAAGTACAGTAATCTTTAGTTCCTAATGTCTTAGAGAACAGGTGACTAATTGTTTGGGGTATTTTTCAGTAGTTCTCATACTTTACATTTTATTATATACTTCATTTTTGTTTTTAAACTGAAAAGAAAACCAGTCTTTCTCCCTTATCAGCTTCCAAACTACTTCCTAGTTTGGAAGGGACTAATGCATTTTAGTACATTTTTACACACACATAAAGAAAGAACTTTAGTTTAAGCAAAATCAAAATTGGGACTTAAATACCAAAGCTGGAAAAAGGGTACTTATATTATCCTCAGCTGATAAAAGTGAAAATAAGGCCACTTTATTTCCAAGGAATTCTGGCTGTTTCTATCATGTGCAAATTTTCCCCTGGTTTGCCCTTCTAAAAGATGCTTATGGTTCATCACAGCAGTATTATAAATTCTTGATTATTTTATTTTACCATCCCTGTGGTACATGGAAACAAACAAACAAAAAATTAAAAAATAATATAATCAAATTAAAGGCTGATATACCAAAAGCACAAATAATAATTATTTAGAAAAATTACACTATCCGGAAACTTCATTTAAAAATGCTTTTCTCTCACCAGGGAAGAATCTTTGCTGTAGAATTCAAGTACTCTTTGTGAACACTATATAATATAACTCTTATTTAGCACATCTAAACTTTTGACCTGCAAACAATCAAATGGAAATATTTAATCTAGTTCATAAAATAGTGATTTTTTTTTTAGTAAAACATGATCATATCAATTTCTTATTGAAATTTTATTTGACTGTCCTTTAAAGATTCACTGCAGCTACTGTACTAAAAAAAAAAAAGATCCTGGAGAAAGGAAAAAAAACCAAACCCAAACCACTAAAAAAATTAGCAGCAAAATGTAAGATAAAACTCTCAGAATGTAGATATATGGGTTGTCTAATATCTTCCAGGAAGACAGTGAGGTTGAATTACAAAACACTGGCATACATGAAAAAAGAAGCAGGCCTGGGATAATTTTCAACCCCTTATTCTAAAATACTCTGAAACTTCTCATGAAGACCAATTAAAAACTTAGAATGACTTTATTAATACCCACCAGCTCAAAAGATGTCATTACTGGTACTCATTATATTATCATTTGATAAGTCTGGAGCTTTTCTACCAGTTCTTTTTTGTATTGCTTATACTCAGAGCATTAGAAATGTCTCTGCAATTATTTCAAAATGAAACAAAAAAAATGGGATAAAATTTCATCCAAAAATCTTTTGCATGATATTGTAAGTTTCATAAGTAGTAGGCTTGACTCTAAACTCAGATATATGAAATCTATGGCTGCAAGTACCTTAGACATTCCTGCTAAAATTATTCTTGCAAGTGCAATTAATATTTTCTTAAAGATATATCCTGACTTATGGTAAATAATGTAAGGAGAGAACAAATCTCGGTACATTTCTACAAAAGCGATGATGATACCCTTCAGAAAAACTCTGAGACTGATGACCTAGGGATTGATCTCATTTGTGTTTCATGACTAGACAGTAAAGCCATTGACTCCTGAGTAACAATTACATATTACAATGTTACAAATATATATACAAATAAATAAGTATATTACAAATCAGAACTAAGCATCTCTGTCAAATATTTTCTGTAATGCTTTTCACTAACAGAGGCAAAATAGTTCTGTCATTTCATCACAAATGAAAGGTAAAAGCATAGGCAATTTAATCTGTCTCAACATTTGTTTAATATGTTGTTTCATGCAGATTTTATGATACAAAGCTACAAAGTACTTGTTGAAATGAGAAACAGCCACACAATTTTTCCAGATTTACTTTAGCAAATTTCCTGAAAAAATATGTTCTTTCCTTGCTCAGGAAGGAACACAATCTTTCTAATTTGGGCAGGTTTGCAGACACACAAACGGATGTTATGAGTTTATTACCTTTTGAATATTCATAGAATAAAATGGACCCATCTGGGGTTTTCACACCTTTGAAAACATCTAGTTTGAAAGTCATAAAGGCAAACCTGTGCATTTCCAATGTGTGCATCTCTTGTTTGCTAGTGTGGAAGCAGGAAAAGGTGTAACAAAAAGAGAGGACATAGGTAGGAGATCTGGGAGTAAAACTGATGAGTACTGATTCTGCAAGGAGTAAGCAGAATAATATGTCAGTATCAAAAATGTGTTGTTGGAATACAGAACAGTATTTCCACAGACAATAGCCCGAATGAGTAAATATTCAATTTGTTCCTTATTTTCTTCTCAAGATAGTGGGTAAGGAATATTTGGTTTCCTGAGGCAAATACCTCAAGTCATCTTCCATTTTTACATATAGTGTTTTTACCAGTCTTCAGAAATCTGGACCCCATTTAAAACCAGTGTGAAAGGCAGAAGAAACAGCTCTTACAGTTACAAGCATGAAGCCTTCATAACATAAAATTTGACCAAAAAAAAAGAATTCTGTCTTTTCAGAAGGGAAGACTGTTAGGAAAAATTGGCAAAACATTTTTATTATTGATATTTTGGATTATGACACTAGTTGTATGGAGAAAAAAGTTCTGAACCAGAAAAGCATCAGTTCCCAAACACATTTGCATTTTACATCAGCTTAGTTATGAAATTTGAAGTCTGTAATTAACTTATACAGGTAATAGACAAATTCATTTTTTGCTTACATGATTTATTAACTAGTTGTGTACAAAGAACACATGAGCTTCATTACCATAGCATAGCATTTGTAATTTAGCTTTCTTACTAGGAAAAAAAGCTGAAAGAAATTAAATGTTAAGTTTGGGTCTTACCAGAACCTTTCTGCCCTGTTCTAAGCTGCGAGGCACAGCATTTCTGATCTAGGTTGTGTTCAGGGGCTGCCCCTTAGCTTTCCAGGACACGTGACCTGAAATGCACCAGTTCCTAGGATGGTTAGCTTGTCCACCTTGGTAATGGCTTTCTCATTATCTTAGACAGTGATAAAGTTCTGGTATTACTTTACATATCTTTTTTGATATCACTGCTCCAGTAGAAATTTGACATAGTCTGTATCTTTACAACACAGAATTGTTTTGCAGATGTGACTCTCTTCAGCATAAGGCAGGTTATATATAAGATAAAAGTAGTGCTCCTATGTGCAGTTCTCAATTCTTTCATGTTTTTCTGCCGCTATCACATTAAACCTTCTCAGTCTCAGGTGCTTTCTCCCACATGTGAGATCTGCCACTGAATTAACTTCTAACTAACATGGAAACCTCAATCTCATCAGACAAATTCATTTCTACTATGCTTATTTTAGCATATGTAAAAAGCATTCATGAAAATCAACATAAAAGAATATTTTGCTTTAAAGGAACCATTAAGATTCTACTTCTAATCCAGTAATAGTTTTACAGCTCTCTAACTATTGCTTGTTTCAGGTCTATAGTTTTGGAGTTTCATCTTTTCTTATGTGTTTTAATGTTATTGCACATATAGTGTGATGGAAAACATATCATAATAATAATAATAAAAAAGGAGAGTCTTCAAGGTAAGAATGCAAGATAGCAGCAGCATGATGCAAAGTCAGCTGGATTGACAGAATATAGGGGGAAGGTAAGTTTTAATTTGGAGAAGGTTGGGGTTTTTAATCTTATGCTAGATAAAGTCTCCTTTTCACTGTGCTCAAATTTTTTGCAAAAGGAGAGTGGAAAAAAAAGGTTATCTCTGACTTGAGCAGTAATATCAGTTGCTGTCAAATTGCATCTATCTGAAAAAGTCTATTATTTTTGCCTGCTAAAATTCAGACACAGGTTTCCAGACAGTGAAGGCATTAATTTATGATTTTTAAAACATTAAAGGCAAATTTCTGACAGATTTTTCATCCATTCTTATGTTCCACAGAAAACATGCCTTTGCCTGGTGGAAAAATTGTTCACCTCCCAGAGGAATGAATCTCACTCTACCAGTTTCAGTTTAAACTGAAAATCACCTCAGATGAAATGGTCTCCATCATTAGCGGAAACACATCCCTTCACTTGGATGCTCTTTAACGAAACAGATTTCCCTCAGGTCTGGCCCTACTTGGCCTGACCCTGGTGCAAGAAAAGACATGGGACCTCCTTTTCAGTCCTGGCTTCCCCTCATCTTCTGTTCCAGCTTTCAGCTTGCAGTTCACGTGAAAGTCTTGCACCTTTTCAACAATTAGAGAGTCCAGGGGTAATGCCACCTTGTTCATCACACAGAAACAAAAATGAATGCCATAGACATAATCTGAAACAAGTAACAGTAGCTTCCTTCTTCCTAGAGAAGGCGGCCTCTAAATGGAAGTTTACTGTTGATGTCTAATTTATTTGGCATCAAAATAGGTCACATTTTACTTTTTTTTTTTTGAACACTTGAAGGCTACAACTATGTTAGAGAATTAGAAAGCAAACTAACAGTAGCAGTCAGCTAAACTAAACCCTCTAATACACTCTAAGAGCAAAGGAAAAGTGGGGCAATGTGTAAGTAATACTGCTAATGTAAAAATGAAACCAGAAAAAGGTGGAACTGTTAACCTTAGGGTTTGGTCCTCAGCATTTTCTGTACAAGACCATATCTTCCAGACACAAGTCATATTCCCAATATCTCAGCTATACAGAATATGACAGAGTAATACAAGTGACAAAGGAAAAGAAGAATTGGGGCAATTTTAACTCATGACCTTGAGTCCATTTTTTTTTTGAAGCAGTCATTGAAAAAGAAGAACAATTCTGAAGAGACTTCTGTTTAAAAGAACTGGCATTTTTACTCAGGCTGGCAGCCTATCACAAGCAGGGTTCCCCAGGATTGATACTGGGCCTCATGCTGTTCAACATCTTCATAGATGATCTGGATGATGGGACTGAAATCACCCTGACCAAGTTTGCTGATGTCACGAAACTGGGTGGTGAGGTCAACAAGTCAGAAGGGACATCCATCTTTCAGAGAGAGCTGTACAGGCTGGAAGAGTGTGCTAGCAAGAACTATATGAAGTTTAACAAAGTGTAAGTAAGTCTGCACCTGGGATGACATAACCAAGGAGCCCAGCACAGGCTATGATCTGTGTGGCTGGGGAGCAGCCTTGCTGAGAGGGACCTGGGGGTCCTGGTGGGCAACAAGCTGAACATGAGTCAGCAGTGTGCCACTGCAGCAACCAAGGCAAATCAAATCCTGGGCTGCATCCTCAGGGGCATTACTAGCAGAGACAGAGACGTGATCACCCCTCTCTGCTCAGCACTTGTCAGGCTGCACCTGCAGTACTGGGTCCAGTGCTGGTCCCCACTATTCAAGAAAGACTGGAGAAGGTCAAAGGAGGGCCATGAAGATTATCAAAGGGCTGGAGAACCTGCCCTATGAGCAAAACCAGAAAGAATTATGTCTCTTCTCCCTGGAGAAGGCTCAGGCGGGTCTCATCACACTATTCCAGTACTTAAAGGGCAGCTACAAAGAGGATGGAGGCTCTCTCTTCACAAGGAGCCATGGAGAAGTCAAGGGGCAACAGGTACAAGTTGCACAGGGATAAGTTTCTTCTCTACATAAGAAAGAATATTTTACAATGAGAGCAATGATTCACTGGAACAACCTCCCCAGTGACATGGTGGAGTCCCATGGAGGTTTTCAAGATCCAACAGGACAGGGCGTTCAATAATCACATCTAGGCTTCCTTTCTCATGAAATGTTGGACCAGGTGATCTTTCAGGGTCCCTTCCAACCTGGGCTGTTCTGTGATTCCATGATTCTCTTGATGTTGACAGTCTAGAGCAAGGTTGGAGGCATGCCTGGCTGCACAGGAACAGCTCTCTGCTCCCCACTCCTTGTCGAATGAATGTGCCCTCAGAAGTGCTGGTCACTGTCCAAGGAAACTGCAGATGGGCTCTGGAGCACGTTTTCTCTTACATTCCCAGTGGAACTCAAGACTGCTGGTAAGAGTGATCTTTTCCGATCAAATGCAGGCAATTAGCTATCCAGTGATAACCTCTGGTAGCATGGACTTTGTTGATAGCTGCTCCCCACCTGTTTATTTGTTTGGTCCGACTTTAATGAACAGAAATCAGATAAAGCCAATTGCAGAGACATTTTTTTGTTGTTGTTGTTGCTGGTTAAAGACTTATTTAAGAGCATAGAAAGTTACCACACAGTCTAATCTCTCTGGTTATGAGCTTGGTTTTCTTATTATCTACTTAAATATTTTAATGACCATAAATGTATGTTTTTAACAAATTGCCTGGGCTCAATTTTTATTCTGTTCCATTTTCCCAGTAATTTATGAGAAAGTGGTCCTTGCTTTTCAGTTCCTCAGCTAAGGCTTGACACATGTCCCTCATGTTGTTTTCTAGGTGATCAAAAATGAATACACTGATTTCTTGGTCATTGTAAAAAGTTAAGATTGACCTATGGAGTTGCTTATTTTTAATAAATAAGATTTTTTTCATCCTGTTAAAATAGAAGTGAGTTTTTAAATTTCTTTTCTCCAAGGGACTGCAAAATATTTTATTGTGAACAGGAAAAAATAGGTTTGAAATCTGCTTTAGATTTAATCTCTCAGGGGACCTAGGACTGCATATCTACATGGTGGTGGAGCAGAAGTGCTGTGTTGTCCCCCCCCCCCACCTCTCCAAAGAGTGTGAATTGGCAGGACTGCTCTTTTGACCTATTAACAATCAGAAGAAACGAAGTCGTGAACAGACAAGTGACACCAGCTCCCCTGTTTGCAGAGCAAAGTGCAACTTTGGAAATGCCAAATTCCAACTCTTGGAAATGCCATAGATCAGCTCTGGATGGAAATGTCAATGACAAAGAAAGCTCTCAGAGTATTCATTCCAAAATTTAACTCCTTAGAGGAAACTGGAAACCATTCATATTTCCTGCACTGAAGTAAATTTGAGTTAAAGAAGTTTCATCTGCTACTGAAACTGGCATCCCTGGGGGAACTTTATACTCAGACCCTGGCAGAAAATATTTCTCTGCTTTGCAGCACCTACTTTTTTTTCTCTTTTTCCTCATTTTACTTTGCTTTTTTTCCCCTCTTTTTTCATTTCTCCACTTTTCATTTTTTAAATGTCATTAATAAATTTTTTTTAATTTGTGTCTAGCAATTATGATTTTTTACTTCATTGGTTAATTTTAAGAAATATTTCCTTTAATATATTTTATATATTTATATCCTTCTATCAGTAATGAACAGTAACATTCTGGTAATTGATTTTTCAATTTTTTTTTCTTTTCTTTTGGTGAACTTGTTAATTTGGTAGGGGTTTTTTTCTTACAATTAACTGATCAGGTTAAGACAAATATTTCAAAACTATTTACATGTATATTCTTTCATTTAGTCATATGACACAAATTCCACATCAAAAGAAATAATGATAACAGTGCTAGTTGTTCTTACTAATATAGCCTCTACATAGCCTAGTCCTAGTCTGCTTTATTTCTGCTCACATGAAAACTTTTTTTTCCTGTAATATACCTTTCCTGCTCCTTGTGAGATGTTTTAAGCTAATACATTAGTAAATACATATTTTTAAGGTAGAAAAAGAGATAAATTATTAAATTGTTACTCAGTTATTATATGAAATAAATATTGAAACCCCAAATTGCTATTAAATTAGAAACCAGAGCCCCCATGTTTCACTGAGTCCAGCCAAATCTATTGCCTTCCATCAAATCCAAGTCATAGTAAAAAGAATCATTTCACAAGCTATGTTTCTCAGTAGTGTCATATAACACTATACACATGCACTACTATTTTTTTAACTACACTCTTAATGGTAGCTGTAGATGCAGGAGCATAATTGAAAATCATTATCAGACACATTATTTTGTTCAAATACTTCATACATTATATTTTCTTTATTACAAATATAATCCTGAAGTAAGTGGGAATTTTTGCCTGACTTTGTGCCTACGAGCCATGATAGCCCTGATGATGCAAACTCCAGCTATTTCTACAGGGTCCCTGGCCTCAGGCTTAACCAACAGAGCAGCTGGTTGCATCCCTACTGCATTGGGGGCAGAGCTCAAGTTTGCCTGTGCCAGCTCCCACTCCACTGGCGGCAGAGTGTGACAGAGGTGTAGACAGTGTGGCCATGGGCTGAGACTGGAGTATGACCTCAATCCTTAAGCGAACACAGTGTCTAGCCAAGGAGCCAGTCTCAGAGATCTCTGTGGCTTCAGTGCAGGCAGCATTACTGCTTCCCAGGAGATTACTATATGCTTGTGCTTGTGGTAGTCTTTTTAGTATGTTCAAGGGCAGTACCAGAGTTGCATCCTCCCAGCCTTCACCTGTGCAATAAGTGCAAATGGAGCCCATTGGAGCACTCTGCTCCCACCTCTACCTCCTCTGTCTCAATCTCATTATTTCAGTGTCTCAGCTCTTTGCCTTCTCCTTACTTACCAAGTTCCTGCTGTTGACTCCATTTCATTTCCACCAGCCATTTTATTCCTTTGTTCCTCCATTTCAGTATCCATTGGCAAAATCCACATCTACAGCTTTGGGACATGAATTATCTTTAACTCATTGAAACACACAAAACTTAACCCGGTAATTTGAAGTTGTCTAGAGGTAGTCGGCAATTAAACCCATTCGCTGGTCCCATAAGCATGTGAGGACATTAATGGCATGGTCTGCAAGGCAAACAAGTGCCCCATGTGACAAACAGAGCATTCTTTGTAAAACTACTTGCTTGGGTGCTTCAAGAGATAGCATACCTTGATGCTGTAATGTTCTGGCAATGCCAGAGAAATTAGGGGCCTCTTGCTGTGACAGTTGCATTTTTTGTTGACCTGTAGTATCTCTCTGTCCTTTTAAGTATCATTGATTGCCTCTCCTAGATACAAAGCTTCATCAAATGAAGGTCTTTTTTTGCTGTATCCTTTGGTACTTACATACTGATATACTAATTCATAACTATTGACCACATCCATAGCGTCACATGCAGGATATGCATTTTGTTCCCCATTTTTCTTCTGTTTACGTGATCTTATTTTACCAATGGCCATTGACATGCCACAAGCAAGGTCTAAAATGAAAGCTTGACAATCTTTTGTGTGATCATTTAAAAACTAATTTTAGAATTCAGATTATTTTTACTTTCCTGTTTATGGACTACAATTTATGCTGCAGAAAGTGAGCTCCTATGCACTGTGTACAAGTAAACCGGAAAAATGTCATGACCAAATACAGCATTCTCTGTGATGTTACTTTTATGAAATTGTCCTTAAATTATAAAACCAAACTAGAAGTACAACTAAAACAGTTTTGCTCCGAAAAAAAATAAGGTCATTTGATATAAAGGTTAAAAGCCTCTTGTTTCTCACAGAGTCAGAAATTTGCAAAGATACATGTGTCTGTGTAAAAAATTTGGCCAAAAATATACTGAAATTTATGTTCTTAGTGAGACTGAAATTTAAACTGATTAAGTTTCATTGCTAGTCCAAAATCTGAGGAGAAAGCTAAATTCTGGCCTTGTCCACTGTTGATATTCAGTCAATGTAACAACACTGTTAAGGTGAAGATTTCAATATGAGAGAAGCTATATCCCAAGCATCTTCTTTTGCCAAGTCCAAAGATCACTACTTTTGCAGTTAGGTCATTGTTTATTGGACCGTTGTTGTAGGGGTCAGCGTTTGGAAGATCTCGTGATGTCATGGAAAATTAGAGGGTTAGTCGCAGCCTTGTGATGTACCTGTAACCCCACCTCCCCTTGTTAGTATAAAAGGAATTAACTGCGCAATAAAAGGCGGAAGCTGGCGCTCACACTGTGTGTGTTATCTGTCTCTTTCCCTGGTCCGGGCCGACCAGTGATCTAAGCGTGGCACCTTGATATGTAGCGAACGCTACAAGTTGTCATGCACAAATCTTCCAGGGTTGAACAGACCTGTGTTTGTCCATAATGTTCTAAAAATAAACATAGTAAGGCTGGGTGTTTTCTAATCCTATGACAGGATCTGATATCAGTCTGGATTCAGGTCAGGAAAAAAAAATGGTCTACTCTTTAGAAAGTATTTACGCTTTTAGAACATATGTATACCATAGTGAAGCCTAAAATTAATGCCTGAATAACTTTTTCCTTCAATGTGGCTTCTAAGAAAATTCAGGTTTAACAACTGACATAGGAGCTGTGAATGATGGGTGAATCTAGGTGATGAGGCACTTGCTTTTATCTTAATAGAAATTTTTTTCCAAGAAGCAGAAAGTGAAATTTTTCGAGTTTCATTCCTTTAACATAGGAAAACTTCCACATAACCCAGCACAGACAGGTAGGCAAAGATAACTGTGGCATATCATACTGAGATTTTGAGCAGAAGTGCCAACTGAATATGATTTGCCAGTCTTATAATTTTTAGGGGTACATCACTATGATTTTGGTTTAGATTAATTGCAAATTATATTCATAGACTATAGTAATAGCCTACAGTAATAGAGCTATAATTATTCACTTTTGATTAAAATGAACACTACCACTACAATGGAAAAGCAGACGTTCTAAATATTCAACACTGGTAATACCCAAAGCCTGTAATGACTAAATACAACATCTAGTAAAATCCAACTTTCATCCATTGTTGACTCATTGATGAAAACACAGGTATCTCTGGGAATAAAATAGCCATCTAGTATAGTGTCTTTGGTAGCACTGAGAAAAAACGGAAACAACAGAATGAGGCATTTGTGTTCACCTCGATCTACCATTCATACGTGTCCTTGGTAGGCAAAGTGTTGTTATTGGCAAATGAGATTTCCAGTGGAAATTTAGTTGAATTCCATTCCATTTCTTAAATTATAGAAGTTTGATTTCAAAATAAATAAAAATAATTTTCAATAGAACTCTTTTTTTTTTTTTTTTTTTTTTTAATTTCTTCTCTTCCTCTTCATGCTTAAGCATTTTCACTATTCTAAAGTAACTGGTATGCCAAATTGTACAGTGTAGTTTGCTTACAAAGAGTCAAAATGAAAACTCAAGAATTATTTTCTTTTCCTTAAGCTCATTTGGAATATAGACTATTAATATTGTGCCTTCTTAAATAATATAAAAATCTACTTTATAAAGCATAATTGTAACTATAGGAAATATGTAGGATACAAGCACAAAAAAAATGAGTAATGAGAGAGATTTCTACACTACTGAAATTAGTCTCATAACCAGGAATGTAGGACAGCCTAAGTTTTCAGCTTCTAAAAACAGGCCCTTATTAAATCTGAATGTGCTATATCTTCAAGAATCCCCATTTTCTTTATATTAAGATTTGAAAAACTTTGGCTAATCACTTGTGAATAAAGATCTGTGAAAGTCACATGAGAAGAATGCCCAAGCACTTCATAAATAAGAGTTTCCGTTTAAGACCTATCTTCAAATCTGGGTAGCTCCCTCTGCCTGATGCTTTCATCTGGATATGCAGAAGTAAAGAATAATGCTGATGAAAGAGTCATAAATAGTCATAAATAAAGAGTCATAAATAAAGATGCAACATATCTGCTGCAGCTAGAAAACTTCTGGCACAACTAGTACAGAATTGTAGCACAGAAGCTGCCTCAAGAAATGTAATCTTTCCCTGTCTAAAACTCAGAGTTATTAAAGCACCACAAAACCCTGAATATTTCTTTGCATACAAAGTCTGTACTATGATGGTTTCTACCTTTGGCACAGAGTGTCCAATTTTAAAATGTACAGTTTCATTTAAACTACAAGGAAATAAGATTAAATATATGTTCCACTTTACAACTCTAATTTGTCTGTGGCCAGAGGAGAAGGAAATTGCAGATGGGTGTGGGAATGGATTGGATTCTTTTTTCTGGTCCAGCTGGAATAATGGACCAGAGTCTAACTCCTTTACTCATGTTGACTATTCTTTTTATATCTACATACAGAAAAAATACAAAAAAAAAGGGAATCAGATTATTGTAACTGTAGGTGAGATCCTCTGGAGTCTTTTAAAACTGCCAACTTTTCTCCATTGACTATAAGACAAACAAGGCTGTGTTTCAGAAGGACTGTTTTGCTGCATATTTAAATCTTAGATCCAAGCAAAGTTGTCAAATTAAACAGATCATATCTCATCTATGTGTTTATAGAGAGAAATTTTCAGACCATTTACTAATTTCCTGCTGTATAGTTTTCTGGTTTTGGTAAAGAAAATCAGATTAAACACCAGGGCAATCCAGTTGTAGTTGTACCAAAATCTGTAAAATTAAGCATTATGTTTTACCTTAGATGTGTCATTACAATTATTCTGTAAAAAGGATTTAATTGCCATAGTGCCTGCCTTTGGCCTAATGAGACAGAAATCAATTTCATGAGTGTAAACAAGGACCAACACCTATAGAGAAAAATAAAAATATTTAAAATTTTATAGGCATTTATATTAGCTGTGCAATGCAAATATGGAGGAAGAGAAAGAGGAAGAGGATAAATTTCTCCTTTTAAATTACTTTATGTGCTAACTTTACTACTCCAAATTTGAATTTGTTGGTATAACTAAAATAAGTAACTTTAATATTTAAACTGTAGGTAGATTTTTAGATTGAAAGCATGGTCTTGATAGGGGATACAGTGTTCTACATACTTGAAAAGTACCACGTACACTGAGGCTTTGATATGGATTCCTATATTGCATCTGCATTAAAATTACACTTGCAATTCTAATGATTAACAACATAGTTGAGCAGTTGGTGGCATTTAAAAAAAGTCAAAAGGAAAATCAAGAAATAACTTGCATGCAAAACATGTTTGTATGTTTTACATGTAGATAATCTCACTGAATTCATCACGATGCAGAAAGACAGAACTCTTATATAAGCACTTTATATGACATATCAGATATAAGCATATTTATGATTTTCATGATTAATTAAAATGGCATTAAAAATCATCTTTCAGTGAAAGACAGCAAACTATCTCTATTGAAAACAAGTTATGGAATTAATTCTTAAACAGTAGTTTCAATTATTTTTTTTTTTTGCTTTGAAATGTTATTTTAATGGCTATAATAATGTACTGGAGTACACAGAAACAGTGCAATAGGATATATGTTAAGAGGGAAGTTAATTTTTTAAACATCTTTTATAGTACAGAGAAACCAACTGAAAGTAATTAGGTTTTATTATGATAATATAAATTAATTAAGATTATATTTTTAATATTACTTGTGATGTAGAATTGTACTTGATCTTAGAGGATTGAGATTGCATGAGTTCTTTTGTTTAAAAATAAACCTTGATATTATAAGAAAAACTGGCAGCTTATATTTTAACAGGTAGAATGGTAAGACTATAGTAACTAAATTTATTAAATTTCTCTTTCTGTATAATACTAAAAGGGACTGTAATGCATTCTTTACATTTTGTAATCATAATTTCATGAATTAGTAATGAGAAATATATTGAAAAGCCAAGAAAAGCTTAAAACAAAATTTATATCAGATGTTCAGTAATGAATTACACTGCTATTACAATAGACTTCTGCAGTTTCCATCAGCTAGCACTAAAATGGGCTCAACATTTTTATTTACCATTTCTTTACATCCTAAGCTATCAATACCATGACACATAATATTACTAACTTACTAAAGAGTCGAACTGCACACAATCTTTAAAAGAGCAGTTGTTAATAATAAAATGCAGTAACACGGCAGTCCATATTTCATGGCAAATTTTGCCAGGCATTTTGTGTGGATTGTCATAATTTAATTGCTTTTTACTTTATCGTATCTTTCAAAAGTTGAAACACACAACAGATTATAAGTCTTTAAATTCACAATTTCCATCAAAGATAATTCCTTTTTAAATGGAGATAGGTAAAAATCAGATCCAAACCAGTACAAGGTTAGATCTTTAATGGGTAACTGAATGGAAATTCACACTTCTCTGTGCCCTCCCTGAACTTTCTTGAGCTTCAAATTAAGAGAAAATCTCACAGAAACAACCACTAGCATAAGCAATTGCACTCTTATTAGTGTAGATAGGAATTATGCCATTGATATCAATGCAAGAAGGATCCAGACCTCCTAAGTGGTGCTTGAAAATTTCCCTTTCCCCATGTCAACCAAACAGTGAATTAATGTCTCCTAGAATGCATTTAATTTTGATTGAATGTGGCAGTTATTGGATAGTAAGCTCGGGAGTTATGAAATCTAACAGGGTGATAGGGATGCAGGGACCCAATCAACCCTTCTGTCAGCCTTTTAAAAGCTTTCCAGTTATATGTAATTTTCAGATTGTATGTGTTCTGTTCTAAAATTCAGCTGAAATTCTCATCGCTGTGAGTGGCAGCTGCAAGCATATGTCATTAGTAGGACTGTAATTAGGTTAGTGCATTCAGGCATACTATCCAGGGCTTTTTTGCCTATGTTCTGTGTATAATATAAATGGGTCTAGACCGAATACTGGCACTATAGACTTTGAACTTCAAGAAAGAATTGGGTTTGGATCCTAATGCATACTCTCATAAAATTTGTACCTGTTGAGATTTGAAATGAGCTAAACTAATATGGAGTAGTTAAAAAAAAAAAAAAAAAAAGAATCCAGATCCATTTTTTATGAAACATATTCTTTTTTTCTGTGGTGGTATTTCATTCAGCTTAGGACCATCCAGCTCTGTGGTTCCAGATATCCCCAATTTCCCAGGGTGCCTTTTGTTTTCCCTCTTTGCACAGTAATAATGAAAAGTTGAGCTTTTTGAAATTAGTAAGCACTACTTTATGTCTACAGAATCCAGGAATAGAATCTATGTTACTGTCACCTTG
This sequence comes from Buteo buteo, assembly GCF_964188355.1. Lineage (NCBI taxonomy): Eukaryota > Metazoa > Chordata > Aves > Accipitriformes > Accipitridae > Buteo > Buteo buteo. The sequence continues at coordinate 40,626,808 of NC_134204.1, forward strand.
TTTTGTGTCAGCAGGTTTAATAGGTGAAAGCTCTGTTTAGCCCAAATCTAAATATCTTTTCTGAGCTGTATAATCAGACCCAAATATTTAGAACTGCATGCTTCTTCCAACTTGCAGATAAAACATGTTAATTATTGCCAGTGTGGCTATTATACTGAATGTTGCACAAACTAGTAGACAAAGAAGGGAAAATTTCATATTTAATATTGTATATTCCTCTGAATTTGCTTAAGGTGAATATTGCTTTCTTAGGAAGAGAAAAGATGAATTCCATAAGTTGAAAAGCTAACTACTTCCAGGTTTGGAGATACTTCAGTAAATACACAGACTTAACAAAAAGATAAAATTAGAATATATTTGAGTTTTGGGAAAGAAAGCTGCTGATTAAGCAGACTTTTAAATGTTGACAATAAAAATACCAATGTCCTTAGAAGGACAGCTTTTCTTGACCTGAAACCTTTTTCTGTTTTGCGATCTCTCCATAGTCACAAGATTGGTATTCCCTGAACCTATTTGTTGCTTTGTCTGCCTTTTCTACCTAGATGCTTAAAATTAGTTTTGACTTATTTTTAAAGGTAAAGAAGTATTTAAAAGATTTAATTGTCATCAGTGCTAGCTGTAAAAAAATAGTTCTGACTAGGATATATCATCACAACTTCTTGTCCTTTTTTCTGTTTTATATTTATTCACTATTTAAGGACACTAGAACATGCTAAAACATTAAAGTGCTCCCACTGTGCTTTCTCATGCTTTCTAATAGTGAAAGCAGAACAGGGGAAGAAACTGAAGACCCAAATAACTGACAAAAACAGTAAAGAAAACCATACCTTTCTGAAATATAAGCACACCTGCCCCAAATATGTCATTGACAGTGGAAACAACCTGCTAATTTGTCAACATAGCTTCACCACTTTGATTTTTTTTGGCCTTCATGCAGTACAATCAGAATATCAGCAATATCTCAAATGCAGTTCTACAAAACAATACGTGAATTATTTCTTTATTCTTCAGAATTTAACGTAGGAAGGAGATACAAACAGCGCACTCTAAATAGGAGACGATAAATTTTCCGGTACCCTAATCCTACAACTCTTTGATAAAGCTGAAGGCCAAAAAAACTGTGACAAATAGTAAATTTTTTTATTTGAAATCAACTGGTTCTTGAAGAATTAAGAACAAGCCTTCTCACCTGGTCACAGGAGATATAGCATTCCTGAATATTTTTGTTCATGAAACCTTTCCTTGTTTTGAACACAAGTGAAGGCACATCTCAGTTTATTGCCAGGAAGATGATGAAAAGATCTGCAGCATTGCTGCAGATGAAGATCTGCATGACCTTATGCCTGACTTGAAGAACTGTGAGGAACTCCCTGCCATTTTGGCTGTAGCTTTTTCCAAAGCACAGGTTACAGATTACACTTGCTAAACATCTGGTGAGGAAGCTAGCAAGATCAAAGCTACCCGCTGTGTCTGAGAGGTCCCTAAATGCTCTCACAATCCCTGAAACTTCGAAGTGTATCTGTTCTTGTAGCAGACAAGAGCATGTATCTGCTATCAATGACAGCTTTCTCAGGGGATTTTTTGCAATCTCCTTGTGAACATTCCATCCTTCTCTATATTTCTTATTGAAAGTCATACATCCCTCATTTTCAGTTGGAGAAAAACTATAAAGACCTGATCTGCCAACAGAGCTTTCTCCTTGTATTTCTAAAGCCTGCTTAAATGTGTCAATGCCACACAGAACTACCACTGTCATGGATCCCAGCTTTGTTTGAAACATGTGTCCATATTTCTCTCTTGATTTTATTAGTATTATATGAGGATCTTCTCCAAGTTGGGAGCAAGTTTCCAGTAATCAGCCAAGGGGTTGGACCCCAAGGTCTATTCATCCTTTTCTTATCTGTCTTCTTCCACTTCATAGCAACAAACACACCTGCAAATACAAGCAGACCTATCATCTCATAACTGCACAGCAATACTGTGAATATTTCTGTATATGATAGATTTTGAAATGAAGTGCTCAACACAATGTGTGTCATGGCACACACAGACCAGCTAAGAAGCACACATGCTTCTATGAGAAGTAAAAGAAAAACCTAGCTATTACCAGTAGTGGTTATAATTCTGCTTATACTTGATAATTCAACCTACTTTAAGAGAGTGTCTTATGCACTGCATGAAGTCTCCTTTACTTTCTATATTGCTAAGAATCTAAAAATGGAATTTTCCTCCTTCATTTATTCTTAAATAATAATCTAGATCTTTTTTAAGAATTTTGTTGTTGTTGTTGTTGTTATTTTAGACTACAGGGAGGAAAAAAAAAAGCTGTTATAAAGGAAGGAAGGACAGGTTTGCATGTGAATATAAACTTTATGGTTTTGGAAGAGGAAATGTAGCAGAAGCTACCATTAAGTACAGATGCATTGCAGATTTAAAGTAATAGCTAGACTTGCAGATAATACCTGCTTCTTTCATTTTTATCAGGTGAAAAACTGCAGGATTATACAGGCACCACAAAGAGAAGAAAAGATCCTCAGTCAGTAACACATTTGTAAGAATCTTCAGCTGCCCTTGCATCTAAAGATGTTGCTGATGAGACACAATATTCATTAAATAATGAACAGTCTGCTTGAATAATTTTCCACTGTATAACTCTCAAATGCACATCAGAAGCAGGTCTGTTCCTACAGACAATTGCACCTCAAATATATACTAAATATTCTTCAATTTTTCTCCTTTTTTTAAAAGTTAAATTATTATTCCTCTCAGTGCTGCTGAAATTGCTATTCATTACCATAATATTATCTTGCTTATCAAAAACATATGCAGCATATGCTAGATGTATGGTTTTTTGCTATTATTATATGACAGTTCAGTAAGAAAATCATGAAACTTTTAAAATAACATGACAGTACAGAATTAATTTTTACAAACATAAAACAAACACAAGTTCCTCAAACATTTTTTCTAACTGAATGAATTTTTGTATAAATATTTCTTAATTAGTATACTATCATGCAACAAGTAAAATTATATAATTATATAGCATTGAAGAACTATGACCAATAGTTTATCCAGAGAGAAACAAGTTATTAAAGTCAAATAATTGTAGAAATATGAATAGATTATGCATATATACACAATTCTTTACATGAACAGTTTAGTCTTACCCAGTTTAATCTCTGAAGAAATTCAGTATTTTAAGTACAGTCTGTGTTCTCTTTGCAAACTATGATTATTAATTTTTAAAGAGTAAATGTGTCACTCCTGATTCTGTTCTGCTTCTTTGCTGGAGGTAGACTCTGTTACAAATAATTCCTTTCCAGGATTTGAGTGAGAAGGCATATTGACTTGTTACATTGATGGAAATAGGTTGTACCTTGATATTTACAGCTGGTTCCTTTGAAGCTTCTGCAGCTGTTTGAGGCTAGACTGAAAAACTTTCAAACACTCTTCTGCTCCTAAATTTTAGGGGAGGAGAAAAAGGGAGGAGCTTGTGATGCCACAGGAACAATAGAAGACAGCAGTAAATTACAGAGCATGCAGACTGTAATTCAGACATCTATTGCAAAATAACAGTACGTTTTGCAAAGAGTTCCAAAGAAGGGTTTAAATTGCTACCAAAACAGAAAATGCTTCTCCTCACAGGATTCGCATTGGCTGCATGTTTATCATCTGTCCTGTGTGCTGCACTTCTTCTATATACTTTCTTTTCTGAGAAGCAATAAGTAGGTTTTGCTTGCATCAGAGTTAGCCTTTTTCTATCTGTCCTGGTTGTGGCTGCATGGTGCTTAGTTGCTGGCTGGGGTTAAACCACGACACTATCCCTTTTTCTTCGTGTCTGATATCTTATTTGTGACACCTAGATGAGAACCTTCAGCCCCCTGGGAAGTGCAGTATGATCAATGCAGTCATTTCTGCCTAGCTAAAGGTCAGAATAACAGCAAGTTATATATATGGCCTGAAAACAGAAATGTTACTGGATATGCCAGAAACATTACAACATAAATGTGTAAAACCTTGCTGGTTTTCTTTAGAAAATGTCATTGCCACCTTACTGAGGGAAAACAGCAACTAAGCTACTAAAATTTTAGGACACAATACCACAGATGGGGAATTTTGTCTCCCTTTACTAAACGTAGTCAACTTAAGTGTCACCTCAGTTGTGAGAACCATGTTCAGCCTTCACCTCCACTGGATGCATGTCTAATCAACATACTGCTTTACAAAAATTATTCTAGACAAGCAAACCATATTAAACTTTCCTTCCCACACAGCAAGAATGAAAATATAGACTAACATGTTTCCTTTTTCCACTCTATATTTAAAATAATATTGATTTCCAAGAATTCATAGTCTAAATGCCCAATAAGTCAACTTGCAAGCATAGGGCATATGCAAAACCAGGGTATGGCACAAGAGCTACAAAGACTCGGATTCTTTGTAGCAACAGAGCTATGCAGAGCATGTGTGAGCTGAAGTCAGCGTGCCAAGAGACACTGGAAGCAGGAAAATGGCGTGAACTATAGCATCTAAACAGTCCCTCAGTCTGAATGCAGTTCTGCCTGAACAGATGTTTTAACCTCTTGACACCAAACTTTGGGTGATTTTAAAATTGGGCACAAGTGAAATTTGTGCTTGTTGTTTACCTTTATGGAAGAAATGAGAGTCTAAACCAAAAAAAACCCTACTTTACAAACCGTAAGAGAGATTTAAACATGGGCAACGTGGGCTTGATGCCCAATTAAACCACGGCCAGTTCCTGCTGGGATGACCCCGTGTGCGTCCAGCTGCAGTAACACCCACATTCAGAAAGGCTATGGCTCCCCCTCATGTCGTTTTTTTGTACGTCATTGGGAAAGAAGGGGTAGTGTGTGTACCTTCACGTTTTAACCACTTGAGTTTGAAACTAAGCACACTCACCCAAAGTCTATGCACATGTATTCCACTAAGCACCAAAAGCTTTTCTTTTTTTTTTTTAAAAAGGAATGACATATCAGTCTACCTTGATCCATCTCCTGAGGGAAAAATCTGCCAAGGATGACGTTCCTTAAACCAGCTGCAAAAGGTGCTGTTCGGGCTGTTCAGTTTGAGGGAAGACATTGCAAATTTCATAGTTCCCTTAGGCCCAAAGTAACACCATCAGCACTTATATTTAGAGCCATTTAGATTACTACTAGCAATCAAGAGAGTCCCCTCAGTGGAGCCACTCTGTCTGTATAGCAAATATATGTCTCCACAGGAGGAATCTGGGCTCTTCTAGTTTGAGTCCTTCATCAGTTTTCATTTGTGCAGGTGTTCATAAATAAAGAATAGTCTTCCAGGAAAAATCCCTGTTCAATCAGTAGGAGTAAACTTTGATCAGACTGCAGAAAAATCTGACAATAGTAGTTGAAATCTTCCAACTTTTTTCTTTTATGTCCAAACAATGGTCAAAAAGCAAGTAATGTCCACCGAATGAGTGCACCCAAAAGATGTCTGGGACAGTGTGACTGGGACAGTGTTCAATCTTATGAGTTCGCACTGGATAAGTAATGTCCTTATGTCCTCATACACATTCAATTTAGGGCAAACATAGAGAATCTCCTTCCAAAGCAAATGAAGGTCATTTGCTATGAGATTCTAAAGTTAATTTGCATACACCATTTATACTCTGGCTTACCACTAATAAGGTTTGCACATGGAATAAATCCATTTTTGGGATGAGAGACATTTTCAAATAAAATACTTGTACCAGTACCATCGTTTTCCCACTTCGTATTGCACCAGGTGTCATTTAGAGAACAGAAAGGTTGGCAAAGTGCCAGCAACATCATCCAGCCAAGTTTTGGCTGATCATAAACAGTAATAAATAATTAAACTGCAACTAAGCAATGAAATTCTTGGGTGGTGAGGTCAGCTGACACAGCCTTTCATGCCTGTAGCAGTTCGCTATTGCAGCACTAGGCATGGCTGGTTGGGACTTCTGGCTTCTTGTCTACCAATTTATCTGTGCCTTTCTTGAAGCAGGTTATAACTCACCCCAGAGCAGGGCCACCAAGGTAGCTAAAGATTGGAGCACCTGACCCATGAGGAGAGACTAAGAGAAGGCTAAGGAGAGATCTTCCTGCTGCCTTCAGCTATCTGGTGGGATGTCATAGAGAAAATGGAGCCAGACCCTTCTCAGAGGTACACAACAAGAGGATTAGAGGCAACAGGAACACAGGAAATTCTGGCTAGGTTTCAGGATAAAATTTCACAGTGAGGTGGTCAGTCACCAGGCTCCTGCAGATGCTGTGCAGTCTCCATCCTGGGAGATATTCTGAACTCAGCCAGACAGGTCTGCCTAACTCAGTGGGCCCTCCTGTGTGTAAAGGGTTGGGCTCAGCCTCCAGAGGTGCTTTCAAAGTGAAGTTATTCTGCAGTTCTCTGATTGCAATTGAAATTCCACTGGACACAGTTAAATCGAGTATTGTCAGGTGCAACTATTGAAAACCCTAAGACAGACCTCACCCAAAATCTGAGGGATTTAAATAGCAAAAAAAATACTGCAAACTATTTTTACTGCAAGCTTTGGTCTTCTATTTTCATAAACTTTTGAAAGTTCAACTTTGTAAGCTTTCTATGCTTTGTTGACAGCATTAAAATATCATAATATTCTCTGATGACAACATGATCTTATAGATACCAGACTGTCAGAAAAGATTATTCAGTCAGGAAAGTCCATTGCAAACTATGGTCACAATAAAATCAGTGGAATTGACAGCACTGAGTAAGAGTATGAGAAAAGACTCTTGAGAAAGTGCATTGATGAGGTCTCGCAATAGCCCTGTGCAATGCAGACTGAGCAAATCCCAAGCTCTAGTTAGTATGGTGCATAACTTTTTAACTGTGGAATAATTACTAGTTGCAAAGAAACAGACATTGCTTTAATTCAGGGCTTAATATAAATAAGAATCCTGGTTATAAAGACATAATCCGGATAACTGTATAGGATTTGTAACCCCAGATACATGTTTCTAAGTGTATCTCTCAGGTATCCTTGCTTCCCTTGCTTTCTGAAGTGCACCGGTTGCCTTCCCAATGGCAGAAGGTTTCTTTAATCTAAAAGGTTAAATCATTGGCTTCTCTTCCATGAAGACTTTTTACTGTAGGGTTCTTGCACATGGAATCTAATCCCAGTTCCAACCATTTTTATTCAGTTTAGTTATTTTTATTTTAATTTACTCTTACTTAGTTCATTTCTGGGATTTTAATCTGTATTTGTTGTACTGGAACACATCTCCTTTTGTAGAATAGAAATACTAAAATGAATTATTTTAAAAACTAGATATTCTCTAAAAAGTATGAAAAATGTGACTCTATAGAATTTTTTTTTATTTTGAAGATTTTCATTAAAAGGACAAAGTTGGTTTTTTTTTTTTATCTCATTGGCTTGCTACCAGTGGATTTAAGATTATATAGGCAAAAAGTGAAATGACATCCACATTCTGCCAAAAATTTTGTGTGATGAACTCTGAATGCAGAGTGTCACGTTTTCCTCGTCGCGACAATCTAGGAGAAACAACGCATTGCCAGGGACTTGCCCTGGTGAGAAAACGGACCAACACAGATACTGTGTATCAAGGATTTCTCCATTTATTTGCTGCGTAATATTCGGTTATATACCATAACCATGCACAAGCCATCTACTGATTGGTTAACATGTGCTGTTCACGCGCCTAAAGCAATAGTGTGATCGGATAAGGTCTTCTGATCACGCGAATGATTCCTCCTGTCTGTGTCTTGCCTGTGTCCTGTTTTCCATCACGTAGACCTGACTTTGTTTTACTTTTTGTGCTTGCTTGATCAAATTTGTAGCAACTGTTGACCTTCACAGCATTCTTGAAGCCTGCTGCTTGCAGAGGCCTCTGACTCACAGATTGAACAGTCCCATTGTGTCTCTTGTTCACTAAGTGCCTATTTTTCTAATTATCCCACAGCAGAGTTTTTTACGTATTTAAATGTTTGATTCTTTAATGTATAAACATTTTCCTACTGTAAACAGAGGAGCTAACAAACCCAGGTTTTCCTCACACAACCCGCATCACACAAGGGGCTGCACCTATGTAAAGATGGAAATAAATGTTACAGAGAGTGCATTGCTGCCTCTATCATTATGAAGCAAGGCAGTAGTTTGGCGAAATAGATTCCACTCTCAATCTAGGCATTCCTAAACATCACAGTATTTCTACTGAAAGCTCCCCTCATGATTGCTAGGGTGAAAGCTACATTTCCAGGCCTACTGGAGTATTAAACCCTACTATGACCCTTCTGGGAACAATGTCAGGTCATGACAAGTTGAATCGCATGCTTAGGCAAGATATGAGGGGCTTTGCCTTCATCACAGCTCCTGAGAAGCCTTACAATAGTTGCATGGAAGTTCTGGGCAGCTGCAGGAAGGATGAACAAAGTTGCATCAATGTATGTAAATGATTAGTCACAGTCTGTGACCAGTGCTAAGGCAAGCTTTTGGAATAATAACAACCAGGGGGTACAAAAGAGTATGAACCTCTCTGCCTGCAAGGACTTAATGTTTTTCCCTCCATAGAACAAGTCGTTCTCTGTATCTCATTGTCTCCAATGGCAAAACCTGACATCCTCTGGCTGTGATTTGATGACAAATACATGGCTAAGAGCATCAAATGCTATTTGAAGGTTTCTACTAAGGAAAGCATAGACTGGTTGATAATTCAAGGAAGCTCGAGCCCTTGTCCACATTCTATGTTAAGCAAGCAGTGCTGTGCCATGATCTCAATGGATGCTCTTTGTGGAAACTAAAAATCCTTCAGATTTTCTGGACAGGGAATGAGAAATGACAGAAAAGATCCCTTTCTGAGCAAGCATTCCAGACTAAGAGAGTATAGAGGCTATGCAAGCATTTTCTGAAAATGGAGCTAAATTGTTAACTTCAACTGGAAAAAATTCTTCTGAATATATTTTACAGTATTTTCTAAATAAGGTGATAGTTCAGAAAACCAGAAAGAATACTCTGAAATACAGAATATATTTCAGCATTTTTTACTTACTTTCCCAAGTAAAAACTTTTAACATAATGAAAGAACAATAATCTTCATGGACTGCTTTCTGAATTGCTTATTTGTTTCTCAGCCCATGGAACTCACTTTCACGTAATAAAGTTTCTATAAATGCAGAAATTAATTTCAGAAAATCTTAATCAACCATGTTAGAGTTATAGATTTCACCTGGCTTATATCTGTACTGCTGAAAAAAAACAGATAATAAGGAGATTCCTCAAACCAAGAATATAATAGATATTTAAAAATCTCTATATATTTGTGTACACAATGATCTCAAATGGAGAAAATCTTAAAGAAGTGTGTGAGACCAAAGCAATTGGTACAGTCTTGAGTCGAATAAGCAAATGGAGACTAGGAACACACAGATAAAATTGCTGTGGTCTTCTTAGCTGCTCCCTACCCCAGGATACATAAAAGTTGAGCTTCAAAGGTCCTTAAACTTCATATATCTATATCTATATAGAGAGATAAAGATATAAAATTTTAATCTCTCTTTAGAGCAGCTGAGGTTTCTTTTTTTGTTGTTTGTCTGTTTGTTTATGGTTGGGGGGGGCTTTGGGGGTTAGTTGATTGAGTTTTAGTTGTTTTGGGCTTTTTTTCCCCTGATAAATTTACAGATCTTTGATATTTAGCTTCACAAAGCGACTTCCAACTAAAAGATTCCCCCCTGCAACCCCAGGGAAACACATACTTGGTTTGCTGAATATTGCTCAGGTTCTGCACCCCATTGGAAGGAAACAAGTTGTCTGGAGACATCTTGTTGCACCTTTGTTTTGTCCACAGCTTGGAAGGTGAAACAGTAGCAAAAGCTTGACTGTAGGGAATACAGTCTTTAAGGGAGAGCAAGGTACAATCAGTAGTCTGAGATCCTGTGGATGTGCATGCAGACCAAATGTAACCTTAACTGCTCTGCAGTCCCCTGTGGCTGTCAGCATAGTGGAAACACCTTCTAGCAGAAGGTCGGCTACAAGAAGATACTTGAAAGCAAGAAAAAGAAAGCAAAAAGAAGAAGAAAAAAAAAAATAACCTGACATGGTGCTCTTGGAAACAGGTCAATAGTAAGCACAGTAAAGTTGTGGCCAGCCTTTGGGTCATAATTTTATGTAATAGTGACAATATTTGATTGTTGATTTTGATGTATTCCTACTGCTCAGAAAACATACCTCCTGTAGCCCAATACCTGTGCAAGTAGCCAATAAATTATAGGCTCCTATTTAATGTCATTTTTGCAGTAATCTGCTTCAGAATCCTGTACACAGACACAGAACAGGAAATACATCTCTGAAGAGATGCATTTGGGACTTTTTAACTTGTGTAATATCTAGAGTATATTCAAATAGAATTACCTTCATTGTCTCAATTTAGGGACACACACACACACATACACACCCCGGTGTCAAAGATTGATCACTTTTTTGGTACACCACAAGGAGGTGCAATTGATCTTTTTTTTGCCCTTTTTGGTGTTTTGTTTTTTAATTAATTTGGCCTGCCACGCTTTTAATGCCAATGAATGTCCCGTGAACTCTGCTGGTTTTTGTCGACATTTCTTTTTTGGCCTTAGATGAAAACAGTACATAGTCAATATTCCTTTTCTTTTGCTCTTAGCTAACTGTGACCTGTTCTTTGGATAGCACAGCTACATTATTTTCTCATCAGTGTTTCAGTTTCCTTGCTAACCTCACATCCTATGTGCTGATTCTGCTCATGCAGGAAGAAAAATAAATCATGAGAAAATCCCCAAGCTGCTCTCTTGATACTGAGATTTTTTTGCTTACAGAAAGTGTGGAAGTCCCATTATATTGGATTATTTATTATAATTATAATAAAGGATTAAGTTCATGAAATAATTCTGCACTGTAAGGAGAGAGTACTAGTTCCATGTGAAGAGTGTTTCTGGCTCTCAGTTTTGTTGAAGTTATTGATAAAAATTTGCGTTACATACTTTGGATCATTTGTCATCCATCTTGCTCTTTGATATGGTAGATGAAAAATAGTTTCCATTCAACCTTGGTAGCGTTTATCATCTACATTATGGAAGTGCAATCAACTACTAGTCTGATTTAGCAAGTTTAAAGAGCATTTATATGTAATAATTTTGTTGTAACCTGCCAGGCAAAATCAGTCATATTTGTACTTAACTGTATTTCTAGAATACATCTTGTGTGGTAGGAATAAAATAAACTTATTTCCTTTCCTGAATTTTGCCTAACATTCATGATTTCATGTATAAGGAAAACACAAGACCAAAACATAACATCCCAAAATATTTGCTGCTGATAGCAACACTGGTAAGAGTTGAAGACAACAAATACACAAAACATCTTACAGACTCTGAGATCATGTCAGAGCCCTCTGTGTCATTACTGACAACTTCTCATACTGTTTCACAGTATCTCTTTCTTCAACTTCCTTGTGCTGACTGCCAAGAATCTCAATTAAACTCACTTTGTATTTCTTTTCTTTGGAAAAGTATTGCCTCCTTTCAGTCTGAATGGTTAACTGATCCTCATGATTCAGCAATTATTTTTTTATTTCACTCATGTTTTCTAGTAGGTGAAAAACCTGAAGACAGAAGCAGGACTGCTACAAAGCCATTCTGTGAGCACATCTACAAAAGCTGCGTGGATGTGCTGTTCCCCTTAGAATTTAAGTAATCATTCTTCTCACAATCCCTTGTTTCTTTTGGTCAGCACTTTATCCTGAACGTCTTTCTTAGCTCTGCCTTTGAAAGACACACTAACAAGACTAATCTGACTGAGATGGTAATATCTTTGCCCCAAAGCTCCCTTAAACAGTGCCTTAGCTATTGCATTTTTGTATCAGCATTTAGGCTCCATTACTCAGTTTCCGCTCACACTTCTCCACGTGTTTGGAGTGTGCTGGCTTTCATTGTTTCAGCTATCTGTTGTCACAACTAAGCTTTATTGTTTCTTCTATTTACTTTGTGTGAAAAGGCATGATTACAATGCCCTGTGACTTTTCACTCAGCTTTTCTATACAATAAAGTTATATTCCCTTTTGTTCCTTGCATCTGTCATAATTTGCTTATTACTAACCTTCCTGAGTTAATAGACTCTATTAATTCATCCTCCAGTGATGGAAAGAAATTTATAGTATTCTGTTGTTTTCAAATTTTATTTTGCTGATTTGAAAAAAAATTAAGAAAAGCTGGTTGTATTTTTCATTTTCTTATCCTCAAAAGACAAAAATATATTTAGAAGAAATGTGAGGGTTTGTGGATTGTATCATTCAGAAATATAGGGTGAATTACTCCATTCTGTCTTCAGTCAGAATAAACAGTGGAATATAAATGGTAGATGGTGATGATAGGTGGTAGAAAAAGAGAGGAAGGAGTGGCAATCCTCCAGATTGTCTACACAACACATTAGTTAAACAGAAATACAGAGCCTCCTGACTGACGTCTTGGTCTGAAGTCCCAAGGACCAGGGTTTTCAGATTTTTAAACCGCCTCATACATCGCCTCAGCTTTTACAGGGGCTTTGGAGATACAGACCATGGAAGTCAGAGTGCTCCAGCAAGCCAGCAGCCAGGACTCCAGACAGGATTTTCTTCTTTCTTTTTCTTTGGTAAAACAGCATTTTGATTGACATTCTTTCTTTTGCCAAAAAAATCCTTATTGGGCCAGTGCAGTGCTGTAGGGAGAACTCCCTAGAAGGAATTTTGCCTCAGGCTAAGTTCTACCCCTAAACTAGACGTGCAATTCTAGTGCTTCCAAAGGCATGGCATACTTATTCCTGTGTGCTTATTCCTTGTCAATTGTGACTCCTTAACTCCTTATTCTGCATCTTTAAATATTACTGTACTGTACTGGAAATGCATGCTGGAAATGTAAGCAAATTATTTCTACCTAGTTCTACAGTCATGTTGGTAAAAGGGTTACAGTACATTGTGTCACCCAGCCTTCGCTGAAGTCTGCTGTAATGCATCCTCAGTGGATGCATCCCAAGATGTTCTTACCATCTACCTAGTCCAAATACGTCTACTCATACTGTAATTATTCCTCATCTCAGTGCAATACAGATCACTGAAATGAAGTACTTCTTGCCTTTACATTATGCTCACACCTAGCCACTATGTAAGAGAGAAAGCATAAAAGATTCCTTATATCTTACTTTGCATCATTCCTGGAGAAGTCCCATATCCTCAGAGAAGAAATACTGCAACAGACAGTTATTTCCCTATGAAATCATCCTTTCAAAGTCACCAAAGTCACTCAGTTTTTGTGATGTTCACAGACTAGAGCCCAAGGTTGCATGGCTGCAAGTTAAGCAGTAGTAGATGTTTAACTTCAGCATTTAAGCACAGATTATTTTAAATCTCTGACAATGTCTTCAAAAAGCCTGTGTTGCAGGAGTCCTAGTTTCTATTGACTTCTGTGTATCTTATTATCTCAGTTTCATATTTACTTTGCTCTGCCACAGATCTCCTGTAAGGTTTCTGATTCACCACACTGTACACTGCTTCTATACTGAATCCACTACTATGCTTAGCAAAATGGAGTAACTAAATGGTGTTATCCATTTTTTATGAATTTCTAATTTTAAAAGGTTTGAATAATATAATTACCAAGTCATTTAACATATATATAACAAAAACACACAGACAAACCTTATACTGAGTTTGAGTCTGGAAATGTACCACCCTGTGAGTTGAAATCAGTGCAAAACCTTATAGCTCTTAGTGGTATAACAAAAAGCAGATGCAGAAGACAGTCCAGCAAGGCAAGTAAATCATTAACAGTCTGTGAACATGAAATTGCTTTATGAGAAGATTAAGGAACTCCCAGACATTGCTCAAATAAAATACCGATACTGTTTTACTCTTAGCAGATAAAGAACAAAGTTCATTCTTATTTATATTAACACCTGAGCTTAAATTGCAGCTAAAATCATCACACCACAACTACATCAAAATCACTTCGCTGATATATTATTTGTGTAAAGATCAGTCTAAGAGCATGATTTCCAGATATCGCTCCTAAATATAGGCAGTGTTTAAGCTACATATCAACTCACAGATGTAGCTTTACAGTTGTGCTGTGTCTGTATAGTCTTGAATAGCATTCTAGGTATTTCTCATACAGATATAATTAAGACAACCACAGTAAGCAACTATGAATGAGCAAAGAAAAACATTCAGATTAGATCTCAAGGTATATATAGTAAAACTGACACTTCTACAGAAACGATAGAAAGTATTTTCAATAGCTGCCACCTGGTTCATCTCCACTGTGAATTTCTAGAAAAGGGTGTTCTGACACGCCAGAAATACAATAATGTCCTTGAAAGGGTTGAGCAAAATTAAGTTGATGAAAATTCCACAGTCAAGCTTTTTTTTTTTTCTAGAGCATGCTTTAATCTGCTGCCCATGAATTCAGAACTCAGACTTAACCTTACCTTGAAAGTGGTGTCTCTTCATTGCCTCCTTCGTGATCTCTTCTGCCATGACTCCTTAGAAAGGTAAGGATCTCATAATAATGAAAAACTGGCAGTTTTAAACAAAATTAAAACCATAAATATAATGCACAAATATAAGAGGTATGTTGCTCTGATGAACAAGTTGTATAGGAACCTTTGTCAATGATGGGACAGTCCCCGTTCTTTCCTGTCATTGTTAGTGAATTGCAGGAGCCAACAATATTCAGAAGCACTACTGCAAGCAGTAGTAAGGCATGGTAGGAGCCCTTCAGACTGGAAGAATAGTAAATATCACAGACAGCTATAACTTGTAATCCTTAATTTATCATTTATTTTTTATCCTGTTTGGTGTCAGATATTAGTTTTCTCATATAACATTAATCTTCCATGTTAAGTAAAGAATGACTGTTTAAAAAAGGTAAAAATAATTTTCTAAATTAATGGCAATAGTAAGTATGGTAGCCTGAGTTCAAACAACCTTCAGGACTTTACGAAGCATCTTCCTTATGCAGCATATGTTTCTGTGTTTGAGGCAGGGAACTGTGAAAAGTGGCACCTGCACATAGTGGAGATGAGAGTCTTTAGTACCCCGGAATGAAAGATTTCAGTAGCAATAGGCTGAGGGTGGGGAGGAATAGGACACCCATTCAACCATAACTCTCCTGGGATCATGGAGTTAGAAGAACTGAGAATATTTTGTTCTTCAGGTTATAGCAATGGCTCTGTGGGTGGAAATGGGAAACAGGAAACAGGTCCCTATCTTCTTATCATTTTATGTCCCTGTCTCCTGGCCCTTAGTCAGGTAAGCCAATACCACCTTTCTATTTACATATATTCAGAAAACCTGGGCTTTAAGGTTAAACAAATTTTACCCTTACTTTTTAATGAGATTGAAAGTCCATGGGTTATAATGTATTACATGCCTTAGTACAAAGGCAGTTTACTAAATACAGTTTAATAGAAAACAAGGCTGCCTGCAGAATCCCTTTTTTTTTTTTTTCAGATTTTGCCTTTGATATAATGTTGGTACTTGGCCTCTATTCTTTAGATGTCTTCTTCAACCAAACGGTTTTAGGTATTTTGAAATCCCACTCAATATAACAAACATTTTTTACCTATTTAATTCCAGTGATGCATTAATAGAAGCTGCTTGGTTACCTGAGACTCAAACTTTTGTTTCATATGTAAGTATGTACTTGAAAATCTATGCAAGAGTTTGATTTTAGCAGCCCACTTGGTTTTTTTTTCTGAGAATGGTCAGCCATTTGTCTCTGCTTATAGTGTTTTTCAAATTAATTTGAAAACTTTTATTAAACCAGCGCTTATTTAGAAATCACTTCTCTTATGACCAGAATTTACAGACATTAGATTGTTCATATTAGAAAAGTTCATGTTCACTTGCTGCACCAACTTGGTTAAATTAATCAGCATCAATTTAACAATACTGAAAAAAGAGAAACTTTAGAAACTTTAGCAAAAGAACAGAAAAGAAATGCTGACAATGAAATCTAATTAAATAAGGAATTAAAGCCTGTAAACTAAAACCTAGCTATTAAAACTTAATGCACAAGAGTCCAGGTAAGTTAATCAGTACATAATAAATGGAATTCTGTCTCCAGTATTCCACAACTAAGAGCAATAATTAAATGGTATTCAGGATTACCTTGATGAGAACAAGCAGATTACTTTCATTCACTCTTGTAAAGAACTCAAAATAGTTTGGATAGGAGAAAGAAGTGAACAGTGAGTAGCATTTAACAAATTCCTTGGTTCAGAGCTTTTTCAAGATTTAACAATCCAGTGAATACATTTTTATTCTTCCACCTATTGCCTCTTTTCTGTGAGAAAGAGTAGAAAATTTTTGGAGGAAGGAAGAAAGAGGTATTTCAAAATGTAATTACCTATTAACACAGCAGGTGTCAAGAAAACTCAATAGAGAAAAAAATTATCAATATACGCAAAAGTTATTAATTTCAACACCCATGGTGAAACAGAAAATGAGGTACCTTAAAACCTCATTTGGATATACAAATTTCACAGAATGAAATGAAAATTATAATAAATAGAGATTTTTATTATGAATATAAAAATAGCCCCAAATGTGTATAAGAAGAAATGATAATGAAAAAAAGCATGAGACATTCTAATAGCAAAAGTATGAGTATAAAGGTAGTCTTTCTGATGAAGCAGTTACATTCTGGAATTGCCTATTAGATGTGAGTGTTACAGTGGGAAGAAAGAGAAGAACAGAACTCTGGTGGTGCAAGCTCCCCATTAACGTGTTAAATAATTTTTTGATATATTTAAACTTCGAGAAAAACGTCATTTCTAGGAACTAACCCTAACTCCTGTTGAGCAGAGCAGAAAAACAAGCCAGCAAAGTCAGTTAAATTAGGTGAGTTTGTTAATGTTTTTACTACATTTTAATATAAAATTAATTTTCCAAATTAAACACTGGCCAAATCTTGCCAAACCTTCCCCAGTCTCTTACTAGTTAAAGAAGGTATGTGCAAGCTTGCTTAAGCAATATTTACTGTACAGAAGTTGGAATAGTTCAATTTTTAAGTACAGTATTAAGCCCCACAGTAAGTCAAACGTTCTTCATTTTTCTGCAATAGGTCTTCATTCTAAATTGTATCCTACATAACTGCAAACTGACATCATAGTCCTGCTATTGGATGTAAAAAACAGGAACTTGTCTCTGGACAAGTTGTGTAAATGCTAACTGATTTGCTAAAATATATTCTATTTTGCCATGTGTTTTTTTACATCTATTTCATATTAACAATTCTAAAACAACTACAGGATTTTCTTCCTTTGCTATTTTGATTTTCTTTTTTTAATGCTCTCTTTTAGTGACAGTTTTAAAACACCTTGGCTGGCCACCAATATTAGAGGTGCAGACACATGCTAACCGGTCTTTGCTGTGTCTGTAACAGCACCAACAGCACAACTGTACTTGAAGTCTGGCCTTTTCTTTGGTAAATATGTGTTCGCTCAGAACTTAACAACTCTAAGTCTCCCACATTTTGATACTGGCCCTTTTCTCACACCATTTATTTACAGTTGATAAAGACCCAGTTTACAACACTAAAAAGAAACAATAGACAGTAAAAGCAGCAAAACCACTACACACTAGTCTTGCTCCTGCAACTCCCACTGTCTTTTTTATTCTGTTGCAGACAGAAAAAGATAACCAGGAATAATTGCTGAGCTTTCTTTGCCTGACCTGTTGTTAGAATATCTGGACTGTTAATGAAAGTAACAATACCTGAAGTAGGAAAATAGAAGGATTTTAGGAAAGAGAGATGTAACCTCGGAAGAAAAACAGTTGGAACTATTGAGCATAGCCCTTTGTAAAATGAATAGTGATTATATCCGTTGGATTAAGATGCCACTTCAGATACCATCTGAAAAGTGCTACCAATAACTATCAACAGAAAATTAAACTGCAAAAAGTTTCTCAGACAACAGTAAAAAAAATGTAACTGATTATTAATGCTTGGTAATGTGACCAAAGCACTTTTGATAATGTAGCATAAAAATCCAAACACTTCTGCTTTCATTACCACAAAGGCTAAAGGCTTAATCTTCACTACACATGCTATAAATTGAAATGATTCCACTGTTAGTCTGGATTTGCTAAGCATGGATGTAAATTAAATGAGAACTGAGTCCTAAATTACTTTGTTTTCTTTTATTCCAAGAGAGACTGTTTACAAATACTGCCCTGAAAAACCGTAATCACGTGCATAGAATTTCAAATGGTCAAAGTACACTACACAGTAATGAATTGGCAATGTAAGACTATTAACTACTGCAATCTTTCAAGTAACTTGAGTAGATTTGAGGGATTTCGGCCATGAAAGTCAGGTCTTAAATTCAACAGATTTTTATCAATAGAAATAGCAAATGGTAAGAAGCAAAACATTTGAACTTTTGCTAAACATTTTGTAATAGTCTGTTATGTAATGTTTATACTGGACACCTCTGTGTCTACTACTGTATTAATTTATCAGGTTTTCAGGAATAAATGCATTTATATTAAAGATAGACTGCAAGATAATTCATTTTAACAATTCATTAATTTAGTTTTGAAGGGGTTTATTAATGCTGTTTGAAAGAAAACATAATACAAAAAGTACTGAGGATTAACTGTGTATATACCGAAAACCTGCTGTTGATACTTCAATCATTAATCCAGCAATATCATGGACTCTCTATAGTACTTTTGAGAATGACATTTAATTACAAAAACCAACATGTTAAAATGCCAGAGAGCAATGTATGTCAGCTGAGTACACAGGTAGTCATCCACAGAAGAAAACCACAGCAGAAGAGGTTTTCTTATTCAGACACACTACTGTCTTCAAAGACAGCAAGAATTAAAAAAGCAGCCCTTGAAAAAAAGCAGGGTTCATTTGTATGAAGAAATAGAAGATAAATCTTCTTGTGACAGGGTCTTCACACAGCTCAGCTCCAGTTCAACAAAGCTCACCATGACAAGGTGCAAGTATGTCCCCTCACACTGAACTCCTTTTTTCCTAACAACGAAAAAGTCAGAAACAACAAACTCCAAGATAACACTTTAAGACAGTAATTAACACAAATGCTTCCAGGTAGAAGGACAGACTGATCCCACCTGTCCTGAGTCCCATTCTGGGCACCCCAGTGAATCACCCACTTCAGAGCCAACCTCTCGGCTCACATACTGCAGTAGTCTGAACAGTGCTGCACTCCAGGGGCTTCACCCTCTCTTCCTTCAATATCTGACACTTCATAAAACTCAGGCATTTTCCTGACTGCTCTGGTGCTGTTCTTTTCAGCTGCAAGGGCACACATTATAAAAAGTAACACAATGACTGAAGCATTTCCTGTAAAATTGTCTGTTGTACTGATTTTCCAATAACTGGCAAAAATTCATCTATTACTTTTGTTTTGGGGGACACTTTTCTAGCTGATTTTTTTTACAAGAATATGACTGTGAGTTTTTGAGCTAGAGGTTTGTCACTTGGCAAGAAATATAGCAGTGTTGTGCCTAGAATTTTCCTAGACAACTTTTTCCCAGATTCAGATACACAAGTGTTTTATAGAAAATTGACCATTTAAACATTTTTCTCTTAATGAAAATCTGATTCACAGTGAACATAGAGCACGTATTAAATATTTGTACTATTTCTCTGCTAAGTGAGCATGCTAAATACTTCCTTTAGGGTGGCAGATATTTGCTGCTTACCTTAATTTCCAATATATACATCAAGTTAAACTAAACTGTAATTTTTACACTGCATGCATGTCATAAAATGTGTACTTTATCACTGGCGTGCAACAGATATGCAGTTCACTTCAAGAGGTTGTTTTGTCCTAAAAAAAGTTTAATAACAATACTATACTGTATTACACAATTGTTGCATCTCTTCCAAGATGACATACATCATTTCACCACCATGGACATAGATACACCTGAAACAAACCCCTAATAAACGTCACACTTGTAGGTTCAGTCATGCCAGACATCATATAGAGGGTGGACTTGTCTGAAGTCCCTAAGCTCCTGTTAGCTTGACTTGGAGACTGCTGATACATTTTACAGCAGAATGAAGACCAAAACTGATGGACAAGTGCCAAACAGTCCTTCATCCTCCACTGATCTGCAAATGATTAAGTCAAAAGGTGATGAGTAATATGACAATTTCTCCATGTGTTAACATACTGCTTCCCCTCTGCAGAGTGCATTACCATCTACCAGGAGATATTCAGCTTTTGTGACCATAATAATACACCACATTTATGTTTCTCAAGAATCTACACTAGAACTAATGGAGACACAAAAGGTGTTAAAATATTTGCAAACTGTGAAAACACATGCAATCCAAATAGCAAAAAAACATGCCTAAAATGTAAATCACCTCTCATTATAAAGGCCTGACCTTGTTCCGCTGCTGGAGTGGTTTAACAGTAGCGTGACTAAACTCATTGAGTTTTCCTGATGTGAAGCTGGTATGACACTAGCTTCAGGCATAAGTCTACGCTGGGTGCTGGTAAGTATTTCAGAGCTTTCCATGCTCCAAGGCTAGAAAAAGAAAGATGTAGAAAGGGCTTACATGTGATCAACAGAGCTAAAACCTCAGGATGGGTTGCCAAATGCTGCATCATTCAGGCAATGGACACATGTATGAGTGGGAAGACTAGTCACAGTACAGACAAGTGCTGGCATAATTTATGCAGGGTGTACAGAATTGCTAGAAGTGGCTGCTAAGATGGCTGACCGCTCTGGTGTGTTCACATCTATCTGGGCACTAATGCCTGTGCTTGACAACCTCAATGACAAAAATTCATCAAGATGCTCAGGATGGGTAGTTTTCAAGTTCAAGCAAGTGGCTTATACCTGCCTCTTCCCTTGGGTGTGCTCCTGTGTTGGCTGCTATAGAGCTGCTTGGATGACTGACTCAAAAGCTGCCTTCCCGTGAGTATGGCAATTCATTCCCTCTCACATGAAAAACACTAGGAAACTCCTAGGATTCCTAAAGCAACAGCACACAGTGGTAGAAAACAAAATGTGGCCTGTGGCAGGAAAATGGAATCCCTTGTGAACCAATAATTAATTCAAAATTGAAGATACTGATTTCCATGCCATCTTCATTTTAAAAAGAAAGTTTAGATTTGTTATCTGCATAGCCTCAGCAGTTATAAAACACTAAATTGGATAGTACACACTTCTTACAGTGATTTTTTTTCATGCTCTCTGAAGTCTCAGGCAGGTGTGTACTCATAGAGACTCACTGGGTTCCTACATGCAGAGTTTTCAGAACAATGCTTTTTTTAGTAAAATGGTTGCTGAGTAATCGCAACATCTATGGGATTTTCCTTACCCCACAGTAGGGTACATGTTGAAGGTGGGGTTTTGTTATGATGGGTTTTTTTGATAATAGATTTCCAGAAAGGCTTTTAATACAGTTAGAATGTGCATTGCTTTTGAAAACAAAATCTAATTCTGATGTGATTTGCCTAAGAAGCCTATGACAAGTATCATGCAGAAAACATTATTAATGGCTTGACTTTGCACCCTTCTACTCAAAACACAAATTTTGTTTGAATAACTTGAAGATAATGAAAAAAACCCGAACTTTGATATCAAGAGGAGGAATGAGTAATTCTGTATTATTCAGTGGAATTCAAGCTGTAAGGAAGGACTGCTAGAGGTAAGTGTGATAGAAAGTTTTTACCTGGTGTCACTTCATTGATCCAACACATACCAGTAATCTAAATGTAGTTTCTCATTATTTACACTGAGTGATATAAGCCTTTCCTTCTTTTCTACATCAGCATTACAGCAGAAGTGCATATTTTTCTTTTTCTTTTTCTTTTTCTTTTTTTTCTCTTTTTGGCATGAAATGACTTTTTGTAAATCAATATTTGGGTTTTGCCTCTATATATTTTGGAAAACCTTTTGTTCTCCAGGAAGATGATCTTTATTTTTCTCCAATCCCATTACTGTGTCAGTTTGGAAAAGGAGAGACTAATCTAACCCTCATTTTAGCAAGCTATTCCAGCAAGCAGACTGGCAAAAGGTGCAAGTTGGGGCTGTATCCCTTCCTTATATCCTCAATCCTCTGTCCTCCCTGACCTTGATCCAGAGGATACCACACTTACAGCCTCCTTGAGAGCTGGAGAGATCGAATACTCGATGTGTAATCCTATGGCAGTCTAGTTTCCAAAGTCTCACAGCAGTTGTAAACCTACATTTCTGGCAGCCTTTCGTGCAAGGATACCCATGTTTGGAGTGGTCTGTTACCGCTTCATGTAGTCAAGAGTGATACAGTAGTCTAGTGAGACAGGACTGCCTACATTAGCTTTGTGTAAATATATAGTGTAATGTGTATATGTAACAGGTTTAATGTCAGTTCTCTACAGAGTTTTGCCTGTTTGTGCTGGGACTTCAGCCAAATTGTCATCACTTCTCCCTTTTCCTTCAGTTTTCTCATGAATACAGTTTTTCAGGTGACATACAATATTCACCTGGATTTATGAATGTGCGTAAAAGTCTCTTTGATAAGGGAAAAGTGATTATACACTGTAGAAGACCCATTTCAGAAAGATAATTTACGACTTTCTAAATTTGGTCTTTCTCATTTGCTTATATGTGCACACAGGTGCAATACAGAAGGGTCTGCCAGTTAAAACTGTCAAAACTGGAGACCAAGTGTTCTTTTTTTGGTCCTTAAAAATCTCTGTGTATTCTTAATAATTATTGAGAACCACGGATTTCTGACTTGTGTGTTTTCCAGTGCAAAGAGAAAGAATGCTGGCATGAGCACAGATGTGTTGTGTTCTAGATAATCAAGTGTAAAAATAGTAAAACAGTTGGCTTTTTGGCCTCCTGCACCCAGTTGACTGCCTTTGACTCCAAGCAGCGCTGTATGTTAACCATAATATAGCTTCTGTAAACTACTAATCCCTAGTGTGAGAATTGCACAGTGAAATGCAGCAGCCTAAACCTACCCACTGTTACAACTTACTCTTGTATTTTTGAAACATCACTACAGGATGAAAATCAAACCTAACCTACTCAGAGCAAAAGTTTATTCTATCAATTTTGCATTAAGGGCAACAAACTGTAGTATATATAGGTTGGGTTTTTTTTCTTTTCAGTAATCATTTTCTCTTAATATTTCCTTTTTTAGGAAATTACAGTAGCAGGGAATGCAAAGCACAACTGCCCTATACCTACATATGTTATCCTCCAGCTCTGCCTTTGCTTGTTTCTGAAACGTAGCAGCAGTTGGTTTGTAGTTCCCATGGGAAGAACTGTTTAATGATAACCAGGATATTCCCTCCATTACTTTTGATTTTTAAATTACAGTTCACATTCTGCTTTTTCTTTGCTTTGTCAAACAGCTAGACTTAGGCACAGGTTAAAATAGAACAACTATAGAACATCCCTAAGTGTACTTCAACAGCTTCCCCTAAAGTTTTCAAGCGAGGTACAGTTGTACGTAAGTAAATTCCCTGGCCCATGTGTACCCAGATATACACACATGTCCATAGAAAGAATATTCCCATAATTGTAGAAACACATGGTCAAGAGCATGTTCATCTTATGATCTATTGCAGCCATACCTGTTTGCCAATGCTGTATGTTAACGTCTTTAAATGCCCAAAGTCACTTAGTGATTGCAAAGGTACAGGTGCTCATATACTTAGGGCCCAGAAGTCAGGCTGTTTATCATTTAGCTATGTCACTGAATGCATTTTGAAAGCTAATGTTTGCGTCCCTCTCTCCTAGAGCACATATCTCCCTCCCTGAAAAGAAAAAAACCCCAAACCTCTGTTGTTAATGAGATGAAGATGTGAGATGTTTAAAGTTATTTTTCCCTATGTGAAGTGGATGTGTCAAAAAGTTCCTTTAAAAACAACAACAACAACAAAAAAAAAAAATCAAAGAAAACCAGGTTGCAAAGTTCTGTGTCCCGTTGGCTGAGTTTGTAATTAAATTCGCTTTTGTGCTCAGTCTGAAACAAGGTGTTGTAGGGCCCCCCCTTCCCATCCTCCCTCCCCAGTTCCTTCTCCCCTGGGCCCAAGCCTGGGCTGTGTCCCAGCACCCTGCGCTCCTGCCATCCCTCCCCTCACTTTCCCGAAGATGTCTGGGGTGGTTAGGATTCGTCAGGTCACACCTCGGCCTGTCAGGACGCGACGCCTCCTTTGCCCTGCTTCAGCCCATCGCTTCATTTCATCTACACAGAGCCTGGCGACGAGCTGGCCTCGTTAGACGCAAATAACTACAGCCAGCCAAAATGAGCAGGCTATTTCCTTCCCGCTTACCTGTCACATCTCCTCGGCTTTTGTCAAACCAGCCAGTGCTTTTATTAACCCCAATCCAGGCCACAGCAGAGAGGCAGGCACATACATGTATGCATGTGTGCATGCGTGTGCAGGCACATGTAGGCATGGAGTCCAACAGGAGCCTCTGGTTTTGGGCTGGGGTGGCAGGCGCCAGGCTACATCCCCAGCCCTTGACTCTCCCACCACCCTCCTCTGTCCCTTTCCTCTCTCCACCGCACGCTGCCTGCGGAAACTCCTCCTCACCCAGCCCCTCTGTTTTCAGCCTCACCCACCTCTCTGCATGTTGCTTTCCCAGCATTTCCCTCATTTCCCCAATGTGAAGGTTTGACTCCCGCTTCCCCTCCCTTGGTATGACACCAGGTTTTCTTCACTGCACTTGTTTCCTTCAACCTGACTCACGGTGACTCCCTCAGTCCTGCCCTCCTCCTTGTCCTCACCAGCTCTCCCCTTCCACCTCCACTTCTCCTATCGCTTCCCTAGCTTTTATCACCCCTCCTTCCTCCCACCCAGCCAGAATCTGGATTGGGGACATGTGTTGAAGGTACCTCTGGCAAACCCTACAGCCTCAGCTGCAACCATACCAAACACACTCCTATTGTCCCCTCTGCCTCCAGCAGGCTCCTGTCCCCATCTCTGCATGTAGAGAGAGGAGATCCCTGGCACAGAAATGTGGGATTCTTGGCCAGAGTGTTCTTCTGGGGCTGGGGCAAAAGGCACCCCTCTAAACATGGCATTACGCATGGTATGTGCACACCTGAAACTCAGCTGTTATTTAATACTTGCTCTACATTAAAGTTGGTCACTACCATTTTATTATGGGTTGCGCTATCAAGCCCAACAACTAACCTACTTGTAACAGCAGTGTGAGAGCAGAATCATGACAGCACTGAATGTATTTAAGATCACTACAGATTCAGATTTGTGCTTTTACATAGGAAATCTTCCAAAGAAAATCTCTCAAAAAATGTGTTGTAATATATTCTATATAAAGAAGTCTACACACAAAATAATTTATAACAGTAAAAGTGAAGAGTGAAAACTTCTTGTGCATGAACATAAAATCTAGAAATTATTCTATTCATAGCTGGGAAAATAACACATTGTTTTTACATAGAGAACATTCAGTTCTACCTTCCTCTTTGTGCATGTGTGCCTATTTCCAACTCCTAGCATAAGGAAAACGACATTTAAAATTGTTTGGTGCAGTACAACAAAACCTGACATATCCCTGGCATTTTTTGTGAGGTTTAGAAAGAACAGACAACTTTCTTCCACAGGTAGTTTACATGGTATTTTCTTGGCAAAAATAACTACATCAATAAATTGTGGGTACATGTTGGATAAAGCTGTTGATAGCAGAGCAATAACTGGATTTTGGAATCTGAGCTGTTCTCCAGTGGGTGCTGAAGTATTTCCTAACAAGCGACAATCTGACTTCAGTACAATGTTGGATTACTTATATTTTTTTAGTGTTTTTGCAAGCCATCTTTGCCTTTTCTTGGAAATAAATGGCAAATGTGTTCTCAGGCCCTTCTTTTCCCCTGCTTTTCAGCCTAGCTGTATCTGCACCTCCTCCCCCCCCCCCCCCCCCTCCTTTTTCTTTTCCTTTCTCCATCCCCTTTAAGTTGTAATTCAATCTCTTCCAACTCATGATCTCTCTTCTCTTTTTGGCACTCCCTCCACCCTCTCTCTCATTAGTTTAACTTGAGTTAATTAGGAATAGTAGGCAGCCCTCAATCTGTTATGTGTTAAAATAGAACAATCCAAAACAGAGAGGCACAGACACAACTATGTGATCTTATTGTCTAAGGGAGACAGAAAACCAGTGGGGATTCTCTTATCTAGACTAACATCTTCCCAATGGTTAATCTAACTGGCTTTAAAATGTTCTGCAAATGCAGATCTAGGATAACAATCTTTCCACGTTTCCTTTTCTTTTTCTTTTCTTTTTTTTTTCTTTTTTTCATTTCATCATTGGCAAGAATGAGTGAATTGGATTGACATGGAGGTGATAGAGGAAGAGAAATAGTCTACACGTCAAAATGACAATGTATATTACATGGTTAACAGAATGAGTGGTACGTGCAATGGCTGTGGGTATTTTCATCTGCTGTGTTGTACAATAAGCTCCTTTTTTTTTTCCCCAAGTGTATCATCAAGATCACTCCCAATTCAATGCAGATTAAGTGTTTGCTTGAAGGATCTCTTTCTATGAGTAATATCACTTGATAAATGTGGAACTGAAGTAAGAATCTAAGTATTCACTTGTTGCTATTACTGAACTGTGTATATATAGAGGTCATGCCTGGTACTCTGACTGTAGTGCTGATCACAGACCTTAGGGCAGAGTGTGCTGTGGAAGTGAAATATAACAGATCTAAGAAATCAAGCCCTGATTCTAAAGGTAAGGCCTTGCATTTTTGATTGACTACAGATGGTACTGTTTGGAAGAAATGCATGCTCAGGAAACACAGGTGTTACTGTGCAACTAACACAAAAATACATGCCTTTATAAAAAATATATATGTCTGTGTGTGCTTGTATGTTTACGTACGTATATGTAAATATATAAATACATAAAGTTTAAGCTTTCAAAGAGAGTTGTGTAAGATTCAAGGACTATCAACAGTCAAATTTACAGCAATGGTTACATTAAATTGCTAATTTTCTATGTATGTGCCTGCATGCATATGAAGATGTGTGGCAGTAATTAGTGTTAATAATTTATCCATTAATTAGCAATGCTAATGCAAATATGCTTTGAAATTAAAAGAATTCCAGTGGTCTTTTTGAAATCTGATATCCAGGAAACAGAATCAAAAATCTATTTGAAAAATGGGAAGAAAGAGAGACATTGAAAATACTGCAGTCAAAATGTCATCATATATGTTAAGAAAAATTAATTTCCTTTCTGTCAAAAACATTGCTTTATGACAGAGAAACCATCAGACTAATGGGGCACAAAAGGAATCTGTAATGAAAGACAAAGAGTAAGCTTGATTATCAGAACATACAAGAATGTTAAAGCACTTGAGAAGATAATATCCCCTCAAAAAGACGTCCTTGGCAGTTTCTTTTGGGGGTGTGTGAGGGAATTTCTAGCTGGACAGAATCAACATGAGACCAAATAAGGACATGTTGCACTAAGTTTAGGGGGGGGTTACAGTTTATTGTTAATATATTGATTATTTATTTCCTTAAATATTGGTACAATTATGTGAAAACTGTATTAGATCCAGTGAAGAGAGACAGATGTGGCCCTTATAAAGGTCTTCTGTTTGATCTTTGCTTTATGTAGTAATGCAAAAGTGCAGTGATGGGTGTTGCTCTATTTTACACCAGCAATGAAAAATACTTTTAGTTTTCCATGAAGTTAAAAGAACTCACAGTAACACCTTTGTTTCAATATTGATAATTAATACTGTTTAATTTACACAATCTTTTTCTTTCTATAAGCATTATAGATCACATGAGAGTTGCATAAGAGAAAGGTATAAATGTGTGATTTAATACAAATCCAGGGCATTATGAATCTATATAACAGATTACATTAATAATTTTATGCAGTTTGGACATCTGAGATTATATCAATTCCAGTTCTACACAGATCCTGCAACATCTTCAGGAAGCCATAAACCCATAAGAACTGACACATAAAACCATTTTTAGTCAGAATGTAAAATAGTAGGGGAAAAGAGCAAAATTAAATTAGCCTAACATCTATCAAACAGATATCTAGAAAGTGGATACCTTTAGAAAGGCAGAAAATAATTGTCATTCTATCACACATACAGTAAACATACTGGTGATTTTACAAGAGTAAACATTTTTATCCCCCACATGAAGAAGATTAGAACCATAGTTTCTGTCCTTTCTCATTGCTTTCCCCATGTAAAACTGATGTGCATGCCCCTGAAAATGCTCCATGCCTGCAACAGGACATTTTCAGTGCAATACACACAAAACCCCTGTCTTTCATCAACATATATACTGGCCCGGCAAGAGTGGGAGAAAGATAGTGCTGTGGCCTGAGAAGAACCGTTTTAGTACATAGTAAACTAGGGCAAGTATTTGTAATGAGCTGAGTGCAATGACTCTAGAAGATAGTTATGTAATGCAAAGAGGAATCCACAGTCCTGAGTGTTTTCGACTCACTTCTATGAAATTTAGTCTCGACAGAGTTTCCACAGCAGGCTTGGTTTCAGCCATACTGAGTATGAGACTTTGTCAAAGCTGCAGAATGCAGGATCAGATAATAAAGAGCAACAGAACCAAGAGCAAAGTAACTTTTAAAATGCACAGGTAATGCAGGGGTGGCTGTGTCCTGTGGGAGTTAGTGGCACATAGCTATTCATACATGTGGTTATCTAACCTGAAATATTACAAAAGCATATAGCCAATACTTTTAGAAATTATCCTTTAAGAAACTGTTTCAAGTGGATTAATAACTTTTGTACTAAAAACTGCTATAAATCATTTTGGTGTGATGACAGTTTATCATGTGTTATCAATGCTCATGTTTGTATTGCAGTTGATTTTGCCTTATTCTTGAGACATATAGAGATAGATTCAGAAAGATAAATATACATTTAGGATGAAACAATGGTATTTTGGCACTTGAAACAAGGGTGGTTTTGGATTTAATATAATACTAGAATTCACCTCAGAACTAAAACTCAGACTAAGAAATATTTAAAAATGTGTTGCTTATATGTTTAGACAGATTGCTAAAAATACATGAAAACTAATACTGCTGCCTAGAAATCCAGCAAAGCAGAAAAGAGGTACTGAAAGCATAAAGGCAATAAAGTTCACAACGTTCAAGCTATAGCAGTATAACTCATGATCTCAAAGAATTTGTTTAGGCTAAATATAGAAGAATATTAACTATGATCAAACAGCGTCATCTCACATGCTATCCAGGAACATGCAGAATATTAATCGGATTGCTAATTTCCTCAGAGGCTAGAGGTTTAGCACAAAATTTTGGTGGTTAATAAGCTTTAATGTGTTAATAAGGGCACTGGAAAAGGATTTAGATAGCCAGGATAGCTTACTCAATATAGAAATGTGCTACAATGTTGGGGTATGGTCCTACAGTATATTCCATCCTGCTTACTATTTCCTTTGGCAAGAAATTCAGAGATTAATTAGATCTATATCTTTAAATGCATTTGCAGTGTCGGACTGATGCTAAAAAAATATGATATATTGGACAACGAGGCCCCATATAAATTTTATAAATCTAACATTTTCTCATAAAACATTAACTGCTCACTTTTAAATTAGGAAAAGACTTCCTGGGATTTAGATTTGAACAGATTATTTTCAGTATCTGGGTGAGAATAGCAGAGTTGGGAATATGTCTGTCCTCCTCCAACTTCACAAATTAAATGGAAAACATTGAGAAAGGACAGCAAGGTCCTAGCAGACATGAGAACCACCCACACCTTTAGGTGAGGAAGCTGCACTCAATGACAACTTCATACACAGACCATGCCACTGTAAATAATTTACTTTCACTGACATGTGGCATGGTCCTGTCTTCTGAAAGATGTTTTGTTTCCATAAAGCAAACCCTTATTTCAAGGAATAGTGTGACTGACATATCTCTAGTTTTAAACCTTATGCAATACTATGTGATTATTCTAACTGTTAAATGAAGTTTACTTGCTGCTGGTGTGTGGGGGTTTTGGGGTTTTGTTTGGTTGCGTTTTTTTTTCTTCTTCTTCTATATTTTGACTGAAAAAATAGAGGTATCCAGGTAAAAATTCTCAAGATTTTGCATGGTATTTGTGTCTCAGGTGGCAGTATGTTCTTTTTTCATCTTCATACAGCAGCAAAAAATCTGTGAGGAAAATATTTTCATCTTTTATCCAAAGATATTTGAGTGTTTTTATATTTTAATCATAGAGAGAGAGATCTGAAATTATTAGGACAAAAAGCAGACAGATTCTTACTGTAATGGAGTCACCCACCCAAAATATCCTTTCCTTTTTTGAACCCTGACCATCCCTTTTCACAAACACTCCCTTTTTAATCCACTGCATGGCATTACATAGAGTCCCTGCTCCTGCAAATGCTCACCATCAGGCAAAGCACTTTCTATCATAAATATTCATGCTGAATTTTCCGTATTGACTGTCCAGCTACAGGCACAAACCTATTTGACAAAATGTCTTTACATGATAATCAGGTTAGTATCTTTTCTTGATTGTTAGCATATTGCTTAAGCCTGAATTTAAGCAAAGGAAATTAATTTGTCTTGTTTTCTAATTCTATTAGCATTAATAGTTATTCCAAAACTAGTAAAGAAAGTTTAGACCCCTAAGAAGTACTATCTTCTTAGAAGAAAGCAAGCAGCTTTTCTTATTTTGTGGTCAGGTCTGGGGGAAAATGAAGAAGAACTCAGATAATTTTTACTTGGGAGATATTTGAGAAGTTATGACATTCTCATGTGTTTGCTATTTTAAATTTTTTCCAATACAAATTTCCATGATTTATTTTAAGAAATATTCATTATGGTCTTTGTATAAACTGAACAATGAACCGTTGTACAAAAATGCATAGCCTTAAGAATATGTTGTGAGTGTATATTATTTAACTAACTCTACACTTCAATTCATGACAAAATGAGGGACTGGATAGCACACAAAGGGAATGGATTTGAAATGCCTTATAAAACATCATTACTTTGAAGTTCACTCTTGCAGTTACCAGAGGAAGCATGGCCAGATAGCTATTCCTGTACTCTCATTAAAAAAAAAAACAATAGTAGATTTTTTTTTTGTTGACTTCCATTTAAATGCATTATTTGTACAGCTGTAGCTGCACTAAAGCCAGACAAGACACTATACTCCAGTCTAATAAAATGTTCATATTATTTTGTTTTACCTGCTGTCACAAAGAGAAGAAATGGGAAGATAAATCATGAGACTAATATTGTTAAAACAACTTCGTCTTTCAGAGCTTCTTACATTAGTTATCCTTCATTCCAAAAACTGCTGTCTATGATTAAATACTTTTAACAGTATTAAGTGAACTGAAAATGCAATTTGCCAAATACTGAACATTTCTGAACTGTGGGTACTAAATGAATTGATAAATTTACTTACATACTAAGCGACGTCTTAATAGGCCCCTTTGACTTGATATGAACTTGCATGACTTTTCTAGATAGATGAACCTGCTCTTGTCTTACAGTTGCTCTTCCTCTTCATTGCAAATTACAGCACTTGAATCTCATGTAATTTCTCCTCAGAGAACAGACATTCTATAGTTTTTCTAAGAAAAATCCTGAGTAGAAATGCATTTTTCTCCGCTTTTTGCAGAAATATGACAGTATTCTCTTCCACTATTAATTGAGTGCCCTTGGCAATGCAGGACACTTTGCAAACGAATGAACAAATACATTTCTGATTCTAAGAACTTACAATGCTTGGAAGATATTAGACAGGTATTGCACAGGTATTATACAATTATTACAAGTATCTTTTTTATTTTTTCATTTGATTGCTGACAAACTGAAGGCTGAAAGAGCTGGTATTGATGAAAGATTGAAAAAGGGAAGCTAGACTTGTGAAAAACAGACCACAAAGTGTAAGGATTTACAGATGGTAGACTCCATCCTGATACTGCAGTTGCATCAGTGCATAGAATTGCTTGTGAGAGAAGAACAAACCGGGACATATTCTAGTGTACACCATTTTCTAGCTGCCAGCTTTACCACTTAGACTTGTAGTGTAGTAGAGTGATTTGAAACAAGGCAGAGGAAAAGCAGTTTTATTCAAGGGCCATGAAAGTGAGAAGTTGCAGTGTTTAAAAGATCGAGAGCCCCTGTATGGCCCCAACCATGCTGATTAACTGATTAGAGTAAAATGGAAGAAAACTGGTTTTAAAAATGCATTTGCTGCAGTTCAAGCCCAAGCTCCCAGCAACTGACAAATTTTACAGTGGCTTTGGGAATATTTTTCTTCAAAAGGCATATCACAGACATATGGACACTTATGCACTGAAAGAACATGAATTTTCTGCTTGTGCTGTCACCGAGGTGGTGAAAGGAGGATTTGGCCACCATTAACCTAAAATGGGAAAATACTCAGAGTGCTAACTAAGAAACCAAAATTTCCTATTGAGGTCCTTTCTAACAATTTTGTTTATGTTTTCTCAGCTTGTTTAAATAGTTTGATATATACAATTCTCTTCAATTCTAATGCATATCTTAGCCCACAGTAGCTAAGTCTTCACCTCATCAAGCATTTCTTTATCTTTATTAGAGTTCTAAGTTTTAGCTTGTATGTGGTTTGATAATCTCTCCTTGCTTTGCTGCTTCTCCCTTCAATCTATCTCCTTTTTTACTTTCTGGTTTGGTAAAAGTTTTCATACTTGCCTATGCTGAATTAATACAAAATTCAAGGTGAAACTTTGAGATAATGTCAGAATTTTACTTAGTTTTGAGCTGAAATTGTAAATCTTTCTTGGCAATGATAGGAAAGGAGTAGTTTTATGCAAACCTTATCCTGAGCAAAACAATTGTGAATTTAAGTTGGTTGTGAAAGAATAAAAACTGTCTTCCACAACCTGCAAAAATTCTGTGTCAATGGAGTTTGGCAAGCTAACTAAACAAGAAAGTATAGCAGTATTTTAATTTTTCAAGCCGTATTTATAACTTTAGCTATATGCAACTTGTTTTTCAGGGAAAAATTGTAAGGAATAAGTAGTAACTCTACCTTCGACCACTGTCACCTGTCTTTGACTCATTTTTACCTCTCTGCTTTCTCAAGAATCTGCTGATTGTCCAGGTAAATTTCAGTTTATTACTATCATTATCACCACCCCAGAATACAACTTTGAGTTATAATCCAGCTAATGTATAATTTGTAGAATTTTTCAAGTGCTTAGTATAAGCGTAATTATTGTTCATAAAACTGAACATTCTTACTATCAACACAATATGTCAGAGTATATGTATTTGACAAGCCTCAGCAGGATGCTGAAAAATGCACTAATATGTTATAAACATGTACTGATTTTTCTTGGGAATAATAAACCTTGATGTTCTCTGCTCTCATATTCTTCCTTACACAAAGCAACAGCACCAAGAAGTTTTTTAATTATTCTGTGTTCTAGTAAATGGAGCAGTCAAACCAAAACAGACCTCATCTTATTTTAAAACTTTAAAAAATTTAAACTCCTCAGAGATTTGCTTTAGAGGTCTGATTTTGTTTCTTTTCTTTGGACACTTTGGCAGTAGCAGCCAGATGATGTTGCACACAAATTGTGTAAAAAAGGGGCTTATTTACATTTATAATTATATATATACATTTTACATTTATAATTATATAGATTACTAATGGCCTGGATCCACTGATGAACAGAGCAAGCTTTGTAGCATTGGCCTAAAATTACATGAAAACAAACAAGATGAAAAGCAGTGTGAGACTAAAATGTACTTTTCACTGTTTAATGTGTTTATGGAAAGAAAAGCAGAACACACCCCATGCCTCTCAGTGGAAAAAAAGAGAGAGAGAGAGAGAAAGGGTTTTGTTGCTCCTGTTTTCTTAGAAATTGTGTAACAATCTGAAAATATTTGTAGCCACTTTTTTTTCTTAGAATTACAATAAATTAGTTAGGTACTGGTACATTTTATTGGACTACACTGTTCCCAGGTCAAACATTCTATCTTGTTAGAGAAAGGATTTTTTTTTTTCTTTTTGTAGCTTTCTTCTTAGGGGGGATGTGGAAATGGGATGTGAAATATACTTATTGAATCAGTACCCAAAAGTTGTTCTGGTTCTGTCAATATCTGCAATAATCTACACATACATACAAATGAATACACATGTAACACATCCACAAAACATACTTCTAATTTTAGATGAAAAGTGAATAATGTCACACACCACATGCTGGGATGTTTTTCACTGTAAGCTTGGCTCCTTCCAAGATTTACTGTTTGTTACTGGGTTTGCATTTGTAAATCTGCTGGTTAACATGTTTCTGTAACAAAGCAGGAATTTAGTTCCCAGAGTGTATGTTATTTATTTGACTTCTTGTACTAGGATGTTATCATCCTTTTTTCAATCCTGAGTTCAAGGGATCTTACAGAAATGACTAAGATACTTCAAATTTGTCACAACACATATTCCTTTTTAAATGCAATTATTTAATTAAATGGTACATAGGACTTAAAACTACTCCTTCACAAGACAATGGGAAAGCTCTTGACAGCATTCAGTGGAAGCTAGACTAATCACATAATCTTCTTAAAAATCATAGTCAAGTGTTTTAGCTGTTAATTCTCACTTACCAGTAATGCTAATGAGTAACATATGTACACTAGTACAATACTTCTATTGACAAACACATGAGAATTGGATTGTAACCATGACAAAGTAGAGAAAAATGGGAATTACAAATTACAAGCTAATGTGGTCAACTCACTACATCTGAACTTTAAATTAACATATAGGCTACAGGACAGGGGATAGTGTCAATCTTACTAATTACTTTAAAAGGAGAGTAAATTCTACCAACAAGAAAACAGAGACTCTTCATAATGTGCTGCAAAAGTTTTATTCTACATTGGGATTTGGATTCTGAGTCCTAGTAGCCCAGAGCATTTGTATGCACAGACCTACAATCTGGTTAAAGTCCACTTTTCTTTAGAAACACCAACTTCTGACAGCTTCCACAGAAACCTCACTGAAATTTGCAAACAAAGAGAGGTCTTGCTTCGTGTTAGTTGTTTGTCTGTTTAAGTTAAACTAAACAATTGGGAAATAGAGGAGTTGGAAATCCATCAAAATCCTCCATTGGCATTACAATACAAGGAAAATACTTGAGTGTCACAGTTAATTTGGAAACGCTGTATGATGAATCACTGTGCCAAGTTATTTTTTATTTCTAATAACTTATGTTCCTACTACAAATATGGTTCTTTCCTAGCGTTTCTTATTCTACTTCAAATGTTATAAAAGCAAATTTTGAGCCCAAGATTGCTTACCCGTATGTGTGGTTTCTAGCCAACTCTGTAAGAACTTTCTTGGAATAATCGTGGTAAAAGCAAGTTGGGGCAGGGAGAGAACAGGATGACACAAATGAACTGTTACTGATTTCATATTAGTTTTACATCAGTTTAATTGTAACTTCAGTAGACATCCTTTTGATTTTTTCTACTAATAGCAAGTTTCAAATCACGTCCTGGCGCTTTACTGTCATGATGTATGGAAAAGGCACACTGGCTCTTGAGTAAGAAAGTTTTTCCTATTTTCACTGCAAAGATCTCAGGGTCCAATACATCCTATACTAAAAGATACAAGAACAAATCTTTCATAAAACACTGTAGTTATAAACATGCTGATTATTAATATCAAATTCTAACATTAAGAATAATAAAAAGTGATATAAGAAAATTAGGGAATATACATTTAGAAAATTAATTTTAAATATCAAAAAAAGGTAGATAAAAAAACACTTGACTTTTTTTTTTCTTTTTAGCTGTACAATAACTTTTTTTAGATGCTCTTTAAAACTTTAAAAGTAGAAAGAGGGTTATTTTCACACATGAGGCTTTCATAACTGAGGAACACAATCACTACACACAGGCTTATAAAGCACACATAGCAATTATGTAAAATCAATTGAGGCTGTCTAAATCTTGGCTTTGAAACAAAGGTTCATGGAGGAAATGCTGAAAATTACTTGGCAGTAATTGTTGCTAACAATGCAGGTTAATAACTAGTGTTGGGTCTGATTCTGATCTAACCCTGACTAGTTTTGCACTTGCATGAACTCTATTGATTTGCATCAAATTATTCATGATTTTCACTGATAAGAGCTTTTACCTGTGACCTGTGGCATAAAATCTACATCTTTATTCACAATCAATTATTTGAGGAAACTTCAAACTATTTCATTACTTATTACTTGCTCTCATTTGACCTGTGTATTGAAAAAAAAGTAAAAAATAAAATTTAGTCTAATTTTTAACAGGAAAAACAGGAATAAATTTATTTATGACTCATGTAAAATGGACTGTTTAATGTCACACTTCTTAAATGTAGAATAGAGACAAAAATAACAGTATTACAATAACATATTCTAAATATAAAAGTCATTCTATGCTTCCAAAACTACCATGACTGAAGCTATAGTCAATAAAACTATACTCATTTATTAATGAAGATGTTGTAATGATACTGTTCTTTTATCAGTTCTCATTTTTACAGCCCAGATATTCTTTCATTTTCTCAAACCAGTATTGCAAAGGAGATACAAATGTCCATTAACTTTCAGCAAATAGTTAGATAGAAAAGCAATAGACCATTATTAATATTTTAATTAAATAATATCCTGTTGACATGAAAACTAGTTTAGCCTGAGTGAAAAACGCATACTTTTGTCAGTTGCTAATTTATGAATGGACTATTTCTATCACCTTAATTTTGCAAATATTTGATGTCACGATTGAATAATAAGGAGGACTTAGTACAGTAGGAAAAAATCTATTGATATAAATAAAATACAGCTGCTTATGTTCTACATTTTAGGGCAAATGTGGACACAGACCTTTACGAATCACAGTTACATTTTTGGGGATGGTTTATCACAGTTTTGTGAGAATTTGCTTCTACTTCAGAAAAGTAGATAAGTTTTTGATGCATCAGACTCTAATGAGTTCTTTTTATTTGTTTTTTATTTGTTTATTTATTTATCCACTTGGTGTTCCTCAGGGGTCAGTATTGGGACAGGCACTGTTTTAACATCTTTGTTGGCAACATGGACAGTGGGATTGAGTGCACCCTCAGCAAGTCTGGTGACAACACCAAGCTGTGTGGTGTCATCGACACACTGGAGGGAAGGGATGCCATCCAGAGGGACCTTGACAGGCTTGAGAGGTGGGCCCATGCAAACCACATGAAGTTTAGCAAGGCCAAATGCAAGGTCCTGCACATGGGTCAGAGCCATCCCAAGCACAAATACAGGCTGGCCAGAGAATGGTTTGAGAACAGCCCTGTGGAGAAGGACCTGGGGGTATTAGTGGATGAAAAACTGAATATGAGCCAGCAATGTGCACTTGCAGCCCAGAAAGCCAATCACATTCTGGGCTGTATCAAAAGCAGTGTGGCAGCAGGTTGAGAGAGGTGATTCTGCCCCTCTACTCCATTCTCATGAGACTCCACTACAGTACTGTGTTCAGCTCTGGGGCCCCCAACATAAGAAGTATGGACCTGTTGGAGTGAATCCAGAGGAGGGCCACAAAGATGGTCAGAGGGCTGGGGCACCATTCTTATAAGGACATGCTGAGACAGGTGGGGTTGTTCAGCCTCGAGAAGAGAAGGCTCCAGGGAGATGTTATAGCAGCCTTCCAGTAGCTAAAGAGGGCCTATGAGAAAGCCAGAGAGGGACTTCCTACAAGGGCATGTTGTGATAGAACAAGGGGTAATGCATTTAAACTGAAAGAGGGTAGATTTAGGTCAGATGTAAGGAAGAAATTACTTACTGTGAGGGTGGTGAGGCACTGGAACAGGTTGCCCAGAGAGGGTGTGGATGCCCCATCCCTGGAAGTGTTCTAGACCGGGTTGGATGGGGCTTTGAGCAACCTGGTCTAGTGGAAGGTGTCCCTGCCCATGGCAGGGGGGGTTAGAACTAGATGACCTTTATGGTTCCTTCCAACCCAAACCATTCTATGATTTCCTTCTTCACAGCAACTATCATCCCTTTTACCTTTGTCTGAGTTTTTTGATGATAAAGTCAAGAAGAGAGAAAAAGAACTACAAGTACTTTCAATTTAAGGAAACAATATATATTACATATTACCAAATATTCTCGCAACTTTTAGGAAATGCTGTAATGCTGAAATAGCTAGTACTTAATCTTCCAATTTGTATTACAAAGAAAATTGCTTCCTGTGGCTGAAATAGGCTCTATAGCTAATTGTTTTTAAGAATGGTGTTAATAATTCCTGAAACATTACTCTCTCTCCCATCGTTCCACAATATATCCAGTCTCTTTAATATTTCCTTTTATTTGTTCTTTGATGTTGTTTTTATTATTGCATTTTAGTCATTATTTTATATAGAAATTGCTCTATATACAAAAGTAAAACTTCTCTCCCCAAAACCAATACACAGCATGAAACATGCTACAGAAAATATAGACCACAAAGAGTAGACATCTAGGTAGCAGAAAGACAGATGAGTGTTCCAAAAATGTATTTAGACTGATGTACATGCTTCTAATAAAGCATTTTGCTCTAAATAAACCCAGCTAGATTTTAAATAAATATTCCTGGGCTCCCAGTCAATCTTTTGAAGAGCAAAGACTCTTCAGCAGAGGGGATGTGTTTATCTTCTCCTGAGGGCCTGCTATACACAGAATGGTATTGTTAAGCTTTATTTACACTCCAGAAGCAATACAACAGTTCATAAATGGCAGATAGGAAGCCCTCTGCCTGTGGTGGTGGGGAAAATAAAGTGAAAACCATCTCACCTGGCAATACGTATCTCCAGTAAGGTATTTGTATCAGAGGTAGGTGAGTAGACTACCTTTAGAGCCACCAACAATAGTTATTCCTTTATGGGGTACCATTCAGTTTACTAGATACTGAGATAGTTTAGATACCTCCTTTGGAGTGAGAGGATTTGTGCTTTAAAATATCCTGTTTCTCACCACTGATTATGGAGAGTTGCTATACAATTAACTCAGACATAGATAGCTGTTTGGCTGTGACATAAATTTGTTGAAGTGTGCCCCATTGCATTGTGCTAATCATGATATGTCACCTCACCCCATCAAAATCAGAGGGTGGAAACATGGCTGTTTTACTAACGGTGGTTTTTGAGTGGTTTTCTTCAGCAAACTTGATTCGCAGAGCCAGCTGTCCACAGGTTAACTTTGGTACCTCTGCACTTGGGGATTGTGCATTTTTGCACTGTTGCCCATGCAACAGTCAGTAGGGGTTGTGGACTTTCCACTCTAAGCCCCAAGCTTCTTTTCTAGGTGCTCTGTTCTCTTTTGCTCTGTTGTCATACTTTGTTGCCTGTTGTAAAAGAATTTATGGTGAAAAGGTGAATTTATCCTGAAATTTGTTGCAAAATTCTATGTTCAGCTTACAGTTGAGCAGAGACCATCTGAGACCATATGAAATCAGAATAAATGATCTTGCTCCACTAGCAAATGGGGGTCTATGTGAATGAAAAAAACATCCAGCTGTGGTTGCACAAGCTTCTGTGTAGGAGCAGAGGAAATGCTTGTTTGTCCCTCCCTGTAGAAAGTGTCTTGGGATGATAGCGTCATTATGGATTCAGCAGAGAATAGGCCTCATTGCAGCATCCACTGTCAGCCCAAGCACTGATATCAAGAAGTTATTCAACATGTTTTGATACCAAGATTACAAAATTACTAGCACTAGTTTTTCTGCCTCTTGCTCTGCCTTTGCACTTGTAGTGAACCAATGCAAGTTAAATCTGGCCAATACTGGAGAAGAGGTGTTTGCATGAATCAGCCAAGCAGTCACTAGTCTTATGACATGTGTTTGTAGAGGCATTATGGAGAAAAATCTTCCAGGAGATTTCTTCATACACTATTATCATCCATGTACCAAAAGAGAAAGATTTTTCACTAAGTAAGTTAAAATTTCAATCTCAAATAAATAGTTATGTGTCTGTCAGCTGCCTCACTGCACGAGTTTATACTCACAGAAATTTTATAATGACTAAAGAAGTGTTAATTGTGCTCAGAGATACTTGTATTTATATAAAAGGAACACTTGGATTTTCAGAAATGCAGGATACTCAGTGTGCTGCAAAAGCCAAAGGAATTTGCTCAGTAGCCTTCAAAATCTTGTCATTTTTACTTCAGTGTTTCACATTTAGAGCTATCAGAGCTTGTACATCACACCCACCTTTGGACTCAGTTTACATGGGCAAAAATGGCAAAAAGTTCACACCAGTTCTGACTAGTTTGTGTTGTGTCTGCCTTTCTACATCTCACTAAACAGTGACCTTTGTTTCTGTTCTAGTGTCATTAATGGGATGTCATAAGGAAGATTAACAAAGTGAATAAAGCATTTCAGAGTGAGAGTCCAGTGTTTTCATTAATCTCAATGATTTTCACTTTTTAAACATATTTTGGTGCATTTGCTACTTACATCTTCCACTCCTAACTTAATGCCAGTTTCTGTCAGTACCAGCAGGGGATCCGTATGAATCACTGAATAATTCCTTTTCTCAATTCCCTGTATAATCTGAGTTTGGAAGAAGTGGTTGAGACAATCAGGGTTTTCAGTAAGTGATACTGTCTCAATAGATATTTTTCAAGTGATTTTTTTATTATAAGGTTCTATAAAGTGTAAATATGTACTTAAACATTAAAGACTCTGTCTAAATTCAGCACAGATGATACAATAGCATTAGCAAACTGCAGAGTGCAGCAGCCTATTCCATTCACCTCCTGTCCCAGGGAACTTTTGACAAGAGTGCCCTAAATCACCATGGAAGATTATTCGCCTTAAGTGTTTTGAATTATAGCAATTACAACTTTTTGGAGATTACTTAAGTTGTTATGCGACCTTTTAGAAGGCATAATTGTTATGGAGTTCAAGGTGTAATTTTGATAGATCATCAGATGCCAAAGATATGCAATTTGGAACATTGCCAGAGCTGTAAATGACAAAAACTGAAAGTAGAGAACATCTACTGTCTGTTTACCTGGAATAAAATCCTTGCACTGTCCTACATTAGAGGTGGTCCAAGCTAAATATGTGCAGTCTTATCTGATCTACGTAGCTTTGAGCATGTCTGGTACAAGATAAAAGTTAGATTTCTTTAATGATCAAATATATGTATTTCGAAGGGCAAAGTCCACTTTCTGTAGAAACCTATGTACCAGAATTTCTTACTGCTGTGATTACAATCTCAGCCTTATACAAAGAGTAAGTCACCTGTCCCCTATTGCTGGAGAATGGAGACACCCAGACTGTGGGAACTGGGAAGACAATTTGGCAGTCATTCAAAAAAAAAAAAAAAATACTGCTTTGCAAAAAAGGCGAGTTTGTGCCTACTTCTGGGGAAAAAAACCCAACAATTTCTGGCCTTTAGAAAAGTCAAAGTAATTTCTGGGTAAGAGATAATTCTATTCTCAGAATAATCTTATTCTATGATTTAAAGTAAATATTTCTCTATTAAATGCTGGAAGAGGAATTTCTATAACAAATATATGGCTTTCAGACTGTATTAGCCCAGCATACACTAACATAAAAATACCAAGTAGAATCATAAACTTGGTCAAGTAATTTCCTTTGACTTAAGCAGTGAGTGCCACTTGAGCTGTACAAGGGTTCTGAAGACACTAATATGACTTTGGCAAGGTGACAGGATCTACAGGACTCTCCTGGACTGACATCTCAGGGCAGCTAGGAAAGGCCAAGGCATTTCAGACAGTGCTAGTATTGTGTTTAGGGAAGAGAATCCAGTCACAGGTTACCTTTGGCTGATTCTTGTGACACACTGATTTCATTAGTTGGATTGCCAGGTAGCCCAACTAAAAGCTCTGCTTTCTTCTGTGTGCTGCTGCTATTAAATCATATCTCGTGTAATGAATATGGGGCTGCAACAAATCTCAAGAATATAGGCCAAATAGTTTGCCCACCTAGACTACAATGAACTCAATCAAAAAGTAACTGCTAACAATGTTGGTGATATCCTACTGTATGATCACATCTGAGAAGAAAGGTTAGTTTGGTTAGTTAGATTTTTTTTTTTCATCTTTGTGAAGAAACTTATGGACAAATGATTTACAGCTTCTTCCAACATAAAACTTTCATTTAACTTACTGACATAGAATGACATAAGCCAGACATACAGTTCATGCAGCCCTCAATCTTGTGGGTTAGCACCACCAATGTCATGCAGCAAGGCATCTCATAGCTTAATTATAACTTGCATGGTGAATCACTACCTTTCCTTTGTTCCTTTTACTCTTGTATTGAATAGGGGAACTCAGTAGGTTTAAACTGGAAGAAATGTTATACATTAAAGGGTAGAAAGCACTATCACATAGTCACATAATATATTATGTGGCTCTCCAAGGTGTGCAGTGGTTAAGGTTCATTCCTTAGCAGTGAAAAGATAGTAACAAGTAGCAATCAAATCATTAAACAAAAGAAAGGAAAAAACTAGATAGAATCTAACATTTTCCAAGAAAATATTAACAACAAAACGGTGTAAATTTACATGTGCAATATCTGTAATATCTGAGTGTTGCATAATCTACTATTTGAACGAAAAGTACAGTCCACTAAAGTTATAGCGCTTGAAGTGCCCATCTTTATCTAGGTGAAATGTGTAACAGTAGTGATGCATGATGCAGGATGTAGAAAAGAAGTCACAGAATGAAAATAGCTGAAAGCTGTAATAAACAGGAACATGGGATGTGAGGAAAAGGAAATAATTTCTACACTAAGCTAAAAGGAATCCTAGGCTGAAAGTGAATAGGAGAGTTATTGGATAGGAGATGACTGGGATGGTCATGAACAGCTAGTCTAAGCAATAGTTAGAATTTCCTAGAAAAAGGGAGGGGAGTCAGGCATTCATAGATATGAGAACAGAGATAAGTTAAAGGAATTATTGACATTAATGGTAATGCTTGAAGCAAGTCTCAGCAGATAAGGCCCAATGATAGGACAAGCAAATTGTTCAAGATAGCAAGTAATCTTTTTAAGAGATGAGACCTTTTTAACAATACACAAGGTTTAGAGAGAAAAGAAAGGACTCACAGGAAGCATGGTAGTGAAGGTGATTCATGCAATCCAAGAGTGAAAGAGGGAAACAGAAAGGAAAAAACAGCATAAAGTATGTGTTAAATGAATGAATGGTGTGGAAAATA
This sequence comes from Buteo buteo, assembly GCF_964188355.1. Lineage (NCBI taxonomy): Eukaryota > Metazoa > Chordata > Aves > Accipitriformes > Accipitridae > Buteo > Buteo buteo. The sequence goes on from NC_134204.1 coordinate 40,670,039, forward strand.
AAGCAATGATTACCAGCATGTTTGGAAAAGTTGAAACTTTTCACCCAGGGTAGTATGTCTTAAGCCTGTCTAAGCAGATTTCAGGCTGTCCTTGCAGACATGGGAAGAGGATAAATGCTATAATTTTCCAAAGAAGTTATGATAATTCATTTCTAGCTTAACAATAATAAAAAAATAAATCAGGGCTGCAATGGTACCTAAATATGAGGATGTATTTAGATGACTCCTGCTTGAGAGAAAGATTTTTTGCTTTGCTTGAAACCAGACAATTCCATTGATCTCTGTCTTACAGCTCCAGTTAAATTTTGTTTAAGTTAGGCAAGTCTGAACAATTAGCAGGTGAATTAACTAAAGACAAACTCCATGAGCTTTAATGGATAAACAAGTAGCGGGAAGGTTATTAGAGTAGACTTTAGTGTCTGAACCAGAAAATTACATGGAAATTAAGAAAAAAAAAAAAAGGAAAACCACAAAAATTTGCTATGTGAAGATAGCACTGAAAAGGTATACTCCAATTAAAACGAACAAACCCTATTTAGACATTGCCTTTTTTCATGACACTCAAAGACATTATCTAAGGCAGGCAAACATTGTAACCCAAAATGTTAAGGTCTGAAAATGCTGTTCACAAAACTTTCAAATACACCATTCTACCTTGGGATGTCTTGAGCCAGCCAGCTGAGGCAGAAGAGCTGAAGGATGCATCCAAAAGGAAGTAACTGAGCTAGTAACCTTGGATGGCATGGCATTATAGCAATGGGAATGGGCACCCTTCATTCACAGGGTGAATGGCTGCAACATGTTCAAGTCCACACAGCTCTTTACATCTCACTGATAGATGACTATTTTGAGACTAGAATTCTATCTTATCCAGAAATTCCTTGGACTTTTCTAAAATCCAGAAACTCTTGCTCCAACCATATATCCAAACAAAAAAATCATCAGTGAAAATTACAGCATGCTCATTAATTCAGAAAGTATGTTACATGTAACTAACGCATCGTAAGATTAAACTTATGATGTGTCCTGCATCATCCATCAGTTAAATGCAACAAAGCTTCCATTGCTAGATGGTTTAGGTGATGCCTGATATGTGAATTAACTGAGCTCAGTGAGTTTGTCAGGCATCTATGTAGTTTCAATTAAAGCAATAAGATAATTTCTCTTTATTTCTATGGCACAAATCCATTGTGCATATATCAGAAGCTTAACATATAAAAACAAGTGCTAATTCAGTCCCGGTTTGTTCTGTGATACCATTCGTCAGAAATGGTAGGACTTAATGAAGAAAGGAGTTTCTTGTGCCATATAAAATGATTTGCCTGTACCAGAGACATGTTTCTCATTGAATAATCAGAACTGGAGATACATGCACCAGTGTGTTCCACCCTGGGTAGAAAAGTCCTGTCTATAAAATAATTTGTTTTGAAAGGCACAAACTCAGATTTTCCAAAGGGCACTGTAGTAAAATTTTGTCCTTAAAATTGTGGTGTTATCTGGAAAAAAACAACAAGGCTTTGCTTGGTCCTACCTTCAGAGTATTTTTTCTGGATCAATCAATTTTGCCCTACCTTCACATTTCCTGAAAAACGTGTGCAGGATTTTGTATCACCATAGTCATCCCTTATCTCTGTGATCTACAAAGCAGGTATTAATTACAGGAGTTATAATGTACTCTGAACATATTAAAGCGTAACCTAAGGTGGTTTGTTTTTTAGTGAACGCTTTCCAGCTCTGGGAATTATTCTTGCCAGCTCTACAGTGAGTAGGGCTTAGTTTGTTTCCAGAGCTAACATGTCTGTCTTTACCTTCAGAGCTGCCTTCAAGTACGTGAAGAACTTCACTTAAAATCTGGGGACCTGCCTGCTGAGAGAAAGCAATTTTACAGGTAAGACCAGGAGGCCTTAAACTGTGTTTGCCCAGCAAGAAATTTGTAGTGTCTGGCTAAGCAGATTGTTTTAGCAGCTTTTGCTTCATCGAGGTCTCAGCTCAGTGAAAAGGCTGTTGCTTTTGGTCTTAAAAATAAGTAGTGTCATTCTCTCTTTGCAATGAATTCTTTCATCCAATCATATTCCTGTATGCAAATATACCATAGCTGGTACAGATAAAAAAGCACAAATAAAGCTAAGAGCTCAGTCAGGACAAAAATCACTGCGTTTCCCTTATACCTCATTTCACCTGTGTTTCAGGAGAGTCCACAAACTCCTCAGCTGAAAATATGAAGAAGCAAGGTTCAGACAGCAATCCTGCTCCAGTTTTGCCAGCGCTGCCAGAACCACTCAAAGATCTGAAAATTAAGTACACGAAGGTTAGTAGCATTTGTGTTTCTTAATTTTTCTTATGCATTCAGCCCAGACAATAGGATGTGCTCATTTTAATCTTATATGATCCATGGAAGCAACTGTAAATCAGTGCTTAAAATGTTTATTCTGACTTCTTTCTGATATTGTACATATTAGCAATTAATGTTCAGTGATCCTTCTAACCTAAGTATTTCAGGAATTGTGCGAGTGTGATAGAATCATTTCATATTTCACTCGGAGTGGGTGCTGTTTTTCTCCTGAAACAAACTTTCTGCAGTGATAAGTTTCTCAGAAAGTATAAATGGATCAAAGAAGGAAAAGTTTCTATTACTATATTATTTTTCAGAACAGTGAGAACAAATAAAACATTAGCGTACAGCATCATATTACAATCAGATTTAAATAATAATACCAAATAAGCTTCTGTGGAAAAGGATGTGTGAAAAATGAAACTAAAATAAAATTCATTCCACTCACATATTTTTCTTAGAGATAATGAATCTCTTTTTCAGCTTAAACCAGTAACTATCAATAAAACAGATAAAGTCTACCATCACTAATTACTCAATATTGCCATAAACTTTCTTTTTGTAATAGCAAATTCTTTCCATATGTAGTTAGAAGTACACAGATAAAGAAGATCTGAATCCAGACTTGTCTTCCCAGCTTGAACAGACCCTTTGCCTGTTTTATATCATAGTACACAGGTATCTGCAAGAACTTTGAACAAACTGTTGGCAGAAAATGTTGAAACTCTGCCCTCTGAAACATTCAGGTAGAACAATTGTTCAGAAAGGATGTCTTCTCTTTGGAGACTCCTCGGTTACTGTTCGTTTCTTTTTCTTGTTACCATTACAATGGAAAAAAAATTTATTTTCTAGAACCACTGCTTATTTTCTTTTCCAAAAGCAAGGTGTTCAGCAATATCTAGATTAGTCCTTTTGAATTCCATTCTAACCTATTTTTTTAATGGAAAAAAAACCAACCAGATTTCAATGCATGTCTTTCTTAAATAAATCACACAGGACCTTACTTTGTAAATATTTAACAGGCTATGAAAGCTATGTAGTTCTGCCACGTGATAGCTCTCTACTGCTCTTCCTGTCTCAAAAAAAAAAAAAAAAAAAGGCAGTTTAATTTAGAGAAGATACTTTAGTACCTAGGTCACAGTGGTGTTCCAGAAACTACAGTGCTATTTATTTGATTTGCATTTTTTCAAATGAAAACAACTAATGTGAGCAAAATGCCAGCTCAGAAATCTGATTAACTGAATATGCAAGACATAAATTCCTGTAAATATTTCTATCCTTCGAAAATATTTAGTTAGCAAAAATCTATTCCATGAATACAAAAAACAACCACAAGACAGCCAGTATGATTGAAATGTCTATAGTGTGCAATTAAGGAGAGTGTCACGTTGCAAATGAGTTTCTTTTGCCTTGACAATAGATACCATTTCCTTAAAAATTGCATATAATGTGTAACTGTGCAGAAATGCAATGAACTTGTTTGCAAAAGTGTGTACCTACAAGTGATCAAATCCAACACACCCTTGTAGAGGCTTGATTTTTGCAATGCTTTCCTCCTCTCTTCAAATATCACACAGGATTATCTGAAAGCCACAACAGTGTGCTGAGGGAGAGGGAGATGGGATAATAGAAATGTCATCCCATACCCAGCACTCGTCCCACGATTTAATAAAGCCTCTCCACTCTTGTTTTCTTACCCATCCTGTTCCTCTCCTGCCTCATACAAGTTAGAATATGGTGTGTGGGATTGTTTTGACTAGTTACATTGGAGAGATCAAGATGAGGGAAGCATTAATTACTGTTGATGTATTAACCTTTCTGTCTGAAGCACCTTGGACAACAGCAGATCCCTCAGCTCTGGAAACTCAATTTTCTCTTTTTCTACCATGGCATAATATCAACAGCCATCACACAAGGATATGAAGAAAGGTAACTGCAGGAGATGTTCCAAGGACTTTCCTCTTTACTTAACGCTCTCTCTGTTTTATTTTCTATGAGAGGGAACATCTGGGGTCTTTTACAGAGATAATTTAACTAAGTATTTCCGTATGTCTATGGAAATATGGAATCTATAGGTTGATATAGCTACATTTCAGGCTATGCCTTTCACATATACCATAAAACTAAGCAATTTGAAGGAAATTTGAATTTCAGGAATTAAATTTAATGCATTTTAAACAGTTAAATTGGCTTGGATGTTGAACCACAAAGTGATCTTGAATTGGTTTCATATCTGAATATCCTTTAAAGATATTCCAATGACCTGAATGAGTGTTGGTAGCTGGCTGAAAATGTACTAGTAAATATTTTACTTAGTCAACACTGAGGAATTAGACAATGATTGTTTGACAAATTATTTCTGTCATGATGCTTTCACATACGCTAAGCCCTGTGGTGCTCCTTCAATCAGAGAAACTCAGATTGGTTAATTATTAAGTTGTCAAATTACATGAGGGGGGAGAAAATGGCAGCACATTCTCTCACTAAGCTGCATGTGGAATATCAGAAAGTGTGGAAGGGTAAGCCACTCTGAGTGAAGAAAAATTGTAGCTGAGTATCATATATGTTGCGATCACTAGCTTAACAAACAAAGCTGAGGGGTAAAAACACACACACAAAAAAATTAGAATATCGGGGGAAACATAATCAGCTATAAAGGTACTATAGAAACATACTCTTTTTAAGATCAGCTGACTTTGTAGATACAAAGCTACTAACTGAAAAATCAAAAGTTTAAATAAATAATGAATAGAAAGAATATGTTCTCTGATTATTAGTTCATTGCAGCAGTAAAATCTAATTCCTGCATCAACAATAACATACAATTCCAAGGGGAAAAAAGAAAAATTACATGAAAGATTAGCCGGATATCAACTTCTTGTAAGGAAAAACCTGGGGAAAAAAGATTTCATAGCAGGTATTCTGTATGGATAGATTTGTTTAAAGCTTATAATTTCCATCTTTAGTAGTTCCTTAAATAATTTCACATATTTTAACTGGTGCATCTTCACTGTTCCTGGCCTCTGAAAAAACACTGGTGATGTCATTCCCTGGTTTACTGACTGCACTAGAAATCTTGTGAGCAGTCAACCAAACAGTTGTTGAGACTTGGTGATCACTTTTAGCTCTTGCGAAATGGGCAGCTGGGCTCATTTGAAGAGCATTGTCAAGAAAAGCTTCAAGACTTGTAGGCTGTCAGGGGGCAGATTTATGGTGGGAAGAGGTTATGCTTTTTCTTGTACCATAAGTTTGGAAGAGTTTCTTGTATCTAAAGAGAAGTTAGCTTAGAGATTTCATTCCATATTTATAAAGCTACCCTTAATAGCTAAGTTTGAAATAGTCCACATTTTAGAAAGTTCTATGACTTTTCTTGACTACATCTCTGTAGTACGGATTATAGTTCAAAACAATAATAGTGAATTACATAAAAATTCTTCCCTGAGGAAGAATAAGTTTGTATACAGATGCTGAATATGGGATCATGTATAGGAACTTTGCAATACAAGAAATGAAGTATTTTCTTCTCTAAACTGTGCTTTTAAGTCACTTCTACAGAAGCACTGAGGTCTGAAACCCTGTACAGACTGCACAATATTGAACCCAGAAAAGGGGGATCCTTATTCTAAGGAAGAAGCAGCAAGAAGTTATGCTTCATAAGGTGATGACACCTAATGTAGAGGCCCTAAAATCTACTTCAGCAGAGCTGTGGTGTGGTCCATCTGAGACAAAGCTGTCCAGAGTCAAATACTTTGTTTCTTCATGCAGCACAGACACAAACACAAATTCAGCACTTCTCATCTAGCAGATACTTTATAAAATGGACTCACAGTCCTTTCAATTTACTCAAGGACTGAAGGAAAAAAAACACACTGGGATGAAAAGAAAGGCAAAGAGCAGGTCTTGTCTCCCTGTTCTCTGCTCAGGTCATTTGAGTGATGAAATCAACTGCATAAACAATGACTGAAATACTGTGGTCTTGGAGGTAACTTCAACCCCAAATGGTGAATGGTATCAGATTATCTGAACTGAAATCAATCATTTCAGAGAATAAAGATTTTACTGCACTCTGACACTGGGAAATAAAGCCAGTCAGGGGGTTTTGGACTGCAATAGCCTGTTATCTGGGTTCTATTTTAAATACTAAGCTTTAGAAGTGTACAGTCCCATCTACAAGAAATGCGTATTTCCAGGTCTAGTGCAAAGAAGTCTGAAAGTCATTAATTCTTTGAGTTGTTGAAATAAAAAACATCTTCTCTCCTAAAAATACCAGTGAAATTACAGTTACAAAATGCCTGCAACAAGATTTCTAAATCCTTGCAATATAAATTTGCAGGCCTAAACCTCATGGGCCATAGTCAGACATCGCGCACAACCCCCTGCACTGTGTGTGCCGCAGAAGGGGAGTCCTTTTGCATTTATGTCTGACAAACCAGTACAAAAAAATACAAGCTGCCAGTGGAATTCTGACTGACAGACCAAACACTGTAACCTATTGCAAAATGATCCCAAATGTGGTTTTTTTCAGCAGGACAAGGGAGTTGCCAGAGGCTGCTGTTGGCCGGTACTTCAATGTTGCCTGGATTTAGAGATCCACATCCCGTGTGTTTGCAGCATATACTCCACAGCATTAAATGAGCATGACTGCATGTGCACTTATGAGTGCAGCTGCTTGCAGTCAATGTAACACTGCTTACATGGAGAGTTTTGACTTTTTCCTTCTCTTTCCTGGCTTTCTTACCTGCATATGCAAGACTGTTATCTAACTTATGAAAGACATCTGGATAGTTTGATTTATACAGCCCTGATACAACGTTATGTGTATATATAATATAATGAAGTTATGTTTTAAATGGGAATGGTATTAGAAACATTAATAAGAAAGATATTCTAAACTAATATTATGGGTGATATTGGCTGGTGCAATAAATGTAGTATTTAAACAAATACTTTAAAAACTTCCAAAAATGGTATGTTTTGCTATTATTCCTTTCACAGGCAGATATGAATTTGGCATACTGTAACATCATAGCAGTGTTATGTTAATATTTACCTTTTACTTTGTCTCTTTTCTTGGCAATGTAGCTAGTTACTAAAGATGGCTTTTTTTGTATTAACCATTTAACTGCTGTCTTTGCTTTTTCACAACAGTCAGAATTTTGTGTGGATATTCCTACAATCAACTTCATTACATATCTGAAATTTCCAGGGACTTATTTAATTCTCTGATAGCTTTTGTTAAATCAGGAGTTTGCTGCTCAGTCCTGATGGTTGGAGGCGACAGTGACACTTTATGTATGGTATCCACATAGAAACAAGCTGAAACATACAGGAATACATTAATAGCAAATTGTTACCGTATCCATTTAGGGACAATATTTCTATTGGTCTTGATAGTTATTATCAAACTATTCACCAATTATTAGCAAGGATGCAGACAGCCATCAATACGATGCAAAAAATCTGTTCCCTGAAAGCTGTCATGTTTTCATAATGTATGTGGTTGTAGTGGTAAGGTTTAAATCCCAGGTCTGTGTGTCAAAAAGCATTTATCCTGCAGTTTTGTTGTGTTGACTTTGTCCTGCCCTGAGTCAACCATCATTTGCTTGATTTGCCTGCCCCAAAATATTTTCTGGTTTTCTATTTAAATGTTCCTGCTACTCTGAGCAACAACAGTGGTCCTTTATCCTAATGGAGAGGAAATGGGAATCAAATCTTTTATGCTAGTTGGTGTCTCAGCTAAGCTCCAGTGACTAAAGGTGGGGCGAGATGCCATGACCCTAGAGACAGGCATGGTTTGAGCGTCAGTCAGAGCCTGCCACGGTCTCGATGACAAGCATTATCAAGATCTCACAAGCATGCAAACAACACAGTGGCACTGGGAGAGAGTTAGAAGGGAGGCCATCAGACCACCATCAGCAGGAGTGTGGGCTCAGGCCCTGGGAGGGCAGCTTAAGCTGGCAAACCCTTTTCAGCACTGACCTGAACCCAGAGGACACAGAGGATGACAGGTACTGTTAACATCATACATTACCATGTCTACTTTAAAGAGCAACCTACACAACACTTGGTAGTAGCACAGGCTCCTCTTTTCAACATCAGATCTTTTCAATGGGGTTTTCCTTTCTGTTTCAAGGCTAACCCACAGAGTCAGGAAGAAAATATTAACCCACTTTTTGACAATTTTACCAGCAGTGGCTCAGAGATGGCAGGCTCTAGGGTAGCACAGATCTTGTACACCTACAGGTAAGGCCCAGGTTCTATTTTGTATTTGTGAACAGAGGTAAATACCTCAAATTTCACCCTGAGGTCCTTAACCTTCACTCTGCTTGCCCCCTAAATTTTCATAGCTGTGTAATATCATATAACTTATCAGTAATCACAACTAAAGTAGAATACATTTTTAGTAGATTGGTTTATTCTGTCACTTAGCAATTGTTGAAATCAATTCATTTTGTATCATCTTTAATATGACAGAAAATTGAGAAATATTATAGTTATTTTAATAATGGTATGAAGTACTTCTTTTTAAAAAACATTTACCATTTTAGAATAGTGTGTATGGTGCTGTATTTTCCCTACACAATTGAAAAATATTGATTTTTCAGGAACAATTGCAGTGGTTTATTTCCTTGTCTGTTTGTTTGTTTTAATGGAAAAGCAGAGTAATTTCTACAGATTTCATCAGAGTCTTATTCATATTCAGTAACCAAAAATCTAGAAAGATGCAGGACTGCTCACTCCTGAAACATTTTTTTGACATAGTTTTAAGGGATATATAACACAACTGAAATTAAGACACCAGAGCTTGAAAGAGAAGGAAAGTGCCATACCAGACAACAAAATTAATAGTAAAAGTAAAGCACACATGGTGGGAATTTTGTGCTGTCTTTGGAGAAAGTATTCTTGCATGACACTGTTGTCATTTAGACTTTATAAGGATTTAAAACATTTAATTATTCCTTTAGCTGTAACAGTACCTTTGCTCATTACTTATTCCCATACAAAAGGGCTTAGCTTTGAATTTCTGGGGTTATTATACCACAAAAGGTTACAGATCATAAAAGTTCAATATGGGAAAGAACAATGCCCACCTTGCTTTGTTTAGATCTTGTTCTAAGCGCACCAACAATGTTGCAATCAAGAGTTGACGGTATTTGTTCCAGCCATGCAAAGTAAATTCAGTACACAATGTGCTTTCAGCCTGTATAAAAGTTTGATCTTTGAGTAACGACACAGTTCCTAACATTTATTAAATGAACTTTGGGTATCAATTTCATTGCTGCTGGGTAAGCTGTTATGATTAATTTTTGTGTAGGCCAGCTGCTGTGCAATTGTTCTTTTGTGCTTCTTAACTGTTAGCGATATGTTTGGCATTCTGTGAAAAGCTTGAAATAGAAAGATATTAAATACAAAGATAGGATATTCTAGCAACATTGATGAAAGCACAATTTTAGTTTATTTTCTTGGTTTTAATGTTAGACTTTTTCCAGTCCCTGTCAGGTAAAAGTCAGGATGAAACAGTTAAATGAGCAATGCATGCTGGCCTGGTTTTCCTGGCATATAGGTGTTCCACACAAAGACAACAGATTAGTAAAAAGGCTTAGACTATGTCTGGGAGAATGGAAAATCAAGAATGGTGCTGTCTGCTGAGGGAAATCAGTGTAGATACATAACAGAGATCCTCAGAGTTGAAATGAAGTATGAAAAACTATCAAAATGGACCAAGTAATATTAATTTTCTGTAGTACCCCTTCCAGTTCAAACAATAATAGTCAGACATGGGCAGTAATAGTCAGAATGACAGGAGTATGCTTGCATTTTATGCCTAAAGGCTGAATGGAAGACAGGGAAGTCTCACCAGTGTCAGGGTGACAAAAGACTTGATAACTGTGACAATTAAATTGGAGGTAATCAGGGTATTGATAGAAATTACTGAATAAATAATGAATAATGTCAAATGGTTAGGATCACCTTAAACAGAAGATAGTCATACTGATTATAAAGCAATGACAGCTAAAATAATTACCCAAGGATCATTTCCACAAAGCCTGAAGTCATATGAGGCAAGTAGTTTCACCCTTCAAAAGCAGAAATTACAACATTTGCTGAAGACCAAAACTGGAGAGATTTGAATTCCTGGTGTTTTGCAGAGAAACTTTCAGGTAGGGAGGGCAGAGAAAAGAGCTCCCCATATCCATGACCATCAGCTGTAATCCTGCCGAGCGATGAGGTCATATACACTATCAGCACCCACCTTTACTGTATGTTTGTATGATTATATTCACACTCTGAGTGCAGGATTATAACAATATGGCACAACCCCACTTCTGGCACCCACAGTATAACCCCTGGGAAATAATAGCATTGTAATGTGAGAATGTTCAGATTGAGATCCTGCAAATAGTCTTTCCAAAGTAGGAGTATGAATTAGCTTTCAAAACTATGATCATAAGTGCCAGTTTCCCACATATTTTCCTCCAGGACCTATTGAGTATTATAGGGTTATATGTATAGTTGAGGACTACAGTCATCTTTTGCCCATAGGCCACCTTTAAAATTGCGCTCATTGTCAGCTCTTGGACATATTAAGTTGGCCATTGTAAACATTTTGGTATGTGCTAGTTCAGTCTGGAAGTCTAGTCCTCCTTTCCTTATAAGATTAGGACAGGGACAAAAACAGCAATTAAAGAAATAGGTGATTTCATCAATAAAGTAATTCAACTTTTCTTCAAGGCATCAATTATATATCAGAGATGGCTTTTCTTCCAGTATGTGCTGCTAAGTGTGTTTTTAAGAGAGAGTCTCTGTGAAATGCATCAACTACCAATAGCAAGGACAGTCTAGGCTTTCTCTAAGGTTGCTAACAGTGTACTTCTTGTGAATACATCAGTCATTTCCTCTTGATTCACGATTCCTATCTTTATTTAATGGAATAATTTCCACCTTTTTTGTAAAAGATTAAGAGCATTATATTTCTGCTTTTAAATCTTGATCAGGATCACATTCAATGAAGAACCAATCCGCAAAGACAGAGGATTTTTGTGAAAAATAAAAGACCCTAACCTCTAATTATTTTTCTCCTGTAACATGAAAATAGAGAAGTATACTTGCTTGCTTTTTACTCTGCTTAAGTGGTTCTTTCTTTGTTTCATTCAATTGACTGTAGTGGGAGTTTTTAGTCTTGCCTTCAATTTCAGAAAAACATGCTATTGGTTATTTTTTGCTGGGATTTTTTGGGGGGAGCAGGAGAGAGTGAAGAGAAATCAAAGCAAAGCTAAATAAAATAGTGTTCTCCAAGATACTACATGTATTATATAAACTAAAGCCAAGGATTGGGTTTACTTCTCTTGGGGCATGTAACAGAAAGGCCCTCCATTGTTACCAACCCTGTAAGCATAGGAAACCCAGGTAGGTTTAGGTAGGTCATTTAGGGCTGTACCTCCCTTGTACATCACAGACTTCAGTATGAGAGAGGAAGGACCCCTTTGTAACAGTATCTTTTTATGATATGAAACAAAGTGGAAATATCATGTAGAGACAGAAAGTTTGCCTCTCCAAGTTAAGTGCATATGTGATTATTCATCTCTTCAGAATAATGTAGAAACAGTTATTCCATTTTTAATTCAGGTACCTATCAATCAGGCAGCTCTCAGCTGTGAACGACAGATTTATTCATTAAAACAGGTAACAGGCAGCAGCTATATATATGTTACTAACATTGTTGCACTATTTCTTCTTCTGCAGATATTTATAAACAATGAGTGGCATGATTCGGTCAGTGGTAAAAAATTTGAAGTCTTTAACCCTGCAAATGAAGAGAAAATCTGTGAAGTTGAAGAAGGTGACAAGGTAGGGTTTTCTTTCTTTCTCTTAACACTAGCTTTAAATTCAATTCTGTGTCTTAAAAGCAGGAAGGCAAGCATCCCTCTGTGTTGATGTAAAACTCCACCCCAGAGATGTACCTACTTCATGCCATATACGTCCTTCTGCAAACATAGTTCTTAGCTTTTTCACTAAGCCTTATTATTGTTTGTAAACAGACACTGAAAAACTGCTTTACTCTTAGGATCTTGCTCATATGAGGAAAGTTCTGAAGAAATATTTTTTGTTAATTTTTTTTTAAATGATATTAATTCTTTTTGTTCTCTTTGATCAGTGACATCTTATAATTTAAAAGGGGGGTTGCTATTTTTTTCCTGGGTCTTCCTTACACAGTGATGTAATCTGTTCCTTACGCATTTACACAAGGCTTTTCATTATAGATAACATGAAGTGGACAAATACTGATATTTTCCCACAAAGACTCTGTGAAGATGATCATTATAGTTAGCATTTTCGTTTATGAATATGTCTTCTCAGTGCTGCCTCCTTCAAATACTTGGTTTTGTGACAAATGTATTGGAACATAGTCTTAAAAAAGACTCTGAAGCTGAAAGTAACTTATCAAATAGATACTAATTCCACCGAAACGGGTTTCCTTACAACATGCTGAAATGATGAATTTAAGCAGAGGACTAAAAAGATTGTTGACACCTGCAGACACATATTTATTTTTTATATTTGTGAGGTTTCTTTGCAGAAAATTACAGATAGATGCCATGTAATCAAAGGTATAAAGAACACCTAAGCCCTCAAATAAGCAGCTCTGTATGTTTGTTATATCATGTATTTTTCTGCTGAAAAGGATTTGTCTAGTGGTACCATATAGTTTAAATATAAGTTAGAAAGTAGGGGGTGTAGCTTTTTAGATAGAACAGACAGTGTTGCTTAAACAGTTTTAAAACCCATGACCAAAGAAAATTTTTTTATAGACTCTGAGAAAGTAAGTATGAGAAGTGAATGTTCTATTTCCAGTTCACAGGCATACAAAAAGTGATGACTGTGACTGAAAATAAAATCGGTTTTATAATTACCGGTTTGGTTCTTGCAAATATTTATTTTATTTTCTACATTTTCCCCTTCAAAGTCAAATTATTACATCCAAAAGCAAAATAATTTTCTCACATTTCTCACAAAATGACATCTGGTTTTCACTTTAGTCAAGAAATATACATATCTAGAATTATTTGTATAGCAAGCAGGTTTTAAACTGAGCAGCAAAATGTCCATTAAACACCTTTTTATCCATGAGAACTACTATAAAACTTATAAACCATTTATCTGTGTTATAAGTTCACCAAAAATTTACTGCAACTATAATAAGCAGAATCTCTTTCAGAATATTTTAATCTACTGTACAAAGATTCACTCTGAAATGAAATGCTCTTTTGAGAAATATATAGAAACCCAGTTCATTTAACACCCTGTGCTCATTGAATCTTAGTTACTCTGTTCTGTAATTTCATCATGAATCTCCTAATAAACTTTGGTTCAGATGCTATCTGTCTAGCACATGAGCAGTAGTGACCACACATTATTAAGGAGGTCATAGTGAAGACACATTTTAAAGACAAAGATGGCTGAGAAAGTCTGCATGAATCTGGCTTTTGATAATTTCATGTATCTAATCATGAGTTTTTCAAATGCCTTGTTCTTACTTTTCTTTAGTGCCAGTTGCCTGTATATAGTGCTCAGAGTCACTGAGATTGCTTCAGGCTCTTTTTGTCCTCAGCCAAAGAATTTCATAAGCATGCTGTTAACTTCTGAATCATATCCCACTAGAAACATACATGCTTTTGATGTAAAGTGCTACTTCTTCTACCTCTTCTCTGTTCAGTGTTTAAAATCCAAATTACATTGCAAATCAGGCTAGCCTGATATTTGATCATCCTCAAATTAAATTACTCATGACCTGCAACTGTTCACTTACCATTCAGAATTTTTGTAGCTTTCATTCCTTACAAGCAATCTAACAACTCATTAAATAAAGAGATAATACTCTTCGACACACACGTTTGCTTTCTCTCCAATTATTTTGCAAACTAATGTGTAATGACAACTGCTATTAACTAAATTGCCAAGTGAAATGTACAAATCTAGTAAATTACACAGTCATTGTGAACCTAATATTCTAGAGCCTAGTCTTTAGATAATGAGCCAAGAGATTTTAGGAATTTAATTTGTGTGTACAATAGGGTTGACAAAGGGCTGTATACTGCCTTGCAGTGGTATTTAAAAAAAAACAAGTGGAGATTACAAAGCACAGACACATATGTGGGTGGGAACTGTTTTCCTTTCAGTTTGATGGCTTTTTCAAGCTACATTCACTAATCCTAAGGGCCCCTAATAATAATAAAGCAGCTCAGCAAATGGTCAGCAGGATGTAAAGTATATGTACTTCTGTAAAAAGTCTAAACTAGCTGTGAAAGGAGCTATCAGTCTTCATACTCATGGTGTAGATTTATGTACCCAAATTAAATTTCATACAGCTGAAGAACATCTTTTTCTTGAGGTATTTGACAACATTCTGCCAGATCCTAAAGCAAAACAATTCATTTTAATCTGGTAGATTCAGCTACCTTATGTAGGTGACTGGTCAGCACTACCTTATAGTAATGACTGTGCTATTTGTAGAGATCCTTCTTATCTTTTCCCAAACTTCCTGGAAAGAACTTTGGGAAGTTCTGTGGGCTTCCTGCCTAGCAGGTCTGTGCTGGGCTTTCCAAGCCACTTACCCACCCCACTTCCAGCTTTTAAGAACTAGTTGTTGGCTACCAACACCACTTAAATATTCAAGATCTGGTTCACATTTAGAAAAACTGACTTTGGTGTTGACTTAGTCAACTTTGCTGACTTAGTCAACCTTGATAGTGATTTCCCCGGAGCAGACCCTGACAACTAGCAGTACCAAAAAAAGTTTGAAAGAAATCCTTTAACCAATGCATGCAAATTGCTCAGTGAAATGTTCCATGTATAGATTCCTCCTTTTTTTTCCTTGAAATTTGTTACTAATTTCTAACCAAAAGTAGAATAAATGTCTTTTCTAGGTCATTGTTTTCCTGGGAAAACTTTTACAAGAATTGTGAAATATAGAAGAATTGCAAGTACTAAAAACCTTTCCTCAAGAGATTTTTATATCCTGGAACATACTTACACAGAAAAGAGTTTCATATAATTCATTGTAGATCTTCCTGCTATAGCAAAAGTCAAATGATAAATAATAAACTATATTATTAAAAACATTAATGGACTAACAAATTAGTTTGCTTAATGCAAAGGCAATGCTTAGACTTCAGAATATTTAGGCTTAGCATTTTAAACCTGGTCAGTTAGTCAATTCTTAAAATTATTTAAAATACAAATGCTCCTTATAACTTTCAAAACCAAATGCATTTATTTGTCTTCCTCAATGATAAATGTATGTTCATTTTATGAAACATTCTAAGGAACAGATTTTTCTATCCTGGTCTTCATCCCACGACCAGATACTTTTAGATAACATTGAGTACTTAAATACAGATTTGGGCATCTCTTTGTACATAAAAGAGATTAAATTACATCAACAGTGTAATTGGTGGGTGTATCCCCAGTTCCAGACACTAGAAGGCAGAGGGTTTGAATTTCTAAATTTTAAAAAGAAAGTTCCTTAATATGTTTTTATTTTAGAAGCTTTGAGAACCCATCTGTTTCTCATAAAACTTCACATTGCTGAAATGACAGCAGAAATGTTTGAAAGAAAATAACTCATGTATTTAAAATTACTGTACTGATTCTGATTAGATTGGGGTTGGTGTCTCTTATTTATCTTGCAAAACACCTTGCATGTTTAACAACCAACAAGCCTGATGACAGAATCAATTATTGATTATAAAAGTTTCTCTGTTTTCCCCACAGGCAGATGTAGACAAGGCTGTCAAAGCAGCTAGAAAAGCTTTTGAGCTTGGGTCACCCTGGCGTACAATGGATGCTTCAGAGCGAGGAAGGCTCTTGAATAAACTAGCTGACTTAGTTGAGAGAGATCGGCTGATTTTAGCTGTGAGTATGATACATGAATAAAAAGACTGGGAAAAAAGCCTATGTCCTGATTTTTAAAGAAAGATATAAGCAAGCCTAACATGATAAATCCTTGGAAAGTAAGGCGTTCTCAATACTTATTTTGTATCTGTATTACAAATGGACCTCATTAAACTGGCTTGCACTCTGGTCTGTTAACACCCAACATCCACAAAGTACTTGAGTATTTGATTAGCTTTAAGATGATACTTAAGCCACCTACAATCGATGCAATTTCAATTGTTGATTCTTAAGGACACACTAACATAGATTACGTGCTTAACACTTTTCTAAACCATGGCCTGAATCAAGGCCTAAACTCAAAACCTGTCTCAGAACTTACAAATGATACAAGTCAGAACTGGGAGAAATTTTATTTTCATGGCTCTATATTTTGTTATGACTCATCCTTCATTAACTCCAGCTTGCAACTGGGCAATGAGTGAAAAAGTTTAACCAGAACCAAAGATAGCAATTAATTACTTATTAGTAGGAAGAATATGGGGGGTGGGGAATGATGTCCTGCCTTTATCAACTGCTGTGTATTGGCCATTTCACCACGGTTAAGAGCAGACACATAAATTGTAGCACCATCACCTACCTGTTGAGCACTAAGGCAAGAAAGAATGCTTAAAGTAGAAAGGCACCATCAATTTGATAAAGTATAGCACCACCCCCTCTTCTTTTAAAGCCCACGTGATGTTACCATTAAGATGATCTTCTTTCTATTTCAAGCAGTTTCTGGAATTAACACTGAGGCAGGGTAATTTTTTGCATTGTTCTGAAGATGAACCCCGGTTTTCTGCCAACAGTGTCAAAAATTTAAGAGAGCAGGAGGAGTAACCAACATTCATGATCACCACTCAGACTAATCTAGTCACAATTTGAAGTATTTAGCCATTAGCTATAAACCACAGCATTGATAAATGCATAAAATTTAAGCCTTCGAAATATATAAACCTGCAAAGCATCTATTGTCCATTCTGTTGTCCTTATGGCTGTAGTATAGGAAGACATTTGTGTCCCAAACAGGTTTTTAAAAGAAAAAGAAAAATTCAAAGGAACTGAGGTTATTTCCTTGAATTCCAAAGACTGCAACTGGCAAATTTACACTTTTCTTTAACCAAGTTGTTTCTCTAAATGAATCTTGTCATCTTGATAGGGACTGATAACTACCTAGATCTCAGGAGAATTTTTGTGTGTCTGGAACTTGTGTCCTTAACAATGCTTGATTCATTGCAGTTGACAGAGACAAAATTTTAAGAGAGTTACATTTTTAATAGGAAAAGTATGCCCCCTTGTCAGTTAGATACTGGATAAGCTGGCATTTGCTTCTTTATTGTACAGCCTAAGGCATTACACATGCAAAGAGGATGGAGAAATAATCTTTTTTCCACAGGAAAGCTGAAACTTTAAGTTAGTTTTTGCTCCCACTTGCCATTTTCATAATATGAAAGTATTGCTTTTCTGTGGCGCCCCACCCAAGTTTCTGCTTTACTGAATTTGGGGTTTTGTCCTACACCTTGCTCACATTATTGAATACTTTTCACTTTTAGATAAGGTGTGTTTGAATTAAGTGCTTTTCAGATGTCATCAAAATGAAGAGAGATTTTCTCCAGAAAACTAGTACTAGTACTACAGAGTAGCAAATAGCCTTGTAAACACTAGGGGTCAAAATAGACCCCCAAAGCTTATTCCGAAGGCATTTTCCTGTGCTCATGAATCTGGCCAGGATCAAAATTATTCCATTTCAGTGTTTTATATAATGATAAGAAGCCTCTCCTGAAGTTCCAGAGGTTCAACAGCCCTATAGGCAGGCTACTGGAAGAATATGTCAAAGTAGCGTACTGAAAGAGCCACTGAGAATTTTGTTTCTTAGGTTTCGGTGTGTTGTGATGTTCAAAGCTACAGAGTTCATAAGTTTGAGGCCAGGGAAGAGTTTTCTCCTGTATTCAAACAGAACAACACAGTGCCAGATATATTGCCTGGAATGATGAGGGCCTATCTCATTTAATCAGTTCCTTGTTGCTGAAAGCCATCAAACATTGCTGGCTTCTCTGTTTATTCTGTTCTCTTCCCAGGTATGATATCTGCAATGTGTCCAGTTAACTAAAACTGTGGATTTCACAGGGGGGCTCTTGGTGACATGTTTTACTTGTAGGATCAGTCTGTAGACTCAGCCTGAAATGCTAAAGAACCTTGGACATAAAAAATAGCAAATTTAGGAAAAAAAAAAAAATGTATTTCTAAGATCTGACTGGATCTTGAAACTATAGTTTGGGGGTTTCCTACGACGTATTCTAACAGGATTGTTCACAAAGCTGAAGGTCCCCAGTGTATCTGTGCTGGAAAACTCCAGAAAAAAAAATCTAGCAGTGTCAAGAAGATGTTGACACTATTTAAGAACTGCACATGGTCTTTAACTAGATGTCCCAATGATTAGGGGTATTGAAATGGCATTAATCCAAACCATACTCCCTAGATTTGGCTGGAAATCAACTCTGTGCTGGTGTCTCTGTGGGATCATTAAAGCACTGTGGGTGGAACAGAATTGGTCAGCTGAAAAGTTATAGAGGTTGAATGAATATTTGCTGATTATTATTCTAAAGGTTTGTATCTGCCTGGCATGGAGATCCATGGTATGGAGAGTCAGGCCTGGCTTCAAATAAGACCAGTTAGTTCACTCAGTCAGGAGTTAGCCAATAAAAGAAAGTCTCTTCTGTATAAGTATTATTCATAGTGAATTTTTCTCAATTAGGAGTTCTTGATGGCTCAAATCCTTCCTTTGCACAGGAAAGACTCAAGGTATTATTTGGGGCATTTTATTCCATGCTTTGAGTCTTTTTGCTCATATATGCTGATAATCATGCATTTAGTGAGCACCTAGAAAAATGTTCCTTAATAATTAAACAGCACAGGGTCCTAAGTTAATGTGACAGTTATTTCCAGGAAACTAGTGCCTACCTTGGGTGTCAGTGCATATAGGCTAAGGGAGGCCACTCATTTTATTTGCATCACTTATTTGCAGAGACTCCTAGCTGATCTTTTTCTCTACACTTGTAGAATATTTAATTTAAACTAGAACAGTGTAATTGATTCAGATGGGAGAAATGTTATTGTTTTTTCAGAACATCTCACCATTACAAATGTGCCATGATCATCTTACCTGCATAGCTCACTGTGAATAAACCATCACAAAAATTTCTTATTTTTAAATTGCAATGTTGGGTTTTTCAAAATGCTAAGTATCCTTCAGGGGGGAATTAATCTAAATGCTTGTACTAAAGCTGAAAACCTCTGAACTGAAAAACCAAAAGCTAAATGTCAAAGTACAAGCATGAGGACCATTATCAATCTTTGATATTAACACTGTAATTGTTGTTTTCTGCAGACAATGGAAGCCATTGATGGTGGGAAACTCTTTTCCACTGCCTACCTAATGGATTTAGGTGCCTGTATCAAAACATTACGCTACTGTGCAGGCTGGGCTGATAAAATCCACGGGCGTACTGTTCCAATGGGTGAGTAGTTTTGAGATAACAAAAGTGTAGAACTGTAGCCAATGTGATCTGTAAAAAATTGCCTTTTTCTAAAAGTTATGCAACACAAAAAATATCTCAAACATAAAATATTTTAGATAGTTCTTAATACAGTTTATTTAAGATTTATCATAGTGCTCATTTTAAACATTTAGTGGAGTTACCTGTATTTATTTCTTGTTCGATACACCACTAGTAAGTGCTCTTTATTGACCAAAAGATTTTAGCCTGTATGTACATCTAAGAAGTCTGATAGGTTACTTTCGCATAGTAACCTACAGTTTATTCAATGGTCCAGTAATGAAAACCAGGTATTTGTTTATTAAAGCTAAGATTATGTCAAAGAGTAATATTTGTTTCAGTTATTGGGTAATGTATTAGGAAGAGTACAAAGAGAAAGGAATGAGGAAACATTCTTTTATTTTGCTGAAATTTCGTTCCATTCCTTCTCCCATTAAGTAGGTCTATGAAAACATTGTTTCTAGCTGATTTGTCTCAGAAGGACAGAGAAAAGAATGGTAATAAAGAAGGAATTAAGGAAAACTAGAGTGATAAATACTTCCAACTTTTTTGCATCACTTAGATCTCTATACTAGGCTTAATGGAACACATGTTTATTTGAATCAAAGAGAATTTTATACTTAATGGATTTGATTTAAGCTAAGATCTAATATTAAAAAATGTCTGATATGTACCTAGGATTGCAAGTAGCTTTTAAAAGAGCACTTTCTAAAAAAAAGGTGATAAAAGAAAAAAGAAATGAGGAATGCTTATTGGTGTGCTGTGCATACCATGTTGAGAAGCAGGGTTATCACTGCAAAAAGTCGGTCAGACTGGCAGAATCAAACCTTGGAGATATGAAGAAAGTAGATATTAAATCCAGATGTACTTTATGGTTGGGTTTTTGCATAGTTAAGATTTTGAAAATATAATTTATAAGTAGAATTTTATCCAGCTAAGTTTGGTATCCAACTTTACCTTCTTTCTGATTTAACTGTTTCTCACAAAGGCTTTGTCTGAATGTCTAATTTATTTGTTCTTTCCCTAGATGGAAACTTTTTTACATTTACAAGACATGAGCCTATTGGCGTGTGTGGCCAAATTATTCCTGTAAGTTGGAGCCATTTATGTAAAACACACATGTTCCTGTTACAAATGGAAACACTTTTGAAATTTTGTCTTTGCAAGTGCATTACCAGTCAGAAACTTTCAGGTTCTGAAAGACAGAGACTCCTGAGTACTCATCAAATACTGCAACATGGAGTATTTGATGAGTCAGTCCAGCCTTGTCTCTCTCCTCCCTGTATGGGGAGGGAAAATAAATCTCAGAATGTTGACTGATGGATTAGTTTGAAAGACAGAATTGTGTTTTGTTGTAACTGGAAGAATTAGAAATAAACAAATAGGAAAGGGTAATATTTACAGCCTATAAGCAATAAGCTCTTTAGGACCTGGAATATCTGTTCTGCTCTGTACAGCATCCAGACAGCTGGATCTTTATTTATGACTAAGACTCATTCACCATGTTGATGGTACAAGTAACAACACAAAGAATGTGTCCAATAAGCACAGTGATACTCAGCCATATGTTCCCAAGCTCCTGTTTGGAGTCTGTAAATTCCCAGTTTTGAAGTCACTTATTTTAAGTGAAAATTCAAAAGGCCTGTCTGAGTCTGAACATCCAAAATGCTGAGGAACTCAACTTTTAAACTTATTTGTGAGGTCTAAACAGCTTCAACCGATTGCTGTGAAAATGGTTATAAGCACTAGACACTCTTAATCTGACCGCCCCTTTGCACATGGTGTGAGCAGCCTGACCCAACCTGCTCAACAGTTTACCAGATTCTGAAATAGTCAGCTTGTCTATCAGGTTTGCTCAGATATGTGGGTCCCACACATGTTCCTGATATCTTTCAGTTGAGCTTGCAGATTTGCTATCTCTTTAGACCACCACATTGATTTGGAGAACATCACTGGAATACATTTTGATCCAGCCTCTAGGAGAGCTTGGGAATATGCTGGTTTAGATTCTCTTGTAGGTCAGCCACAAGATATTTCAAGTAAAGCACTCAGAGTTAAGATATCCTAAAGAATTAGAAACACTAGATGTGGCCACTTCTAAATAAAATTGTATCCTGGAAGTATAAGCAGTTAGTATAAACACTGGCTTCCCTTATAAAATGTTCAAGGATTTCTGAGTATATCTTTATTTTCTCTCCATTGAAATGTGAACCCACTAAGTTGGAGGCTTTCACATAAACCAAAAATTTTGAGGACTATGTGAACGCTGCAAAACACTTTTACTAGCTCATCATTTCCTTTTCCCTTCCACTCACACAGTTCCACTTCAGTGATGAAGATCCAGAAAACCCTGTAGTGCCTTACTTTGTGTTCTTTGTGCTCCTGTTATTTTTGGGGGTGGGGTGACACTGAAATGAGATAAGGAGAGAGATAAAAAACAGTTGCATGTATACTCCTCCAAGCCTTTCTGACATAATAGGTAACTGTTAACTGCCTTTTTCCCCACTTTCATAAAAGTAAGGCACACTGCAGCTTTTGTGCTGAGGCTCTGGGGCTCAATGCTTCCAAAACTATTAGAAATATTCTCAAAGGGGCAATCTGTTTTTCCCCCAGCCACATGGTCCCTCATACTGTTGAATATGAGGCCCAAAGGAGTCACTGCCCTGCAGTCTGGCTGGACTGACCACAATAGAGAGCTGCCATTGAAACATCCAGGGAAGAGCGCAGGGGCAGCATTACATGTTATTACCTTGTCTCCCTTAGAAAACTGAACTGATGATGCATGTGATCATTTAAGATAGCAAAACTCCCAATTTCACCACTAATCCAGCAACTTTCTGTAAGGCTTTGTTAGAGGAGTATACTTATTGTCTCTTGAGCTTTTAACTAAAACCTTGGATCCCGTGGGCTTGCATAGACCAAAATCACTGGTCTTTGTATAATATGGCTTGCTTTTTCAAAATATCTTCATTCTGAAAGGAGTTCAACAAAGAGTTCAACCACCCAGCTGACAATTCACACTATTATCATAGAAAAAGCAAAGGCATTTTGGTGATATATGAGAAATAGGATACACCTTCTCATCTGTCTTTCAGTGGAACTTCCCATTGGTTATGTTCATCTGGAAGATCGCCCCTGCCCTTTGTTGTGGAAACACGGTGGTTGTCAAACCAGCAGAACAAACTCCACTGACTGCCCTTTACATGGGATCCTTAATTAAAGAGGTAGGTCATCAACAACAGAGTTTTTTGCCCTTCTCAGAAATGTAAGAGTATACTGCAGCTGAAATGCCACAAAGGTAATATAAGCCAGGCTGTCCTCTGCAAGTACTTCTCATTGCATGTCTAGCCTTGTACTATGGAACTTACCTTACTGTAAACCAGTGAAGCAAATCCAGGGGAAAAGCACGCATATCTTTCAGCCTAGTCCACACACACACACAAAAAAAAAAACCAAACCACAATAGTAATTTAGTAAACTCCGTTCCTTGGCAAACATGTTTGTATTACAAAAGCACAGTACCTTTCAAAGCCAAAAGCAAACAAGGAATCAAGAGCAGAGTACTTAGAGGTGGTTGGCAATGACTTTATTAGCATAGTTATCACAGAAAAGGACCTGTGTGTACAGCTCATTATTATTATGTTTTAATTGAACGAACTTTTCATCCACCGGGGTTTATTATTAACAAGTAGCTGTAAAATTGAACTGGTGACTGCTGCCAAACTTGTGAACTCTCCTCACACAGAACTGGGAGAATACACTTTGTGCTCTTGAATACAAGGAGTGTGGTAGTTTCTTCAGTGTCTCCAAACTTACTTTGGCTATTGTGCCCAGCCTAGCAAACACCCAAAGAAGAACAGTTAAATAGTTTAGCTATCTTGTTTCCCAATAAAATCAACAAATGTAATCTAACGTGTTTGAAGAGTTGGCACAGATGTCAATAATCACCAGCACAATAACCTTGCAGAGTGTTAATGGAAATGACTTGGCACATTTTATTATTTTGCTTCAAAACAATGATTCAGCAGAGCATACTGACTGGTCATGTGTTAATATTTCACAGAAACTGAATAACTATCAGGAAGGAGCCAAATCTTGCTATTGCATCACATAGTAAATGCTATTAGATAATATTGGGGAGGAGGAATTGCTTTAAAAAAAATCAGAGATACCTTTTCTATTCATTTTTAACAATAAGTATCAGAAAGTATATTTCTCTGAAAAAGCAACTTTACAAGGAAAGTAACTCTGTTCTAATGAAATATCTATTCTGATATTCTGATTTCCTGAAAGGTGAGCTCACAAGTGGGAATGTGATCAATGGTCCATTTTATATGCACACTTAACAATGGTTACAGAGTGGTAATGACTGGTATAATGCTAGAGTATTTTTAGTAAAAGGCAAGATGATTGTCATTTTACCCATTCACTCAGTGTTCCACTGGATGAGAAGCTTAAGTATATAATTGTTAAATGTCTTTGTTGTGTTATCTGACAGATATTATAGAGCTTTAAAAAAAGACAAATATTTATGTTATCAAGTCCTTCAAGGTTTATTCACCCAAAGCTAGCTGAGTTTTAATTTACACTCAGATTACTCAAGTAAAGTTGAACCCCAAATCTTTGATAGTGATCAAAACCTCAGTGATCACTTCAGTAGCTGTTTTAGACTTCCTGTGAAACTATCTAAAGATCTAATTTAACTTTCTAGTTCTCAAGTGTCCATGTTAAAAAAAAAAATTATAGTCACTTTTGGTAATTCTCACTAACCTTTTTAATAGTCCTCACAAGGTTTCTTTGCTAATAGGTAGAGAATAGCTTCTAATACAGACATGGAAATTAAATGCCCAAAGGGAGACAGTGTCCCATAAAAAATAGTCGTCTTACTTTTCTCTACAAATTAAGTGTGAAACACAATGCTAAGCAAATGGAAGGAACCTTATTGTCTCATCAGTTCTGGGGTAAATATTAATCTGGAATATTAAATGAGCATAAAAAGCATTGACAGAATGTATCTGAGCATGAACCTGTAAGGAACCTAAGTTGCTCGAACAAAAGTAATGGTCTGGTGTCCATAATGCAGGACATGAGGTTTAGGAGCTGTAACTCACCAGTTGAAATTCACCATTTTCCAAATGAAAATGGAACCTTTGCATGTAATTCCAAAGTCCTGTTTAACACTAAGAAGAGACTCATTTAAGTGATAATACAGGAGATGCATCTTTTTGGTCTTTAAATTTTATGTTTGCTCTGCAAGTGCCATTGAGATACCACAGCTGCCGACAGGAAATCCAGTTGCACTTCACACATCCATGGGAGTTTCCCTGACAAGCTGTTGGAAGAAAATAACTTATTTTGCCTATGAATGGAACATAACTAATACAGAATTGGTGGGAAACAATAGATTTGATTTAGCCGACAGGAAAAGCTTCTTTAAATATAAAACTGGAAATACTGGAACTGTGCATATCTCAGGTAGCCGGCTCTTTCATGCTTGGTAGCTTATCTGCCTTTTCTGTGCTGTAAACCTTCATGTTGCCCACTCTCTACTTTCAACCCATGTCCAGAGGAAGAAGTAAAGACATTGAGTTTGAAGTACTATTTCCATAATTTTTCTTAATAGAATTTCAATGTAAGTCAGCAGATCATTAATTAAATTCCATCTCATGTAAGGGGTAATGAGCAGAAGTCAGCAAGCACACAGGATGGGTGATTCAAATAACCTTAATGAAGCAGACATGAAATTAAGCAATCTTTTTCTTTACACATCTGACTGGGGGAGGAAAAAAAAATATTCTTTGGCAATGACACTGAAAAATAACTAAAATAAAATGTTCTTTTTTTAAAGAGCCAGTTCAATAGCCTAAAAGACAGGTGAGGGAAAGAGAGTGTAAATCATGTGAGAATGAACACACTTGGGGCTCTAGGGCTGAGAATAATTGTATGACTGAGAAAAGGTGGTGGGAGAAGTGAAAAGGGAAGTAACAGTTTATAAGACATGGTCTTCTAGTCATCCTTCCCCAAATTTACAAGGATCTCTCTTACAATTCAGGCAGGATTTCCACCTGGAGTTGTGAACATTGTGCCAGGCTTTGGACCCACCGCTGGAGCAGCAATTTCTCACCACATGGATGTAGATAAAGTAGCTTTCACAGGCTCTACAGAGGTACTATAATGAATGCAAGAAAATACAAGCAGGAAATGTGCCCCTCTGATTCCCAGTAATGATTTACTGTCTAATTTGTTCTATGTAACTCTTTTAACTTTTTTCTTTCTTTTGGCTGCTGGTTTGTTAAACAAAGTCTGTTTAATGATTTGTTGGTTATTATTAACTTCAAACATATTTAAACAATGTTTGTATTGCAGGAAAGCCCTTCAAACAAAGTCACTCCATGAGATACAATAAGTTCTAGTATACCAAGGCTATTTTAAGTCTTGTCCTTTAAAAGGAAACATTTTCATAACTTTTTATTTACTTCTTTTTTTTAAAGAATAATTATTTTTAAAAAATGCAAAATGTGAAACAGGCTGTGCTCTGTTCTGTTTAATTTTAATAACAACAGGATGGTAGGAAGGTAATTCAGAAAACTCATTCCTTGTTCTGCACACACTTAGGTGAGGTGATGGCTTTTTGGTATTTGAATGATACCGATGATCACCTGGGTGGTCTTAAAAGTATATTTGAATACGTGTCAGTTTAATAATTGAAAGGAAGGTCACTTAATTTTCTGTAACCTTCAGTCTGAAGAACAGCAGGTGATGTCATTGAAGATTTCTCAGTGCAGGCATTATATAACTATATCCTTAATACAGTACATTATATTATCTGTCTGTATGCATGCTACATGGAAGAGCTGCCAACTGGTCTCTTAACTTCTTGGCTGTACACTCCAAATATATATGTCATTGCCTCATGTAAAGGATCAGCAGACACCAAGAGCAAGAGCTATGTTTACTCTTAGAAACGTTTAGCTCTAAAGTAACAGGAAAACAACACAAAAATGTGACATCTGAGAAACACCCCACAGATGTTGCCAATGGATAGTAACTACAATTCTCAGTGCCACATCCCTCCAAAGGCAGGTGGACCAGAGGGTGTATTCATAGAACTTGGAGGCAATCGTATTCTTCTGATGGTGTAATTTAGCAGCAAGAAATGAAGGCAGGAAGGCAGGCGGAGGGAGGAAGCTATCTGATGGTTGCTACACAAGAGCAGTTACAGACCAAAACCACAAGGGTTACAAGCATGTTTTCCCTTCATAGTTTCTCCAGGACAATTCATATTAAGTAGTTCCTTTAATTATGCCATCAGTGGAAAGAAGCAGGGTAGGGGTTCTGCCTCACAGTGTCCATCTCCTCTTCTTCTTTATTCTGGAATAAGGAAGAGTTGGCCATGCAGGCAGTGTAGATATCTATTTTTTCTCTCATATATTTTGTGCTTCAAAGGGCTTTCCCATGTATGAAATATGGGAATTTCAGCCTAATGGGAGTAACTGGCAGAGCAGAATCAGTGCCTACTTTAGATCACAGATACAAGCAAGTAGAGTGGTGGTAACCAAAAAAGCACCAGACATCTTTGGCAAGTAACATGAGTGTGTCTGGGGGGGGAACTTTCCTAGAAAGCATTCCTGGTTTGTAGACTGCAAGTCACCTGCAGTACCCTGACTCTTCAATTCTTATTTTTGTTAATTTATTTTTCATTTCTAAAATTACTGGAATAGTAGACAACTGCAAACAGATTTTTCACTATTGAGGAACTCAGAGAAGTGTTATTGAGATCATAATAAAGTTTTTGAGATGAAGTTGTCTTCTCCCTACCTTTTAGGTTGGCAAACTGATTAAAGAAGCAGCAGGGAAGAGCAATCTGAAGAGAGTTACATTGGAACTTGGAGGAAAAAGTCCTAACATTATATTTGCAGATGCAGACTGTTAGTACCATTTTTATTATATCAACCTACTATTTTTGCAAGTCCCATGTTCTTTTTCTTTTCATTGTCAGTAAATTATTTGTACCTGTTTAATGAAGGAGTAATTTTTAAAAATTTCTGGTCACACCATAGTTTTAAGTTAGATTGCCACCAAAAACTGGTGGCTCCTGAATGGATATGAACCTCTGACAAACTGTCCACCCTTACTGTAATTAAGGACCATCCTAATCCAGCATGAGTGCAGAACCAAAAGCAGCTAGATGGATCTTATACAGGTTTATTAACCTTCTAGCTGAATAATCCTCTTGGTACTGCTGATAGGGGAAATAATGTTGAATCTACATTTCACATAGAACAGATGAATGTGTGTTTGTCTAGGAGTACCATGCTAGTCTTGATACGAGTAGTTTTGGACATAAATAAATAGATGAATATCTGTGTTTTAAAGGGCCATAAAAATAAAAAGTGCTAAAAAAGGAACTGAGATGGCGTGTCAAAGGTTTGTAAAGAATTTATGATGTGACCATTCAAGTTTATGGTCTAATGAACTCTGCATTTCTTTGCAGTGGACACTGCTGTGGAATTTGCACATATTGGTCTGTTCTACCACCAGGGACAGTGTTGTATAGCAGGATCTAGGATTTTTGTGGAAGAGCCTGTTTATGATGAGTTTGTTCGCCGGAGCATTGAACGAGCAAAGAATTATACTCTTGGGAATCCTTTGTTGCCTGGTGTACAGCAAGGCCCTCAAGTAAGTAATGTTAAATATTTCCAGTATAATTGTGACACATCACAGTTTAAGGTACTTCTAAAGCTACTGTTGCATTAGTTTCAAGGCTAAGTACAGTTGTCTAGGGCTTGGTCTAGAGAATCAGGAGGAAGAAACTGGAGTGATGGTTGTTTGTGTCACTATCATAGGCCTAAGGGTGAGATTTCTCTCTGTTCTCTAGTTCCTTTTATTATGGAATGGGAACAATTATGTAGAACTGAAATGTTTTGAGAATGCTCCAATGAAACAGCTGTAAAAGTGCAAGTACGATCAGATATTGCTAACATTATATTCAAATAGTGTCACTGTAAGTGAGTAGCTTGAGGAAATAAAATTTAATAGTGTCTGTTCCCCTTTTTCAATGTGCTAGTGTTTCATTATCCTGCTTTCAGTTTTAGAATATTCCACAATTAAAATGTATCATTTTGTACTTTTTCCTACTTATGTTAAAAGGTTGTGCCAACAGCTTCCCCATAAAATGAATGCTAAAATGCAGCATTAAAAAGCATAGCTATCACAATGCTATGGATTCAGTGGATCACATTAGAACATTGTTAAATTTCATCGAGTCTTATTCCCATATCAGCTTGTACTATGGGATATATATTTTCTTGGCAGAGCTATTATGCACATATTTGATTGCCACAGAATAAAGGAACTGTATTAGAGACAAAGCAAAAGTTGGAGACAAAGCAACTCCCACATATTTGATAATGTAACATGTTCTTCATAGGTTATCACAGTCATTTTATGTAGTCAAAGACACCAAGTAAACAGGAAAACTGCATGCTAAGCCATGCAAGTTTTGGAGAATTTAAAAATAGTAAGGATGCTATTTTGCTATTCTACAATGTGTCTTGCTAACAAGCCAATATGTTCAGCTGAATAAATTTAAATGCCAGAGGACAGGAAGATTGAAACAAGTAAACTCCAGGTGTCTGGTGTACAGCTAATATAAAACTAACAGGAATCTACTCTCATGTTATTATGGCTTTGTTGAGTTTGAAATTCATGCTAATAATTTAAATGAGAGATGAAAGTAAACTTTTACAAAAAAAAAAAAAAAAAGGTTAAAAGTGAAAAAAAGCATTACTGAAAACATTTGAAAGAGCATGAAGACTCTTTTCTCCTCCAGTCTCATCATTTGGCTTTCTTGACCTCTTTTTTTTTTTCTTAGCAAGCTTTAGCAGAAATCTTAACTTTTTTATAGGTTAGCAAAGTTTTTTCTTTTAGAGCTGGTATGATCCCATTTAATGGAAAATTGTAACCATGTGGTTTAGGTGCATTCCTTTTGTGGTAATTATGTTAAATATCTCTCTTTGTCTTCAAATTCCTTGTTGTGCTTTGACTAATTCTTTCTAGAAACAAAAAATGATAGCCTGTTCAGGCATATTCACTGTGCTCTCTTGTCATGGAGCCTCCTAGAAAGCCATCTTTGTCCTCCAGTGCACAGGCCCTCTGGGGCATCACCTGCCTGTGATGGCAGCAAGTTTGAGTAATGCTTTGCACAGTGGGCACCAAAGAAGAGCCAAAGACTGGAATTCAAAAGATCATATATATGCTAATTCACACATTATTAAGAAAAATAATGATGATAATAATAACAAAGGAACAACTGACAGCAACATGAGCTGTATCTTCTAAACCTCATCTTCTCTTCAAGATGTTTATGTACAAGAGGTATTTGGCCACCAGGGTAGCAGAAATTTTATGTCTTAAGCATTCAGTAAGGCAATTGTTTGAAAGCAAAGTGACAAAGGGAGCACAGAGAACTAAAAATCACCTTCCTATAAATATCCTTATAAATTCATATCCTTATACATATAGGCTTTTATCACAGCTTTAGCTGAATAGCTGTTTAGTCTAATACCCATCCAGGATTCCCCAAAACCCTTGAAAATGTTTTTCTATTCCATGACCATGGTAAAACTTGTTGCTTAAACTTGAAATGTGACCTTTTCATTGCACAAACAAGAGAATAAGATGATACACACCTACTCTGCTGACTGATGAGTATGATCACAGACAAAAAGCTTCTGTGCAAGAGTCACCCCTAGAAGTACTCTCAGTATCTTCATGAGCAAATGCTTGAAGGGCTGGACTCTGAAAAACGGAAGAAAAGAATCATGAAAATGGAACAAATAAAAAAAAATAAAAAAAAAAAGGAGAAGGTGTTAGAGGCCTCTACCAAACAAGTTTTACCATTGAGTTTTTCTTAACATAAATGTTACCTTGTGTATGATCTCCCTTCAGGCTTGAAGTGGTGATTGGTTAATTTGCAGAGGGGAGAAGAGGAAACAATGTGTGATCTGTTTCTAGTTCCCATTTGCACTCTTTTCTTGTATTCACTTTGCCACTGAAAACTAGAAGGGGTTAGAGAAATATAAGCCCCTACTGTGCTGCCACCATAAAGTCCTTTTCCAGCCAAAGATCATGCATTTTGCTACACTATAGACCCAAACTGCAATATTCTTGGCATATATGTTCAATTTGTTAGTAGGCTTGGACAAGTGGAGGGGTAGAGATTGGCTTCATACCATAAACATTCTGCCATCTTTGTTTCTTAAACTACAGTGTAAATGTCCTTATTCCACTAATAAGTCAGAATGAACTGAAAACAGCATTGAATTTCAGGTATATTTTATTGTTGCTTTTTAACTTCCTTTAATAGTTTAGGAAAACAGTATGGCCAATCTACCAAACCTAGTGAAGTACGGAAGAGTCTTGTGGGCTAGATCAAACCCTCTGTTATTTCTGCAGAATCAAGTTCAGCAATTTTTATTTCGATGAACCATTTGCAGTTGGCAAGAGTACTGTAAGAAGTATAAAACACTTTTATTGTACAGATTTTTTTTTTTCTTTTCTTACTAAAGAAAACCAGGATATCAGTCCCTCTACAACTGATACTCCTATGTCAGAATTTCTGATTACTTGACTATCTGAGAAAAGCCTGCAAGGTTTTGAGAAATTAGTGACAAGAATATTTGCAGGGCTTTCCAGTTGTTCCACTTCAACACATGCAATTAAACAAAGCTGGAACATTGTTAGGTTTCAGTTAATGAGTTAGAAGAACAATTCCTGTTAGTGTATGTTGTTTTCATCCCTGCAGTATCTTTTTTCTAATTCAAATTTTATCTAATCTAAAATCTTTAGATTGATAAGGAGCAGTTTCAAAAAATCCTGGAGCTAATTGAGAGTGGGAAAAAAGAAGGAGCCAAACTGGAATGTGGAGGAGGTCCATGGGGAGACAAAGGTTATTTCATCCAGCCCACAGTTTTTTCTGATGTTACAGATGATATGCGCATTGCCAAAGAAGAGGTAAATAAATTCTTGGTAGTCTTTACTCTCACTGGAGATCATCTGTTTAAATGTCTGTACAAAATACCCGTTTAGAAGGTCAAGTGGCTACATAAAACCACTCTCAGTAAATCTGCCGTTCCATCCCCCTGGTGTTTAAAATGGTTTTCTTGGTTTCTGATGCCTGTTTCACCACCTCTGTGGAGGTGAGGGAGAGGAGCATGAGGCTGGCCTGCCAACAAAGGCTCCAGCTTAAGCTGGCAGTAGATAAGAAATGCTGAAGTTTGGATTGCTTACATCACCCCATTCTGCCCATGTCTCATATATCAGAGTCACAGTAACCTGTAACAGAGAAGCAAACCTTGAAGGCACAGCTTGTGAACTCTTTGCACTGCCTAAGGAGCCACTTAAGTTGAGGTTTGGACAAAATATGCATCAAGCAGCTATTTTGCAATAAGAGAAAATAGTTAGATTGTGCTTCCATAGGCATTTTGTTGGTGGCAATTATAGCAAAGCAGAGGTTTTCCTTTGCCGGGTTATTTAACTTAGAACAGTTTGCAGATGTGTTTACACAGTGTTGAAAGAGCTTTTACTGACACAACTAAGGTGGCAGTTCCAGGCCATCAGTGATCATCTACAAGGAACAGGACAGTTAAGAGTGCAGAGCTGCTATGTCATTGAGAAAAACAGGGTTTTTTCATATGTTTTTTTTTACACTCATCTTGACTAACAACTGCTGAAGTTGTGCTGCAGTTGGTGTCCATTATACTTCTTCATACTAGGAAGCTCCTTCAAATTTGTTACAAATCTAGGTGTTGCTTTATATAGCCAGCGATACTGTGCCAATGCAGTCTGCTGAACATACCTAGCACATTCAGCAAGAGTCAACAGGGTGAGTAAAAATGAACACCAGAGCCTCTAGAGTTAGTTGTGTCAGGGAGAGAGCTGTGCAAAAGGAGAGAGCTGTATGAGAAATAATTTGGATTGTTTCTGCTGGTCTGAAAGACAGGTTGGAAACTGCACAGAGGTATGTTTTTTCATAGATCTGTTAGTTTCCTTTGGGTCAGCAGTACAAGAACTGATTCTCTCACGCTATTTTGAGTATATTGAGTAATGAAGCCCCAGAGAGCCAAGGCAATTTAAAGAATATCCAGGTTCTGAAACTCACAGCTTGAACAGTGGGGGAACATTCAGTGGTTTTCTGATCTGTGTAAATCAATCCCTGCAAATCTGGTTAGAAACTAGCACTTTCCAGCAAAATCAAGTGGAAATCTCACAATCTATGGGAGCTGAAGTAATTAGATGTGGTAATAACCCCCCACCCTACACAGCCTTGACACTGTGTGGTAGGCATGGGCACCTCTGGCTGAGAACACAGAGCAGCAGTAGTGGGAAAGCTGAGCCTGGGGGACTATTATCTCACATAACACCCATATGGAAAGCAGAATTAGTTGTTTCACTTGGCATACATGCTCAGTTGTGCAGCTACCTGCAGAGATGAAAGTCTAATACAAAGTTTAGAGGAAGGAAAAGCTGAATGTCTTTCTCAACTCTAAAACTGGAGCTTACCAAGAAAATACCAGTTCATTGGTAACCAGTATAGATGTGCAACACACTGTGACTCCATGCTAACTACTGTTATGGTGGGTATCTTTTAATCTTTATTTATTTGTTTTCACAATTTACTGTTTTTTTATATTTAATTATTGTTTTAGTAATCATTTTATAATAGGCTATCTTGATTTGCTTCATACTGCAAAAATCTTATCTTTGTGTGAATTTATAATCCTTTTTAGAACTCTATTCTGAAATGTACACTCTTGACTGAATGAATTCAGTAATAAGGCCATCTGACAAATAAATTTTAAAAATATAAATTATTTACAATAGTAAGTTATGCTAGTCTACTTCATATGTTTACATGTGTCTGTAACAGATATTTGGACCTGTTCAACAAATCATGAAGTTTAAAACCATAGATGAAGTTATCAAGAGGGCAAATAATACTACCTATGGCTTAGCAGCAGCAGTTTTTACCAAAGACATTGATAAAGCACTGACATTTGCAGCTGCTCTTCAGGCTGGGACAGTATGGTAAGTAATGGCTTTTTTTAATTCTTCCTTCAGAGCTCCAGGTGCCAATGACAGTAACTGTAGGACATTTTAACACTTCTTTGGGTGGTGTACTTTTGTATTTCAATTCCTTGTAATCTTTAGAGAGGTAGATTAATGCCAGCCTCCTGTGTCTCCCTTCCCTTCACCTTTCCATACTTAATGTGCTATTAAATAAATATTTCTTGTAAGTCTACACACAATTGTTCTGTAAACTTAGTCTAAAAAAAGGAAATTGACTTGCTAAAAAGGAAAGGAGTCAAAAGGAAGTACAGTGAGAGTGCTACTTACCTTTCCATTCAGGATCCGAGGATAGCCCAATACATACTTAATTTGTGGGGATCATTTTCTGTACTGTGTAAAGAAATGAATTATCTGAAGTTCTGTTGCCATTAACCTAGGCAGAACATTCACGTGTGATGGAAAAGATTGATAAAATGTGGTTGAAAAAAGGAAAGAAATGCAAGTGGGGGGAAATTCTACAGGGACAACTTTTTCCAGCGATGGCAAAGAAAGAGGCAACCTATATGGAGTTGGAAAGGCAAAGTCTGAGAGATGCAAGAGTGAGACCTGGGAGGAATAGCAGACTTGAGTCTAATGACTAACACTGACGGAGACCTGCATTTTCCTGCAATTACATCACTGCATCAGAAAGAGAACAACCACTTTTTCTTGAACACAAAACCTGTGTCCAATTTACATTTTATCTGAAAGGACTTGCAACCAGCACAAATTCCTGCCCAGGTCCAGTGACCTAAAAACATATGCTTTCTAAAAATAAGTTAACAGTTTTGACTTAGGAGTTGGTATTCTTTAAATGGAATAAAGTTTAAAATAAAATTGGAATCTTTGGTTTTTACTCTTACATGATTGCTGGTCTGCCTAGGAATCCTTAAATATGAGCAGAACCTCTTTTGTTGAAACCAGTAGACTGGTAGCAGGAGAAATTATAAAATATGAAAATACAGAATACCTGAGTTGATAATGCTGCAAGACAAAACCAGCTTCCCACCTAGGGAACAAGATGCACATTCTGCTAAAACTCTTCATACTACAAATTCTCCTGTGAAATTCCTTTCTTACTCATTATTGTATTTTTGTTCTCAATCACAATACAGAATATGGTTTAAGATTGAGTAGAACCAAACAAAACTTCCTAAAGGTATACTGAAGCAATCCTGAATTTATCTATTGGAAGTGTGCCTGCAGAAGGCTTAACTGTGACTAGTCTTTGGTTTGAGAGCTTATGCACTAATTAGCAAGGAATTTTATCATAAATATCAGAGAAAGATATGACTGTCACTCTGCTTGAAGACCCTTGATGAGTGTTAGAACCCTGATCATAAGTGTAGTTTCTGGTATCTAAACCTTGAACTACACATATTTTTCCAAATATATTACTCAGATATAGGTTGTGAATATCACCACAGGTTTTTTACAGTCAACAGAAAAACACGGATTGTTTAGAAGTGAAAAACGTTGTTTCACTGTCAAAAGTAATTTTCCTGTTCTTCCAGGGTTAATTGCTATAGTGCAATGTCTGCTCAGTGTCCTTTTGGAGGATTTAAGATGTCAGGAAATGGACGAGAAATGTAAGTAAATACTTTTAAAACTGTTGATTCATGGGAACTGCAAAATGAAATTCCAAAACCCAACTTTAAATATTTATAACCAGGATGCCCAGTTTGAAATGTTATCAAATTAGTCTATACAGTGTTTAAAGGCTTCATGTTGTTAAAGCCAATGTCAAGCAAAGAATTCCTCTATAAAACAAATAAGAAAACTTAGATACACACTTTTTCAAAATGACCATTTTTAGTAGCTTGTGGTTTATTGATAGGCAAAACTGATCATTGTGCTTATGGTTTATGGCTTACAGTTTATATATAGATAGAGTCACTTGCATGAAGGTATATATGTGTGTAGTTTGTGGAATCCCCTTTAAGTGCTAGGTTTTTGAAAACACAAGACTTTTCAAAATCCTTGCTTTAAAGAAGAGTTTCCAGTTTAAAAAGTCCTGTGACAACAATGTTTTTATAGTACGTTCCAGCTTGGTCAAAAGTTATGATAAAAATAGTACTCTGTAGTCTTTGGATCTTTGGTCTTTTCTCAACTTAGAAGTGGAGGAGTATACAGAAATGATAAGCTAATCAAATTCATTCAAACTTTTAAGGTTTACTCCAGTTTCAATTTGAAACACGTCCTGTCTTACCTGTATTCATCCTGATCTTCATATTAGCAAAAGAATCATGTAATGTGTTACATCAGGGAACATTTGATGTCATACATGTTCATTACATCATGTAGAATTATGTCTTCTGGGGTTTTTGGAACATAAACCACAAGCAGTCCTTTGCTAAAAATGCCATATATCTGGGAACAACAAATAATTTTTAAAGAAATGAATAAAAATCAAAACATGTAAGTTTTCCCTTTTATTAAGCCAAATGCATAGTGCTTCTAATGAATACTGGAAGTAATTAAAAAATACATGTGCAGGTGAAGTGCTTCAGAGCTTCTTTTTCTCTTTTTTTTTTTAAGAGATAAAGGCTAGGGTTTTCATGCTTGCTCCTCACTGGACTCAATCTGCTCCTTATGGCAAAGCTCCCGCTGACTTCAAAGGAAACAGAGCTATGCCAGTGCTAAGAGCTTTAGAAAATGTCAAAATGGGGGAAAAAAAAAAAAATTAGGCCATTACTATCAAGGACTGTTTTGCATTTGCTGGGTGCCAAAACTGGAAGATCATCAATTCTGAAACACAGCCTTTTGCAGAAATATTTTGGGGATTCATTTGCTGGAAATAACAGGAAAACAATAATAGGCTATCATAAAGATTGATATTCTCTATAACAGTGCATTTTGAAGCAGTTAAGCTTTTGTGCAAACAAGTTTTCCAAATGCTTGGTTCAAAATCACAATTAGTGGACCAATAAAAATATTCCTGCTAAAGGGCAAGGAAGAAATTAGTACCAGACAGATGTCTGCCATGGAAAAAAGTTTTGTAAACATGTGGCAATCAATTTTGGGAGAGGTGGAAATATGTGTGAAACAACTGCACTGAAATAATCAGGAAGATAGTGTGTCAAGCCATTGACTTCCTTGAATCCCACAATAAAATTCCCTCTATAATTCTTGGAATAATAACATTATGAATTAAACTACTGAATGTCACATACTAACAGAATGCCTCTTCAAAAATGAAGAGAATCAGTAAACATTTTTACACAGCATGAGAGTCCTGAGCACAGATTTCTGTTTTGCATACATATGTATCTAGTAAGATGGCAGTGAGAACTGGATAACATTATACTGTAGCAAACTCTTGTTCTATAAAACAATTAATTATGTCTAAATAGTTTGACTGTGTCAGATGTCAAACATCTAGGCACACAAGCAAGGTTCATCTCAGCATGTAAAACATAAAGGTAGATTCATGCTAATAACATGTCAGTAAGATTTAAGTGTTTTTTACTGTCTGTAAGATTTCATAGTATATTAATTATGTCCCCCATTTACTTGAGATGAAGTGTCTGTTCTTTGACTCGAGAAAAGTCTTGACATCAGAGGAAGGCCTTTGCAAATAACTTGTTGAGCTTGCTTGTGAAGACCTAAAGTGCCTGATTTCCTGCACAGAAACCCAGTTGAGAAATGCACTAAACTTATTAAACGCCATTCTTTTGCACAGAAATGAAATTGCTTTCTCCCCCACTTCTCTCAGGAGACAGCTGCTGTAGCTTTTTGAAAGGCTTCCAGCAGCAGTCTAGCTGCACAGATGTCTTCCGAATATGTCCAGTATACTTGTCATACATCTGGCCAATTGCACAGCACCACCGAAAATCCCATCCAGGACATAACTCATATAAAAAGCATTAACATAAATATTGCTCTTGGTTCTCTTTTATCTAGGGGAGAATATGGCATTCATGAATACACAGAAGTTAAGACTGTCACAGTCAAAATCCCACAGAAGAACTCATAACACTGCTTGAGATGCAGAATTCAGCATCTTCAAATGAATCTGAAAAGGCTATCTGAATTCTGGAAAGATTTACATCCCAAATTATTCATTAACCTTTTTGCTTTCTGATTGTATAAGAAGTACTTGCTTACATTAACAGTATAAAGAATAATGTAGAAAATTTTAATGTAATTAACTAAGAAAAGGACACTTTAATGCCTGGTACATAGCTAACTAATTTTGAAATTCATGTTCAGAATGAACTACATTTTATTTTCAGTGGAAGGTGTCTGTAGTGCTGTGAAAATGTTCCTTTTTCAATGTATTCTACAGGTACAGTTTGAATTTGTATGATTTCTAAATGTTAGATGGCAAGCTTTCTTTGTATTTTCTTTTCTTTGTGGCCTTAACAAAAGCACTTACGAGTAATTAGCAGATAGATACTTTTCTGTGTCTTTCAAAAATAATAGACTTCTCTTAGATATATTTCTTAGACTACTGAATTTGTTCATTGTAGTACACAAATGTAATCTGGAAAATATTAAACAATATTAAAATCCACTTTCAAAACCTAATATTGCTCCTTTCGTTACTCTTTCCTGTTACACTGGTTTACCACTGGGCACTATGTAGCACATATTTTATATACTTAAAGAGGCACTACTGTCTCAATGGTGTGTTTAGGTCATCAGAAGTATACTGTATTGGCTATATGGAGACTAAAGTCCCTAATTCTCTGACAGTATTATAAATGGGAAAATATGAACATACGGAACACTGGACTATATGAAAAAAGCCTACTACAACTGGATTTGTAGTGTTAAGTGTATAGAAAAGCCTTAACAGATAAGAAGCAAGAAATATTGAAGGGAAATAAGAAAGAGAAGGGGAGATAAGGGAAGGCAATCTCCTTTGTGACTTATACCTGCTCCATTTTTTCTGTGCTCATATGCCTGCCTATGACTTGCATGTTTTCCTCCCTCCTCTTTCCTCCTCTAGTCCATTGTTTCCCTTCATCCTTTTTCCTCACCATCTCTTTTTCATCACTATCTCTTTTTCATATAGCTGCTTATTCTCATAAAGGCCCTCTGCAGATACGTGTCCCAAGCTAATCACAACCTCTAAGGTCTCTCTGTCCGTGCAGCTTCGGTGTTTCACTATTCTCTGCTAGTGCAGCTATCAGCACCTTCTGAAGGCCACTCGCCATCAGCAGCAGCCAGTTATAAGCTCTGGGACAGTGGTCTACAGACACCAAGTACAGCAATTACATAGTCTGCTACTGACAGGGTCATATTTTCTCTAGACTGAATCCAGAGCTACAATTCATCTCTTGTTACGGAAGGTCAGCCTTACATACAACCTTACATACAAGCTCTGCCTATTACTAAGAACATAGAGCACCACAAAATTTTAAGCAGCAAGTATAGAGAATGTGCACAGAATTGAAAGTAAAGAGGTTTTGTTCATCTGGATATGCCTATCTTTTTTTTTTTTTTTTTTTTTTAATATAAGGTCATTAAAACAAAACCCAGAACAGGCTCTCACCCTATGACTCCTCTCTGGATGCCTTGGATGCCTTTTTTCATGAAGTGAAGAACTGGACATAAGACTTGTGGCACAGGTATCTCTCTCCACAGGCCTCTAAATTATCTGTTCTTGAAAAGTGTCAGTTCCACATCCCATACATATACCTCTGAAATAATTTCATTATTCACAGTTGTCAAACAAACCCAATCCCAGTACCATATCAAGAAACAAGTAACAAAATAATAGAAGAAGGAAAAGAAGGAAGAGTGAATCAAAAGTAAAAATGTACTGTGGCAATAATTAGCAGAGATTGTTCAGCAGAGGAAAGTGTATAGAAGCACAGAAATCAAAATAAATGCCAAATAAAGGGAAAAGAAAAAAAAAAATCTAAAGAAATAAGCTGCAGAGGAGAAAAGAATGAGAAAACACTCCAAAAGACTTCAAAGGTGGTAGTGAACATAGTATTAGAGAAAACCTGGATACAATGAAAGATTAAATACTGAAAGAGTTGGAATATGTAGAGCAGGTATGGGTCATCATAATTCTCTACTGTCTGAATTCTGCTTTTGCTGAAGTCAACTATAGAAGTCTCAAAGGAGGATAAATAAGCCAAATGACAATAAGTTTACATTTGCATTTTGGTTTGGATCAGGAGTGCACTGCTGAAATTATATTTCTGATCATCTGCACTTACCTTCTTTAGTTCACATGGAAGAGCGATACAGGGGAGCAAAATTGCGTGTCTTTTTGATGACGCTAAGCCAGAAGATGCAAACTTGGTGTGGTATGATCCAACCACTAATAACCATTCAGCTCTTAGAAGCGGACTAGGGCTGGTCTGAAGCAGCTCCCCTCTAAATGTGTACTACGTGGGCAGTTGATTCTCATCTCCTTACAGTGTCCTTTGGCAGCTTAGGACTGCAAATCCAGTCCTACCAGGCTATGTTGCCTGCAACTGCTAGCACAATAAAGAATGACTTTGAAATATAACCCAAGGAAAGGGAAAAGCCAACATAAATAGACGTATATAGGAGAAGGATCAACTTGACACTTGCGTGCATGTATGTATTCTTCTTTACAATGCCTAAAATATGTTAATACTGTTCTCAGCAATATTGTAAATCTATTTTAGTTCGTGATTGACAGTCTTTCTCTTATTTACAGGTAAAAGAAAGCTGGCAATGGTCTTGTTTTGTCAATTTAAATGTTTCAATGTGAACAAAATGTAGCATCTAGTAGTGATGTTAGGTTCTTATTTTTTCAAAAAATAAGTCAGAGAAGTGTTTCCATGTGTATATTACACATGAGAGACAGAGAGAGAGAGAACAGCAAAAGAAGGCAAAGACTGTAATTCAACCAAGGTGAAACACCCAATGTTTTCATCAGAGCCAAGTATAGCTTTGGGTTAATCTGGTGACACACTGAAGTTGTTCCCATGAGATGCCAATGTAAAGAGATACACCTTTTGGCATCTAGTAAGTGTAAGGAATTCAATATGTGGGTGTTTGCCTAAAGCACTTGAGTTATGTTTGAAGGAGGCAAACAAGGGCTCATTAAATTGCATAGTCCAGTTTACCTTAAAAGAGCACATTAGTTCACAGCGCATGGCAAAGTGTCCAACCCAGACGAATTTCAGAATATAGTCCCATTTGTTCCTCAGCTGCCTGGTTACTAACTCAGATTCAAGGTCAGTAGTGCATTTCACTCTACAATGCACACATTGTGCAATAATACAAACTCCCTGTAAGAACAAGAAATGTCCTTTCACAATTAAGCGTGTTTGTAACTGTGTTCATAGTATTAAAGACTCCATCTGATGGTGAAATACCTTCGCTATGTCTTTGCATTATATCTGCATATGGGTACAGTGACTTATGATCACCCAGTCTGGGTAGGAATAAATGAGGACTTCAACTCCACAAATATTACACAGGTAATTAAGGAGGCCCTTTCTTTCTGTGCCGGAATCACTATCGTGTTACTACTGTTACATGCCAAAGCAGCACCACTGAAATTTACTGGGATGAAATGCGAGAAGAGCAATAGTTTATGTAAATATTGCTTATAATGTTAGGGAAGTTGTAGTCAGCATTTCACATAGAACAAAAATTAACAAGAGAAATTAAGTTACTGCACTTCCTTTCAAAGCCCCTGAAAACTGACTGCTATAGTCAGCAGCAATTACTAAATTTATACTTCATGTTTGGATTTAAATGGTGATATTTTTCATATAGTTCTCCAAGCCAGTGGGTGCCTGAATAAATAATGCACAGCAAAATCATAGCAGATTTGAATGGGACTAATTCTTTTTCCAGTGAACAACCTTTCTATCCCCTTAATACTATTGAATGCATTACTTTAATTTTCATGAATGTATGACCAATGAGATGCTTTTGCAGTCACCTTGGAAAGTTATGTTTCACGCAATTTTATACCATATAGAAAAGCAAGTCCTAGAAACTTGGGGTGATAAAAGCCATTGTCTTGCCATCACAGAGGCTATCCCTGCCCCTGACACACCTTTTTTTTTTTTAAGAGGGGGGAAGCTGTTGAATGGCAACAGCAGGATAGAGGGATCCTCAGGCTATTTCAGTCAAAATAGTGAAGCTGTAAGGAATTCTCATTCTGTCTCAAGAAAGAAAATTACTGATAATCCTCGACTGCCAGATATCCAGGTCTTAAGACAGACAAGGGAAGATATGGAAAAAATATTCAGAGCAAAAAAGGCATCTGGCTTGGATAAGGAGTGAAAATTCCCTGATGAAGTAGGTTTTAGGGAGGAATTTGAAAGATGTGACATCTTGGCAGGCAAAGGGGCTTGGGGGAGGAGAGTGGGATATTCCATCTGGGACACAAAAGATAAGTGCAGAAAAGACAAGTGCAGGAAAAAGAGGGAGAAAGGAAGGGAGCAATAGCAGAACTATAAGGAGCCTGAGGAGGAATGAAAGAAAAGCTAAGGATCACCTTGGGTTTCTGAAAGATCTCACTGTAAGATCTCATTATAATTCTGTAAGAGTTAACATGAAGGGTTTAATAGATGAAGTGTCCTTCCCCAGCTCCTCCATCATCATGTTTGCTGTCAGATTGTATTTGTCCTGTCTGATCCTTCTGCTCTCCCTCTTCTC
This sequence comes from Buteo buteo, assembly GCF_964188355.1. Taxonomy (NCBI): domain Eukaryota; kingdom Metazoa; phylum Chordata; class Aves; order Accipitriformes; family Accipitridae; genus Buteo; species Buteo buteo. The sequence goes on from NC_134204.1 coordinate 40,712,579, forward strand.
ATTCAAGTCATGCTCTAGTTCTCTTGGTGTTAATATTGTCTTCCATCTATAACTCTATTGAAAAGTGAGATTTAAATAACTCATTAGGAAAAGTCCACTTCAAAATAAAGTAGCAAAAAAAGAGTCTCTGAAAATTTGGGAATAATAGTTTCCTGTGAACTTAGTGGGAGGCCCTAAGGACTGAATTATTACCTTTGCTATGCTGAGAGAACAACAGTGGCTTGATGAATGAACTGCTCTGGAAATAAAAGTTAAAGATCTGGAAGCACAACATAAACTGACTCAGTCAAATAAAATGCTGCATAGTCTTGTAGGAAAGACATAAATCATTTGTTGCATGAAAAATTGGACAGGTGGTTTGACTATTGAAAATCCAACTCGTGAAACAGTCCTCAAAGGGCAGCAACAAAGATGATTCATACACAGTAAAATAAACTGTCCATGCAAGAGGAAGAGACCACAGCTGCTTTTACACATGACTAGCAGGTGTTGCAGAGAGATTTGGAAGAAGGATTAACCAAAATACAATAAGGTTGTCCTTGATGGGAGTGGAACAGAAGTAGCAAACTCTTCCAAGAAACTATATTAGTATTGAGGGTTATTTAGAAGAAAGCAAGCTAGAAGAGACAGAAGCAAGGAGAGGGTTTGTTTTATTATTTTAGTTTATATCCTCATATTGCTTATAGTTCTATGTGGAGTATAAGATTATGACTAAATAATAGCTTGGATACTCAATACACCCCAATCCAAGATGGCTCTGCACATAAAGAGCAATTTGACAAACTCTGACAAGCATTTCAAATTATTAAACAAACCACTGCAACTGGGCACCATTCTGTCGCTGTCAGAGCAGAAAAATCCCTTAGCCACCAGTACCTTTTTATGGACTATTAAGAAGCTTTGATAACATAGCGTGATACATACAGCACAAATCCAGCTGTGGCAAACAGAATAATGCCTTTGTATCATCATACTTTGCCAAGTGGTGCAAGCTGTCAAGGCCTTACCTATGGGTTCCTTGCAGGTTGGTGACTCCAATAACATGGATTCTACATTAGTTCTGAATATCGCTCCTTATTACACACAGTGATCATGCTTAGGACTGAGGAGAACACTGTGTGGTGACAGCAAGTATGAGCCTGGCAAAATTTGAGCAAGATTAGAGATTTATTGCCTTTGGAAGAGAAGAATGTCTAACAGGCAAATAAGTGAATCAAGTGAGAACAAGCAATACTGTCCACAATTTACTATATTCAGGAACCAAGAAAGACTTTGTATGAGTGTGAAGAAAGAAATGTGTCATGTGAACATTGTATTTGGACTATAAATATGTCCAATGCACAGACACATCAGCACATATTTTAGAACTGTTATTATGGACAAATAATGTCCATAGCAGCACAGTGCCTATTAGAGAGCTGACTCTTACATAAAGATACTTTGACCCTGCTTATCCACTGTGTTGATGGAAATCTTTAAAAGACACAAGATTCTGTGGCCTTCTGCATTTCCAGAAATCCTCAAGGAAAAGAATCCATGCAGAGCACTTATTTTCAGCACAATGCATGGGCCCTCATATGGCACATCAGTCAAGTTCAAACTAAGGGAAAAATGCCAGTGCATACATTTGGATGATGAATGAATGCAAGAAAATCATAAGCTGTCTATAGATATTTATCCAGCAGAGGAGTATATACAGTAAAGACTTATTGCAAATTACTTATTTAGTATTAATAAACTAATTATTATTCAATATTCTTAACCTGTTGTTTTCTCTTAGTGGGGAATTTCCAGGGAAAATTAGTCTTCTCTTTCTTCTATGTGTACTAAGTCAAAATTCGCTAAAATAAAATAAATGTAAGTATTTAATTTTAATGTCCTGAGCAATAAAGGCATTCTTTTTGTTGAATATGGGAGGCCTTGGGCATAGGTTAACTAAAGGTAGCAGAAGGAATCTGAAGTCACAGCTCCACATATCCACATATTATGAGGGAGATTTGGTCTGAAGGAGGAAGGAGACACAAGCACTCACCATTAATGCTTTTGTGGCTGTAGGGGTCTAAAGGCAAACCAACATGATTAAGAAAGAGGTGCAATCCTTTACAAGACCACATCAAATAGTAGAACAACAAAGAAGCCCTTGGGTACAAAGTGCCTTCTCCATGCCACCTGCTGGTTGCCTGTTCTCAGACTTGATCACAAGTAAGGGGAAACAATCACAGTCAAAGTAATAATAAGGAGGTTGAGGAGAGGAGCACTCCCAGCTCATATACCCAAATTCCATCTCCACAAAAAGCCCAACATACAGGTTCTTTGTTAGTTTCCCTTTATGACATCTAATGTGCAATGGGAAAAGCAGTGAGTTTTCCACTACTTCATCCTCCTTCTTTTGATGCACATACTCCCTTGTGCTCCATGGCTGCCTCTCTGTTAACACCTACATAAAGGAGTTGTTTAATATGAAACTAACTTGCTATGTTGAATGCCATAATAATTTCAATATGATTGAGCAAAACAATTGTGGAGTTATTTATATGGACAATTAGCCATGGCACTATAGAAATGGGCAAAAAAACCAGTCCTCTCTATAGAGCTAAAGAAATTTCACAGTCTAATAAACAACATGTTTCATATCTTCTATTTTGCTGATCTGTTGATGGAAAGGTTAGGTTTCATTACGTTTCTCTCCAGACCTCAGCAAGCAAACAGAAACAATTGGTGCCATTAACACTAAGGAAAGGTCAATCTCCATGAGAAAGTATCCCAGGAACCTAAACCTTACACTTAGCAAAGCACGTGTGTGTTTCATTCACAATATGCTTCCTCAGCCTGTGCTCAGTTACTGTAGTCCTCTTCAGAGAGGTCTTAATTATCTTTAACAAAAGGAAAAATGCCCATGCATTACACTATTCACTGATACAAACTACTTATTTAGTATTTGTCAGACATATGTCAGACAGATCATGTCTGACAATATGTCGCTATCTCCTACTGTTTTCTTCTCTGTATGTGATGTTTTAGCCCCCAGTAAACAAGGGAGCTCTTGCAAAACCATCAACATTTTATCTGTCACTTTTCCCTGCCTCCATTAATATGTAGGCTTAATAGTTAACCTCCACTGGCTTATTCACTGCTAGAAATTAGGCTACTTAAGTATGTGGCTTTATGGACACTTGAAGACACTTTTTAAACTTTATTTAACCAAGTGATTAATTTTTTATGAGATCTATTTGTTGCACATGTTTACTGCCTATTTGCTTCCTTCTTATTTTTTTCTGTAAACACTTTGCTCACAAAAAACTACATTTAAGTACTAATCTTGTGCAAATGATATAGAAATATAAGCTTATATGTAAAACATTGTATTATGGAATATATTTACCAGAACAGAACATGGCAGAATTTGGTTCATAAAAGGAGATTATGAAAGTTTAAAACTTTGACATACTGGATGTATAAGACAAATACATATGCCTTCTCCTTCACACCAAACATACCTGTCAAGACCAAGGTCATAGCACTTTCTTTGCTGACTTCTGTGCCTACCTCCCTAGCACACAAGCAGCTGCCTGGGAAGAGAGTGGGGTGAGTCAGTTTGACTCAGATTTTTGTGTGGTTTTATGTCACTATTGCAGCTGGAAAGAAGAGATTCACAGCTCATTAGGAGTTCCTTCATGTCATATGAAGAACTGTATAGGAGAAGCTACCTGTGTGTTAAAGTGATCGATTCCTAACAGGCGGAAACTTTCCACAATCACCAAATCTAGAAGAGTCTGATGTAATTTTTGACTGTTAAATCAAGCACTCTGCATTGTCCATGCTGGCACTGACTTGTCAACGACAGAGACCAGCCTGCATACTCTATAGCCTGTACAAAAACTTCAGTATCATCCATGAAGAGACTAAACTGAAGATTTCTAGTGGTGTCAGTTGTCACTAGCATTAATTTTGACAGGTCCGGATATCCAAGTGATTCAGGTAAACATCTCCTGTGAGCATTGCTATGCTCTGAATAGAAGAACCAGTTATTCATTGTGGTCTGGTGCTTTACTGCCTCAGGGCTGCTTGCATGTTGTTACTGCTTTAACTTCCAAAAGCATGTTTTATCTGAAAGATGCATTTTAGCTCTTTAATTTTTAAACAAACCAAATGGACATCTTTAAAACTAATCTTTCTCCTGAACGCTGCATAGAATAAATTATTTTGAAGGTGAGACTTTTAATAATGGTATTCAACCAGGGAAATGTATAACATATGTGATGACAGAAAAAAGAGTACACCAGTTGAGAGAATCCAGAAACAAGTTAAATATTTAAAACTAAAATTCTCATTGTATAAATAAGACACTACATTATTAAACAGAAAATATCTGTTTACTTTTTAGTCATTGCTCTCTCTGTGAGAAAACCCGCTGGTCTAAAGTACTGATGCAAAAATCCATGAGTGTGAGTGGCAGCGAACTACAACCACCTAGCAAAATCTATAATGCCAAGGTCAAATCTTGTTCATAATAACCAGCTGAAGGCAGAGGGGTTCCATTGAATATGATGGACAAGATTTTATCTCCCCAAACCTTTATGGACTTAAAAAGTAAAGCTCGAAGAAACAATCAAAGCAAAGCTACAAAGTAAATTAAGAAAGCTTACTGAGAAAGGAGAAAATATATGCCCACAGAAAAGTCGATAGGGATTTGATACAGAAAAACACACTGAACCTTTTGCAGAGATAGAAAGATAATGTTTCATATTATGTAATAGGCTGGAAAATTAAGGCAATTAAGATATTTTAACATTTGTAAGAATGAACTTCTGGTTACAACATTTGAAAGTGACAATAAATTAAACATTCCACCCTATGATATTTTTCTGTCATCTTCGAAGAAGTCCATCTCTTAAGCTTTATAGCACTTTCTTATATATTTCCTTAAGAAATACATATCTCAGAAGGCTAGAGATCAGCATATATAGGAAGCATTCAGAACTGAGAAAAAGAATTACGTAGAACAAACTCAGCATAATAGGCAGATTCAGAGAATTCATAGCTAAGCTTAGACTTAAAAGAAATGCAAGTACGTAAGGCAAAAAAGTCACAATGTAGCCCTTGGATATCAGTAATATTTAGAGTGATATTCTGTAGTTAGCAAAGGAGAAGAAGCCGTTTGAGAGCCTATGTAGCCAAGTTAGAGGAACTGATTTATTTAATTTAATTTATGTTTCAGCTTTTTATATTTTTCTCCCTTCTCCTCAAGGGGAGAAAATTGTTAAGAAATAGCTGTGTAAAAGAGTGGAGTCATCCACAGATAACCTACTAATGTGTAGGATGCCATTCAGCCCAATCTTTGATGTAGTTATTAATGTAGATCTCAAGAAGGTTTTGAACAATGCCTTATCTGTGAAATCTGATTCTATTGCTATGACATTTGTGACAGATGGGTCTTGTTTGCTCTTCACAGTAAATACGTTTTTCCTTTGCCATAATGCAATACAAACACTTCCTCAACAAAAAAAAAAATATATCTGTATATGAACAAAAATCATCTGTCAAAAGAATACCTGCAGAAAGTTTTATATAAAGGAAATGTTCTTAGCCTCAAGGAGTTGATGGCACAACATTACTTTAACTTGCCTGGTCTGTCAGTGAAATAAGAAACACATGAATGAACAATGATATAGTTACTGCAGAACCAGAAATGATCCTATTTTAACCTAGGATTGAAATATTCTTTATTTCATTGTCTGCCTGAGAGAAAATGGTACTTTTTATGCCACAATCCCATATAAATTATGTGTAGTGCTTCACTACAATTAAATTAAAACTTAAAAAAACCCCAACTTTCTTCATTGAAATCCCTCCTAGAACACACTTGTGAACTCCTAGGAGACTGACAAAACAGCACAGAATTTCCCATGCTCAGGGCTGCTGTCTAACTAGAAGGCACCATGCTGCCCATTAACATTTCCAGGAGGTGCCCTGAGCTCTCAGTATCCAAGTGCGCATATTAAGAAAATCGAAATGAAATCTGCAAAATCTTGTATGTTAAGCACTGAGCTAACAATTGCCAAACAGTCAAGAGTAATGGGACAACTAAACATAGTACAGACTAAGGGCCAGCTTCCTGCATTTGTAAAGAATATTCAGTATAATTACTAGGCTCTGAAGTCATATTGGCTCAATCTCTGGCACAAGGATGCTTTGTTGCAAGTGAAACAGGAGAAAAGGAGAAAGTGCCACCTACGGAGCAAGTCGCCGTATTGGCGTGTCCTGGAGAGAGAAAAGACTGGGAAAAGTCTGGTACCAGGCATTTGAAACTGGAGTCCTGCACATCAAAACCCATTTACCACCAGGACCCTTGTACAGAAAAAAGGAAGCGCTGGCCTGACTGTTCACACAGTGTTAGTCACACTCTGCAATGGTTACACACTTAAAGCTGGTAGGGTTTAAACATGAATCTGAGTTTTTTACTCTCAGTATAATTTAGGCATATGCTGGGTGACCTGGCTTTTGGCACTTGTAACAGTCAAGTTTTAAGCAGGTCTATGCATGTCCTAGTAGACATTTGTGTACCAGGGTAACTTTGCTGGTGGAAAGATGTTTTCACAGAAAATTCAGATAACTTCAGGCAAGGCAGCAAGAAAGGGAAATTTTTTTATTCTGTAATTCTGAATACACACAATGAAAGTGCAAGTTAAACGCCTGTCTTTGTGGATTCAGCTACTGCTCCTTACTTTGTATCTCTCAGCTAGGAGCAGCTGACACAGGAAAAGTATCCACTAATTCCTTGACCATCCAGCAGAGGGGTCTCAACTGAGTCACTTTGGATGGCTGTGTATTTGTTTGCAGACAAATCCTGGAAAGAGAGGCCAAACTAAAAGAGCAGTTTCAAGCAGCAGAGTCTCCTGCAGCCTTGCTGGGATGTAACCAAAGTTCACCTCATGTGCAGAGATGGTACCATCACTTAAAATGTAGCGTAAGCATTTCTGCTGTGTATCTTTGGCACATCATAAAACATTACAGAAAAAATACCATACATAAGTAATAAAATATTGATAGCAATGAATACAGTGCAGAAAATTATCCTGATGATGCTGGGGTTTGTATTCATACTTCCCTGGAGTTAGCTTTCCTTGTTACTTGCTGTGAGATTCCCATACTATTTTAGCTTGCCTGTGACCCTTAGGAGACAGAAAGTACTTACTCCACATTGTGAAGTGATAGCTGGAGTTAAGGTGATATTTCTCTTTTCTAGGGCAATGCTAGAGGTTTTCCAGGGGCAGTATTGTTTGCTGCTGTACATTTATTTGTTGTAGTTAACTGAAATACAAAGTGGGGACTGGATATACCACTGCTGTGCACAGAACCTGGCTGCCCAGCAGCCTTATATTACATTGGAAATAAGATCCTTCCTGTACCTTCATACTTGTTTTGTGTTAGGGAACAGAAAGGTGTAGTCTGAGGTTTTCCTGATCCTGTTCATTCATGATGTGGAAAAGAAGGGATAGGTACCTGTAACCTCCTGCGATGGATGTTTCAGCATTTGAAGCTGTGTTGTACTTACCTACATGGACAGTTTGTGCGAGGCAGGACCATCTCTCCCTCCACCCTATTTTGTCACAGTTTATAAAGGCCGTGGCTTTTTCTTTAATCCTATCTCTGCATGTGATTTCTCATTATTGTGGTGTTTGGGCCATTACAGATGCTCTGTGATATGGAGTAGTGCTGGTTTCTTTGCAGAGCTATTTGCTACCTGCACCGAGGGAATAACAATTTAGAGTTTTTCCAAACATCTTTGCTTTACAAAAATGTTTCCCAAATTATTCTGGAAAAGGCTTTTCTATTTGAATGTTTCCACATATCTATGCATTTGTCCAGCAAAATGAAAATCATTACTCAGTTACTTTAAACACAACATGCAAGACAGTAGGTATTACTTTTCCTTCCCAAATAGAAGCTCCTGAAATGAAAACTCACTTTGATGAGTTTAAAGTTTGCCTTTTTCTATGTACTTATAAATAATGTTTAAAACTGGCTTTTTGAACAAGCGTTACGTATTGTCATGTTTGAAATGAGAGAATAGATGGACTATTTTGGCCTGCAAAATACCTATGGGTGAGACTATATGATTCAGCAATGCTGCTTTTAAAAACAGAAACCAACAGACTTATTCCCAAGCAGTTATACTGCCTGTTATTATATCTGAAAAACACACTAATGTTGGAAAGATGATTTTTTTCACTTAATTTTCCCATGCACTATTTCAGACGGCCTATTAAATTCTTTGTTCCCTTTAGATAACAACAGCACAGAAAATCTTGGACTTTAGTCCAAACATCGCATCAGCAAACTTCTGGTGTTCTCACGAATTCCTAGTTGATCTGAAACCCTACTAGCAGCCTTAGTTCTGTCAACTTTTAAGGGATCAAATAGTAAAGATTTATCCTTCCCTAAGGCAGTTGCTCACGTGGATACAGAGCAATATCTTATGTTGTTGTGACCTCTGCTGGAGAAAAGACCAAGGCACCTGTAATTTTTTTTTGGGGGGGAGACAACTGGAAAGGAAAGGAAAAAGGCACTTTTTACTTCACTGTAAGCTTTAAAACCATGTATTATGCATTTAGGTAATAGATTAATTCATATCTGATGGCACATTTCAATGTGAAACTAATGGTTAAGTACTTACACACCTAGATGTTCACTGTACTAGTAGCACTCAAAGATGCTAGTCAGATTTGGAACAGCTCTGCAGTGGGAGCCTCACAAACAGATAAAAAGGCCAAGCTACGCCAAAGGGTTTATATGGGACATGATGCAGCCTGTAAGTTTGACAAAGAAAAATAGCTGAAAAGGAAGTGGCTAGGCAGATTAAGGCAAGAGTAATATTTCTTTTTTCATGAGTTAACATTAACTTAAATTCAGCAGTTACTAAAGTGAGTACACAAGCCATCCTTCTGCAGTCAGTGAACTATTTACTACTTAAATGCTGGATTATGATCTCTCTATCTATAGCTTGCAGTGGTGGAGTGAATAAGGTAGAAGGTAAACTACAAGTGATGTCCACAGTTAGCAAGGAGAAAGGGCAAGGAGCAGGATTTCAGGAGAGGGTTGAAGGTTGAGAGAAAGACAGGGAAGAATTCAGGGACACAATTTCATTAAGTTCAGATACTGACAAGAAAAATGTGACATATTTGTCTTTCTTCAGTTAAAGCTGATGAAGTACTGAGACAAACTATCTCCTAGTGCTTGGAATATAAAAATGCAGACTCTGGAATATAAAAATGCAGAAGGGATTTTACCAACCTAATTTAATTTGGTTTAGGGGCACAGAAACAGGCTAAATATTAGAGTCATGTTGGAGATATCATATAGGCTTTAAAAGTAAATCTAAGCAGCCTGGGCTTGCTCAGATAAAGGCCTAAATAACCCCACATAAAACCAGCGGCTTTTTTTCTAATGGTATCCTGCAAAATTGCAGCATAGAAGTGAGTATGGGAAGTATAAGGCAATGCAGTAAACTCATACATTAAGTAAGCAAATATAATTTTAGCCTCTGACTCAGTTAGATTCTGCTCTGAACTGTAAAGTGAAACAGTAGAAAAAGAGTAAGCACAAGAGTACTGGGCCTTCTCTCAGCAGTTCATCAAAAGAGGAATGAAATGCTGGAGTCTCCCACGTGGGAATGACTTGGAGAAGACTGCAAGCAAAGAAACCACTATCTAGATGTGGTGAAGAAAAAGAAAAAAGTAATTTTGAATTGTCAGGGTTTTTTCATCAAAATGCAGTTCAAAAGAAACTTTCTCTACTGAATAAATCATACACATCGTATACAAAAGAGGGAACAAAAAAGAGACCTACACGAAATTATGTAAACAAAACATTGAGCCCTGAGAGCTGATCCCATGTGTGAAAGAAGGAGGACTTCTGATGTCAGAAAAAGACTGCCTGGCAGGGCTGCTTTTTCAAAAGCATTAGTTAAAAATAGGGAACCTCCCCTCCTGCCTCAGCACCATCCTAGCATAGTGCCACTAGTGTAATATGGATAGCCTAATACACAGGGATTGCCAGTCTCGTGTTTCACAGAAGTAGACGATTATGCAGCATGAACAGAGAAGAAACATGAACATACCTCCCCTATCCCAGCTACGGGGCTGAGCTGTGGCATAAGGGAGTAGTAGCTGCAGGGCTGGGAAAGGTGGGAAGCCTCTTGCCATGCTGCAGGCAGATTGTGGCAGTCTCAGAAAAAAGAGATCCTGCTTCTGCTGGGCCGGGGTAGTCCCACAGCACATGGCTGAACCACCTTGTCACTAGGGTGCTGGGGCTACAGCCAGAGCTGCACCACCACAATACTGTACAAAGAAGGGAAAGCAATTTACTTCCCTGTTCTTGTTAGTGTCTGTCTGCTCTTCATTGTGCCTGCTGCATCCCTCCACTAAATTCTCATCAAAATCCTTGTGCAAAGTGCAACCAAACCAGAGACCAAGCAAAGGTTAGAGGCAGCTCTGTATGGACAGTGATGCATTCGTATATTCACTGAACAAATCTGCCAGGAGGCAGACCAGCAATAAACAAAAGAATGTTCCTTGTGGCTTAGTTTCTATTAATTTAACTCATTCTTCCACAAATTACTGAACAAAGCAGGACAGAGAGATATGTCCTGTGTTGATGCTCACTTTGCTGAATCAGATCAGGCTCCCTCTCTGATTTAAGGCAATATTTAGAAGAGAGGGGCCCACAAGCTGATGACAAGGATTCCTAGTGCTATCAGCACCCTGATGTGGAGGGGATGGCTGGGGTAGAGGGCAGCTGCCTTTACAACCTGCCTTAATCACAGGTGATTCGGAAAACCCCAGGGAGACAATACTGAAGCAGGAGAGGAAATCAGATGTTAACACGTAATGTGCTTTGTGTTCTTTATTATGTCCTATTTTCTAAGCTGTCACAGAACCTTGGACACAGGCTGTTAATAGGTAGGCAAACAGATAAATAGATAGATAGATTTATTCCTAGTCTTGCAGCGTGATGAAAGTAACTTGGTATTATACAGGCAGACACTGGGCACTCAATTTCTCTGAAAACTGCTATTTATACTAATTTGTTACCATGCCCCAGAGTATCTCACTTCCAATGCACGTTTGTCATGGTTTAACCCCAGCCAGAAACTAAGCACCACACAGCCGCTCACTCCCTCCCACCCCCATCCAGTGGGATGGGGGAGAAAATCAGGAAAAGACGCAAAACTCGTGGGTTGAGATAAGAACGGTTTAATAGAACAGAAAAGAAGAAACTAATAGTGATAATGATAACACTAATAAAATGACAACAGCAGTAATGAAAGGATTGGAATGTCCAAATGATGCACAGTGCAATTGCTCACCCCCCGCCGACCGACACCCAGTCAGTCCCCCAGCGGCGATTCCCCCTGCCCCCACTCCCCCCAGTTCCTATACTGGATGTGACGTCCCATGGTATGGAATACCCTGTTGGCCAGTTTGGGTCAGCTGCCCTGGCTGTGTCCTGTGCCAACTTCTTGTGCCCCTCTGGCTTTCTCACTGGCTGGGCTTGAGAAGCTGAAACATCCTTGACTTTAGTCTAAACACTACTGAGCAACAACTGAAAACATCAGTGTGTTATCAACATTATTCTCATACTGAACTCAAAACACAGCACTGTATCAGCTACTAGGAAGACAATTAACTCTATCCCAGCTGAAACCAGAACAACGTTACACCGCTTTCCTGTGTGTGGAAATGACAGAGTATTTGCTTTCCACTGTGCAGCAAAGTTCATTTTGGGAAAGGAAATGCCAAGTGCCAAGGAGCTTATCTTAGCAGACAAAATTAGTGAGAGCACAGTTTACCATCTGAGAATACCCATCTCTATGATGCTAATCCAGCACATGAGAGCAGCAGTGGCACAGACAGGGCTGTCAGTCTGCTTTTGCACACTACGTAGCACTGGGGCTGATCTTGACAAAAAGAAACTGCTTATTAAAAAAAAAAATACACTTCCATATTTTTAATGTGGTTGCAGCTGGAGCATAAGCTGATTTATGGTCCACTGGCATCATTGCTATGTGTGGTCATCAGAGATACTTGAAGGTGCCAGACTGGTGCTATACACTGGTGACAAGAATAGGCCTTTAGAATGGTATAAGAGATTTTAGAGGTTTTCAGACAGTTGTTTACAAGGAATAACAAAGCTTACAAGGTGTTTGGAAAAATGTCCTCAGTGTTTCAAATGGTTCCTTTAAACATATGAATTTAGCTTGAAGACTTTCTAAAAACATCCTTTGTGCAAGGTACCTGGAGCTGTGGCTCTGTCTGTGGAGTGGTCATTGAGTGATTTAAAAAAAAAAAAAGAAAAGAAAAAAAAAGGAAGGGAATGGTCTTGACAAAAAACAGTACAACACTGAGAATACATTTGCTTCATCCTTCTAGCAAAAAGGAAGAGCGAAAGAAAGGTAAAAGTTTTGAAATATCACGTTTATCTTCAGCTAGCAAGAAATTAATCCCATATTGATTACAATGAAATTGTGCTTCATACTGTAACACTATAAGGATTGAATTGTTACTTTATATAAGATATGTATTAGATTGATATCTTCTTACTGGTGGATATTGGTGTTTTGCTGAAGATTTGGCCATCATACTTTGAGAACCTCTGAAAGTATTTTAGATTTTTTTTCCTACATTTATTACATAACACTTTTTCTTCTATTCACTTTTCCAGGTCTTAAAAAAGGCTTTTTCTAGTGGAAAAACCAAGACTTATCCCTTCTCAGAGATGCAAACTAATGGTTTTAATGATCTGTTAGCCATTTGACTCTCTTTTGCTTAGCTCATTGCATAAAAGTAGCTTTTAGCTTTTAGCTTTGTGAGTCAATCACTTGGGATAAGCACAGGTACAGTTTTGTAGTCAGGAAGTTCAAAATTTTAAATTAATAGTTTTCATGAGTAGAATTTATATTGACTGAAAACTATCTGCTCTAAGAATTGTGCAATTTAAATTTCTCCAACATAATTGTTTTGTTTCCTGCTCCAGTCTTTTGAGATAATGGGTTGTAACTATTATTGACAACAGATTACATATTGGAATTTTTTCCTGATCTAATTCCAAGGGAAAAAAATGTTCTGATTCTATTTTTTAGGAAGTTCTTCACAATGGGTTAAGAGTTTGAAATATTAAAGCTTTCCCCACAGCTATGGAGAGCAGGCAAGGACACAGACAAAAGAGTCAAAAGGTAACTGGTAAATATAATTTACTGCAAACCTCATTAGTTATTGTATGGTAGCAATGTGCATATGATAAGAAAGGATTTAAGAAAGAAATCTACCACAAGTTTTAGAAATTCTCTTTTCTTGTGCAATTTCAAAATTAAATAACCAACATTTTTTCAAAATATACTTAACTGTGACGTTAACTGCACAGAGTAGTATGTACAAATACACGAATAATCTTTTTCATGACCTGACCAGCACACTACCCTGGGTAGTGTGGAGGTCATGGAAAGCTTGAAATCCCCTCGGAGTAGATTAAGGCAAAATGTTGCCAAACAACCAATCAAATTGTTTATTGAGCACAAACATAAACAAAACCCAAACAATCGTGCGATAACTCAAGAAATTGCTGTCTGCCAAGCAAGTCACAAAATCAAAGGGAAAGGGGATGGGAGAAGTTTGCCTGATTTTACCAAAATGATTCAACATGAAACTTAAACTATGGATGAACTATTAAGATGACTAACAACATCAAACTATGTACAGAAAGTGAGATAAACACGGCGAAAAAGAGCAAGAGCAAAATAAGGTGCTGGCCGCAAAGAGAAAAAGAAGAGCAAAGTAGGAAAGAGAAAGAGAGAGAGGCAGTGGTAAAAGGTATCAGCACCCTAGGATCCAGAGGTGTTCTGTTGGTCCTGTTGATTGCTGGTGTCCTGGTCTTCTCAGCTGGGTGGTGGTGGGGTCTCCCTGTGTGTCGACTTGGTGATGGAAGTCTCCCCGTGTGTGGGTATCAGAGATCTCCCCACTTCTGTTCCCGATGGTGCCCTTTTATGCAGTCCAAGTCCCCAAAATCTCCGCCCAGTTATAACTTGACTAGTCAAGGTAATGGAGATCCATGCAAAGATCGTGTCGTGTCTCCAGTCCAACACGCATGTCTCTGCAACTACCCACCGAACTTTGTTGCACCTGCACTGTCAAGATTGTGACAGATTGCGCCAGGCTGTGGGTATCATTGTTGGGGTACAGGTAGACTGCTCTGTCCCTATGGTTTCCTTCATACCAAGAAATGTTTATACAGTCTGGTGGTTTCCTCAGTACCAAGAAGACAAATGTCTGACACCTGTCCCTTACAATCTTCCAACAAAAAGTCAAGGACAAAAATAAGCCTCAGATAAATTCTGCAATACTCTTTTATTATTATTTTGCTAACACTTCAGCAGATGTGGTTCACAGCTTTCTATGACTATGCACTGCAGCTGAGAAGTTATGTCTCAAAGGAAAGAAAAAATTCTGATGTGGTATACAAGCTCCTTTCTTTAGATCTTCATGTTAAGCAGCATAAAAGAATCAGACCCCTGAAGTGCAGGTCAGTATATTCAGGTGTACCCCAGACATGTAGGGAGGTGATATTTATTCCTACCTTGAATTATTATTAATGCCAAACATCTTTCAGCTCTTTACACTAAACTAAAATCTTCTAATAAAATAAACACAAGCAAATATTCCACTGAGAATGTTTATACCCAAATATGATACTGGTAGTACATTTGAATCCCAGCCTTAGCAACATTTCTATTTGCAAGCTGTCAATAGGATCTGTAATTTCTGACACAGTGTCCTCCCACAGCATTTAGGCAATAAGACAAAAACTTACTGTGGTAAAAATATCTTGGTTCTGTGGCTTTTGTTAATACAGACACATGTGAATTCCCTGGATAACCTTGCTATTTAAGGAAATGGCCACCTGTCATGTACAGTATGTAGACAGGAGCTGTGTGTAGGACTTGGTGGCTGCATGTGATGGAGTATGACCATGGAGAGACAGCTTCTTGCTTGTGGTACTGAGTGAAAGAAGCTAAACTAAAAGGGGACAGGAAAGAGGGGGACAAGGTGGTGACTTGTTTCCTTTGCTGAGACCCTGGGAGACCAGCTGCCTGGGACCAAGATGTGACAGCCCTCATTCAGAGACACTGCTCCTTTCCAAAGCAGTTACTACAGTGGCCAAAGCCCTGCTGTTTCACACAGTCCAGTTTCACCCAGGAAAATGTCTTAGTAAGTATCTGACAAGCAACCATGATGGCATTTGAATCTCACAAACCATTACCACAGCATCCTAGTGACTCTGACCTTGTCTCCTTTCCCTTGCGCACAGTTTTAGTGTCACTGCATGAATCGGCTGTGTGAGAAAGAGCTCATCTGCACACAGCTGTGGCCCAAGGACCTGAGTCTCCCACTCCAGCACTGCAGGGCAGCATCACTGAGCTGTCAGAGGAAGCTCTCTGAGTCTCCTCCTGTGGCTTGCAAAGCCCTCTGCTCTATGATCCTCTGGAAGAAGCTTGCTGCTGAAATCACCTCCATGTTCTCTTGAGCCAGCAGGCTGAGCCACAGCCGAACTACCAGGGAGTCGCACCTTTCCACCTTGCTGTTTCCTCTGACACAATGCCCTGGAAACACCTTTACTTGCACCCACCGGGCAGAACAATAAAAGTGAAAAAGTTTCTCCCAGTGGTAGCTGATGCACCACAACGGTGTAGCAGTGTCTCTCCATGGACTATGACAGTCTCCCTGTGGAAGGAGAATGAGAACTGCATCCTTTCCCTCACACCTACAAGTTGGGCAGCGGGTGCTTATGTGTTTTGTCTCTCCAAACTATGCTATAGTTTGGTCCCACATCCGTAACGTAACCACAGACCACAATGGTGAGTGCTGCTTCCTGATTACCAGGTGATAACTAGGCTCATGAATGCATTAGAAACACTAGCTGATCAGAAATAGAGGGAGAAAACGGGCAACTCACAGAAAAGTATACATTACACTATTAACCTGACTTTCATATCTTGAAGCACAGCTACCACTGAGTATGGTTATAATCTGGTAGGTAGCATCAATTATACAGCACAATCACACACTGATATTTTTATAGTCTAGTGTTTATGGACTGTAAACAGCATGTTTGCCACATCCATACAGAAACTTCTGTCACAACCCCCAGGTCACTGTTTAGTTTAGGGAAATACTGGTTTTCATAGCTTTCTTATAACCACTAGGCATGGGTGCTCTTCGGATTATAATGACCTTTTCTACAGGAGGTAGGGGAATATTGTTTGTGTCAACATATTGTTATGATTCTTTTTTTTTTTTTTTTTTTTTGTCCATTCAGTGATTTCAAGGAATTAATACAGACTGGTTATGTGGCTTGGACAGCAAATAGCTCATAGTGAGCTCACAGCTTCATTTTTTAACAAAAGACAGAGCAGATGTTACCTGTTTTTGAAGTTAATCTCTAACCATAATGAGTTTAACAGCCTGGGTTTTCACAGAGGACTAGAAAGTGAAGCGAAACACAGCTAAAAACTGCACCTAATTTTCCAGTGAGCATTTTGTGGTTTTTTTAAACAATGTAAGGTAATAAAATGATTCCTTTAATTTAAATCTCTATCAGCTTTACAACAGCTCTAAATTTCCACAGATCTCCGTGGATGTTATTATTGCATGTATTATACTTGTTATTTTCAGGTCCCAGCTACCACAAATCTAGTGTTGAAAAGGCTATGTTATAAAACGTCCTGTCTCTCACTTGTTGTGAATTCAGTCAAGACAGGACTTGTCATCCTTATGCTTCCTGTTCATCTGAGAGCATTGCACACTCCCAGGGTAGGACTTTGTCACTGAGTAAAAATATTTAATTCAACAGCAGAAAAAAAGACAAATAGGAGAAGGGATATATGTTCAATAACCATCATTTCACAGTAATAATAATTTTCACAGATCAGTAAGAAATTAAATCTTTGGCAGGGACTTCAAAATATTTTGAAGGTCCCTCTGTACCAGTACATTAATATAGTGAATTGCGCTTTTATTACACAGAACATTATACTAAATGCTCAGCCAAATGTTATGAACATGGCATGTAAATTGTGCAGATGAAGATGTGGGACATGGTAAGATGCTCTGAGTCCTGATTTCACTGAAAATAAATGCATAATAGAGCTCAATTTGCAGGTCTAAAAACATAGAAGAAAGAAAATGGTATAGGTGTCACCAATGAAAACAAAATATATTTCATTTCCATAAGTAAGACCATTTGCCATGATTTGAATCACAGTAAGTATTATTCCCACTGTCAGGAGTATTTGTTACCTGTTCAGCACAGTACAAGAATCAAACAGAGGAGTAGCTGTGTGAGTAAGCAAATGAAGGTTGCTTGAGGCACTTTTTCAAAAAAAAGCAGAGACAAAAAAATTTAACTGAAAGACTTAAAATTTAGGAGAGATAGAGAAAGGTTGTACAGAAAGGAAATGTGACTTGAAATTTGATCATGCAAAATTATTGTAACAATCTCAAAATTACTTTTACCAAGTAAGCAGCATGTTTTCCTAAAGGTAGACTTAGAATAGAACATTAAAATGTATAAGATCACATTTTGTCAGCTAACTCAATGTTATGTTATCAATAAGATTGCAGACAATGAAGCAGAACTAAGCTAGGAAGCATTGAAAGCACAGCTTCATGAAACACAGTGATGAAAGGCCTTTACTTAGAAGTACCAAAGAATAAGAATAAATATTTCATTTTCAGTCACAGCAGTCTGATGTTGATCACAGTGCATGAGCAACTGTGTCTTGTTGTTGTTATTCATTTTGGCTATTAATGATCATCACTGCATATACAGGTGCATTCTGAGAACACTTTTATTGTTGAAAATCAATACAGCATACAGATCTAACAAAAAGTTCCTCAGAATAATTTCAGCTGGTGGATTCCTTACTGTGTCGTTCTCCCATTCATGATGTAAAGCAATCCCACAGAATGAAATACTAAGCTTGCTAATAATGAGAAAGCCTTTAATACCCACAGAAAATTTTCACTCCTAACAGAACAAGGAATCCTTACTAAGATCTGTGTACATAGCATAAAATTCCCTCTACATTTCAGGGAACCAGACTGCATCAAAACCAGTTTACAACTCCAATTCATTCCAACACCCCTTGAAAAAATCAGATGGATCACCAAGCCACAAAACATCTTTAAAATCAGTTTCTTCACTTCTATAAACAATATTCCTTTTCCTAAGGAATACACTTTTTTTTTTTGTTATTATGAAATATTAACAAACAATGAGCTAAAAACTCTATGCAAATCAGTGTCTCATGACAGATCAATCCCAGCTTCTAGAAAAAGTTTACCTTAAAAACATGGACACGCTAGACCACTGGGGCCCATGCTTAACTTCAGTAAGACTACTGATAATCTTATGTTTCTGGGCTAAAAACATAGGCAGTTTAAAAATTAATCATGTTAGAAGAAGATTTCAGATTAATAGACAGTTTGTATTACTGTACTTTTTCCACGTCTGAAGTCCATAGATTAGAAATCTTATCTGAGAAAGATGAAACAACTTACACTGCACTTAGCTGTACTTTCTCTAACATAAAATGCAAGGCTCGCTGCACCCCGGATGCAGACATGTCTTGGGATCCAGTCTTAACTCATTTGTCCTCTCCCCTGGTAATAACAAATTTCCAGTCTGTCAGCTGGAAAAGGCCCTCCCTTGTAGCTGTTGCAATACACTTATCTCTTGACTTCATTATCAGTGCTTAGTGTTTACATGCAGAACAGCCATGCTGGTCCCCACTAAGGTCTGACTGATCTAATATCTTCTCTCCAGCTGATAGCAGATGCTTATGGAAGCAGTACAGAGTTAAGTCAAGTATAAAGTGAACTTTCCCTTGCTTTACCCATCCAGGTTCTGGCAATTGTTAAAGACTGCTGGAGCTGTAAATTGCATCTGGATCATTGTGTTTTATGGGGATACATAGTATATACTGTAAGCCTTTTTCAGTAAGTTCCACAATTTAGTTACATGGAGGTTGTTTTGTGATGTCACAGACTGGTTTTATACTGAGATATGGTTAAAGTTTTTCCACTGTACAAAATGGACCTCTATTTTACAGAAGGCCCCCAATGGAATTACATTTCTTTTTTAGAAAAGAGTCAGTTACCTAAATTTGTTTTTATTAATCTTGTGAGTCTTAAAAATAATTATCAAAGCCCAAATTCTGGACAAGGACATAAAATCAGACATAAAAATAAAGCTATCTCATTGGAAAAAGTAACATCAGCTTGTGCATGGGCTCATAGCTATCCTGTGTTTCCACAAGACCTATCAGACTAAGGACCTTTTCCAACATGGACTCCATAGAGGTCAATGCAAGTATACAATGATAAATTCCCAGAGTAGATTATACAGCACATAATCTTACGCAATAATATGAGTCTCTGTGCTATAACACAATCCTGCAGAGTACTTGGGGGAGATTATTGCATAACTGTCTTACCTCTAATCTTCAAATACGTTTTTCTGCACAGGAGAGATTTCTTCACCACTTTGATTTTTTTAAATTTATTTTTAGTCTTTCAGAATGTGATAAAACTTATTAGCTAAAAATGGTACTGTAATAGGAGTTAAATTTACTTCATAACAACAGGCAGAATATTGGTTTTCTTTTTCCTTTTTAATACTTTCTCAAAGACTTTAGAGGTGATCATCCAGCTTTTGGAAAGATCCTAGTTTTCCCATGTAAAATCTGAAATCTTTGGGTAAGCATATCTGACGTGCACAAGACAAGCTGTATGCAGTGTTTAAATATAACTGACTCTCACACACTTTGTAGGAAGCTATGTTGTCAGTGAACTGTGCTTCTAAGAAAAAAGAAAAGATGTTAGGGACACACTTTCAGGCTTTTAAGAAAATAATCAACTGAATACAAAATTTTTTTCATTCTTCTAATAAATATCTTCCAATAAAAATCCCTGTTTAGTAACCTATTGACACAGATAACACATTTTTACAATGCCTTCAAATGCAAGAAGATATATGCAACGTTTTCTTCTGAAGCCTCCAATCCTGCAAAAACTGAAGCTCATGGGTAACTTCTATGAAGCACATGAAGATTTAGAATAAACACAGCAGGGTTCTGCACTTGCAGGAGTGTGTTTGGGTTTAGGATGACTCTTCTGTCCCTCAGCATCCTTCATCATATCACAATGTGCTTGAGGCTTCTTATCTGTAGTTGGCAGAGCCCCTGGGCATTCCTGGCTGCACCCCTGGGAAGCGTGGGTTTCCGGGTGGATAACCCATCATTCCATATCCCCTGGGCCCCGGTGGCCTTGTCACAGCTATGGATGGGGGAGGAAGATTTCCTCCTCTGCTCTGGGGGGGATAGTGGCCGTTTGGGGCAGGGCCTGGATGCTGGAGTGCCTCAGAGGAGCTGGCTTCAGGTGGCTGGCCTGTCTTCTTCGCCTCGTTGCCACCCTGTCCTTTCTTGTTGTCTGAAATGTGTTTGGAGAACAGAATTAAAAAATTAACATGCAAACCAGAAATCCCCTGAGACAAAAATCCTGCAGCCACCTGTCCACTCCAGAGTGTGCTGGAAAGTCTGGTGCCTCCCCTGCTAGCAGCCTGAAGTCTGTGTTAATGGACCTTCACGATCTTTGCACCAGTATTTTCTCTCCAGTCCTTTCTTCAAGGTCCCAGTGTAGGAAAGTGGAGGCTTTTCCCAAGTAGCTAGCACTTAGATATCATCTATAAATGATGGTAAAGGTAGCTGTTTCAGAGTTAAGTGGTCAGGTTTTGATGCTGAAGATGTGCCTTGCACGTGGTTCTTCCAAAGACAGTCATCTCTACTCTTGTGTTTCTCTGCTAGGTGTGAGCTTATACTGGCTGTATGACATGCATGCATGATGGGGAATCTCTAGCAGTGTCCAGGGGAAAGGAAACAGCCTGCAAAATCCTTCAGGACAGACTGAAACCTGCCTGACCAAGCTAGGCTTTCTGATAAGGGTTGCTACCAGTCTGTGTTCTCACTATACCTTCTCCCAGTGAATCTGGCACAGAGGACAAACATTGTCCTGAGCAGTCTTGGATCAACAAAATATAATAGGAGGGTGCAAGATTTGGTTTGTGATAGGTAAGAGGGATCACTGACATTCAGACCAGGCTTTAAGTGGTTTTTTTATGGGACTGGGACCTTGCGATTCATTATAGCTGTATTACAGGTTTTTTTATTTTGGTGTTTGGTGTTGCCTGGTATGGAATAATGTTACAGTATTTCTTAAATGAGCCGAAGAAAGAAAAATGGACTGGAGATTAGGCTAATACTTGTGATTCAGTATTGTGAATCTCTTTCAGGAGATTATGGCAAAGGAAACAGTCAAGGCGGTGAGGAACACTATGGTCTGGCATACATTAATTCCTCATCCTGAGGAGTTCAAAACAGTCTTTACCTTGGTTTGGAGTGGGTTCATCTTGCTCGCCTCCTTTTTGCTTTGGCTGCGGTGGTTCTGTCTCAAATGGATTTTCCTCCTGTTCATTTGATTTTTGTGCCTTTTGTTTATTTCTTCTTTTATTTTCTTCTGCTTGCTAATGGTGGGGGGAGAGAGAAGGCATCTTTCAGTGACCTGAACAACTTCTCTGATATTTAGTAAAACTGAAAACCAGTAATTCTCTATTTCTTACACTTTGTAGCTTCTTTTTAAGTTCCAAGTTAGCTTCCTTGTAGGATTTGGATGTAGCGTTGAGATAATAAATACTCAAGCTAAATTTAAAGAAAAATAATTTATTGTTATGTAATGATTTAAATATAAAGACTCTTACAACTTTCCTATAGCAACAACTACAGTTGTGCTAATATAAAGTCTGTATATTTTCCTCATTTATCGTGCCTAATCAGTAGTAGTATTTTGACAGCGAACAATGTGCTTCCTTACAGTATGAAGACGACACTGTTATTTCAGGGTCAAAAAAAGCTGAAAGAAATTATTCTGTCTATTAATACTCTACATGCAATCTTACAGTAGTTAAGGAAGATGTTCCAGAAAGCTATGACTCACTATGAAGTGTGTTCTAAAGAATAACTTATAAAAGTTAATTAACTTGTATGACATACCTCAAAAATGAGTAAATCATATTTATAAAAGCATTTGAACTAATACAATAGGCAAACTCAAGTACTGCCAAGAAAGCAGCCAAAAGCATAAGTTTTCATTTTTGTATTAAATTATGACCTACACCTTCTACTGAATAAAAACATAACTGCATAATGCAATTTTCATTTTTCAGTGTATTGTATTACTTCTTTGATAACTCTATGAAATTAATATTTTTCACCATGCTGACTTAATTAGAGAAATTCTGATATGAAGTCTTTTACTGATGTAAGCTGTAAATAATTAATCTGCATATGTTTTTTTCTCTGTTTTGCCTGATTTTGCCTTGTATTTTCCTTCTTTTTTTTTTTTTTTTCTTTCTTTATTTTCAGTATCTTTGCCTTGGACCATTCCAAGAAGAGAATAGTGCTCAAAAAAATATTTCTAGGAGCTGATGATGTATTTCAGAGGACAGCCTCGATTCTTTGTTTTTCTAGCCAAGAGTTAAAATAGAATTTCATGTTAAGTGAACCTTGGAAAAATTTCATCTCAAATTTCATTTTGCTCATGTAAAATCCTTCTGCAGTTTCTATTGTATTCTGTAATCTTCTCTATATTTATTGGCAGTTCTACAATGGAGGGTTAAATCCCAGCTCACCTCTACATAGAATTAACTTTTAGTTCAGCAGTATGCTAAATAATCCGATATACGTATACAGCAGTTTAAATGCCTTTATAAAACAGGACTCAATACAGTCTCTGAGAAAGACTATTCTGGGGTCATTATTCTTTACCAGGTACTGACTTACAAAAAATCTTTACTAGGCCTATGTCATAAAGTCTCCAACACCCTGTCTCACACTTCTGTCCCAACACCATAGAGTACTTCGTTTATCAAGGAAAGGCCAAGGCACTGAAGATCACTCACCGAAAGTTACTGACAAATAACTCTGCTTCTTGGTGGTCATGTTTCTATTAAACTTGCTAAGGATTTATGATACGTTGTTCTGCCTACTGGACAAGCTGATAAAAGTCACAGTATTTCAGATCCCCTATAGGCTTTTGCATTTTAATAGCTTTGCCGTTATTGTGGCAACAACAACATTTTTTAAAAGCAATAACAAGACCAAAAAGAAAGCTATTGAACAAAAAAGAGATATTACCCCTTGTTCAAAGGCATATTAATCATCATGAAATAAAAGGCTTGTGAATTTTTTAGGTCCCTCACCATAGAGCAATCAGGACTGTATTTAATTAAATATTCACACAATGAAGATTCAGAGTGAAAGATACTTAACAGACCTTAGATTAAGCAAGCTTTGAGTTAATATTGTATACGTACACCATCAGCAATATAAAAGGTAGGATGAGTCCAGGGTTAGAGGCATAACCAAATACCTTCCCGAACCAGGAAGGGAAGTCATGCTCCAGAGTTTCTGATATGACTTCAAACATTCTAGTCTTCCCACTATTAAACAGAAAAGTTGACAATATATCACACACAAATATTATGACATTGTCAATGTAGTAGTAAGAATATATAAGTTAATCACATCACATCAAACCTGGGTATAGGTCAATGAACTATATGTTTACATTATTTAAAACTTGACAGTTTGAAAGGAATATTATTTAAAAGAGTATTTATGTATTTTAAGGGGGGAAATGGACACCAATATTTTTATCGTATGCTAATAGATTTTGCCTGCAGTTACCACCAAGATTACTCCTCAAAGAATCAGTGTACCGTGTTGTGAACTTCATGCCACCAACCAAAGAGTGAAATGCAATTTGTGCTCTATGAATTCCTGGTGAAAAATTCAAATCCCACCTTTTTATGGTTGATGAGCAAAAACTGGTCTGCTTGCAATTAGTTTCCATCCAGGAGTGTTCAGTCTAATTCTCCTCTCTCTGCCATATACCAATGCTATAGAAGCCAGTGGCTGTGGTTTAGGAGATTTTTGTTATTGTTACAGCAATCTAATAACCTTCATGCATAATTGTTCCATGGCCAGTTTATCTAGAAAGTATTTTCTCCCTAGACTATTAACATTAAGTTTTTCTTGCAGAAGCATTTTAATGGATGTTCCAAAAGTCGCTTCCTGTTTATTTTGCTTTTGGCTGTGCATCACAATATAGAGTTTGAAGTTTTTTACCTGAACAATACCAGCAAAATAGGTCTTTATATGTATTGATACTAATTGGTAGTTTTAATTGGTTGAAGGAATTGTCACAAAATTGCCACCTGATATTTCAGTCATTGAGGTGTCCTGTCACCTCTTTTCAGTTCTTGTAAAGCATTTCTGACAACCTTCCTGGTAATCTAAAATGGCTGCAGGGAGAATTCTTCAGACCAATTCTTTCTCTCCACTTCCCCTACCCACCCATGGTAGATGAGAAAATCCACTCTGTGCTCTCCTTATCTTTTCCCCAGCACATACAAAGCTTCTTCTGTTGCAACTTTGCTAATTCTGTCCCGGCTTCCCTACTCCTGGCAAGTCTCTGTTGATTTGTGTATGTTGCCTTTAATGACAGATTAAAAAAAAAAAAAAAAAAAAAAAAAAAGAAGGAAAAATAACCCCCAAAGAATCAGAAGTTTCATAATAGATGAGACAGCGAGTTACCAACAGGAAAGTGGTTTTGTTTTGGTTTTTTTTTTTAATATAAAGCCATGCACTACCAATATTTATCTACTGGCTGTTCAATAGTAATATTACCTATACTCAGCTTGAATGAACCTTCATTAGTTTCAAATCCTCCCCTATTAAAAGTTACATTGAATATTTCACACTTTTTATGAAGAACAGAGTATCTCTGCATTTGACAGAGAAAAAGTTGCAGGCACTATTATCTTTCTCGTTTTCAACAGTAATCCTGCCATTTCAGTAATATTCAATTAGTAACTGCAGCTACTCAGATCTGACTCCAGATGTCTCCCTCTGTACTTTGTTTGCTATGACTCAAAAAAACCCTTACTTTGCATCACTTGCTTTGTTATCATGCTTCCATAAATAAAGTAATTTTCTGTCTCATCAGAAATTTTGGCATGTCATGCAATTCTCCCTCTTAGGCGACTGCACTATTGCAGGTGGCTGGAAACTATCTCCCGGATATTTTGCCTTTGGCCAAAGCTAATGTGGCAAGACTTCTGCTCATTTACAAAGTGCACTGGGGATTATGCAGATATCATTTTACTCACAACAGTAATGTATTATTCAAACCTTTTATTGGAATCAGGATGTCTCTTTTACTATTCTCCTACTCTTTCTTTGCTAATACTTTGTTCAAAACCAAAGACAAAAGTCTTTAAAAATTTTTAATTTCATATATTGAGTGTTGTTGTGTATTCATTATAGTTGTATGTCATGCTACCTGCCAAGTAAAGATGATAGAAATGGCCCTGGACTTTCCAGGTAGTGTGCACAGAAGGAGAAAATGTGGCAACATCTAAACTAGCTTGAATGTAAGGCACATGTTTCCACAGGCAAGGCAGGCCTAAGTTTTTAGAAGGGACTAATGAATGTTGAGGTCTTGAAGACTGAAGAAACAGAATCATCATCACAGTGGTAATACAGATGCATGGAATACTGTGTCAGCTGGAGAGAGTCACAGCAGTCAAAGACTACACCACCATATATTTAGCACACCACCATACGTTCTGATATGCCCTTCCTACAAGGCATGTGCAGACATTTCTTGAAAGTCACCGCTCTCAAGCCAGCAGACCAGAGATGCATAACAGGTCACTGGTCTACTTCTTAAGAATAATTTCTGGCTTAATTACAGCAGTAATGACAATTTTTTTACATTACAACTAAGTAAAAGAAAATATATTCTACTCTACACTTCAGATAAATCTTTCCAAAGAATTACTGAGTTTTCTAGGATTCCAGCTTCAGGAATTATCCATAATTAAACACTTAGCTTATCAGGTGCTAACACTCTTTTTCATTACTGCATCATTCACTGTGATGTGATGATGCAGTACATTACACCAACAACAAAAGATGGATGTAAAATGCAAAAAACCTGAAAGGACCACAGTCAAAAGACGGTGGGATGGAAACAATGGTGTACACAGCAGGAAGTGTAGAGAGAAAGAGGATGAAAAGCAGCATGGCCATGTAGAAGTTATTGGATCTGGAAGCTTTGAAGACCCTCTCTTGGGGGACGTTGCAGCACATCACTGCCCAGCACTGCAAGTACATCGAAGTGTGGAGGCGGAACACATTGATTGCTGGGAGACATGGAGCATAAAAAGATCCCATCCTAGAAAAGAAGCAACAAAAAAAATAACCACTTTTTTGTAGCATTTCTGTCTTCCTAGATATGCCAGCCATTCCCTATGTCAATGTGCTTTACAGCCATACACACTGTGCACTCAGAAATCAAGTTCATAAAACCATCTTTATACTTTTTTACTGGTCTTGTCTCTTCAGTCTTGCTTTAAGAAGAGCAGAACATGTATGGAGAGAAGCTACAAAGACCTATTTGTCTGCAAATTAAATGATCATCTGATGAAATGTTATCCACTCTTACTTCGTCCCTTTAGTTCAGGTAGCATCTCACTTGTGTTTTATAAACAAGGATAGTCCTAAAGCTAGGTATTACCAAAATAATCTAGTTTATTCTTTATTATTTTTTTTAATATACTAGCACCATTTTAGGAAGGATATTTTTGCTTAGTTGACAATTGTTTTACTTCTGTTATCATGATTGTTTAGTGCTTCATTCCAACAAACTGTTTATTGATCCTGCTAAATATTGGGTTTTTCCTTATTATGTATGGTTGCATGGTTATGACACTGAAACAGTTGGGACCATTTTATTTTTATCACACCTTGTTTCTTGTGCCCTGCTGATTGAAGAGCAATTACTTTCATTTGCCTGGCCAAATGATCCAGAATGTAAGAGATCAGGAATCTACTTTTTCTTTAATCATTGTCTGGGTGACAAAGGGTTGAGCTGCTTTGCCTCTGAGTACCTCAGTTTCTCTGTTATATTAATATCTCTTCTGTCTCTTTTCATATATCTTCAGTGATAAGACAAAGGGTTTGCTAGTCTTACAGTCAAAGGGAGAGAGCACCTCATGGCTCTGTTCCTTACTCTCATGGAAATCAGTTGCTAAATACCCCTCAATTTCAACAAGTTCAGAATCTGGGTAACTTATGGCCATTATCATATTTCAGTATAACATTTATTATATGGTAAACAAATTCTTGCCAAAGCTTATTAATATGAAGAAGACTTGCAAATGATTTGCATCCCCCTTGCTTTGTGAAAACAGAGAGGGAGAAGAGAGGAGTTTTCCTAACCACGTGGTCTCTCTCTTGTACACAAAAATAAATGCACATATACATGCCTTTTGTATCCTTTCTAGCTGTGTGATAGTGCCAGCTTACCAGCTGCACCTTAAACATTTTTTTAGTCCATTTCAGATGAGCATGAACATGTGCACTAGAATTTGTAAAGCTCAGATGAAACAGAAACTGATTTATCCTTTGTATGTATTAATGATAAACATGGTTTTGGCACTGTATGTTTATTATAAGTCAATCTACCCTTTTTTACTCATCTGATGTATTTGGTTCAGTTTAAATCATCAGACATTATTTTGAAAAACACTACACCTCTAGTGCCTTACTCAGCCCGGCAAATATCAGTTAGCGTATAAATGTGGTCCCAACCCTGCAATAAGCAGTAAACCAAAGGATGCTGTATCTAAATAGCATCACAAAAGCACAAGTCACAGTTTCTGTGCCAGAATGTGCCTATTGGGTCATGGCAGCTTATAAGTGCACAGAGTCTGTACATGTAATGAAGTATAAAAATGATAAGTAGGTATAGAAGTTTCATTAGAGAATAATCAGGAATTGACTCCCTCACCCAGTCCTCAACATCTCTCAGGTAGAGAATGATTTCCAACCTATCTTCCAAAGTGTTAATTACAGCAGTAGAAAGTATGAGTGCCATCAGTTGTGTATAAAATTGCAAGGAGAGTTTATGCTGCAGCCTCATCATTTTGATGAACAGCAGCCTTAGAAATGTTTCTCATCAGAAATTAAAATGCCAGTCCTAAGGCAGATAGCAAGACGTGAATTGCAAAGCTAAGCAGCTTTTCTAAGTTGCAGCACACAATATAGGTGCTCCACGTGCCAGCAGCAGGTCTGGACTCCCTCCAGCCACACTCTTATGGCATGCCATCACTACAAAGCCATAGGTGGTGCCATGCTCAACCCCAGCGATATACCCTCCTTCTGAGCAAGGCCAGAGTGCTGCTGTTGGGCCCCTCAGTGCATCCCCCCAATAGGGTTTGGTTGTGGGGACTCTAAGATATTTGCAGCCTCTTTCTTTGCCATATTTCTGCTGCATTTGTCATGCACAGAGCACACAACCTTTGGCTTTACAGAAGAGAGGACATTCATGAAGCAGAAAGTCAGATCAGCAAAGTCATATTAAAGGTGAAAAATTAGGCCTTAGCAACAATTTACTTTGAGAAGTCAACAGTGCTTGAGGAGGACAGTTCCTGAGGAAGACTGAGCGTCTTGCATGAGGACTCTACACACTGATATTCTTTACCTCTGGTGTAAAGTCCAAAAATGGGATGAAACAGACCTCTTCTCTAGAGCTAAGGGCTAACAGTGCAGCAGAAGCATTTTATGCACGTTCACATGCCTGCACAGATAAGTGTACATACTTTTGTTTTAAGGCCTTTTTTCACAGGACGTGTGGGAAAAGAGTGGTAAAGTATTTTGAAAGGCTGAAATTCAAAGCAAAACAGGACAGGACAGGTGCTTGCTCTAGCAAGCAGTCAGTCAAAAAAAGGTAAGTCATCTATACAGCTTTTTATTGATTGGTCTTACCAGCTTATTGCAAAATCCTGATGCATCTGGTCTCATAATCTTAGCCCAGAACTAGTTTTGAAGTAGTCCCACTGATTGCAGCGTACCAGAGTTTGATATATATTGGATTACACTTCCATCAAACTAAAGCAATGGGACAGGATCAGAATTTCAGAAGAATCTTTCACAGATACAGCTAAATCCTGCAGTCCTGCAGATGCAACATGCTTTGCCACACCTACCAGATCATGCCTTGGTTAAAGATCAGTCCCAGCACATTTCCACTTATATCAAACTCAGAATATGATGGCTGAAAGAAATAATACAGATACTTTCATTAAGTTTGCACAAAGGGTTTTAAGATGACTTACAGTAAGTTAAAATCGTTGCTTCCAACAGCAGCAGCATACTGGCATTGTGTTGTAAGGCCTTTTGTCACATTGTATCAGTGAATCATGAAACAAATTAATATGACTAAAGGCCAACAGGCAGACTTTAATACAGCTTGCTGTATTTTACTGAAAATCTTTCTGAGATTTGTTCTAAGGAGGGTGCTAATGGAGACTTAAAAATAGTTCTGGATACTAGGTAACTTTTAAAACAAACAGTTAATAAATTTTCCATTGAAGTGGCTAGTGGTGGTCATCTAATGTGTCCTCTAATACAATACCAGCCATAAGGCTGCTGTGATTTAATTCCTGTTTGAACTATAACACTGTCTTTCATATTTTAAGAGTTACTGTTGAAAGATTCTTTTTGAGCAGTGATAGATATTGCCAATCATTGTCTTCCCTCCTTAATATGAATATCTTATTTCTAATTTAATTGTGTTTGATTCTAATTTTTACTTCAAGATTGAGCCATGGTGTCTCATTATCACTTTGTCTGCTGAAGAAAGCACTGTATCATAATTTTTTGTTTCCAGTACAGACACATACATAATGTAAACAAATAAATCTTTAGTCTTATATTTCTGAACTATTCATCTGACTCTTTTATTCTTGTTTTCCAAATCTTTAATCATTTCCACATTTTCTCTTTTACCCTACTAATTAGTCTCTAATTCATGAACACTTCCATCTGCAAACACTGAATACAATGTATGTGAGCGTTGATTGAAATACACATATACATGTTTGTTTGTGTGCGTATGCACCAGAACAAAACTTTCTTGATAAGAAATTGCGGCTGTAAACTTTTGGGTTACACCTAAATGTCTGATTCGTGCATATTATTCAAATGGTTTTGCATCATCACAAGATTTTGTTTAATCAGCTTTCTGATAAAAAAGAATTTTGCTACACCATAGCCAGTGACTTGCATGATTCACCATAGTGGGTGGACAAAAAGATGATGAATAATGTGTGTCTTGCAGGTATTAATTACATAGATGACTGATAGATGGAGAAAGGAATATGAGATACAAAAATAACTATTCCTATATGGCTGAACCAAGACAAAGTTGTTCTATTAAAATCACCAATTAAAGTCACAATTTTGAATTGTACTATGTTATAATGTCAGAATATTTGGAGCCCCTACACTCTTTCTGTGTAGTTTTGTGTATATACGTAAACGTTTACAGCAACCTTCTATATTTATCTTGCATGTATTTATGAATCTGCTTCCATATGAGGAAAGATTAAATAGATTACTAGTATTCAACTTGCAAAGCAGTTGACTAAGGAGGGCTGTATAGAGGGATAGTATTTCATAAGTGTCATGGAGAGATGAACAGGATCATATGGAATCAAATAATGTGTGACTGTTCTTCCTAACATAGGGGCTAGCATTAAGAAATAAAATAATTTGAATTTTAATTTTTAAACAAACAAAATGAAGTGTTTTTCCACACAACATGCAATTTAACTTCTGGAATTCTTTGTCAAAGGACATTTTGGTTGTCAAAAATATTTAGGGTATTAAAAAAGTTTAAAAATTAATGGATGATAAGTATATCATGGCCACTAACCACAGAGACACAGGTACAGCCACTTCCTAGGGAAGATTTTAAGCTCAGATATTTCCAGAAATTCAGTGATTTCCGGTTTGCATATCCACTTCTGGCTGTTGTTTCAGGCAGCCTACTGGACCTGAGGACAATATTTGACCAGACCATTATAGCCTTCTTATATACTGCCAAATAAAAATGTCAATAATAAATTGGTTTTAGCATCCTCTACCAGCAGATGTGTTGTTGACAGTTTGAGAACAATAATTGATCATGGAAATAAGTGTACCCTCATTGCTGGATAAACATGCCACAGCTTCCATTAACAGTGTTGAAGCCCTTGTGTGTGGTCTGTGAGGTTCACTCTCACTGCTTATCACGTCTCTCTATGTTCTTTACTTTTTATATGGGTAAATGGCTAGAAAGAAGGATGGTATCTGTGCAGCTCTTTAGTCCAGACCCTTCATTAAAGCTCCTTCCTTTATAGGCTCTGTTCTATTGATTGAATTACTGTTTATATTCCATTAACATCCATACTGGTAACAAAAAAACAAAGAGCAAAAATTAAGTCTGAAGTGTTAATGGATGAATGTATGCATCTTCACTTGACAGCTGGCACTCCCAGTTCAAGTCAAGCTGTCCTACAGTTCACTGTTTGGCTCCCAACACTGGGAGACTTGCAGGTATCTCACAAAAAAATACATTTAGCAGCCCCAGCCAGCTATTCTGGATACCCAGGATCATTCAAACAGCACTAGACACCTGTGGTTGGGCAGATCATGCAACAAAAAGTCCCTGCATAAGAGACAGCTGATTCAGAGTAAGTAGCAAGACAGAAGAGGCTTCAGGAAGCCCAAATGGAAGCCATATCATCCTAGGTAAAGAGTCTGTCCTACAGTCTTCAGAGTTGGTTTCAGTCTTACATGCATTCAGGCTCTTTCATTGATCATGGATATCCTGACAGGGAAAAGATCCAAGCTATCACTTCAACATCTTTGGAAAATACAATGTCTGAGCTATTTCCTGTCAGATGTAGCACTGGCTACAATGATTCATGTGTTCCCCACATCCAGCCTTAGCTATTGCGATGGCTGTGGAACATCTGAAAATGTGAGGAAGCTCCAGATGCCACTTAAGTATATGAAAATAGATGGTTCCACAGTTGTACTGGCTCTCTGCCCATGCTGTATTCAACTTCCTACATTTGATTTTGATATTGCAAGGGTTACAGCTTGTTTTTCCACAGCCTGGCCAGCTGGTAGTCTTTGTCTTCAGGCCTACACCAGTCCTGTTTGAGACACACCGTGGAATTAACAGGTAGAAACCTGAACCTTGCTATAAAGGCCAAAACTCCATAGGAGCCAGCCAGTAGCAATGAAATTGCTATACCAGAAAAGTGGTTTTCTATAGCAAACACCAAAACTTTCTCTTCCTCTGGAAAACTATCATTTCCTGAGAGGGTCTTTTTAGTAAAACAAGAAACTTGTACAAATATGAAGGTAAAATTTTGAGGAAAGGAGGACAAAAGAATGGCAGAACAGCTACAATGGCTGTTTATGCAGGTGTACCCAAGACAGCTTTAAATGGCTTAGCTCTTTTCCATACCTCTCAGTAAGTATAAGAGAGGCTTCAGGAGCTTCACAAGCTTTGCCAGAATGCTGACTACTACTTAACAGGTGAAAAAGTAACATCAGACTTTACAGTGTAGGTATCTTAGCTGGCTAAGTTAAACTAGCTCAGACCTGTGTAAAAGAGTGAAAGTGTCAACTCCCAAGTGAAGAGCTCTACACCCGCTTAAGTTATGGGAATTACTAACTTTATTTCAGCTAAACTAATTCTAGCAAAAAATATATAAATAATAAGATTTCTAGAACAAGTTATTTCCTATTTTTCTCCACAAACACTGTGTGCTAGAAGACCCTGTCCAAAATCCTGTAGAAATCAATGAGATTGTATTCTGTGGAACAGGGAATGAGTCTTCAAATTGGAAATGTGTGAAAAATGTGTACCCAGTTTTCTTATACAATCAAATGAGAAAAAAACAAAACAAACATTTCCTGAAGTTACCAAAGTCTAAAGAATAAGACACATATTAAGACATAAGGAAATTCTGAGAAAAACTAACACAATGTTGTTCACGGATTTTGAAGGTGATGTGTCTAGCTAACTGTTAACTCTGTAGGATTGAAAAGAAAATGTAACTTATTACAAAAATATGAAGTGATAATCTGAAAAAGACATTTAAAATAGCAAACAAGATACTTACAAATCCATACTCCAGGTCCCAGCACCAGCAGTAATTGAAAAACCTAACAAAGACAGCTCTCAAGAAATCGCCAATTAGAATTGTGATGTATGTTGTCATCGTGTCGGAGACTGTCAGCCGCACAAATTCCTGTTAGAGCAATATTTTCTTTTAAGAATATGTTTAAGCAATTAATAATTATACTAGTAGTGAAATACTGGACTAGATCCCTAATTATGCTTACCCTGCTTCAACATGGAAGACTCTGCTCCTCCTTTACATTCACCGATTCTGAAAAATGCCAGGAGAAAAACTGCCCCTCATTTGCTAGAGGTATTCTTTGCTCTAATTTGTGCTCATATTATCAGATGAGACTTCCAGGGTGTGATTACACTGGGAAAGGCTTCCAGCCAAGATTGCTGCTGTAACAGAAATCTGAGCTGATATCTTAAACTGCTTTTGATCCCTTTGACTTTGGGAAGATTAAAAAAAAAAAAAAAGTGAATGGTTTTCTTTCTCAAGGAGCACCACCTCCCAATGAATATGAAAAAAAAAAGAAGAAAATCCTAATGGAAACCCTCACTCCTCTAGTTTAGCAAGTCCCACTAAACTCTACTGTAACAGGCCTTACCCCAATAGCCCAAAAGGCTATTACTCTCCCTAATCTGAAATTAAAGAGAAGGTTAGTGCAGTGATGAGCTCTTAGTGTTCTTAGCTTATTATTCCACATCAGTGAAAAGAATAGAGGGGCTGTTTTTCTTGCCTGTCTGCTCCCTGCTGGTGATTTATTCAGTCAGAAGGTGAGATTGTCAGAGTGATGGAGCAATAGCAAAAGTTGTGATTCAGTGGTGAATTCATTCTCGTGCACAAAACAAGAACAAAGGGGTATGAACAAATAGAGGAAACGGGGATCTTAGAAAATTCTTTGGAAATTATATTATATATTAATAGGTCAATAAGAATAAATGTTCAACTAAATCAAATAAAATGACTGAGCAGATTTACCATTAAACCGTGACTGTTCTTTTGCATCATGTTACTTAGCTAAAGATGGAGCTGCTTTCTCAAAATCACACTTCTGTAAGAGCTATCTTATACCCACTTCCTTGTCGAGGTACTCTTTTTTTTAATCTTTTCTATAGGTCTGTTGTAGCTACAAACTGATATTGCCTGATCAAAATTCTAATAACAATTACCACATTTATTAGGGGTTGTAATGAACCCAACTTTTCAAAATTGCTAAACATGTTTTGCAATACAAAGATAGGATGAGGAAGAGGAAAGTAAATGAAGAAAATAGCAAAAGGGAGCAGAAAAAAAGAAATACTTTCAATGCTGTCAACTACCAGGAGAAAGAATTCTTGGCTAGACAAGGTCCAAAGAAATGGTATAATTTTTTCTTAACTTTTTAGCTTAAGAAAAAGTCCCACATCTGCTTTCCCTCACATTTTCCCACCTTAATGCCACTTATTAGCAGAAATAAAGATGGTTTAGATATCATATCTTGTAACAGACTATGACCTGTTTTCAAATATGAATTCAAAGCAGTTACATTACCTGTCCTACCATTGTTTCCCAGCATGGCCCTCTGGGGACATCTGCAGGGTCTACCTGTATTGGAGGAGCAGTCGAATTTTCTGGAATAGTACCATTGTACAGATTGGCTTCCCATATTGACATGTTATACTTGACTATCTTTTCTTCTTCCAACTAAGTAAAGAAATAATTTGGGGGAAAAAAAACCAACATAAGCTTGTTACCAACTCAACCTTTTCTACTCCAAGAATCCCATTACCAGCTCAGGCATGGACATGATTTACAGTACTGAAAGAAAAGAACATCTTTCACTGACATGTCTGTGACTAGCTGGAAATCCTCATCCTTGCCCAGCTACATGTTAAAAATAGTGAAGGGAAGTAAATAGCTTGCCTTGAGATTGATTTCATCCATTAGGGCAATAATGAAAGTGTAGAGATTGCCAAGAAAAAGAGCAAAGATTCGTCCCAGCTGCCATCTTAGAGCTATTCGAGGGTGGTAGTTTTCCAGAGAACTGATTACATCAAATAAAGTTGGACAGAACATTCCTAAAAGTGACATAACCATGTTCACCTGAGAGGGGGAAAAGAAAATAAAAAGTTCACAATTAAATATTGGAGGCAAGTTCTTTTGTTGTTATTAATTTGGGCGGAGGGTGTACTTCCATTACTACTTTTTATATGTTTTTTGATTTAATGAAAAACAAAATTCACTTTGGGAGTCACAAGATGTTTTCACAAAGGAAGAAAGGGCTGAAAAGCCAGTTGCAATCTACTGCAGATGGATATATGAGATAAGCCATACTAAGCCATATGATTAAGACTGTTGTCCAGACACTCCTTGAACTCTGACAGGCTTGGGGCCGTGACCACTTCCCTGGGGAGCCTGTTCCACTGACCAACCACCCTCTCAGTGAAGACCTTTTCCTAATGTCCAATCTGAACTTGCCCTGACACAGTTTCATTCCTTCTCCTCGTGTCCAGAGAGAGGACATCAGCAGCTCCCCCTCCTCTGTCCCCCTATGAGGAAGTTGTAGACTGTGAGGAGGTCACCCCTCAGCCTTCTCTTCTCCAAGGTGAACTAGCCAAATGACCTCAGTCGCTCCTCAGAAATTTTGCACTCAAGGCCTTTCACCATCTTGGTCTCCCTCCTCTGGACATGCTCTTAATAGTCTTCTTATATTGAGGTGCCCAAAACTGCCCACAGAACTCGAGGTGGGGCCTCACCAGTGAGGTGTAGAGTGGGACAATCACCTCCCTCGACTGGCTAGCGATGCTGTGCTTGATGCACCCCAGGACACGGTTGGCCCTTTTGGCTGCCAGGGCACACTGTTAACTCATATTCAACTTGCCATCAACCCAAACCACCAGATCTATTTCTGTGGAGCTGCTCTCCAGCCTCTCATCCCCTAGTTTGTACATATAACTAGGATTGCCCTGTCCCAGGTGGAGAATCCAGCACTTGCTCTTGTTAAATTTTGCATGGTTGGTGATTGCCCAGCTCTCTAGTCTATCTCAGATCTCATATCCTCACTGCATAAGCAAATTCAGATCAACCATGCTTCTTTCTGTATGATTTTCTTAGAAACCTCTAGTAAGATTAACTCATCATCTTAGCAATATGGAAATGGAACAAGTTTACTGAAAGCAAACTGAGAAATACAGATAACTAGCTTTTATAGAAAGTTTGAAATACAACATAGCCTATAAATTCTACAAAGTGAGGCATTCTAGTAATGTAACATTCCTAAATGATTGCTGAAAATTATTTCAAGTCTACCTGAACCTTTTGGTTCTAATTCATTGTGTCAGCCAAAAATGAAAATAATTGAAAAAGTTTAAGAGTGCAGCTATTCAATTTAAATTTAAAATAAAATTGCATTACAAAAAGTGTGCCTTTAAGGAACTAAAAATAACAAAAAAGAAACAGAAACAATTGGCTCAGTCTAAGTCACAAAGGTTGTTGGAAAACACAAAGATGTTTATTTGAGATGGCTCATATTAAAACAATTAAGTAAAAATAATTTATTTGGTCACAAAAAAATGTAATTGTTCACACAAGTCTGGTCTTCCAGTTGGTCTGAAACTAGCATTTCTCAACCATGCTGGAATCCATTTTGCTAGAACTATTATAAATTTTAATAAATTTCTAAATTCCTGCTGCTGAGAGAGTTAGGACTGCTCTTGCTTCTCAGAATTAATATGGCAGAAGAAAGGCACTATGCCAACAAATAAATTCACTCACTTACAAATATGTACATTCCCACTCTTAAAAAGTTTCATCTATGTGACTGGTGTTCTTAAAGCAAAGAAATAAATGGCTTGCTTTCTGCTGGTTTTCTATTCTTGGTTTTTAATGAGTTCTAGAGCTAATTACTGGATTTTTGCATTTGTAAGCAATCAGTATTGCATCCTGTGCATGGCTTGTGGCACCCTGTAAAATGGGGGGGGGGGGGTGTGTGTGTTAAATGAGTACAGGAATTCACTGATGTTTCCCATGTATTTAGAAAGTGTTATTTGTAACAAGGATTACCTTGTTAAAATAACAAGAAGTCATTGTTACCTCGTAACACTCAAAAAAGAAACAACCAACCAAAAACTTGTAGCTATCATCTCTTGCAGCACTTGGGTTTATAACAGAAAAGGGCAGAATTTATATTTGAATCTTCTGCCATCTTTTACCTCATTTTATTAACAGCTGTGTTGGGTTTCATACATTAATGCTTTGAATAAATTTTTTCTTATGAGAATTGTGGATATTCCTACTTTTTGGTACTTCCAGAATGTGATGAGATGTTGGTGACCAAAATATTGGTTATTTTTTCTTCATAATGAACTGTGTAAACTTTTTTATCTTGAAGTCTTTGATGTATCTAACATAGTTTATAACACATATTGTCTCAGTCACCATCAAACCAAAGACTTTATGCTCAATATGGCCCAAGATGGTAAAGCTGCAGGAGTCACCTACAGCCAACATGACCAATCCTGAACTCTCAAAATTCAAACTTATTGGAACAGGCTGTACATTCTGTTTTTCAATAGAAACATTCAGTCCTGTTGGGATACTGCTGAATCTCAAATCAGAATCCTCACTTGCTCTGGTGTGTCATATCCGCCTGAGGCAGCAAGTTCCAAACACAAATATGTGCATAAGAGGAAATATCCTGGGTCACCCCAATGGTTGGCCTAGCCCAACAGATGCCCAGGGATGAACAACAGGGCAAACATACATGAATAATAAGTCCTAGACTCCAACTATATTCAGTTTGGGTACTTGTCAGTCAGGTGTGTTTTTTATGTATTTAGCAACCCCCAGAGGATTTCTTTTTCATGCCTTAGATCAGTCTTCCTTCAGTCAGATGTGCACTGGCACCCACCATCTACCATTCCCTCTCTTTTGCTTTTTCTGAACCTGGCTTTTACTCAATTCATTTGATGTCCTTAGTTCTCATACTGGAAGACATACTGAATATGAATTTTGGAAGAAAAGTTATGTTCTTTGGGCAGTTTTAAATATAGCACCTGGTAACTTTATTAAAAGTTTCCTTGTTGCTGCATGGGAGAGGCAGGACAGAAGTCACTGCTTTTCTTTCTCCTGAACATTCAATATCTTCTGTATTTGTGTTATGTTCTGCCTTTTTTACCACTTATCTGATGCAAGCATATTCTTTCTGATTTGCTTTCTATCTGCATTTTTCCATGCCTTGACTATTCATGCTCCCCATCTCAAGAGCATTTCTAATTCTGGTGGAAAGATATTATTAAGATAAGAGGTGAAATGAGGCACAGAAACTTGCAAAGCTGAAAAGTGAGAAATAATTACAAGGAAAAATGCAATGTTTTACTGAGACAAAATATAGCACATTGAGTTTTCAAAATCCAAAAATTATGATGGGTTCTATATTTCAAAAGCATAAACATTTCTCATATAGTTTCATAGATATATTATCTTTATACTTTTTAGTTTCTTGTGAAGGATTTTGCCATTGTGCATTGAATCATACTTTGAACAGTCTATTGAATTTTAGCCACTTTAATCTAGTCTGATTTCAGAAAGGAGCTGATTTATATTCTGGACTTCTTGTTAACTTGAAGCTCAGGTGCTGGAGCTGATTTTCTTCCCCTGTTTTTATCAGTGACAAATTCACTGTTCTGTGTTGACTTACAAATTGTAGAATGATATGCCAGAAGAGGGGCAGCATGCCAGCATGCATACATGGTGGAGTCATGGCTGATAACCAATGTGGTCTTATATTCACTATCTGCTGAGTGAATCTCAAAAGTCCTCTCTGCCCTACTGAGATAGAATTTCCCCTAAGTAAGCAACAACAATCAAGAGGCACCCAATAATTACTAAAACTCTTGTTCAAAACACAGATTTTTATCTCTCTGTGACATTAACTACTCCACATACTAAGTTTCTGCATTACACTCTGAAAGCTAGAAAATTACTGCTTACACAAGCTTTTCCAGCTGCTATGAATCTGGTAAGAAATCCTGTCACTGCAATCGCATCTAAACACTAGCCCCCCTGGCATATTAAACTCTGTCAACACAACATTAAATATTGAACACTGACCCCTTGTTGGTTAAATGATAAGTTCATCAAGTGTAAGTAGTCTAGCTGAAATATATCTTCCACTAAAAATTATTGCAATAGTCATAGATTTGTCTAGCATCTGCTGCAGAAAGGACTGATAAAGACCTGTTTTTCCAGTAAATGCAGTTTCATTTTTTAAAAAGAAATTAGAGTGAAAAATTATATTTCATACTAATAAAAGTTGCCTGATGATTTCTAAAATTAAACAGAGCATTGACAACATGGCTTAATAACTTCCATATAAATGTACTCCATAGCCACTACTAGCAACATTAAACTAAACAGCAGGATGTTTTTCGCAAAAGACCTATGGGTTTGTTTCAGCTTGCAAGACCTGAAATGTTAAAACTATACCTTTTTTGTTCCTGGGGAAAAAAAAAATGATGGGTAAAACTTATCTCCTTTTTGCCCAAATGTTGTTAATGATTCTGTCTCAAAGAAATCAGTCTGTCTCCTCATAAGTTTCCTCTGCTTTAAGTACCTTTCTTTTTAAACAGTACAGGAATATATTTGAGAAAACATGGTACCTCTGTACCAGAGAGATGTTCATACTACTATATAGCTCTGCAAACTATCCCCTGTCAAATGAGAAAAGTAAATTTTGTTCAGCAATTTTCATCCAATTTCAGAATTTTAACATGGGAATCAGTGGCATTATTCTCCATTTTACCAAAATTTCCACAGTCATGGGGAAATTGTCACATGATGCAGAACCATCATTCATCCATGAACAACCACCAGGCCACAGCCATGTATGAGGAGCAATGCAAACGCTGATTAAATCCCTTAACAGTCCTAGTCTGCCTGTTTCCACTAATTTCCTGCTTTCCATGACACACTAGACAGCTTTGTCTGAACTGTGATCTGACAGAACTAGGTACTGCCAATATGGAGAGGGAGTTTAAAAATTTACAATGCTATGACAGAGGAGGATAGTCAGAAAAAGGTCTTGTCCACAAAGTCACTAGTGCCACTTCATTAGGCTGTGAACTTCAGGAACAGATGATATAAAATGTATTTACTTCAGGTTGCTCCAAGGACACCATAACTACATGTAATAATTTTTTAATCCCTTAATACATTCACTGTGATGAAAAGAAATTTCTTACAAAAGGAGCTTAATATTTTTATGAAGAATGTCGAATTTTACATACTGTTGCTTGAATTGTATATAAAAGCTGCACTTTCATTTACTCTAAGTAGTACATTAAGTGTTTATGGGGTTTTCTTGCAATCAAAATCTCAATTCAGTTATTATTGATAAAAACATAAGAGAGCTTGATCTAGAAAATAAGAAAAATGTTTAAATGGCTATTACATAGCAGCCAAATATATTTATGTAACTAAATGTTAATATCCAATCAAGGGCAATATTTTGTGCCTCACAAATATGTTCATTACTTGTCAATAAGAAAAATTCTTTTACAAAATAATGGCAATGTTGCTTTATCCACTCTCCTTTAGAGACAGACTTGCTCCAGATCTTAGTTCTGTGATACAGAGTCTGCTTACCAGTTTATTTTTGTAAAGCAAACAAAAGTAAAACAATGAATGTAAACATGCATATGTTTAACTACTTTCCAGGTTGCAGCATAAGCTAATATAACAGCTTTTGGTAGCACAGTTCTTGTTAGTACAAATCTGTTACCACACCTTTCAACTGAGAGAAAGCTGAATTCCTCCTGAACTGTCTTCATCTGCTAGTCTGTTACCACACTTAAAGCTCATGTTGCTTTAATCTAAGCAGCTTTGTACACAAATTTTCTTTCCCTTCAGATCAAAATATAATAACTTTTATAAGTAATTTAACCCAATCTCTATAGACCCATTTCTCTGGATTCCAGAGGTTGATTGCTGGAGTTTTTTGTGTTACTTTCTCAGTCAGGTTTTGGTGCTGAAAATTAGGGATTGACTTTCCTCATTCCATTGTCACCCATCCCAGCAGCTTTTTGAGGCTAGCATCTTTTTGCCTTACCTTAAATCAGGTATCTACTTCACACTCCAGCTCAGAAGATGAGCTTTAAGTAACAAACAGCTAGTTTTACAACATACACAGCAGCATCTTCACTAAGAAAGTCAAACCTGCCCAGGTTTTCATATAGCAACACTGACTTCAGGTGCTTACTGCACACTATTACAGCAAACACAGTCACTACCAGTATACACCTCTATCAGCCAGGGCTGCATCTGCTCTAGAAGGAAGCAGATTAAGCACAAAAAAATTGGTATTGGACTGGGCAGCTGGATCAGGAAGGCATGACTTTCACCCTGTTGCTACACTGCAGAGTCGTATCCGTGAGGCCCCATATAACTTTGAATATGCCCACACACCGGTCACTTTGCTTCAGCCAGTGCCAGGAGGAAAGCAATAAGAGAGCAGGCTCCTTGAAGACATCTTGTGAGTCCACAGAATGGCTGGAAAACAGTCTTAAGAGCACAGAGGAGGAAAGGTAAAGGCCTCAAATGAAAACTAAATACAAAGGGACATTTGAAAGAACCAACCAAGGAACAACCATTTTAATGAAGCAGGAAGCAGACACAAGAACAATTCTTTTGTTAGACTTTTACCATCCACACTCAGAGTATTTAAATTCTCAGGAAAAAAAGGCAACATGCAAAGTAGAGAAACATAGTTTCAAACCACATCTATTTTAGAAATGTGATAGCACGAACTTCATTTCTTTCCCACCACCCGTAGTTCTCCAGACCTTCCAGGGCAAATTTCTGGGATCTTCTGACAACAAAAAAGATGAGGTAGCCACTTCCAGCAAGTGTGCATAGGGCTAAGAAGTTAGCAAGAACCCTCAGGAATCGAGTCAAGTGAATATTTTCCTCTTTTCGGCTCTCCTGCTCCTCCACGATAGCTTCCTGCACTTGTTAGAAAGAAAATAATATTATGAGTATTTTAATGGTCAAGACTCCACCTTGCTTCCCCAGTTGTTAGAAGTCAGTTAAATAAATTATGAAGACATGAATGGACACCTGGTCATCATGTTTCGAGAAGACTTTAAATTGTCTCATAAAATCTGTTTTGGAGCCTCGTGGACCCTGAGATTTTGACTCCCCAGAGTTCACTTTGCTTCAATGGAGTGTGTCCTCACTGAGTCTCATTACATCTGCACTTGTGTGCCGAAAAGAAACTAGCATTTTCTGTCAGCTTGCAAGGTGCTCTGAGGCTGAGTGACCCAGTAGGATAAATGTGTGATTAGCTGCCAGAAAAAGAACTGTCATACTTTAAAAATGTGCATTTGTGAGAAAAAGGTAAAAGGTTTTATTCTGAAAGTCAGCAGTTCAGAAGGAATGAAAAGACAGTTCAGTTGTAGGAAGCCCAGAAAAGGCAAACAGTGCACAGCTTCAGACTGCAGAATAAAATGTTTGTCCCACATTTAACCTTGGCCAGGACTGATAAATACTAAGGCTCTGGTGTAGCTATAATGTCCAGCTCCCATTTTTGACAGCAGAAAGAGCTTTGCTCTGATGTGTCCTTGTGAAAAGAGAGTTCGGTTACAGCTTCTCACTTTGGTATAGAGATGAGTTGCCCAGAGGGGAAGCTGAGCTCCAGCACTGTAATAATTACTCTGCATTGCTCTGCTTTTCTTACAACTTGTGTTTGTTACATAAATGAAAGGAGATTGCAGCAGGTCTTGAGCAAAACTCCCATGACCTCACCCAAGCCAAGATTCACACTTTCTCACAGAGGTTCCTTGCTCATTTGCAAAGATCACTGTAAAGCTTCATGAGTTTATTTCTCAAAATTCAGTCTCTGTCCCAAATGATTTGTGTTCCTCTCCCAATAACTTTCAGCAACTGGCCTTAGTAGGCAGGCAGGGAAACTTCACACAGTTTCAGTGCTTTCAGTCAGTATTTCTTCAATATTTGTTTTCCTTGGACCTTTTCTTTCTACTGACTTTGAGTGTAGTTATCTTTTATGCCTGCAGTTGGGATGGTAGGTTGGGTGAGATGCTATATTGGCTATATCACCACTGTAGAAAGGAAGGGTGTTGTGTGTGATTGGATGGTGCAGCTAGTGCTTGGTCCTCCAGCTCCCATCCTACATATTGTCAGTGTGACTGCAAGACTAGCATCTTGTTCATCATGTGGCAACGCCTTGCCAGTGTATTCCCTGTACATTACTACATTGAAAATTAGATTTTCCTTTACATGCTGCACTGGCATGTCCCAGTGACCGCAGTGTGGAAACACACTCTTTAACATTCAACAGATACAATATATCCCTTTCACTCTTTTCACAGCAGTGCATTTTACATCCTGCACAGATTCCTCATACAACGACTCTTGAAATCAACATACCCTATAAACTGAAAAGAGGCCTAAGAACACCTTGTATTTCCTTGCAAACTGGGCTACATTTTGTAATTAATTCAAAAATAAAAACTTCATATTAAGCAAGGTAAGTAACATTTTTCTTACTGAAAAATGAGTTTACACTCAAAATTATGAGGCCAAGTCTTCTGACATGATGAATAGCCCTTTATAGATGATCCTATTGCTTTATCTTATGATATGTCTTCAGTGTAGCAAGAGAAGATGATAACGTGAGGTTGGCAAAATGTCACCAGCATTTTAAAAATAAGTTTTTCAGACAAGCACCATAGAAACTGGAAGCCATCAGAGATGAGAAAAGGGAAAAGATTATTTTTACAGTAGAATTATTTTTCTAAAACTAGTAGTGTAGTCACAGAGGACACAAAAAGATGTCATTAATGCTTTTTCTTCCACAATCAAAAGGAAAAAGTTAAGATGGCAAGGCAGAAAGTCCCAGACTCAAAAGAGTATAGAGCTGCCAATTTTAGTTTAAGTTTCTAGGCCCCAAGCACAGCTAATACTTAACCTTGGAGTTCCATTTGATTCACAGCAGTGTGAAAGACAAATCAGGTTACCTCTCCTTAGTGAGCTCTATTTTACCTTAAAGCTTGTTGTGATGGAGGCAAACTTATTATCTGCTGTCTCAGGATTGCCAATCAGGTAGTCCCAGCTTGTGAACATTTTCCAGCTGAAATTAAAACTAGTATCATCCCCACCACCTTCTTCATTTGCATTCCTTGCCATTCTACAAAAGCCAGAAAGACACA
Source organism: Buteo buteo (assembly GCF_964188355.1). Classification (NCBI taxonomy): domain Eukaryota; kingdom Metazoa; phylum Chordata; class Aves; order Accipitriformes; family Accipitridae; genus Buteo; species Buteo buteo. The sequence goes on from NC_134204.1 coordinate 40,756,987, forward strand.
GGAAGACCTCATTAGAACTAGTTCTGCTATGTAAGCATGATTTTTAAATTGTTCCTAAATTCTAACATTGTTCTGAAAAAACCCCTGTATTGTTATTACAGTCAGTCATGTTATACTAAATCTGGAAAGCTCAGTCTGAAACAAGAGAGGAAGATGGAGATTTTCATATTTAGACAATTTATGAGCTCACAACACACATTTTGATGAGAAAGAATGAATTTATTTCATTAATATCTCAGAGAAACTCTGCTGGAGAAGAAACTCTATGGGTAAACAACATCAAGAAGATCTCTCAAATAGAAAGCTGCAGAGCATCCTGACCTGCAGTAGATTTTATTACAGACTTCACAAAGAGAAAAAAAGAGTTCTAAAATAACCAAATAAACAACAACAAAAGCCAAAACAAACCCTGGTTATGCCATAGAAAAGTATCACTAATACAGCTTTCTATCTTCATTTTAATCTCTTATGCACTTATAAACAAGATTTCTAACAGTATCCAGAAACATCAAATTATTTCTTCAGTGATCTGACTTAATCTTGACTACTAATGTCTCTATTTCAAAGTGTTGTCACTTTTGTAATAATAGTGGTCTTGCTTCTGCATACTATCACTTAATTCAAACAATTAAGCACCAGGATGGTGTATATTGGTAGGGTAAAAACCATTTATCCTTCAGTATTGTATTGATTTCTTGGTCAGGGAAAGGCAACACCTATTTTAAAGCTCACTAATGCAGCAGAGTTATGTTATTAGTGTCAATATGTTCTACATACCACATCTTTAACAGTTCAGTAAAATACACACTCTCAAATCTAAGAAGAGAATAGTAAGTAAATAATACAGAAAAATCTTCTGACCTGTCATAAACCAATACCAGGGTTTGTGGGTTTTTTTTGCTTTTCCTTCTATATATACAGAAGGGACAGAGATCATGAAAGGTTCTTAGTAGGATCTGCCCTGATGCTGTTTTCTAGACTAAGATAATTCCTTCTCAAGGGTTCCTAATGAAATAGTGAACAGTCTTGTGGTTGGAATATAATTTCTTTGAGACCAGAAATGTTTCCATTTTATGTTATGGACTGGAAGACCTGTAGAGAGGAGCCCTAAATCTAAATACTTCCCCTAAATAAAATAATAATGCTTATAATCCTCACTAACTCTTTCACGTAGACATTCCCTTTTCCGGATCTCAGTCAAAAGAAGAAAAATTGTTGCACCTCCTGTTGCACTTCTTTTAGTTGCTGTGCCCACTGTGTTGCTTTCTGGAGAAACAGCAAAGAGCAGAAGATTGCAGGAGCTGCTCATAAGGTTATAAAAATATTGATCAGCATTAGTGTTATGTGGCTGGATAGGAGGTCAACATGTACAAAGTATTTTTTCCTCAAGGATATTCTTCTGTTTGGGCCACAGGCATTTTCTGCTAGAAGGATTTTTTTTTTATTATTTTTTGTTGTTGTTGTTCTGGGTGTCAGTCACTGAAATACAATTGTCTGATACTAAGACTTTTCTAATCTTCACAGCTACATTATCAAAAAATATTTTAAAATATATTTTCAAGGTAAACCAATTACTTTTTTATTGCAGTAGTCTGTTCCTTCTCCAGAAATATATATATATGTATCTGAAGACTTTTTTTTTTTCTTTTGAAATGCTTCTTGCCCTATGCAGGAAACCACGTAATATTTGAAAAACAGAACATGAACTAATCTAGTGCTCATGCACTCATTCACTGTAGGGATCTTTTAAAGCTACCAATATAGCTAGCTGTATTGTGGTAGGTAGTCACCTTGCTTCAGTCAAGAGTATTAAAGATTATATTTATTGGTGGCCGATGTCCTTAGAAACTATCAGAATTATCACATTTTATTCCAACAGTGAATTATTGTGAATAACAGTTTTATAACTGTGTTTAATAATAGTGAATAATAATTTTATTTCATTTAAATTCTGACCCTAAGACAAAATTCAAGTCCAGAATTTGAAAGCAAAAAGCTACTATATCACCAGCTGAACTGCATAAACCCTGTTTCACTGACCCCTGTGCTTCCTAATGCTTAAATGTTATGTTCTTAACATTGTAGTAAGCATAGTTTTCACACTGCTGGAGATTATTTTGTGTTCCACAGAATATTAAACCCTTGCTATGGCCAGTAGCATTAATTCTTCCCTCTACACCACTGTGCAAATGTGACCTAACCACCATAGTCTTGCTGAGGATCATTTACTGCTGACTGTGAGCTACACACAGAATTATTTGCCATGTTTCTTTCTTTCTTGTCTTCTTCTTTCACAGAAGAATTTAACTCACATAAGGTATCATTAAAGGTAGAACAATTGAATTTCCTGGATGTTAGCTGACATTCTGCTAGATGCAGAGTATTATGAAAAGATGGGCTGACAGCTCTGTTCCTTACTTTATGCATTCATTTTTCATTTTGAAGTTGCAGCAAGGAAGTGTTATGTTATTTCAGTAAGGATTTTTTCCCACTTCCACAACACTGCAACGCAGCTGCTGGTGCAGAACAGTAGATGAATAAATACAGGCTGAAGGAATCTTGCCTGACTTTGACCTTGCACTTGATCTAGCATTGTCCTGCCCTTACAATAATCATATTTTTAAAAAGATAGTCTCAGTGGTCAAGAGAGGAATTATCTGCCTTTCTGAATGTACTGTACTCCAGAGCCAAGGAAAACTTACGTTCGAATGACAATCATAAAGCTGTAGCCAATAGTCCCAACTCCGACAAGGAAATATGAAAGAGGCATCCTGAACTTGAGCCATCCAATTGTCCTCTGGTTATTGTAATAACCATAAAAGAGTACAGAATACTGTGCAAAGCCCTGTAAAGTCAGCAAAAATTATAATGTCACATCTGTTAAATATGCACATATTCAGAAATTGTACCAGTAACAATGTACAGAAACATTCATTTCAATGCATTCAAAACAGTTGTAAGCATCACTATAATAAATATCACAGGATGGAAAATCTCTCCTTTCATTTAGAAAGACCTACATATTTCATGTCAACTTTCAAATCTTTTATATTTAAAACTCTTCATGGGCACTCCATCTACGATTTAATGAGTCAAAATTTTTCATCTTTACTTCTTGTAAAGAAAAAAACATTTCATTTTACAAAATTTGTTTTACAAATTACTTGCAGATAAAATGCCAGATTCTTAACTTAATTTTCATGTTTCTAAAATTTATTTGCATAGCCTATTTGATATAAAATTTTCATACACCTTCTCTGTCTAGCAATGTTGTCTGCTGTTCATTGGGTGATCATTCTATATAGATTAACCATTAGTTAACTGCATTTTATGGATCATTATTCAGTATGCAGTGGTTTTTAATGCTTAGACTCCAAGGCTAGAAAAAGTGCAATGTAAGTGTACTTTCCTTCTCAGCAATTCAAAGTATATCTCCTTTTCTAAAAATCTTAATGAGAATTACCCTCTCTTCTATGGGTTGGATTGCTGATTTTTTGAAATAATTCAATGGTACATTATTAAATGTAAGCAATTGCTGGTATCTAAAATGATTCAAATACCTAAAACTTCCTGATAATCATCAGGTTAGAGCAAGAACTTGCTTCCTAGAAGAAGACTGTATCCAGAGCCTTTGCAAGGAGATCTCAGCACATGCACAGCAGTGGCAAACCTCCAGCTGGGTGTAATGACTTCAAGTCAAATACAGAGTATTTGACCATGTAATTAGTGGTTAGACCATGTATTATTTTGACACTAGTACAGTAAGCTGAGGGTTTTGTGAATTAAAAAAGCCATTTACTTCCCTTCTGCTTTTCATTTGCTCAGTTTACTTAAAATAAATAATATCTTTCTCACATATTATTGCAAAACATGCACTTAACTTATTTTAGCCCTCATTATATATGAAATGAGTCATGGTGTTATCTGGAAAACCTAATTCACAGTTCTAAGATGAAAATGAAATATTAATATATGATAAACAGAAATATTATTCAAACTGTCTTGCTTTGATAATCAGCATATCTCATTTTTCCTCCTATCAGACTAGGTTTGAGAGATGTGCCTAGACATAACAGATAGTAGTATGTTCTTCTCTGATAAGGGAATTATTGTTATAGAACATATTTATAACTAATTACTGGTAAAACGTCTATAGCAGTCAGGACACATTCAAATTCAATAGTATGTCTTTTGCATCCTTTTGCTCATTAAAGCATCCTATAATTCTGTCTTAGCCCAGGTTTCAATACAGCCTAACACAGTTCTGGAGAGCCTTTTGGATCCCTCAGATTATTAAAATGCTTTTTAAGTTACTGTGTTCTGAAAAGTCAGAGATAATTCCTCCACTGCCTGTCATTCAGTATGTTGTTCCCTGGGGTTTGCCTACTGCATTTCACTGTGAGACTTGAATATCTTTAGCTGTGTAAAGGCAAGCATGCATGGAAGATCTCTCTCACTCCTTTCTGAGCCTAACATAAAAGAGGGGTGAGATAAGAATATTGGTCAAATGCTTTATCGTAATGACCCTTGAGAGTCTGATTTTTTTTAAGTTTGAATTAATATCTGAACTGTGAAATACACAATGTTAAAGCTGAATTCTAATTAAAATACATCAAAATCCAAAACTGTTTCTCTTTGCCATGTCAGTAAAATGAGTACAATTTTAAGCACAAAAAAGCAAAAGATATGTTGAGCTCATCTTTTCTTTACTGTCTTAAAGATTGGTGGGGTTTGGGGCTTTTTTTAGGATGAAATAATGTTTGCACATGTGGGTTCATTTATTTGTAACTTACTTGGTAGCATACAAGAACTGCTAGCAGATGAAGGGTACTATTTCCTGTGCTGCTTAATTAAAGATGATATTGTCTTCAGCGAGTATTTGTCAATCTGACACACCTCAAGAAAATTTTTTTTTTCCCCTCAGTATTTCACAGGATCCATCTCTTTCACTGCCCTATTCTGTGTTTATTACCTTTGCATTTGCTCCTTGTGTTAACTGCTACTCTCTTATTTATGAAACTTTCTTCTTCAGAGCTGTCTGATCCTGTTTCTGACAGTTATTATAAACTTTCTCTCTCTTTCCACCATCTGTCGTCATTCATCTTTTCTCAGATATGTTTCTCTTTAAACCTTATTCCCATTTGCTGTGTAAAGCTCTTCAGTCTCTACTCTTTTTACAAAATATCCAAGTTAATATGGTTCCTTTTTCTCTGGTATCTCACGGATATTTTAATTTCTTATTTTGTAATGTCATGATCTAACTTCCCAGCTACATGTCTAGATGTATTCTTACTGTCACTCAAATACACAAGTCCTGATGAACCAGACACAATGTTATTTTATGCAGCAGTCATTGCAAAATGTTACATGTGTGGCCTTTTAGAAAGATCTTTTTATCCTTTTGTATCCAAAGAGGGTCCATCACTTTATGTGGCAAAATAAAGAAATAATCTGTTCACTTTGCATACCTTTATAGTCAAAAGACAAACATTGTAATTTCTACCTATTATTTTATTATTTTCTTTTAATTTGGTTTTCTATAGTTAATAAACCTGAAAGATTTGCTTATAAATGAGAAAATGGGTATATCCAGCCAAGTTTTTTCTGATGTTCTGTCATCTTACAACATGATTCTTCCTCCACTGATAGCTGAAGATTGAAAATAGAGCTAGGGAAGCTAAAAAAAGGACCAAAATCTGGCATCATCTGAGTCTCCACATGAAGGTATTAAGCCACAAACCAAGGGATCCTGTTTGAGATCTGCAAGTCACAAGGTTAGGGGTCTCTCCACCCCTTAACCATACTAAAAAATGGCAATATTAATGAGAAGCATAGACGCTGTACCCTTTTCATCGTTTTTTCAGAAGAGATCAGAGCTGGCCTCCTGTTGGAAAAGGGACAGGTATGAAAATCTGCCTGTGCCCCTCCAGGGATTGCCTGTGTAGAGCTTCACAGCCTGCACTGTTCTCCCCACTGGCACAGCTGGAATGAGACCTCACATGGTCCAAAGCTACATGGAGACGCCACTTTAGATGAGTCATTCTGCAGACAGCTGGAGAGTCTGAACTGTAAACTGGAGGAACCTGCGCCTGAGTTTATTTTTCCAAGAAATGGGTCTGCTTTCAACATCATATTCATGTTTGCTGTTGCTAAAACAACTCAAGTGCTAAAACATACGTGTATTCATAACTCTTTAAAAGTAAAACTCTTGGTACTTCTTACAGAAGGGAAAGAGTGCAGGAGATTGAGGGAGAAATCACACTTAGTTCAATGGATGCTGCTTTGATTAATCTGAAGGAAAACCTTAACTAGATCGTTGCACCCTTTCACAGGTGAAGAGTACCTTTTGATGACATTGACTGCATGCTGTAGAGAAACCTAAGAGCCTTCTAAGCAACATACTGTAATACCAAATTTATAATCAGCTGACTTTATGCAAAGTTGTATCATCTTTATATAAAGAGGCCGACTATAGAGACGTGTCACATGCAAAATTAGATAAAACTGTTGTTTTCAGGAAGAAAAAGCAGTATGACATATACCGTTAGCTTGTCAGCACAGGAGGTATAGATCCACAGGATAGACTGGGCATCGCATCAACGGTAAAGAATTAAGACATGCTTCTCAATACAGCTAAAATATCTGCATATTCTATAAGACTAAGAAAAACTAAAGATAGAATTCTTTGTTTTAGAAAAAGCCTACAGAGCACATTATTGGAATTTCTTTTCTTTTTTCTAATTCACACTACATCCTCAAATTTGGAACCATAATCATGTAAAAACAGAGGACCAAATTTACCCATAAGAAATGGAAAGTCAGTGCCCAGGGATCTGAATCCAGCTTTGAGACTTTTTCCTATGTGTCTTTGGATTGCTACATATACTGAAAGTGTGTGTGGACATTGAGCTTCATTATATGTTTTGTCTGAAGGAAGTATCTATACTCAGAACTTGTGAAAAATATATGTAAATTAATTCTATTGCCATTTCCTCCTGAAATATTTCATATAAAATTTCTGAATATTAAATAATGAAATAAAAGCCCATAATAATCAAATAGTCATGTGAATATACAATATTGCAAGTTTATGCACTTACACTAAAATCCCAGAGAGTAGCAAAGTTCATAGCACTTGCTTCTTCAGCTCTTGGGACAGTTTTTCTAGGTAAAGAGCCATATGGCTTTCCCATCAAAGCCTGGAACCAAAAAAATGAGAGCAATTTACATTTTAAAGCAAAATACCAACAAAGGGAAGGGACAGTGATCTGTCATTTCTTAGGAAGACTTCTTTTACGCTCCTGAACTCCTTAGTGAGGATGACCTACTTCTCCAATTCTTTTGATCGCTTCTCACATTAATGATTGAAACTATGCTTAAAGTATGCATTTATGGTGTTTTCTAAATTTAAAGTGATGTTCCGCTAGTATCAATGGATTGTCAAACTACATTCAAAGGCAACACAGAGGTCCAAATTCCTCTGATTAGTGGTGTTTGTCTTACAGACAAGACCAGAACATTCATTTTTCTTGCTTTATGAATTTTATTGGGTTTTTAATTGAAATGTATGTGAAGATGTTAGGGATTCAGGTTTTGGATTCTAAGAGTCCCATTGGTGCTGGTGAGATGCTTGCTCAGCCACAGTATATGTCCTCACAAGGTTCTTTCCAGGCTTTACCCTGAAAACTCTTGAGCATTTTCTCTGTTTTGGCTTCAGTGGAAGATGGGTCATACTATTGAAATGCTGTACTAGGATGCTGTTGGAAATTCCTACCTGTTTCGCATCTGCTTACTAGAAGATAAATAAGAGGATGTGGAATAGTGAAATCAAGGAGATGGCACAATACTTTTAATTCCATATAAGCCCTCTTTTTAGAAAGACAATATGGTGGCTCAAAGGAACTAGAAAAATATTATATTTCACAGAAGTGATGTCTACCTGAATTACACCTTCTCTGAGCAGCAATATTAACAGTTATGCTGCACACAGTGCAAAACCTAAGAGTCCCCTCTCATGATTTTACAGCCCTGTTGGGCCTTATCAGCATGTGAGTATTAAAGCAGCTGAAAAGGATTCATGGTGCCTCAGAGGCCTGGAGTGTATCTTTCTATTGCAATGCACATTTCAGTCAAGATACTCCACTTGGTTGCTTCTTAGTCTCAGATCCTCTCCTTCTTTTCTACACAGGAAAAAAAAGTTTAGCACCATCCCAGACCATGGACAAATATTTTCAGGACACAAGCCTATATACTTTTTTCTGTTGTGTCTATTTGAAGACACCTCTCTGTATAGACAACTGTCCACAATCAAAGCACATTTTGACAGCCTTAGTATACATTATTACTTTAAAATGGAGCATAAAGAGATTACAAATTTATTTAAAAGTCCAGTCCTATGAAATCTCACTGCAAAGACAGAAATTCACATAAGAATTTTTAATGAAATTTAAAAGATTCCCACCTCAGGCACCATTACAAGTCCAAAGGTCAGTCCAAAGAGAATCATGTTTATCCCATACATCCAGCGCAAGAATATGAAATAAGATGCTACTGATGAGCCAAAGTGACCTATGAAAACATGAGATGTGAAGAAAGGGCAGATAAGTTAGTACTCTTATGTTATTTTACCTTAAGATGAAGATGCTCAAAGTTTATTCAAAATAAATAAAATCAGGGGAGGCTTTTCATTTTCTTTGTTACCATAATTCTAATAACTTTTTTCTAGATTGCATATTAACATTGACTGACCTGGCAGATAAAATAAAAACAAAAAATAAAGTATTATTTATACAGAGTATTTAGGGTCATGTAAAAGCTGTGATATTTACTAATATTAAATCCTCTAACAGCAGGATTCAAAGCAAATTACTTCTCCCCCCACCCCGCCGTGGGGATAGTCTTTCCAAGGGCACAAAATACTTCTAAGTGCTGTTGCCAGAGTGCTCACCAGAGTTGTTCACCAGGGGACAACAAAAAGATCTGCAAGTGTTTGTACCTTTTCTTTCTCTTACTCTGCTATTTATGTGTTCCACCTGCACCCAGGCGTGGAGGCAGTCCCATCACCAGGTGCACAGATGAAACCTTGGACTCCACTCAGTCTAGACCCCTGATCTAGACCTGTGCGAAGAAGAGGAGGCTGCAGAGGAAGCAGTGAGCACTAAGTGCCTGATTTGACCAACACTCTGCAAGTCAGGCCAAACAGAAATAACAGTCCAAATTCAACGCCATCTTGCTGCAGCACAGCTCTGCTGAATATCAAATGGCTGGCAGTCATGCTCATCTGTCTGCCAAAGTTAGCAAAATACCAGATTTCAATTCCATTACCAGTCAGTCACAGGAAAAAAAAGTGACCTTTCAACAGATTTTTCACACACAGTCTAGTTAAGTAGCCTGATGGCAAATAATGAGAAGAAAATCTCTTTGTTCAGAGGAGTTTACGTTGGTATTTCCACACTGTTTTGCAAGCCTTGTATTAGATTCTTCCATTCTGTAAAATGACATTAACATGACTGGTGCTATTTGGGGCATATACTTATGCAGAATTTACTATAACAACAAAATCAGTAGAAAATGTAATACACTTAAACTGGTATAACCTCAGAGTATAAAGAGAGACTAACTAGTAAGAGGTTTTTATCAGGCCTGTGCAAAGGGAGGAACAAACCATTCTGTCAAGGATTTCAGCATTTCAAAATCTGCTTTATTCACAGTTCAGAGTGGAACCAAAATTTTGAAATTGTTCATGAAGAAGTGGCCAATCTTAGTGACCTACATACTGGGAAGTCTAGGTAGAGGCATAAAGCAAGAGACTTTGAGTTAGTTAATCTGGCTGTGATATGCTGATTACCCAATTACAACCCAGCTACAGCCTGCAGGGATACTATGGACTCAAAAAAATGAAGTGCAGGAAATTAGGAAGATTTCTGATTTCAATACGCTTTTGATACTGTAGACATCTCCATACCGCATTAGTTTTTTTGCTCAAATCCTAATATCCCAATTCTTTTGGGAATGGCTTCTTTTCATGCATTGAGTTATAGTTCTTGTATCAGTTAACCTGATGAAATTACTGCCATGCATCCATCTGGAACATCTGCATTAAGGCAGTGTATTGGAATTACATGCATCAGTATAGTTATTGCAAGTCACAATGCACAGACTGTACATGGGCTTCATTCCTTTTCACCAATGAGGCAAGAACAGCAATCTCAAGTGAAAAAGCTTAGCTGGGGATGAGGATAATTTAGCTGTGGATGCCCTTAAACACATTTCCAGAGTGGGCAGGTCCAAACAGGGGGGAAAACAGGGAACATGGAAAATGGTACAAACAGCCTGCACCATCTGTGGACAAAACCAGTCCAAGTTTCACCAGCGTCTTGAATCCACTCTGGGGTGCAACATGTTCCAGGTATGAAGGAAAGAGTAATACTTTAAAGTAGACTTCACCATCTTTTCCCACATCCACAGCCTTACCATATTATGCATTGGCATGCAGATTGGCATGCACAGTGTAAATTTCAGCAGTGGAATGAGGAGGTTCGCCCTGTTGCAACACAGCAATGGGTGTTCCCATAAGGTCTTGTTGTACAGATATTACTGAATGTCTATTCCGTAATGAAAAGAATCATCTCTTTTCTAAATACAAATACTTCACATATTTATCAACTTCTGTCTCTCTTAAAATCAAAACCCCAGCAGCAGATTCACCAGTTTCCATCACAAGGATGCAGCACAGCAGAGCTTGATGCCTGTTATTCTGAAGCTGAGCTCCCTGTGCTAGAAAGGACTCTCATCTTGAAGCAGGGAGCCTATCTGAGAAAGCCCAGCACTTCATGTTGATACCTGTTCTTTCTAGATAGCTAGCGGCTGGGAAAAGTCAGACCCAACTGAAGAGGGCTGTGGTAAGAAGGGCCCTATTTATTATAATAGGGACCATTATGAAACTAAGCAGAGATTGAAGATGAGTTTTCTTGGAGGGTTTAGATGTAGTTAATACTTTCCTTTTTTCTTCTTTCTATTACTCTCTTTATTTCTTTATTCTTTTATTTATTATTATTAAATGACATTGTTGATTATAATTTTCACAGGAAGGAAAACTCTTTCAAGAATTTTAGTATCTAAACATTAACAACCGCCTGCTGCCAGTCCATAGGCCCATCAGAAATGATCTCTGTATAAAGTTTAAATGTGTCATTAATGCAAGTTTGTAGTTTAGGACCCAGTATGAAAAATTTAAAACAGGGATGTGGCTTCTCATGCCAATGTTAATAATGATTAATAGTTAATAATATTTATTTATTTTTCCTATACCTTTCTATAGCACATCTAAGGCACAGTAGTGTGACTGTTGAATTATCTGACTTGATGTGGTGAGGGTGGTTCTTGGGTCTTGAAATAAAATCAGAATTGGTTTTTCAAAGCAGACCAGAGCTCTTAGGTTTACCTATAACATTAGCTGGTCACCTTAGATTAGTCCAACCTGTCCTAAAGAAGCCCTTTGTTTATCAAAAGTATCTTCTTGAAGTCTGTTTAAACTTTCCCATCAAGCCAAAACTATGGTAACAAAAAAAGCTTGATAAAACTTGTGATACACCTTGGGAGTTCCCAAGCACACCAGCACAACTCCAGATACAGACAGTTTGTTCAGTATGAAGCTCTTTCTTCCCAGGTCTTTCTAGGATAGAAGTAATAACCCAAGGAACTTTTCAGTTCAGTAGCACTGCCAGGCATGTGTGCCACTTGCCCCAGTCCAACACATTCTTCATTTGACCTCTTTTTTGCCAAAGCTATACTATTTCTATTGACTTTATGTGAATTATCAGTTCTGTTGTTCTCATAAAGTGTGTTTATTTCAATGTTGCTTTTCCCATTAAGTTTCCTGCATCAGTTGGCAGTGGTTGGCACAGCTACCTATCCTCTTCAGTTTGTGTGAGAGAAAACTTTCTATGTATCTTACATTGTTTTACCAGTACAGTATTTTCTTTTGAGTCAAAGAAATCTTCCCCAGTACTACCTAACTGATCTTTTACCTCTATACAGGACCTCAATTCACTTTTCATTTGCAATCTGTGCACAACCCTGGCTTCGAGAATGGACCAACACGTAACAACACTACAGTATAAACATCAAGTTTTCTAAAAAAGAGCCTCTATTACATGTTAACTCCTGAACTGCATCACAAAGAAGACAGATCTTTGCCATTCTATTAATATATGGCTTGATTTCCTTTGGTTTGTTGATCCTTTAGATTTTAAGGTAGGTATCATGGTAGTCCTGCATTAATTCTAATTTATAGGGCAAAAATTGTTAGTGCTCTGAAAGTGTCTTCTTTTGGATGAGTCATGCTAGGTTGCTCAGATGCAGTTTTTTAGAAGGACTGAAGAATAAACATCAGTGTTTCTCAGCAGTCAGAAAATTAAATTTACTTCCCCCATTTTCTACTGTAAACAGCTACTGCCTTGTTTGCTTGGGATTTTTTTACAAAGAGCTCACTTTAAGATCAGAAAATGCAAATCATCTTCATATAAGAACACAGACATGACTTATGCTGACAATTTAATTGGTTGGAAGCTAACAACTGTAAAGGTTTGCCAGGCATAAACTATTCCCTCACACAAAGGTATTTAGCCAAATGAAGAGGTTACCTATACAGAGTACTCTGCACATAAGTGTTAGGCTTTTGTTCCATTCATGCTTCTGCTGCTTACAACTTCTTTTAGCCAGGATCACGCAAGATTCAAACAGAACTTGAAATTTTATAAATTCTTGCCTCTCTTTTAGGTGCTATTGGCGTGACATCTTCTTATGCCCTGTTAATACTTACACTTCTGTGCTTAGTGCCTGTCTTTGGAAAGAAAATAGCTCATAGCATAGTATTAGCAGTGATCATGGAGGATTATATAAAGGTTTTACCCCTAGGTTTTGGGGGGCTAAAAGGCTGTTCATCTGACTATAATCTTGTCTGTTGGAAGGAGCAGAAGCTACCCATGAACATTTCATTTTCAAACATGTTTAACTGGTGAATTAAATATACCAGATACTTACCTGTGTGTATGCATGTGTTCTGGTGGAAAAATTACCACAAAAGAAACATTAGTTTAAAAACACTAAGCTATGTAGTGACATGGAAAGCAGTTGTACAGACCCAACTCTGTGGTGGAGAACTGGGCAAGCATATTTTGCATCATCAGATTTCCAGGAGTGGTCCAAACAGCCTACTTTACCTGTTACAATCTTACATAATTTGCTGCTTGTGTCACTGTACTGTCTTCTCAAAAAATGACCTGTCACGTAGACAGTGCTCCCTCCAATTTCCTTTATGCAATCATATTTTGCCACATGAAACTGCAGCCTGTGGGAACTGACATCACTAAGGATGGACCACAAACAATGCTGTCCAACAACAGTATCTTTTTAAATATTGATCCTGGTGTCCAAGTCCAGTGTTCAACCACTTTCTTCAAACACTCCTCAGTATTTTGGGTGGACTGAAGGATCCAGTGGCCACATGCAAGTATTGGGTCTGGCTGAGATGGAGTCAATTATCCCCACAGCAGCCCTCCTAGTGCTGTGCTCTGTATTGGTAGGTAGAAAGGTGTTGGTAACACACCAGTGTTTTGGCTACGCCTGAGCAGTGCTCGCACAGCATCAAGGCTCTCACCAACATTTGCCCCCCTCACCAGTAGGTTGGGGGTGGGTGAGATCTTGGGAGGGGACACAGCCAGAACAGAAATGGAGGATAACTCTTTACCATTTACTAAACTTGATACAATATGACCAATGTAGTACACGTCCTAGCCACACATAAATTCAGATGACAACTAGGTTTCTAGAAAAAGTTGAAGCAGCAGTCTTTTTGTCTCTGTAACTCAATGTGTCTTAATCTCTACTCTTCCATTATACACAGACTAGCTTTTTTCCATTTCAATTTCCCTCACTTCCACTTTTTTAATGTCTAAAACCCCCTTTTTTCTGGGACTTGGCATCTTAGCAGTGTCATCATTAAGGTGACCTTGATCTTAGTACTACAAATTCACTAATATGAGGTACACACTAAAAGCTACTGCTTGGATTAACCAGAATCAAATATATTGTGACTTAAAATTATTTTCCTTAGCAATATTTCAGAGCTGTTCCCTTAAAATCAAGCCTTATTCTAGACTACAAATTTCTGGACCAAACCATGGTTTAACTTCTTAAATTACTAATATTCAGACAGAGCATTGTTTCTGCAAGTAAAAGCAACTGCAGCTTGCCTTAGCAATACTCTGAACAGAACAAAAAATAATAGAAAAAGAGTAAACTTCACAATTTTACCTCCTGAGATTATAAAAAGCTACTATCTCACTGTGATTTTTGGACCTTCCAGGTGACAGCAAAAAAAGTCATTCATTTCAAAAGAAAAAATAAATAGATATAAAGGCAGGACTGGAAAAATTATCCTGTTCTATTTTTGCATTCTGATTTTATAAGGAAAGAAATGTGTCTGTTGGAAGCTATTACTAGCAGAACAGCTTGTGCCAGGACTAGTCCTTTACAGAGGCTTGCAGAAATGTTGCTCCCATGAAACCTCAAGTCTGTTATGTATACCGACCAATAAAATACCACATGCATCTTGCTACTGAGTTTGATTTTAACTACACATATGCAGCAGCTTCTTTCTAAACTCCACCTCAAGTGAGTAGATCATCTGTTCAGCAGTCTGTAGACCATATGTTTAAGGACATTATGTAAGTTCTATTCAATGGTTATTTTGCAGTCCGAAACTCCACAATTCATCATTTTCCTGTTCTTCTACTGTTCTCGTTATTGTCTTTTGTTGCAATCCACAGCTTCTTCCAATGGCAACTTCTCTAAAATCAGTTTCCATTGCGCTTTCATCTGCATTTCATCAGTGGCAGAGCCTCACTCAGGTACCCATGCAGTTAAGCCAAATTTCCTTCAAAGAAAGGGCTGCAGTTTGAATTCATCACTGGAACTGAAACATAAAACTGACTTGTGCCCAAAACCTACTCTCAAACATACCCATAGTACTTACTACACTGTTTTGTTTATATTTATGCCTAATATAAGGGGATATCCGAGACCAGTATTGTTTTCTTTGTGTTGTATTACACAGTTGAAAATGAGAGAAATAACACTAAATTACCTCTTAAGTAAGGCTCAAGATGATGCAAAAACATCACAGAAATAATTATAGTATGAATACAGACAAAATAAACTGAAGGTAGGCAATAGCTAAATCCCAATTCTGCTTTTCTAGGATTAATTTAAACACTGGTTCCTGACCTGTTACCTGTGTATTGAGGATTTTCATCTGTAACTAACTAACTAACTAGTATAACTAACACTCAAGGATATTTTCAACTAGCTATAATATCAAGCTCAATAAATATTAATGAAAAATAAATAGTCATTGGTTTTATACTACACATTGAATACAGACATGTATTTCTAAAGTATCAGAAGTAATTTACCATTTTGGCATGCGTCAAGAATATGATACTAGAGACTATTCTTTATTACCTTCCATAAGTACTTACTTTCAATCTCCTTAATTTTCATTTCCCAGGGTATGCAGGCTGTCTTAAAATTCTCAAAATCTCTTTGAAATTTCATCCATTTCTGAAAAGGGTCAAGATTAAGAAAAACCACCATCATCTCAGTGCCCAGATGCTCAGTTTCCCCTTGAGCTAATGTAACCCCTCAATCATTCACAGTATCCTTTGGCAGAGCCCACTGCAATAGAAGCACTAGCTTATGAAAAACCTTCTCCTTTTGTTTTTTCTGAATGTGTCTCCTACTGGCTTTGTGTGAAGTCCCTATTTCTTCCACAGGAAGAATGACTAAAAAATCCCTTCCTTTCATGCCATTAATTTTTTTTACAATTGTTTCTGAGAATTTATTTAGTTATTTCCTTTGCTATTCAAAATTCAGATCTGGAGCTCAAGCTCTGTCATTTAATAACAATTTCTCTACCCAGTAGTTTACCTATTGGATAAGTATAAATTCTGTAATTGAGCTTCCTGTGCTCAGCTGAGTTTGAAAGCCTAATTATTTTTTTGTAAACATTAGTGTTTATGAGATGTGACTACACAAATGCTTGCAGAAAATCCAGTCTAAGTAAGGGTAAACCTGGCCATAGCAAGTAGTCCTGCCAAACTTTCTTAGCATCATTCTGCATCAGCATTTTAGTTTGGGGCAAAAGTGTGCTTTTGAAGTGAATCTCCCAAACCATCCCAATTTACCACACTACATTTGCACTGTAAAGCAGTGTCAGAGCAAAAAAATAAGTCAAAAGATGTACTTGAGGAATGTACTAATCCACATCCTCCGCTACTGGGTATTTAGTCTTTGGGGCCACACAGGACTTAGCTCAAAGAAAGACCTGCCAGAACACATATTGTGTGGACATTAGGTCCTCAGCAAACACTGTTTGGCCTTTCAGTCACAATCCTACAGAGCCGTATTGCTTGCTAGGATATACGTATCCCTAGAGTCTTGGCTCAGTGGAGATGCCTACAGTATTTTTGCTGTGGGGCAAAAGACACTTTTTGATCCTTCGCAGAGGGCTGTCTGAAGGGAAGGACTGAGTTTTGGATTCGGTCCACAGAAAAACCCAGTCCACACCAAGAGAAATGAACTTTCACAAGATAATCTCTTGCAAACTCTTGCAAAACAGTCAATTTTTGTTTTGATGACAACTCAATCAAGCTGTGAGCTTTCATTAGAAATCTTTTCATGTGAGACCAGTGGAAATAAAAGTGCTAAAATGCAAAGAAAGATAAGGAACTCTATTTTGGAAGATGGGTACATACAGCAATAATCTGCAAAAGGCTCTCCATTTGCATTACATGAAGTTCGTGAAATAATAAATTTACCTTGGTCATCATCACTTTGTATGCATAGAATTTTTTTCCTTTTCCTTTTCCAAGAGCACCTTCAAACTTTTCAACAAAAAGCTGGGCTTCCCTGGAAAATGAGGGCAAAAGAGAGATGTAGATAATGCTATGGTAAATTTGTTTTTGTCTCTACCATAGCAATGTAATTTTTTATGTCTTCTAACTCATCATAGTTTTGTATAATCTTGTTCCCTTAGTAATGTTTAGAAAGAAAAGCTCTGAGATTTTGTATTTCACAGAAGACTAATCATATGTAGTGAAAACAGAACAAGCAGCTTCAGTCATTTGCTCTAATCCAAATGCATCTGGAGCTCTGAGATCTGCCTACATCCAGTTAATATTACCAAATATTTTTGGTCACAGTGACTTTGTCTTGCAGTTCAGCTGCTGCCCATTTGTGCCACTCACAAACTGTTATTCCTTCTGGTTCCAGCTAATATAAATTTTTGTCTAGCTACCTAAGGGAAATTTATTTTCATTTTTTTATTTTGGAGGTATGCATACACTAGAACCTTGGTTCCCCTGTGCCTACCTTTGTCAAGACTAGATTTAGTTCAACTCCTCAGAATTTCTGCATATATCACCTCTAACTATACCATTCTCAGAATCATTTCTCAGAAGTCTAGCTTCAGTGCTCACAGAAAGACTAAAATTTTGCTTATGAATTTACAGAAGTTAAATAATACCCTGGTGATATAAATATGCAAGGAAGATTTTTAAATAGCTTTAAAAAGGCATAATGTCCAAGGATTAAACAATAAACAGATGAGATCAAGAGCATATGAATATTTTCTCCATTTCACCTAATTTTCATTTATAAGTATGACTTTTGTATGTGTCTCTATTGAAAAAATGTGCCCTAAAGGCTAAATGCCTAATCTAAAACACTGGAAAGTAGAGTAAGAATTCTTAGCTCTAAGTGTATGCACAAGACAGTATAACTATTTTGTCCTCACATTAGATGACTGCGAAGCATTGTATATTATATTAGGTATTACACTAAGCACTTGGGAAAAGGTAGACTGTTGGGAAAATGTTAATTGTGATGCAAGTCTCTCCAGAAGTGCTGCAGATAAGTTCACAGAATGAAATTAATTATCATGTTTATATCTTCTGCTCACATATTTTATGTGTGCAAGCAAAAAAATTGTGTTAAACTGCAAATTCTGACAGTGGCATTGCCAGAATAGTGGTGTAGCTGTGATAAAGGAGAATTAAAATTATGTGTGAAGAAGGCTATTAGCTGTATCAGAATTTCTCTTAACTCATGGTTAAAAATCTCAACATCTTTAAAAATATTGTGTATTTTTAGTAACTGCAAATGCTTAGGGTGATCTTCATACTATCATGTGAAGACCTATCAAAACATTTCTCCACTAGACACCCACTGCACCAATCTCTTTAGCTCTCAGTACCAAGGCTCCGAACAGCCTTTTGTTTCTGTGCTTCCCAAGACAGTGCAAAATTGAGCTACTGAACTTGGCTTTTGCTCTTTGAGAGCTGTCTCTCTTTGAGAGCCCTCTGAGCACTCTCGCCTTCCGAGTGTTCACACCTAAACCCAGCTGGTGAGGCATCAGGACCAGTGCCAGCTCACCTGAACTCCCCAAGAGTTCAGCATGCATTTTGCCACCATCTGAGAACCTGTTTTCTCCTTCGAAGTCACAAGTTGGCAGAAGCAAAAAGCTACACACAGTGACATGAATCCCAATCCAATCACTTTTTTTTTTTCTTTTCCCTCTAGCACAAGGCATGCAAAGATTCCAATAAAAAAAGATAAAATACCCAGCCAGGACCCCAGCCACACATCCCACCTATTCACCACTTCAAAGTGTTCCTCAGGGACACAGGTCAGTGTCTTTTTAAGGCTCTAGATCCCTCATTCTCAGTTCTGTGCTTCTGGATCACATCTGTGTTCTGCATTTTGGAGTCTGATCTTTCTGTACTTTAGCTAGCTTTGATACTCACTGGGCCTTCTTTATTTTCCAAGCCACTTCAAGTCCTTCAGAGATTTGCTGGTTCAGCACTCACATCTCATTATTTCATTTTTATTCTCAAAAAAAATCTGCTCTTAAATTTCAGCCCTCTCAAATAAGCCAGTGAAAACAGTTTCAGCTTCAGGAAACCAGTGTCCAAGAGGATTTAAAATCTTGTTGCACTGTCAGGAGATATAAGGCAGTCTTAACAGCAGATGGCAGTTTTCTCATAAACTCAGCAGTCAGTACTGGAGCGCTACCAGAAAAGCAGTCAGAATCAATAAACTGGACGTGTACCAGTCTCCCAAGTCAGTATATGACATTCTGGACTTAAGAGGAAAACCTTCTACCACCACTTCTATCACTAGGTAATTCAAGCACTGGGGCTTGTTCATGAAACAGTACTGAAATCAAAACCTGCAGAGCTGTAGAGAACCTGTGCTTTCAGTCACTAATTATGCGCAGTTATGTTGCAGAATATGAAGATTTCAAATTATAGTGGGGGTTTTTTACAGTGAGGTTAGAAATTTAAAGGGATAATATGAAAACAACCATTAACACATAAAAAATCCTCCACAGCAGATATGAACATATTTTGCATCTGTAGCTGAACACAAAAGTTCTCCACAACCATGTTCTGCTATAAAATTAAGCTAAGCCAAAACAAGAAGGAACTTTCCACAACGAAAGTCATAAAAAGATTTATTTTACACTCTCAATCTAAGCCTTCTGTTCATTTGCTTGAAATGTCTTTTTACAAGGCTTTCTACAAAAAATAGTATTTCTTATCCCTCTCTGCCTCTTGGACTGTCCGTCAAGTAATCTTTTAAGTTACAGTGTTAACAGTATTTAAGTTTGTTCTCCAGGACAAACCAAAACATTGCTTTTCGAAGCTGGTGATTGGGATCTGCAGGTTTAACACTGTTGACTCTCCTGAATGCCTCCCTGTTTCTTACTTTGCCAGTGGCTGAGGTTTCCTTTCTCCCTTCATCCCTTCTTCCCCAATACTGCCCCACTCCAGTGTGTGCTGGTTACAGAACTGTTATAAACCACCCCTAAATGTTACTGCTTTATAATCTGTTTTTCTCAGATTTTCACTCTGTTGGCCTGCATTGGTCTGAGTTCATCATTGCAACACAAACAAACCAGACAATAATCTGATAGCAGTTAAACTTCTTACTGGGTGGTTACACATGCAGTCAACTGAGTTACACGTGCAAGACCAGAGCAAAAAGTCAATTGGATCCATGCATGCACAATATTTGTGAAGCTACTTTTGTGTTTCATGAAAGACGTATGAAGCAACTCTGTTCATTTTTTATATATTGCTTTCCTGTACTTAAAATTTGGTTGTATAAATCTTGAAAAAAATCAACTAAGTCCAAATGGTGGACTTAACAATATTATTTTCATTTTCCATTTGTACTGTATTTGGATTCTAGTCTAGTTACGATATACTGTGATTTTTGGAATTAATAGGACTTTTGGCATTAATGCATATTTCACACTGACCATAACAAGAAGGTGTTTCAAACATGCATTAAAAACTGTGACTATTAATATTTCCCATTCTTGTGAAGTAATAGCCAAAATCGTGGCAAAGTCAATAATCATCACATAGTTAATAAAAGTTGTGGTGAATGGAGTTAAATCCAGTTGGCAACCAGTTACAAGTGGTGTTCCCCAGGCCTCAGTACTGGGGCCAGTTCTGTTTAATATCTTTATCAATGATCTGGATGAGGGTATCAAGTGCACCAGTTCTGTTTAATATCTTTATCAATGATCTGGATGAGGGTATCAAGTGCACCCTCAATAAGTTTGCAGATGACACCAAGTTGGGAGGGAGTGTTGATCTGCTCAAGGGTAGGAAGGCTCTACAGAGGGATCTGGACAGGCTGGATTAAGGGACCGAGGCCAATTGTATGAGGTTCAACATGGCCAAGTGCCGGGTCCTGCACTTGGGTCACAACAACCCCATGCAGCGCTACAGGCTTGGGGAAGAGTGGCTGGAAAGCTGCCTGGTGGAAAAAGACCTGGGGGTACTGGGTGACAGCCGGGTGAATAGGAGCCAGCAGTGTGACCAGGTGGCCAAGAAGGCCAACAGCATCCTGGCTTGTATCAGAAATAGTGTGGCCAGCAGGAGCAGGAGCACCATACAGGTGGTTGTTCCCCTGTACTCGGCACTGGTGAGGCTGCACCTCGAGTACTGTGTTCAGTTTTGGGCCCCTCACTACAGGAAAGACATTGAGGTGCTGGAGCGTGTCCAGAGAAGGGCAACCAAGCTGGTGAGGGGCCTGGAGCACAAGTCTTATGAGGAGCAGCTGAGGGAGCTGGGGTTGTTTAGCCTGGAGAAGAGGAGGCTGAGGGGAGACCTTATTGCTCTCTACAACTACCTGAAGGGGGGTTGTAGTGAGGTGGGTGTTGGTCTCTTCTGTCAGGTGGCTGGAGATAGGACAAGAGGAAATGGCCTCTTGTTGAGGCAAGGGAGATTTAGGTTAGATAATAGGAAAAATTTTTTTACTAAGAGGGTTGTCAAACATTGGAATGGGCTGCCCAGGGAAGTGGTTGAGTGATCATCTCTGGAGGTATTTAAAAGATGTGTAGAAGTGGTGCTTAGGGACATGGTTTAGTGGTGGACTTGGCAGTGTTAGGTTAACGTTTGGACTTGATGATCTTGCGGGTCTTTTGCAACCTAAATGATTCTATGATTATTATGTAGTTGAAAGAAATTAAATTCTTTTCTTAAAAAAAAAGAAATTATTTTGTGAAAGAAAAGAGTGAAAGTTTTTCTTCCACTCTTGGAATACATGAAACCAAGTTACCTTTGATGTTCTACAAGCATGTCTTACCTTTTGGTGTGTGGTGGATTTTACCAATAACATTCTAAGAGACACTAAGTCTTACAAGGGAACCCCACCACACGCAAATATACAGAGGAGTTATTAAGTGCCCCACAGCAGCCTATCTGTTAGCTGCATCCATGAATATTTGCATGACTTAAAGATCTTACTTAATTGGTATTTAAATGCAAACCTCAGTAACAACTTGATTCTATGAAAAATTCCCACCAGGGTTTTAATGAAATATCTGAAAAGCAAATTAACTGCAGAAGCAGAACTTGAAAGAGGGCCTATGGGTAATGAGGCAGAAACATGTGTGTAGTTACGTACAAGGAAGTAATACAGAAACCTTAACTACCAGACTATGCTGGAGCTGTCAAACAGAACATGTTTTCCTTCTCTCCCTCAGCTTTTCTTCCCTCAGCAGCTCTGCAGCACGTTAGTCCCACTGGGTTACTCCTGACCTCTGCAATTTGTAGGTTAGGGAGACCTTTCCTTGACTTCTACTTAAGCTTCCTGGCTTTAAAAGTTCAGCCTGAACTTGGCACCATTCAGTCAGGGAACAGGCTAGCAATGTCATTTCCATGTCTGTGACACATGCTCGCTTTTGTTAAATATAATCCAATATGTTACTTAATTCAGGTTTCTACCTTGAGGTCTAAACTGTCTTGCTGAAAGACCTCTATTTGCACACCCCTGAAGATTTTTGCCACACTTTGTCCTACCCTCCATCTCTTTTGTGCCAAAAATAAAACATGAGGACAGGAAGAATGATCAAGCAGTAAAAAGTAGTCCTAAACCCATAGAACTGTTTTAGAAACCACAACAACAACCAAAACCACGTACGTATATATGCACGCCTACTTGGAAGTAATGCAACTTCACTAACATGAGGATGTGTCAAAAACAACACAGAGCGACAAAACTGAGCTTTGTAATCACTGGTATCATGTGTTATAGGTAAATTATCTATATCACAGGACAGGCCAAAGTGTGCCCCGTTAGCCTACTGTGAATTTAAAGAAGCTTCAGAGAAACATTATTAATTGAATTACAGACACAAGGAACTAATAAATGTTGCATGGGGCTGGGCATTATTATCCCAGAGAAGCCTGAGTTCATTATTAATACTAGGTGTGGAGTTACAGCTTCCAAAGTGCTAGGTGTACGGTACTTCAGCCACTTCAGCGTTGCAGAGAGAGGATGAATTACAGCTCTCAGAGGTTGCTGCTAATGAATAGGATTCAAGTGCATTGCTCACATTTTTCAGTAACAGTTCAGGAAGGTTTCAGTCTCTAAGATCTAAAAACTCATTAAAAAGAAATGTCGTATTAACATTGATCACCCAGGACTTCTCCAAGTCTTAAAAAGATTGGCTAAAAACTGACTGCAAAACAACTGTTGTCAGGCACAGTTCACTTGAAAAGCAGTTCGGCAGTAATAATGGGCAAATTATAGTGTTATTTAATACCCAGCTGGCTTCCAGGACATCCAGGCTGGCCTCCAGGACTGCCAGTATGTCCACAGTAAGAGAGGTGAAATACTGATTCACTGGCGTACAAAGAGCACATCCAAAGTTGAAAAAATTTCCACCATCCCACACAGGCACCTTATGTATCTTTGGGTTTTGTATAGTTATAAAATATTCTGTTTCCAATTCATCTGTCTTGATGGGTGATCTAAGTCCTGTAATAAAATAAATGATGCTAAAAAAATACTGGAAAATCGCCACATTATATTCTGTCTCTGGCAGGTGAAGAGGTGTCTGTTCTGCTCTGTTTTTCTTAGAAAGACCAAAAAGTTTGTCACGGCTCTCTTTATGGTCTGTATTTAATTGGAAGTCCTTTAAAAAGCCTAAGCTTGACATTTGACTGCCTTTTTTTTTTTTTTTTTTTTTTAATGTTGTCATTTCATTTGTTTTGAGAGTTTGCTAACTGGCTTGTGGTACAGCTTTAAAGTGAGACCACTGTTGGCACATTTCTGGATTCCTGTGCTCAATTCTCTGATTATATGGTACCATAATAGGCTTTGCTAGTGGATATAAACTACATAGCTGTTAATAGCCTTTGCTATTTTATAGCACAAAACTTTGGCTATCTGAAGTGTTATGTGCACTAACAAGGGGAATGAGATTAGTATACCAGAGCCAAACACAGCAGCACAGCTTTTAAAGCTTCCCCTTTCCTTCATAACTCTGCAAAACCCAACCAGGAGAATGCACAGGTAGGGATTGCAAGTCCCCAAAATCAGACACTCAGAGGTAAATTGGAATAGCTTTCCCTGGACATTTTCCAATTTGCAACAGCTGAAGCTATTGCCCATGAGGGTTTATTTTATTTTGTTCCTTTTTCTAATCCAAAAATCTTTTCAATAGTTTACCCCCCTCTGTAAATCTCACTCTTGTAAGTAATGATTGATGGTCATTATCATCTGATGGCTCTTCAAATAATTTTGTGCTGGCCTGAGTAGGCAGTGTCAAGAGGAAATGTGCACAAATTATTGTCTCCAATAGAAAAGGCAAAACAAAAGTACTCACAAAGAATGTAAACCAGTGGAAAGAAAACAGAAAAAAAAAAAAACCAAGAAAACTTCTGAAGGAGAATATTTGTCTTGGAAATGAGAAAAAGTCTGGTCTCCAGCCACACCCATGCTCTCAACAGCACAGACCACTGTGTCCCCAGTCTGCAGCCTAACATGTCTATTGCTTAGAGCCTGAGAGAGTGGTGGTGCCCTTTCCTGCATAACATCTGTTCATTCCCCTCCGTGCTTCTTCCTCACTTTTTTCACATCTCCAGACCTGTAAAGATCTGACCATCAAGTCTCAAGGTGAGGTTAGGGTCTGACAATGCCGGTACAATTCAACTTCAAACTGCAGATGGATACTGCAGCAGGGCAGTATCCTTAGTCATGGTTCTTCAGATAATAATCAGGGCCTGTTTGAATTGCATCTTTCCAGACACAGCAACGTAAATTAGAAATTAGAGCTGATCTAATTTACCAGTGCAGCTCTATTAAGAATGCTATTTCAGCAATGAGTATCTCAGCCAGGTTTTGACAGAAGGCATATTCTACAGAGCAACCAGTTCTGCATCTGTGTTCTAAAGTTTTTGTTCATTTATACATTTTCAGAACAAAAAGAATGAAGAAGATTAACTATTTTACAAAGTAGTCACTAGAGCTAAGCAGAAATCATCTTTCCAACCCTATACTTTTTAAGCTATGAAACAACGCTCCCTCAGGACAAACTGATTTTGAATTATCAAAGTGAGGGTGTTGTTTGGCCTTGAAAATGCTTAAACAAAATGTTTCAGCCATTTAAGATTTCTTTTCACTTTTTTGAAACACAAAATTTAGTGGAAACTAAATCTTTCCCCAAAAATAGTTTGTTCTGAGAAATTTACACATCTTTTAAAAAAAATATTTAGAAAGAAAAGTCCTAATCAAGCCTAACATAAATTTTTCAAAATAATATGAAAGAAATATAATTTTTTGTATTATTTTGTCATGAATATGTAACAAATCCTTGAGCATTCCTGGCAAGCATTTTTTCCACTCTTGAAAAAAAATAGGTCCTACTACAGAACAAACGTGGAAATGGGGTTTGGCACACAGTAAAAACATTTCTCATAATGCTGAGAAGAAATTGCCAATGAAGTATCTCTCTGTTGTGGAAGCTGGAAGACAAAGAATAAGGAAATATCTTCTTCTACCTCTAAGAAGATAGGCTTTTTTTTCCCCCATACATTCCATAATACTCTAAAGTCTGCACAGGGGAAGAAGTAGATGACATAGGAAAATACCCGCTAATAATAACTGTTGACCAAAAGTTTCAACAGCAAGATATGCTAATACAAGGGCATTCAAAAGTCACATTATTGATTTACAAGTTTAAGGCACATAAAGCCAGTGTGTGTCCATTTTCCACGTATACAAGAATAATGCCAATCTATCAGACTAATGATTCTGGTATAAATTTTAAATTACTTGCTAAAATACAAAACAAATACATAGATACCCTAAAATGTGCTGATATAGACACTTCCGTATTGTTATAACTACAATCATAATAAAGCATCCATTGATAAGATATTATTTCTTATTTTAAGCAGCATAATAACACCAGGTCTTCCATTACAACTCAGTTGAATTTAGGCTTCAAAGAGCCAATTACAAAAACAGGACTCTAGAAAACAGTCTATGACTGTATTTTGGAGTGTAAACAATTGGGTTTGATTTTTTCAAAGGTACTGAGTGCTTCCAAATTCCATCATTTTCATCTAAGATGCTAAACACAGATTGAAGTGCCTAATTCTTAGCACACACATTTAAAAATGTGACCAAATATTAGGTTTTAGCTTTTATTTTTTATTCTAGCTTTTTGCTGGGTTTATGTGTTTTGTCTACTGAGATATGCACAACTGTGCACAGAACTGTAAAAATCTGAATGGGATTGCCTGGAATAAAAAGTAACTATTTTTTAAATCTTTTTTGACAGAGAAACATAGTAATAAACTTAATTCTTCAGTTAATAAAGGTAGATTCAAAATAAATAAGCTAATCTGAAGAACTGTCATTTGCTCTTGGAGTACACCATTTTCTAGGGCAAATAAACTGATAACATGCTTCCAAGCCTACTTCAGAGAGAGCTGTAGCAAAGCATATAAAAAAAAAACATTGTTGCAAACTGCCGTAAGAGCACATTGATGCATATCTTTTACTAAAATAAACCTTCTGATGTTGGCAAATAAAATTGAATACATGTCTAGTCTTCCAGTCTAGATTGTTGATAAACTAATGTTGAAAATTGATAAACTCAATGAAATTTTAGGTAGAATTGCTGCCCATGCTGAATGTACAAGGACCACCTCACCCTGAATATTAAAAAAAGAAATTGTTAAGATAAAAAGGCAGCTAACAAGGGTGGGATTTTGAAAACTCATTATTAGCTTAATTGAGAAAGCCCACCTCAAAGAATAAAAAAAGTGCAGAAATTTAGCATTCACTGAGGATGACTAGAAGCACTCATCCAATTACAAACATTTCATAGTAACATAGATTTTTAAGGCTGGAAAGGATTGACATTCCCACTCCCTCTGACATGGAAAGGAGGACAGAGGCTACAGATGTTCATTGAGGGGCTCCTGATTCAAACCCACAACTAGTGGCTGAGCTAAAACATATCATGCAAAAAATTACACATCTGATTTAGGGGCTTCTATTTGTAGTTAATCATTTACCCTCACTGCAAATACGTTTGCCAGTTGTCTTGAAACACATCTCTTTTACAATGTCATATAAGCAGACTGAAAGAAGCAGCTGATGTTAATCATCAAATCAGGACGGTTTGGGCTGGAAGGGACCTTTAAATGCCATCTAGTCCAACCCCCTTCCAATGAGCAGGGACATCTTCAACTAGATCAGTTTGCTCAGAGTCCCATCCAATCTGATCTTGAATGTTTACAGGGATGGGGCATCTACAACCTCTCTGGGCAACCTGTTCCTGTGCCTCACCACCCTCATCATAAAAAATTTCTTCCTTGTACCTACTTTGAATCTATCTTCTTTTAGTTCAGAACCATTACCATTTGTCCTATTGCTGCACTCCATACTAAAAAGTTTGTCCCTATCTTTCTTATAAGCCCCCTTTAAGTATTGAAAGGCTGCAATAAGGTCTCCCCAGAGCCTTTTCTTCTCCAGGCTGAACAACCCTAACTCTCTCAGCCTTTACTTAAGCCTTACTTATCGCAGCCTTCTCCTTGTCACTTGTTACCAATGTGCCAGTCGTGTTCATTGGGGGTACACTTTCTTTGACCTTCCTTTTCTGGCTGACATACCTATAGAAACCCTTCTTATTATTCTTTGCATCCCTTGCCAAGTTCAGCTCCAGCTGGCCCTTGGTCTTTCTGACCCCATCCCTACACATGTATGTCCCTATACTCTTCCTGGGATACCTCTCCCTGCTTCAACTGCCTGCCTGTGCATTTCCCTCTTGCTCTTTAGTTTGACCAGCAGGCCTTGACTCATCCATGCCAGTCTCTTACTGTCCTTTCCTGATTTCTTACACATGGGGATCAAGAGTTTTTGTGTTCTATGGAAAGCATCCTTAGATCTTCCAGCTCTGTTCTTCTGTGTCCCTGAGTGCAATTTCCCAGGGGGTCCCATTGACTAACTCCTTGAACAGCTGGAATTTTGCTTTCCTAAAATTCAGGGTCCTGACTTTATTCTTTGCCTGTCCCATATCCCTCAGGACTACAAACTCCAGGAGTGCATGATCACTACAGCCCAGGCTGCCTCCAATCTTGACGTCTCTGATTAGCTCACGTGCATTGGTGTCCAACAGGTCCAGTATCACATCCCCTCTGGTCCTTAGGCCTGTCCGTAAGATGTGGCCTAAGAAATTATCCTCAACGCACACCAGGAGTCTCCTGGATTGCCTACAGCGCTCCATGCTACTTTTCCAGCAGTTGTCAGGGTGATTGAAGTCCCACAGCAGGATGAGAGCCTACAAGCACGATGCCTCCTGCAGCTGGAGTAAGAAGGCTTTGTGAGTACATTCCCCTTGATCAGGCAGCCCTGCTACCTCATGAGGGAAGACCCTCTTCCTCCTCCTTCAAGAGAAGAATCCCATCTAACACCAGCAGGCCTCGTGCCATGTAGACCATCCTGTTATCGAAAAATGAAAAATTCTGTCAGTGACACCAGACATGGAGCCATGTATTGATAGGCTGAGTCTGTCTGTTTCTTCCAGTATCACTGCCCACAACTGGAAGGATAGAGGAAAAAGCTAGCTGTGCCCCAGATCCCCTTACCAACTGTCCTAAGGTCCAGAAGTCTCTTTTGATTGCCCTTGGACTACCTGTTGCAGCTTCACTGCCACCCACATGGAAGAGCAATAATGGGTCGTACCAGGCTAGGAAGTTTCCTAGGAAATAGAAATTGCTAGGAATGCTAGGATATAAGATTGGGTATAAAAATAGAAGCTCTGTTCAGAGTAAGAATACAACAAATTTTAACTTTATGTATATGGGGATTCTTCAATTATAGATTGTGCAAAATAAAGTAATTGTTATCTGATTATCTAATCTGCTCATCTATTTTTTTCTGAAATTTCACTCACCTTCACAATGCTTCCACTTTACATCTCCTAGGTCCTCTGTTCTCTTTTACCCCCTTTCTTGTCACCTTCTTTCACAACATACCTTCCATTTCCTCTTTGCAACTGTATCCTTCCCAAAATGACCTTACCTTCTAGAAGGAAAAAATTGTAGACGTTCCACACCATATTTCATATGCTCTTTCCTACCATTATGTCTGTGTTTTCTATCCATATCAAAAACAGTCTGCAGGAGAGACCATATTTTCTCTGTTAGATGTGTCTAATGAAACAGGACCATAGTTTTTGTTGGTATTTGGGCAGTACTGCAGTGAATGAGTTATTCAAAAGAGAGGAGCCTAACAGTTTTGGCAAAAGAATAAAGTTCTCTGTGTTTACCCAGTTACCTGTGCTTGGTGGACATTTAACTCTAAATAAAAAGTAAACTTTTAGCCTTAATGAAAATGTAGTAACAGGTTGGCAGGGGCAAAATGCAATTTTATATGTGGCATACCTAAAAATCAATGAAAATGCAAGTTCAGTTTCCAATCAGTTTGTTTTTCATAAGTTAAAAAAAAAAATAAATCTGTTCTTCCTTCCAAAAAGTAAGAATAGAAAGATAAACCCTTTCTTCCCACCCTAGTAATCTTGAGGTATTCCTGAAATTGCATCATACTTACTGAATAAGATATTAAACTTATCAATGGAAGAATTTACCAACATTAGCCTAACTGATGAAAATGAAAGATTTTGCAGGGGCGTGTAATGGAAACTTAAAAAAGAAAAAGACCTGAGTTGTTCGTATTTGATTTCAGGTCTACAGAGACAAGAAAGTATTGATCTGCAATGCCATTTACTTCCACTTCCTGTGAAAACACATGCTGGGAAAGAGAGATTAGGGATGGTTTGAAGTCAATTGTGTCAGTAGGTCTAGAAATAAAGTGAAAGTTCAGAAAAACAGTGCAAAGTGCAAAGGAGGATGGCAGATATTCATTATGGAAATCAAACCATACTTCAGGACAGACAACTTCTTTTTCATCTTCCATGGCTTGTTTCGTAGCGTGGCGATTAGCTTCTTTTTTTCTTCCACTTCTTCTTTCAGCTTGGCCAATTCCTCCTCTGTAATTGGCTCCTCCTCAGAGTCGGAATCAGAGCTTCAAATAAAAGCAGGAACAAAAACCATCACCAAAACTCAGAAAGGACAGAAGTTTGCACTGAAGCACATACTTGGTGTTAATTCTTGTTAACTTTGAGACCTAGATAAATGCCTTCACTGTTGCACAGAAGGGAGGACACAGTTCACTTAGACTTGTTATTAATTTTAGTATGAAAGGCAAAGCCTGTGCAAAAAGTGCAGAGCTGCAGCTGAAGCAGCACTACACCCAGAGCATCCCATGGAGAGTGGACAGCACTCCTGGGGAAATGTTTGACAGCCACTGATTGTTCCTGCAGGAATAACCAGCCTCCTCAGAGTCCAACCCAAACTCACAACAGACAAGTGAGAACACTATAACTGCAGTCATAAAAATGAACTTGTTCACCCCACTTCAGTGTGCCACAGGAGAGAGAGAAGAGACACCACAGCCACGGCAAAGACAAGTGTAAACACCAGATGACAGCCCATCAACTGATCAAGGCAGTAACATTTCAGAGATGGGAAAGATTCAACGCCACATCGCAGCAAGGCTGTGATGTGTCCTAGCACTGGGAGTAAGCAGATGCAATAGTAATGGCATATCCAGATGTGTTGTGTGGTAATCTGAACTTCTTATTCATGCTTCTGTTAGTAGTATCTTTGGAAAGCACTGCTGATTAAGACAATGTCCACTTTCCTAAAACCTGCATAGATATCCTTTCCTTTGAGCAATCTTACATCTCATATAATGGCACATAGCAAACCATTAGCAACAGGTGTTACCTTTTCTTACGCCAGCAAACAGGAAAATGATAAAAAGGCAATCATTAGACTCTGACTTCCTGCCCTAAAAGGCTGACAGTGACAACTACCACTAAGTGAGCGCCTAGTAAAAGCAGTTTAATGCATTTCTATTTGTTTCTTGTTGTGTTTTCTTTTGCTTTTTTTTTCCTGTTTTGAATATTTGAAAATGTACTGGAGGGGTTTTTTTAAATAGTTTTCTGGTTTGTTTTGGGAACAGTTCATTCAGGCTTTACCAGGCAAGCAGTTTTCAGACTGTTTTGCTTATAATTCACCTTTCTGAGTGTTTGATATTTGACATCTGATGTCAGAGCTGAATGATTTTTTACCTAAGCCACCTAATTCTATAGTTTCTATCTTCTGGACAACTAAAGAATTATAAACTTTTTCTTCTACCAAAACAGATAACACAGGTGTCATTAAAGATTTGTGTGACATGAAGGTCAAAGGGTTTACTTGTGTGACATAAAGGATAAAAGGTTTTATCAGTAAGAATATTTATGAAAAGTTTCAAAACAAACAAATACAATAAAAGAAAAATTCTTTTTGCAACACAGCAAAATACAAATTTCTCATGGGTCATCTACCTTTAGTTTTCATGAAATACACATCATTATAGCAAAAGCTATAGCGGATCAGTTAAAAAAATTCAGACACACAGGAGTAAGTTGGCAAAGGAAAGAAAAAAGCTCTCATAGTTATCAGGTACCCTGCTATTAAAGACTCACATGCTATTTATTGAAAAGACTGTCACATTAGAGAGTTGAAGCCATCAGCCATAATATTTCAGACTTCATGTGATAAAAAAACAGTGCCGCAGAAAATATAAATCTACAGAAAGGAACACAGCTACTGAACACGAGGCATACTTATAGTTATTCCAGTATTGCTAAGAGCAAGGGAAGAACTATATGAAAACTTAAGTCAAATGGATGAAGGTCAAGAAAAATATTTGTGCATACAATTTTAAGGCATTGTAATGCAAAATGAGCCATGTCTTTAAGAAGAACAGAAGGATTAAAGGAGTCTGGTTTTGAGAGTGCTTTAAATCTGTAGCTGTTACAATCAGCTGGTTTGCATTTTACAAAGGAGACAGCAACATGCCCAATATTGATGATTTCCTTTGACGGAAGATTGCTGTGTTATGCAAAATTGAAATACGCAGTTTTATGAGATCGTAGTGAGAGTGGTGGGAAATATGAATGGTAAGTGCTAATGCAGTGACCTTACTGAGGAAAGGAAGCTGAGCAGAACACAAGAGGTAAAGTAGGGATAATGTTGGCTCTGGTGCCCATTGCCCACTACTGCTTTGTCTTTGCAAACACATCTCATCTTTCATTTTTCACTTTCCTTTGGAACCAGGAAAACAATAAAAATTCCAAATTTCTAAGCACCTTTAAGAAATCAGTATTTTCAAGAGTGTTGACACTACACAGTCAAACTTTACGCAATTACAGCAGATTTTTCCTTTAGCTCAAGTGGTTGAACACTATGAGATTTAAGCCAGGAAATCAGAATTCCATCTTCTGCAACTGAAAGTCTTAGCCTTTCATGAAAGGTTGCAATTCCTACAGTTGAAGGCCAGAAGGCTTCACTGTGACTTTCAGACTAATACAGAGCACGAAGCATCACTAAATAATTTCACATCAAGCCCCCACCTTCTCTGGCTCCGGTTCAATGCACACAATGCATCATTTCCTAAGTCGGTAGAGCTTTTGAAATCAATGGTGCTTCCTTAAATCACACACATAATGAACTTGTTCATAATATTCATCTGTGTTTTGGTTTTATGCCCATATCGTACATCTGTGTTTTGATGCTAGTTTCATCTCCTTTTTATGGATGTAATCTACTTTTCTCACAATTTTTGTAAAAGCCATTTTATAAAGGTAAAAATTAAGATGAAAATGTTTTCTTGGAGATTGGATGTTTTCAGCAAAAAGACTGGTAGGACTTTAAGAGTTTACAGTGATGAGTGAATAAATTTGACTATATTTCTTCCTAGTTTTTTGTGAAAATTCTATTGTTTATTGATAATCCCTGTAACATCCCCTGGCAGTTAGTGCTCTTCAGCAATCTTCCTGCTAGCAAAAAGATGCAGTGTCTGTACTGCCTTAATCTTCCATGTACCCATGGACTTTTGCATAAGCTTTATACTCTTCAGTAATCCTACTAAAAATCAGTTGATTTGCTCACATGTAGAGCTATACAGTAAAAAGAGAAAGTGCATAGGCTAGGCAGAATATAAGATTCCTTCTCTGAGGATTTGTAGCTCAAGTGACTGCACATGGTTTCTGCCTAAGAATAGAAGATTTAAAACTCACCCAGAAATAACTTCTTTCACCATGGAATTATCCTGTGAAACTCACTACCACCAATTAGCAGAGATCAAAATAATCAGGTTAAAAAAAAAAAAAAAAAAAAAAAGGGATCAACACATAGTTCATCTAGGATTCCTGTATGTCCATTATGTAGAATAACTAGGGCATAAAGATGTTGTCCTGATTTAGGTGAAAAGTAGAGGGGAGGAAGAGGGTAACAGCAGCAGATTCTACTGACTTGTAATGTGACCTAGCTAGAAAGGCAAGTGTTTGTACTGCTTAGCAAAATCCACAATGACAGCAGCAAATACAGTATTATCTCTCTGTGAAATAATATCACATTTAATTTTACTTTTCTTTTTGTTACAGATTTTTTGTTGGTTTTTTTTTTTTCTTTCTCAACTTACTTTACTCCTTTCATGCTTTTTCATGCTGAAATGTCTTGGCAATTAAAAAACTAGATCAGTAAGATGTACATTTAAACAGTACATAGCATTTGTTGTGGTAGGTCTTAATGGATGTGCTAGGGAGGCTGTATTTCTATGCTGCCACCTTTCTCTGCTGTCCTGAAGATTTGCAAGTCCTTTATCTGAATCACAGCTGAACTGATCACCAGCCTATTTTCCTTTATTCTTACATTATTTTTGTTTTTCTTTTAAAAATCTTTTAAAATATTCTTATATTTATTACTTTGTAATCTTGTCAGATGGTGCCCTAAAAGTCTAAAAATATAAAGATCTTCAGGTATCTTCCAGAACATCCTCAGTTCTTCCTCAACTGTTATGCTTACCACCTCCAGAACAAAGTCTTGATCCAGATAGCAATTTCTAATTATTTAGCCCAAATGTATGTATTTTAATATTAAGATCTTTGAAAGACAATGAAAAATATTGTGCCCTCATTCAATTTTATATTTTCAGTGATTTTTTTTAAATAACGCTCAATAAATGCTTACAGTGGAAGACAATTATAAGCAAAGGAACATGGATTCACACATTTAGGACTGTTGCTATATGCATACAGAAATTGCACAGAGGGGTATAATTGGCATGTCAGTGAAGACCCAGCATGAAGAAAGATTTTAGGCACTTCTGTAGGAACGGGAAATGAAGTAGAGGTATATTGAAATGGGATCATGAACAAATTAATGCAACAGCACTTCCCACTGTATTTTTTTCTTTCCTTTGACTCCTGCTGTGCTCTCCAGTGATGCCTTTGGGAACACAAACAGCTGTAGCAAGTGCTGAATGGGGGAAGGGGAATCTCTCTCCCTCTCCACTGAGATAAACATGCCTAGCTGCATTTGCTCCATTATACACCATTCCCAGGGGTTGTTTCCTTTCAATAGCACAAGCAGGGACAGGGAGCAAGAGAAGGCCAGGGTGGCAGAAAAATATAAAATAATTTGCTGAAGTGCTCCAGAGCCAGTGTCAGTGAGGTCTTCCAAAGACCCCAGGTTGCATTAAATGCTTTGGGAAACTGAACAGTAATATTTCAGGGGAAGTGAGTAGGAGATAGACTGGAAAATCCCATGTCAGTCCTTGGTTCTGGGTTCTTGAAATTTTGGCACTGTTCTTTTACAAAAAGCTGGCTCAAACCTGATTGGGAAAAAAAGAACTTGATCTTGTGAAAAGTGTCAAGATTTTAGTTCTGGACTGGAAATGAAACTAGACCTTGGGGTTTTGGAGGATTACCAGCTTAGGGTTTGGGAGATTTTAGTTTTGGGGAAAGGAAAAAGCAGGAGAGATCTTACATGTTACAACCTCTCTGTGTCATTTGCTCCCCTCCTCTGTCACTTTCACTCCCTTTCTCCAGAGAACAGCTCATAAACTTAGGGTCTTTAACTACAATAAGGGTGAGCCTGGCTTGAGCTCCCATTCCACCAGACCAGCTTTAACCTGATCCTCAGGGTACCAGCAGCCCCAGAAGGGCCTGGCTGGTCATTTCCCAAGGTCCCACCCTGGACCTGTGACAAACCCGACTTCATTCCACTGAAGTGGATATGGCTTTGTGGAAAGTTTCCATTTCACTCAGCCAGCATTTCCTCACTGCAGGAAAAAAATAAAATCTGCCCAGCTCTATTTGGGCTGTAATGAGTAAGCGAGTCATACTGATTGTTGGTATTTCACAGCTATAAATGAAAGCAGGTTTTATGTAAGATAACTATGGGTTTATATTTAAAAAATAATTTACTGAATTACCCAGATCCTGATTTCTTTTTGTCTTTTTTCTTCTTGTTGGCCTTCTCTTTTTTCCCTTTCTTATCAGGCTTTTTGTCCTGTTTCTTCTCCTTTTTGCCTTTACCACTTTTACCTCCTTTCTCATCTTCTTCTTCATCGCCTTCCTTGGATTTCTGATTTGCCTCATTCTTCCTGGCTTTTGTAGGGTCCCCATCAGAATCACTGCCCTCCTTTCCAGCTGCTCGTCCCTGTCCTCTACGGTTTCTGTGCCTGCGATGCCCAGCTCTCCTTGTCCCATCTTCGTCATCCTCATCCTCCTCACCACCACGCCTGGCTCTCCCTCTTGCATGTCCCCTTCTGGTTCTTGGTGTTGCTCTCTTCCCTGCTTTATCAGTGATGGAGAAAAACAGACACATGAGAGAAGGCAGTATGTCAGATGGAGAAATTTCCTCCACCTTTATTCATACAGATAATCAGAAAACATCTGAGTGTGGCCTCAAAGTAATCCACACTACTTACCTGTTCCTTTGACATTTTCTTCATTCTCAGCTGCACTGCCTTCTTCATTGTCAACATCACTACCATCTGTGGAGTGAAAACAAAGGCCAGTGCATGTGAAGTGTGTATCAGTCATTAGGAATGCAGGGGTTTTAAGAAATTCTTGGCAGTTACTGTATTGTACTCTTTTATGCCATTTCACAAACCCAGCTTTTTGGAACAGAGCAAATAGTTTTCAAGAAATAAGTTGAAGACAATAAAAATAGTTACATTTTCCTTCAGCACTCAAATAAATAAGCCCCAAAGTGATGCCATGAAGAACTCCCTCTTATGGAAGAAATATGTAGGATAGGAAGACCCTGAAAAAGAAACACAATAGCAATATCCTACAATTTGGGGAAAAGAACAAGGAACATGAAAATGCTTCTCAGGCAATTCTCAGAGATTTTCTTAAACATATGAAGGATAAGCACTGACTGAGATTAAAGAAGATTGTAAGAATAATTTTCTGATTGCCTTACTGGAGGGCATGAAGCTTCATAGCCGCAGCATGGCTGAAGACCACATTCCCAGAAGAAAGAGGAGACTTACTCAGTTCCAGCAACAAAATCTCTAAGCATAGTGACAAAAGTTGACCCAGCTCATTCATATGCTGTACCACAGTCCTTTTCTACCACTCAGGAGATGATAAAAACATTGGAGACTCTAGAGAGAGATCCTATTTACAGAAGCAAGTAGTGTTTCTGTTCAGAAACATCTGGTTTGGGGTAGATCTCTTGCTTAAGTTTTTCAGTCTCAATAAGTTCAATAAGAGATGCTGTCTGTACTACCCATCAATAACCAGGAAAGTATCCAATTTATTTGCCTGGTACATTTTGAAACTGGGGTCATGCATATATAGAGAAGAAAGAAAAATACTTTAATATGCATTACATCCATAATAATATTTAGTTAATATGCCGTCTGCAAATATTGGTATGAACATAGTACTTAACAGGTCACTCCTGAAACTGCTAGTGGTATTCACCAGCAATGTTTCTTCAGAAGCAATCCAACTAATACCTGAGAAGCCAGCAGCTAATAGGTTCTCCTAAGGTATCTTTGAGCTTGTACATGTAAGACAGCACTTGAGACACATCAGTGAAATATATAAAAATACATAGTAGTAAGAGATTTAGGAGAAGACTCAGAAATATTACCATGAATAGAAATAGGCAGCTGTCATTCCACTCCTATATATCATGTATGGTCCAGATGTATGTTGTCTAATTTCCCCTCTGTACAGACAGGACAGGTGACATGTCATGATACCTGTATTTGTATTTTTCGGGTGAGAAGATATCTTCCTTCTTCACTCATGGGTGATACTGCTGAATTTTATTTTTTTTTTCTCCATCCATTCCCTAGTTCCCTAGTTCTTTTTAGAAATTTTATTAAGCCACTAGTGATTATCAAAAATTTATACACAAATTTATTTATCTAGGGACTGCTGTAGCTAACTATCAGGCACAACTTCTTAGCTTTACCTAGTATCAAAGAAAAGCAGTAAAATATGTAAGGCTGCAAACAAGAAGGAATCTAGGGTCTTGTTTCACTGTGTCCAATAATGGACAGAGGGTTATTACACAGAATTTGACAGGTGTTTTAAAGCTTGGATATATGTAGAGAGTCTAAGTTCCCTCCACAAAACACTTAATTGTAATTACATTTTCTAACATTTCCTCAGCGTCTGCACAATAATTTTTTAAGACTATGCAAAAATATTAACATTCAATATCACCAGTGGAATGGGAAAATAAGTGTTCCTTTGTTCTGTCTGGACATATGCCTTCTGCTGCTGACAGTAACAGGATCTCCATTTGACAAAGATCATTACATTGCTATTGAAAGCTTGCAAAGATGAAGACAGACACTTCTAAAGAGATACTTTGCATGCAACAATAGGTCACGGTCTTTTATTGCAACTAATGCTTTTGCTGATCTCCTCCAGTCAGACAGAAATTCCCAGGAAAGCACTTTAATGGTATAAGATTGACCTCACTACAGATTCTGATGAGCCCATACAACAAGCAAACAGCCGGAAGTTTATCATATATACTGAAATATGTATTAGCAGTGAAAGTGTATCATGCTCAAGTTCACATCATACTGACATAATAGTGAAAGTGACAATGGACTAATACAGAGGCTTAAGCAGGGCAAGAGGTAGCTGTTGGGGTTTAATTAATTCTAATAGCATAAAGGTAACAAATGCACAAATGCACTATTCTGAATCCAACATTTCAGGTAAAATAAAGTGTTAAAATAATTAATAGATTTCAGGCTGCTTGAAGAAAGTACTGGGAACACTAGTAGAAGGGAGTGTATCTGAATAGTGACTCCTGTGTGTTTATATCTTTTTTTCATCTAAATGCTCAGGCATGTGAGTGGTAACAAAGTTTTTAAAGAAATGAAGAAAAAGAATAAAATCAAACAGAAGTATATAATGCCACAAAACAAGTCTAGAAAACGTGATCAGTGATTACATGGAATCATGCAGCTAGAAAAGTAGTGAGTACTCCAGACATACCTAACAATGACAAGTGCAGCTTCAAAAGCTATTTCTGCAAAAATTTAAAATTATAGCTCCAAACTGAACTTCACAGCATTCCTGCCTCCACAGCCCCATGGTTACATAGAGATGAAACGTGTTCATATGAAGAATGTTAGAGGTTTGTCCTTCTCATTCTGGTGTATCCACAGAATAAGAGATCTCTCCCAGGTCTTGGGGTATGATGCAGAAAGCATTGTACTAGAATTTATTTTTAAAAGAAGCTGGAAGCCAAGGAGGACTCTCTGATCCTCCAGTTTCCTTGCTCTCTTCTTTATGTCATGAGCTGTGTCACTAGCATAAAATCTGAAGCTCAGGGTACAACTAAAAGTTATTCACTTGAGTCAGCTGTGATAGCAGTTGGTGCTGTTCAGGAGGAACAAAATCACTGAGGAGGGGGGATGAAAGAGCTTTACCACCCCTGAGGTCTGTCCTGAACAACATATGCACTCATGTAAGCTACGTAGCCACCCCAAACCGCACCCACATTACAGCTATCCCTGGAGACTGGTAATTCAGACAAGCTGTTGCATCATCTTTTTGTGTTTGGGGTTTTTGAACATATCATTAAAAGACCAATGTTGACAGTTGGGTATTTGAGCAATAAGAGAGATAAATAATCATTACTGTGCTTAACATTATTATTACTAGAAAGCTATTTCAGGTCATTAACTCTGTAATATTTTTCAAAGAAGAAAGCAAGAGGCTAGGCAGCTCATAACTCAGCACTTCATGTACTTGTGGCAAACCATGTCTTACTGAATTATTGGAGAAACCTTTCAATGATAAACAAATTACATTTTATGGTGACACTAAATCTAGATGTAGTTTAGCACTACATTTAAATGTTCTTCTATAAACCACAACACAGAGAAACAGTAGAGTGCATTCCACAGGCACTGTATTATCATCCTACAGGAAAACTGAAGAGCATTTCTGATGCTCTGGTTTGTTAATATAAAATGCATAGTCTTTGATGCAGGAACAAAATCATCACTATGTGGGATCCTTTTAGGTAGATATACTTGTCTTCTACTTTTGTAAACAGATCTTCGTGTGATCCCACTTATCAAAAGTGTAGTGAATCCTCCACTAAAATCAACTATATCTTACTAAAGCACTACCTAGAATTACTCATTGTTCCAGAAAAGGGTTGATAGGACCTCATTTCTTCACAGTATTAATATTCATAGGGCTAATATCAGATTATTAGGTTTTGAGTCAGCTAACTTGAGTTTATGTGACCCAGAGCAAATGATTGCTCAGCTGTTACACCTTCCAGGATGAATCATCCTGCCCTAATGACACATACATCACTAGGTATATTTGGAGCTATAGTCCATAACTCCTTATGCTCTTGGAAATCCAATCACTTTCTGGGGGTTTTTTTCCCCAGAGTAGTTTAAGGGAAACTTTCTCATCCTTCTAGACTAAGGGCAAGGAAAGTGTAATCTGAGTAAGCTATCATTTTACCTGAAGTCTTATTTATGTTTTAGACTATAGCCACAAATGAGCCAACAAGACTAAAAGAGGACATCTTGAATATGGGCTCAGACTAACTTGCAAGTCAGAGACTGCAGTGAAGGCAGAACATCAGACAGCTCAGGAGAGAGTTCAAAATGTTGACATGTTGCCTGGTGAGGAAATTAAGGACAGAAAAAAATGTATAAAACCATAGGAGTCTTTGCTGTATGGGATGGCCATTTAGCAGATTATGGAGGCTGTTGTATCCTTACATTATTTTCCCAAGTTGTTTGTACCCCACTTATCAGAGGGTACTACTCAGGTTTCATGTTTTGGATTTTTTTTCTAAATTTATTTTATACTGACATAATTTCCTTAATTTTTCACTGAGAGGGATAATGATTCTTGGAACTACACCATAAAATATGGCCCACTGTGTAGTATTACTGCTCATATTACTATTACATTAAACTGACGGCTGCTAAGCAATTCTGCGTGCTGGTGCCATAAAAAATTTCACTGGTATGCAAAGTAATCTGTAATTCAAAAAATTCTATCAGACTTTTTGTATATGTTACAAAATAAATTTTTACTTTGTTAATTCATTATCAAGCCACTGAAATGGATCATATGCAGATAGAGCCCTGCAAGCAATTATTGTGTCTTCCTCTGGACTGGACCGTGCTGGGATTTTTTCAGTGCCGGAAAGTCATCAGGCTAAATAGCTAATAAACTGGGTGCTGAACATGTAGAACTGTCAGCAATGCAAGATCATATTAGACAACAAATGCATATGAAGTACTAGTCAAAAAGAGAGGAAGAGTTGTATAATATTAAATTCTAGATATTTACATATGTTTCCATACTATTCTTTCTGATCATGTAAATATGAGAGTGTCTCACAACACTTCTGTGAGGAAAAATATCACTAGAAGTAACAGCTGTGAAACACGCCAGAAATAATAGACCAATGTCTCACAGAAAGTCTTTGGCAAGAGTGAGTTGGTGCAGACTTCAACATCCAAGATTTGAGACCTTAACACTATAGACCCCATCTGCTTAGTGTATGAGGGGAAACCATACCTTGGGAAAAACAGCTTGGCTGACCTTGGGCACAGGAGAAGGGGACTTGAAACACAGAAATTACAAATAAAAATTACATTTATACAACAACTGGTACACTTAGTATTTGAGACCATGTTTGATTTTTCTTTCATGTTTTTCTCAGTTAGTGTCACAGTTTTTTCTTCCAATGGACTAAAATTAAAATCACAATGCTCAGAAAATATCCTGTCCAGCAATAGCTATGAATTTGTGAAGTAAAATAATAATTCCTATTCAGTTACAGTCACACTAGCAAATATACTGCTTATTTTTCTGCACCTGAATTGGTAAGGTTGTAAATACTAAAGTAGGCAGAACATTTATACTATAATGTCATAAAGCCACTAGTGTCTTGGAAGCCTTATTAGTCTTAATGTACATGCTGTGGCCTGCAGACTTCTACACCCATAGAGTTTCCAGAAGTTGCCTGAAGGGCAATAAGGTTTCCCTCTCTGCAGATTGCCAATAAAGACAATTTGCCCAACTAATTGTAGCCCACTCAACAACTAAAAATTACAGATGGGACCACAGGGAACAAACGGAATCCATTCAATTCACATCCATAAATTGCTCATTTGTTTTCCATCAGTAAGGAAAAATTACAAATGTTCTACTAAAACAACAGAGACTGAGCTCACATAGATCAAGTTGGCACTGTGGCTGGCATTGGGCATATCATCTGATTACATTCTCCTCTTTCCAATTTCTTCCTGGGCTGTACTTACACACCATGAAGTTTGAGTGTTGTCTCTCAGTTTGTGGGTCAGGACTTCTCTTAGGCAAAGTTTCCTTTCAGGAATAAATAAGTTTATTGCACAATTTCAGTACAAGAATTTTAGGCCAAATCTGATTTTGCTATTATAAAATCTTCAGAAGGTAGAGGAGGAAGATAATTCAGTGAGAAAGCCCTTAGTATTTTATCCCCTTCAGAAAAGCATGGATAAAAGTTTCCAGGACTCCATGTCTTACACTATCTCTGTGGATGCACCCACATTTCCCTACCTATGCCAGACAAAGACCTAACTACGTAGTGCTTTGTCCTACACAAGACTAGAGATCTGACAAGCTTGCAGGACCTGGTGGTTACTGTAATAAAGCAGTCAGGAGAAGCCACATTTACTTTGTGTCTTCATCACACAGTTGGCTTGATGGTGGGCAGTTTTTTATTTTCATCTAGTCTTTACTGCAAGAATTAGAATCAGAATATTAAGTGTCCAATGCATTCTAGGAAGTGTGAGACTGCAGTAAATCATACCAATCTGACCTTTTCAGGTTCTGAAATGTGATTTACTTAGCTTATTGTTATTCATTCATATTACTGTTAACATGGGAAAAACACATTTTAATATGGAGAAAACAGTTTATGTTCAAGTTACAAAAGTAGCATTCTTAGTGGATCTGAAGTCAACTGTACTTTTTACTACTTTGTGAGAAGACAGCTCTTTTAAGGTTGATACTTAGAGCTGAGCAGCTCACCACATATTCTCTTTATTATTTTTAGATGATAATAGGCACTTTCCATCTGATCTCTTTTAAACATCCACTCTGAAGATTTGTGCCCTAAGTCTTCTTTTCCTATATGAGAAGCCTAGAACAATGAATTCACATTCATGAACTTAGCTTAATGAACCATACATGTCCTACTAACAGATTTTGCAGAAGACATGCTAAGAAACAAGAATGGCCAAACCAGGGCTTCACTAGAGCTAAAGATATCAAAAAGCAAAAATGTATGGCCCTAGATTGCATTTTTGCAACTGTTGGGGTCATCCATTCTTTGCAAGAATATTCCTCAGGACTGTCAACAATGGTGAAACAAAACCTCCTGTAAAGAAATTGCAACCAGATTAGTGCCTGAGCTCTGTGCTGACTAACTCCAGCCCTTGGAACATTTTAAGTCAAAAGTTGACTGAGAACCACATTCTGAAAGTGTCTCATAGTTACTTGAAGTGGAGCTCCAGCTTTTTAAGTCTTCTTAAATCTAGATGGAGTCTTGAATTTACTCGCAAGATCTCATCTCCCAATATACTGATAACTGTCATTAAGGTAGTTAGATTTTATTATAAATTACATACACAATAAATTTTCATGCAAAATGTGTCATAGTGATCATGTTTCTGCAACCTAAAGATCTCAGCCTTCTCCAGTTATAAAGATGTGTGGGTTTTGTTCACCATGGGAATGCTAACCTATGTACTTTGAATGAATAATAAAGTCACTGGATAAGAAGGTAAGTTAATTTAGTCAGATATCTGCAAGCAGAAGGCAGACATTTAGGATAAACTTAGAACTTTGATATTCTAAGAATTTTTTAATTAGAAATTATTATAAAAATATGTATGTTCTATATTCATGCTCATTTTTTTAATTCAGATAAAAATTCTGCTGAAGTTGGTAAGTATTTTGCCTATGCTACATTAAATTCTGTGCTTCGCTCATGTTAAAATGAACTCCATCAACATGTGCTGCTTGAAAATTAAATTGGTCAATAAAGGGACTTGTAGAAAAAACTGGCAGAAAAAAAACAATGAAGGTGCTCAAACAAAAAAAGGAAAGAAAATAGGATGGACTCTTAAAATGAACTGCTTGTTATATTCTGCCAAA
The DNA here is from genome assembly GCF_964188355.1 of Buteo buteo. Classification (NCBI taxonomy): domain Eukaryota; kingdom Metazoa; phylum Chordata; class Aves; order Accipitriformes; family Accipitridae; genus Buteo; species Buteo buteo. The sequence continues at coordinate 40,800,491 of NC_134204.1, forward strand.
ATGCCAAGCAGTCCCTCCTGATGTTTTCTATGGAAGCAGAACCCATTTTATTATTATGGCACATTACGAGTGTGAATTAAAAATATAGAAAGTACTTTTTAGTAGTACCAGCCCTGGTACTTAGAAAGACCTAATGAATTCATTCAGAAACCAGTCTAGAATAAGGTCCCTTGCAATTTTCCTCCATGCTGAAGGTAAGAAATGTCATGCCTGTTCTGTACAAAAAAGATCCATATTTTGGAAAGAGTAGTATTGTCCATGAGAACTGAAAGTACTTCCTGTATCAAAGAGTTGCCTTGCATTTTGCCAGAGTAAGCCATTAGGCATTACCAGCCTACAAAAACGTTTTTTACATCCAGAACAGCGCAGTAGCAGTATAGAAATATTGTTAATCTTATTATGAAGAATGTTTGACATTTCACACCAAATACTCAAAGCGATAAGTAAAGGAGGCATTGCCTTTATGCAATTTACAGAAGCCACAAAACAGCCTTGTTTTCTCAATCTTCCCTCTAAACTACATATAAATGCAAGACAAGTAACCGGGCTGTGGTTGTACCCTTTTGATTTACTAACCAGTGGAAAGCCACACTGCCATGCTACAACTAGCCAACTTACACAGCAAGGCTGCTTTCAAAAGCCAAGTAAAATAAATTTCTGAACAAAAGGTAATGAATTGTGACAAAGAAGATTTTGTATTAGAAAGAACAAGAAGAAAACAAAACTTGCACACTGTTGAGCTACATGCAGAAAATGAATATGTGCTTAAGATGCATAATTGTAGTTGTAATTACCATTTCCTTCAATGGTGGTTGGCTTTTCATGTTTAGGCATCGTGGCTATTTCACAGGGCTGCTCCAGCTGTTACCTATATAAGAGATCTTCTGAAGGTTGAATGGTTCAAGATGAAGTGTACCACATCAACATCGTCCTGTCTGTCACTAAATGGATGGCGCTGGTGAAGTTTCACTGACTGAAATATAAGAAGATACTAATTTCCTAAGTGATTAATCTTTCATGAATGTTTAGTTTACTATTTAGGGTTGGCATGCTAGGGTCAAAAGAATGGAAGAAGTTGTTCACCTTCTTTAGTATTATTACTGAAAAAAGACAAACTCCCCTGCAGTGTACTTATGACTAACACTGTTTAAATGCTTAAGTGCCTTACTGAGCAAGGATGTTGCACATTGTCCACAGAGGCATGCTCTGATGCTGCATAAAGGTCTATGCTTCAGCATGTGGAGGGAGTTACATGGATTTTTTTTTTTTCTTCCTCACGAAAGACAGCTTTTACCTTAAACGTATTTGACTTGCATAGCTTTAACAGCCTGACACTGATTTAAAACATCTTAAAAAAAGGAGCAAGATGCTGATATATCTGCTGGTTTAGATTTGCATCTTCTTGCAGATCTGTTATGACTCCTTGCTTCTGCTTTTATGCAGATATTACATCTTAAGTTTACCAGCTCTATCCTGATTCACCTTGTATCTGCAACACCAGACAAGCTTAATAGTGAAACAAAACAAAAATTTAATTAATAAAACAGATCAGGTTTGGAAGCAAAAGATTTTAAACCACTTGTTACAAATAAAACAACATAAAATGCAATTCTTGATCTGTATTTAACTAGAGAATTCCTTCACAGCATCCCTAGTATTCCTCATCTGGAATTCTTTCAGTGGGACCCAGCTTGAAAAAAAGGGGTAAGCACATGCAGAATACCCCACATTCTCAGATGCTCCTGAGTGGTTTTTGGATCCTCTTACTCACATGACTACAAAAGCCGTTCAGGGTTTTTTTGGAGCTGTCATTCAGATGTCTGAAGGAAGCTTATCTGGAAGTTTATCCAGTGATGCTGGCAACCTTACCTTTTCATTTTCAAATTTTAGCATCAGTGGGTTTTTTGGAAATGCTGAAGATGTTTGTGGAGGTTGTTTGCACTGACTTGAAATTCAGTTTACAGACAAGACACATCCAGCTGTTTAATCCTGTTTCTGTTAGAACATTAACATCTTATGTTTCAAATATTCCCAAAGAGATTAAGTCTACATGTACAATTATAAGAGGCCCTACGCCTTTGTCTATAAAGCATGTTTTCTGAACTACTATTATTTACTTTACTGCATTCTCACATTAATCATTATATAATATCATAGTTCCTCTGCATTTATATACTTGGAAAGACTTCTAATGCAAAAAAGAAGTGCAAGAAAACACTCAATCTCTGAAAATCCATAGTTAGACCATGTGTAATAAGCCTTGGTTTAAAGAACTCAGAAAAAGAATAATCATGGTCTAAAAATTCAGTTGGTAGACTTCTGTACTCCTTTAATAACAGAAAGAACAATTTGGGAGGAATGATGAGCATGGCATTCAAGTTAATGATTCTGCAAGTACTCGCAAAAAGCAGCAGTGAAAGAGTTGTAACGAGATGTTTCACAATTGCAGTGAAATCAGGACCATAGCCTTGAAGGAACTGTGTAAGACTTCATCAGAAATTTAAGTTAATAACATTTCACTTTTATTTATTAGCCACATTGGAAAATATTTCACTGGATATATAAAAAGGCAAGGCACATACATTGAGGGCTGATTTATTAATCTTACCAATAAAGATGACATTACATTAATATCAAAGATGCAAAGGTAGAATTCAAAAAGATAGATAAGTAAAAGAATTAAGTTCATATTCACAGTCTGAATGTGGTCTCTGGGTGAACATTTGCTATGATATAGGTGAATTGCACACTCCTTTTTATTTGTTTCTCAAATTTTGTTTGTTACTCAAGTTTTATTTGTTTCTCCTCACTGGGTCAGGATGGGGCTTTGAGCAATCTGGTCTGTGGAAGGTGTCCCTGCCCATGGCAGGGGGGTTGGAAGTACATGATCTTTAAGGTCCCTTCCAACACAAACCATTCTATGATTCTATGAGTTTGTGACTCACACAGTGATCAGATTTAGTTAAATACTTTTACCACAGTGCAACTTTTTACTGTAGACAAGCCAGATCCAGTCTGGTTTGTGGTTTACTTTTGTGGCTGCAGGACTTAACTGTCTCCATGAGGTCCACCACTTGCTGCCCTCATCAGTGTACCATTAAAACTGTCCATGGGGCTGCCCTGTAAAATGGGTCATTAATCAAAGCAAATAATAATTTCCTTAAGTCAGCTTAGTGCAGTGATCCCATCCACAGCACGGTTCCACAAATGAATGTATTAGCACAGAAGGGGGAGTCAAATTGTGACATGATGTGGGAAAGGGCAGCCAGGGTCAGGAGGCATAAAGAGGGTGCAAACCTTTGAAGACAGACTTCCCACTGGAGATAATATAGCGCCGGGCTACATCATCTATTTCTTAAACATTAAAAATTTGGAGACCAAATACTACGCAGAGATTGAGGACAAACTGTACCAATTTAACTTCATAGCATCCTACTGCTTCTCTAGTACAAATATAAAGGACTGCATGGAAAGCATGGACAGTCTTCATTTACACAAGGTTCTCTTTACAGCACACCAGTCTTGCAAAAAAAAGGCCTTTAATTTTATTTAGCTCTGTTTAATAGCAATAAAATCTGAACAACACAGAGTGGTTTTAATATATAATAAATGATGAAAATGACCCCAGTGCAGACAGGTTCAGAGAACTGGGCTCATTCCTAAAAAAGTTTATTGAACACTACAAAAATTTCTGTTGTTAGCAAACACGCCACATTTTTGTTTCTTCCTTCAAATGTGTACCTCCTTGTCAGAGACACTTACTAGATATTCAAAGTCCTGAAGCATGCTTGGTACACAAAAGATAAGGATGGAAATACACAATTATCCCTTTACCACAGCTGAAATTCATGGGAAAATGTGTAATGAAGGAGAAATGGAAAGTATTGGTCCACATACCTTCCTCATACCACTAAACTGATAACTTACTTGATAGCCATCTGCCAACCAGATAAATCCATCCAAGGGAAATAAAGATGACACCAAAGAATGATGACATAACTATGTTTGGTACAAACATTAGTGCCTCAGTAAATCTGCAAGCATCAATTTTGCTTGTAATCAGCATTTAAGTTACAGTGCCACAACCTATTCACAAAGAAATAACCACTTTAATTTCTTTCCTGCCACTTCTGCGTATCAGCTGTGAACTCCTTCTACCACAATGAAATGCCCTGAATGTTGATTTTTCCACGTTTCAAGGTGCATTTTCCCTCGGTTTCTAAACATACTGCAAAACCTAAGGCAATAAATTATTTTCTGTCAGACTTCGTTGCTAAAGGTGACTCTTTTCACAAGGGGGTTTTAAAATGCCATTTTGTTTTGAGGCACGCAAAATGTATATTCTGCCCTGCTGAAGGACATCATAAAATCAAGCAGTTCTGGAAGTAGATACAAAAACAAGCTGAAGTCATGGCGCTGCAGCTGTGCTAGTGAAAATGCCTTTTTCTATGTAATGTAATACTTACATCGATCTGTCCCTAACCTGCTGCATTTAAATAAGTCAGATGAGCCTGAACAGCATTAACTGGAAAGTCTGTGCCTACCACCCTCATTATCCCACATCTTTTCACAGCTGAGTGGATCATTATGCCGATCATGTCTGGGAGCAGCAGGAGGCTGCACCAGGAGGGGGCCAAGGCAGGACTGGGGTCAAAACCTCCCCGAGGGGCACCATCCCTCAGCAGTGCAAGCAGAGCAGGGTGGTTACACTGGCACCGGGGGGACCCAGACGAGGGTGGGAAGTAAGTCAGATGACAAATCAGATTGATTAATTTCATGCACGAAACTTTCAAAAGTTGATTTGCAATCCTTTTCAAATATTAACTCTGAAGTCAACACGTTCTGCTCTTGAACACCAATTAGAGAATGCCGTGTAACAGAAACACAAGTAACTTTGCTCTGATGCCACTTTGGTATTCACAGAGAAAACAGCTACAGCTGAAATCTACTTGCAGACAAAACCTTATTTGGGTAGAGGTCTCTGAGCAGCTCGTGAAAAGGAAATCTAACAGCTAAGTCAAAAAACTACACAAAATTCCAACAGACTTCTGGAATTATTGTTTATGAAGCTATCTGTAGCTTTTCTGATATTTCTGAAATACTGTATTTCAAGTTTCTCTGAAAACCTGGCAGTTAAGCTAAAAGTACAGCGGGATGTATTTTTCATTATACTTGGGTGCTTTACACTCTCCTGGTAGGCCTGATCACTAGGTTCAGAGGAAAAACATCAGAAGTCTCATGAAGAAGTAATTTTTTTACATTTCCTAGTCAATTTATGTGGATCACAAGAAATTAAGGTGATATATATGATTTAGAGGAACTTATCCAAATTGCTCTTGATCACTGAATCTATCCTGCTCCATCTTTAAACAGAATGTTTTATTAAAAGCTCAAAACCAGCTTTAAATTCCTAACATTCATTAGAATTCTGCCACGTTAATTTTTTATTAGAAAGGGAAATATTTAGGAGACTTTCTACATCTCCATATGCTCTGTTCTTTAGACTACTTCTGAAAATTTGTAGCCATAAGCATTTGGGAAGTTCATCTGAAGATATGCGTATATATATTTCCTCTAATGATAATGCTACTTAGATAATTCTACTCAGAATCATATTCTTGTCTTTATCCTAGCCAAAATGAATGGATGACTGAATGATCGTTAATACAGCTGCTTTCTTTAATAACATCTGATATCACACTGCTGGCTATGTCTGACTGCTTGCAGCACCTGCTATGCTGATGAATGGGCACGCTGCTCAGATAGTTGCATTCACTGTTTAGTTGTGTCTGCGCTCAATGGAGGGACTCCTGATTTACATCTTGGTGAAACCCTTTATTGCTTAATTGTTCTAAAATGATATTTGAAAATACCACTAATTGTTACATGTCTTGAAGTACTTATTTGTATAGTAAGTGCAGCTGGAGCAGCCAAAAAGGGGTGAACAAAAGTCTTAGCCTGCACAGGCTGGTTGAGGCAGGATGTACTTCAGAGTACTAAAATACTGAAACTTTGTGGCTCCACAGCCATCAATGTCCCATGTAAATCACAGATCAGGTCCTCCTAAATGCCATGTCCACTTTAATGTACTCTACTACACCAGATAACACTTGCACAGAGAACATAACATTCAACAGTGACTACTTTCGACTCCAAGGTTTCATTGCATTTTTCAGGCAGGCAGTTCGCAAAAGACTTAGCAGGCACAGATGGACAGCTCAAAACTATCCTCACTACTGCACATGCCAGAGGAAGTGGAAAGGCTGTAATTATCTTCAGGGACTCCTCTCTTTTTGAACTTTGACCACTGCATGTTCTTGGAGCTGACCTGTCTATATCTCATGAAGGCACTAGGATCAGAACGAGCTCCACATATTCCCTAGCTAGCATCTGTACCCCAATCTGGTTCCTCTGCTGTCATGGCAAGTGGCAAATGCTATAAAACCAATGATTCCTCTTTTTTTTTTCTTTTTCTTTTTTGCAGGGCAATCAGAGAGCAAAGAGCACCAGAACCAGGTTTCATCATGGTCAGGAGTTAAAAAGTAAAGTCTTGTGAAGCTTCAGCAAAATAACAAAACTCTGACTTCTGTGAGTGAATTCTGAAAAAGTGAATTCTGAAAAAGTGAATTCTGCAGAATGACTGAGGGCATGGTGCCTTTAGCCAGAGGAACTGGTCTATTCCTACCTCCTACTTCCACATTGCCTGTAAAATCAAGTGAATACAATACAGATGAAAGGCAGGATTGCAGGGAAGAACAGTGCAACAAGTAGTCAATTCAATGACAAATTCCTTAGCCACTGAACGAATGATTAACACCACCTGTAGCCCTCCAATGCACTCAATCAGTGCCTGCTCCTAGGAGCTAGTAAGTATCCTGAAAGGACAATAACCAGCTAAGCACACCAGCATTGTTTATTGTAGTACTGGGAAAAGTCTAGTACTAGAAGAATATAAAGAAAATTGTTTTCAAGAAGGGGAAAAAAACCAAAACCATATTACTTACAGTGTTTTCAACTACTCACATGGCAAGCTTCCCACAAAACCTATTTTCATCAGGGTTGTTAGGAGAATAGGAACATATGAGTGAAAAGTTAAAAAAATAACTTCCATACCCATTCAGCCTTAGTTTTGTGAGTTGATGTTCCAGAATGTATGCCAGTCAGTGACAGTGACAATATCAGTCTTTGAGACATGGACATCCCTTCATTAGGAAAGATTTTGGAACTATTAACTCATTCTCAACTGACCTGTTGAACAGCTGCTAAACAGTGATAAGTTTTATTATTTGGCAAAGCTGGGCAAACCCATACAATAGGTTAAAATTTTAACAAGTTAACTGCAGGCTAAGGGTTTCCTAGACTATTAATGATCTCCTGAGACACAAATCCAGCAATTCAGCTGATGAAGGAAATAAACATGCTTGTATCAAGTGAAGGCAGAACAAACCAAGGATAAAATAAGATAAAATGTTTTGAAAACAAAACATGAAGGCCTGCAAAAATACACACATGTGTACAAGCCAACAATGACTGGAAAAATACTAGTAGTCTCCAACCCTGGACACACAAACCAAGGCTTGAAATATATGCTTGAAGCTATAAAATCACATTCTCTTTAAAACCAAAGCTATAAAATTAAGCACCCTTGAAGGAATTATTTTCAACATCAAAGATCCTTTGGAAAAACATCAGTAAATGTAGCAGAGACTAAAGCTTGTCTTAAAATTACATTGATTTGGGCAAAATGTAGATCATCAGCTACTGAAAACATTACAGAAAACTACACCATTATGACCTGCAAGTGAGCTCTTCTTCAGGTAAGCTTTGGTAGTTGCTGAAAGACAAAGGCGATTTTGCAAAAGCTTTTTCAGAATACCCTTGTCTTTGTTCCTGAACACGGCAGCATTGTGTCATCATTTATCGAGGGAATATCTTTGGGAAAAACACAGCTCTGCATTCCTGAGGAGAGACAACTCCAGCACTGTCATAATAAGATGCTACAATCAAAGGTTTAATATCAGTGACATTCCTGGTACTCCAAACCCTGCGTCAGCCTTCCAGCCGTGCTCAAGAGGAGGCAAGGCAGCTGAGCATGAAGCATGGAAAGAGCTTTCTCTTTTTTTTCTTTTCTTTCTTTTCTTTCTTTTCTTTCTTTTCTTTTCTTTTCTTTTCTTTTCTTTTCTTTTCTTTTCTTTTCTTTTCTTTTCTCTTTTCTTCTCCTTTCTTTTCTTTTCTTTTCTTTTCTTTTCTTCTCTTTTCTTCTCTTTTATTCTCTTTTATTCTCTTCTCTCTTTTCTCTTCTCTTTTCTCTTCTTTTCTTTTCTTTTCTTTCCGTTTCTTTCCTTTTCTTTTCCTCTCTTCTCTTCTCTTCGCTTCTCTTCTCTTCTCTTTTCTTCTCTTCTCTTTTCTTCTCTTCTCTTCTCTTTTCCTCCTAATGTTTCTTAATGCCTTGGAGGTTTCAGTATCCACTTTCTGTGCCTAACGTCATGTCATACAGTCCTGGACAAGGCCACTGTGCCAAATTCTGGGAAATAATATGACAGTTTTATTAGCACATACTTGTTTTCATTATGTGATGCAACACTCACCCATTTATTTCACCTCTCCACATACACACGTGCATATCTGTCAAATTATATTAATTGACTTAATAATACCCCTAATTTTTACAGAAGTAGAAAAAGATGATCAGTTTATTATTTCTGTCGTTCTTTGACTATCACAATAATGAAAAGTGTCAGGAAAGAGCCTTCATACATCTTCAAAACTTATCGCTCAGTTTGTAAAAATATGCAAAGCTAGAAACATAGGCAGTGCTGATGAATGGTATGTCATATCTCTAGCTTCTAGATAGATGTAGATAGATAGATAGATAGATAGATAAATAGGGGTTTGTTAAACTATTTGGATTACAGTTTGCTGTGAGAAACTCCAGGTCATGAGGACCCCTCCCGAGAAGCTGCAGTTCCAGCTGCCATCAGCAGATGGCAATGCATATCTCTAGCTTCTAGATAGATGTAGATAGATAGATAGCGGTTTGTTAAACTATTTGGATTACAGTTTGCTGCGAGAAACTCCAGGTCATGAGGACCCCTCCCGAGAAGCTGCAGTTCCAGCTGCCATCAGCAGATGGCAATGCATGTGAGTTAGTGGCACCTTAATGCAAGGGCTCCATCCACAACAAAAACTGCACTTAAAGAAAAATCACGGTCTCATTACTTCAGAAAGCAGAAGACCACCCAACAGAGGTTTTGCTTAGAAGCAGCAAAAGAGAGAGCATGAAATTAAACCACATTAATCTTTCATCATGTCAGTTATGTCCCTACTTTGCATGACCTGTTAGATTTAAATTGATCGATCATTTGGATGGCAGAGATAAAACAAGATTCTTGGTCAAGTTGGCAGTGACATAAACAATGTTCTCTTCTGTTTCAGTGTGCTTGTATGGTTTAAGTGAAACAACTTAAGAACAACACCCAAATTACAGAGATAAAGGCTCTGGAAATAGTCCACTTTTGGTATTACACGCAAACCTCATTTCTTTGGCTGTTTGTAACAGTAAATCGATGCTGATGTGCACAAAATGCACGACTCAACAATGAAAACTAGAAAGAAAAGCAAGAAGATATATGATTTTTATACCATCTTTTCTTCCATCTGGGAGAAGAAGCGGGTTCGGAAACAAAATTCTATCTCCACGTATTCAGAAGGCACATGAATCAAAAACCTAAATGTGGCTGTAAGACTTAAATATCTACAAATAATTTTGTGAACTCATCCTTACAGGAACAATATGTACCAACAATCTGATACAGACAAGACAGACATAAATACAGAGCCAGGAAGGTGGACAGGTCTAAATGAGTATTTTCAAATATACTTACCTTTCATTCACCTGTCCCCTCTTCTTAAATAAAGTCCAGTTTTCCTCCAATAATCAGTCACATAAATTTATTTAACTGTATCATCCCTCCAAATCTATGTCTATTATTCCCATCCTCACCATTACATTTGAAGATTTCTATTCAAAGTATACGAAGATATACAAGGAACAAGCAAGGTGAACTAGAAGCTTTGGCCTAGTCCCAGAGCTACAACACCACTGGCATAAGCAAAACCTGGTGGGGTGAGTGCTGTGACCAAGGTGCCATGATGGATGGTTATAGGGTCTTCAGGAGGGATAGGCAGGGCAGGCAAGGCTGGGGGGCAGTGCTGTATGTAAGGGAAGGGCTGGCCTGTATGGCACTTGCAGCTGGTGGTGACATGGTTGAGAGTCTCTGGGTAAGGACGAAGGGGAAAGCAAATAAAGAGGATGTTGTTGAGGGCATCTACTAATCGACCACCCAGCCAGGATGATGACACCGATGAATTACTCTACAGGGAATTAAGGGATATCTCTACATCAACTGCCCTTGTCCTTATGGGTTGTTTTAACTTCCCAGCTGTCAACTGGGAATATCATATAGTGGACACAAACAGGTCCAGGAAATTTCTGAAGCATGTTGAAGATAACTGCTTGGTGCAGGTACTAAGGGAGCCAGCTAAGAAAGGTGCCTTCCTAGATTTGTTGTTTGTAAACAGAGAGGGGCTCAAGGGCAGAATGGTGATTGGTGGCTGTCTTGGTCACAGTTACCACAAAGTAGTTGAGTTTCAAATTGTTGGCAATAGGAGAGAAACTGCCAGCAAAACTTCAACCCTGGATATGGGAAAAGCAGACTTCAGGCTGCTGAAGGAGCTAGTTAGGAAGGTCCCCTGGGAATGTGCTTCTGAATGTATCAGGGTACATGAATGCTAGTCACTTTTTAAGAGCCACCTCTTAAGAAAGCAAGACCAGGTAATTTCAAAGTGTCAGAAGTCAAGCAAGTGGGGCAGAAGACTGGCTTGGCTGAGCAGGGATCTTCTTCTAGAACTTAGGCAGAAAAGGAAGGTGTACAGACATTGGAAGCAAGGACGGGTGACAGAAGAGGACTACAGAGATGCTGTTTGCCGCTGTAGGCAGAAAATGTATGTGGCCAAAGCCGAATTAGAGTTTAAGCTGGCCAGCTCTGTGAAGGACAATGAAAAGAGCTTTTTAAATAAGTTAATAGCAAAAGGAGAATCAGAGATAACATTGGTTCATTGCCTGATGAGGTTGGTGACCTCATGTCCTGGGTTCAGCTGGGATAGAGTTAATTTTTACAGGAACCTGGGAGGTGGGGGGCATAGCCGGGGCAGCTGACCTGAACTAGCCAAGAAGCTATTCCATACCAAGTGACATCATGCTCAGTATATATATAGGGAGCGGGCCGGGGGGTGGATCCTTCTTTCGGTGGGGGAAGTGGCGGGGTCCCGGGTGGTGAGCAGTTGCACTGTGCATCACTCTTTTTGTATACTCGTTCATTAGTACCGTTGTTGTTGTTGTAATTCCTTTGTGTTGTCCCAGTAAACTGCCTTTATCTCAACCCTCGAGGTTCCAGGTTTTTTTTCTTTTCTCTCCTCCATCTTCCCCCCATCCCACCGGAGGGGGGAGGGAGGAGTGAGCGAGCGGCCGTGTGGTTCTTTGTTACTGGCTGGGCTAAAACCACGACACCTCACAAATAGGGATATAGACAAAGAAGAGATATTTAGTGCTGCCTTTGCCTCTGTCTTCAACACCAATGATGGGCCCTGGGACCTCCGGAGCCCTGTGTTGGAAGACCATGACTAGGCAGATGATAAACTCCAGCCGACCCTGAACTTGTTCAAGACTTGCTGCTCCAGTTGGATGTGCATAAATCTCTGGGGCCCAATGGGATTCATCCCAGGGTACAGAAAGAGCTGGCCAATGTTATCATGGAACCTCTCTCCATTACTTTCAATGGTCTGGGGAGTCTGGAGAGGTCCCAGTCAACTGGAAGCTGGCAAACATTATCCCAATTTTCAAGAAGGGAAAGAAGGAACACCTGGTAATTACAGGCCTGTCAGTCTCACTTCAGTGCCTGGCAAAATTATGGGGAAGGTTATTCTCGGAGTTACTGAAAAATGCTTGAGAGACAGTGCAGTCATTGGTCACAGCCAGCATGGGTTCACACGGGGAAAGTCCTGCTTAACCAACTTAATTTTCTTTTCTAACAAGATCACTCATCTAGTTGACCAAAGGAAGCCGGTAGATGTTGGGTTTTTTGCATGCTAGCAAAGCTTTTGATACTGTCTCTCACAGTATCCTTCTGGGCAAAACATCCAGCACACATCTAGGCAAGTCCATAACACATTGGCTGAGCAATTGGCTGATGGGTCAGGCTCATATTGTTTTAGTAAATGGGGTTACATTGGGCTGGTGGCCAGTCACAAGTGGGGTTCCCCAGGGCTCAATCTTAGGGCCAGTTCTCTTCAATGTTTTTATAAATGCTCTGGACACAAGAATCAAATGCATATTCAGTAAGTTTGCTGACAATACTGAACTGTGACTCCCTCAAGGGTAGAGAGGCCTTACAGAGAGATCTGGATAGACTAGAGAGCTGGGCAATCACCAACCATAGGAAATTAGTATGAGCAAGTGCCAGATTCTCCACCTGGGACAGGGCAATCCTGATTATATATACAAACTAGGGCATGAGAAGCTGGAGAACAGCCCCATGGAAATAGATCTGGTGGTTTGGGTTGATGGCAAGTTGAATATGAGTCAAGAGTGTGCCCTGGCAATGAAAAGGGTCAACTGTGTGCTGGGGTGCATCAAGCACAGCATCGCTAGCCAGTTGAGGGAGGTGATTGTTCCACTCTACAATGAACTGGTAAGGCCCTACCTCGAGTACTCTGTGCAGTTTTGGGCACCTCAATATAAGAAGGACATCAGACTACTAGACTGTGTCCAGAGGAGGGCAACCAAGATGGTGAAAGGTCTCACAGGCAAGATTTATGAGGAATGGCTGAGGTCACTTGGTTTCTTCACCTTGGAGAAGAGAAGGCTGAGGGGTGACCTCCTTACAGTTTACAACTTCCTTACTGCGGGGCAGAAAGGGGGAACTGCTGATCTCTTCTCTCCAGTGACCAGTGATAGGACTTGAAGAAATGGAATTAAGCTGCATCAGGAGAAGCTCAGACTGGACATTAAGAAAAGGTTCTTCACTGAGAGGGTGGTCAGTCACTGGAACAGGCTTCCCAGAGAAGTGGCCGCAGCACCAAGCCTGTTAGAGTTCAAGGATCATCTGGACAACAGTCTTAGCCATATGGCTTAGTTTTAGCTAGTCCTGTGAGGGACAGGGCATTGGACCTGATGACCCTTATGGGTTCCTTCCAACCTGAGATATTCTAGGATCATATGATCTATAATTAGCTGTTTTATTATTAGCTAACTATGTGTACATTGTTTATATGCCTCAATGGAGGCACTTGAGCTTCTGTCCCAAGATACCTTCAAAGGCAGCAGAAAGGATAAAGAGAGGGAAGAACCATCACGAGTGAAGAACTAGGGTGCTGAGGTATGCATGCTGTTTGTCTGAGGACCAGCATGAAGACTGCAGGTCTAGGAGCTGGGTGCAGGTCTCTGGGAGTCTGGGTCCTGGATACAGTGGGACATGCAAGGGTCCTCCTTGGGATGTGTGGTGAAGAACTTACCCTGTAGTCCTGGATACCCACCAGCAAAACTGGCAGTGAGAGCTATTATGAAGGAGCAAATATGAAAGTGCTTGTTAAGTATGACTTTATAAATGACGTAGGGAAAGTGCCAGTAGGTGGCACTCAAGAATACGTAGCACTAGCACTCTTCCTGGGATTGTCAAGGACGATAAAACTTGCCGTTGTACATGCCTACGGGTTGCTCTGTGCTGCTTTTTACACGCAGGGGGTAATCTGAATCTCTTAGGGATGTAGTAAATGCAGGTGCAGGAATGAAGGGTCTCCATACCAGACCATACGAGTCTGTTCCTGGAGGCCTCCACAGTCCCCAAGGTGCTGGAGGCCACTACGCTGAATCACCAAAGTTTCACCGCTCAGCTGGGCAAGCTGCAAAAGTCAGTTAGTCAAAGTCAATATGCAAATCAAAGTAAGTGTCAACTTAACAGAGGAAAGTGTTTTAGAAAAATAACCAGCAGAGGATAGCTGAGCTTTGAATGCACAGACCCTTCTTGTATTCTGACAGGATCCAGCTTTTTGTAGCGCTTCTTTAAAGGGTGTTCTTTTACCAACAGTAGTGAGTTCAAAATTACAGCTGACCATGCTTTTTCTCCCTTGGGGCAGCAGTGGTCAGGCTGTACCAAAATAGCTCAATGGGCAGAAGCGATGGACTGAGGATGCAGCCTGCAGAGGCTGGCCACATACCTACCTGTAGGTGGAGAGGTAGCACTGGAGCAGCCCCAGGCTTCACTGGATCCTTCCAGTGAGCTCTGATATCTTCAGCAAAGAAACTGACACTAAAATGCTCATAAAATCCAAGTATTTGTTTAATTTTGTGCTTCATGTAGCAGCTAAATAAAAAAATTGGGGAGGGGATCAGTTTTTCTATCAAGTATCATGTTTCTTCCATAAGGTCCTTTACAAAACGTTTCATGTCATGTCCTTTTTATTATTTTTTTTTAATAATGAGGTCTTGCTGAAGGCTTAAATGTCCTTTAACTTTTCGTTTTGTTCTAATTATGAAGAATATTTTTCATTGTCTTCATGTAAACACAATACATGAATTTAAGACGGAGAAGCTGAGCGGGGGTGTGGAGACAAAGCTTTTTTCTGGAGATTTCTGGAAAGGTTTTACAAGTGAAGCAGACTTAAATTGTCCTCTCTTCTAACACAGAGCAGAATAGAAGTAATTTAAATGAGTCTGTGTTTGAAACAGGGTCAAAATCTATCAGGGATTGAAGGTATGAGATCTAGGGAACTTAATTTCATATTCACTGGTGTAAATCCTACGTAACTTAAAGAACATACTCTAGTAAACTGTGCAAATGAGATCAGACTTTTGTCATAAGAAGGAAAAACATGAAGTTCATTACTGCATTGAAGCCTCACTAAAATTTTTATGATGTTCAAATTCAGGAGTTTCATTTAAGTCTGCCTTGGGGATATGCATGTATATTTATGGGTCATGTTCTGCTCTCTGCAGTATCACCCGTATAGAAAGCAGTCTTCAGTTTCAGTACTGTAAATGAAAGCACATTTAACCCAGATGACGGTCTCACAGATCCTTTAATATAGACACTAACACCAACCACAGTAACCACAAACAAAAAGTCAGTCTGCCAAACACAGCCTTTTTCACAGCCATGTTAGCAATAGCCATAGTCAGTTGTAGACGTTTCCAACTCACTTAGCAAATACTATTTAAGGATATTCTCCTCGTAAATCATAAAGGATCTTTTCATTGTGGGGTTTCAGCACATTTCTATTTCTAACAGATCATGGCCAAGTTCTTTAAAAGTTGTTTTGAAAATTTAAAAAGATGCAGGTTTCGCTTGTCCCTTCTGCAGAACAGAACCGCAAACTGAAGGGAGATAATGAAGAGCCTCTGCCTTGTTGGCCTTAAAACCATTAAGGCAACCCGTGGAAAGTGTTCGCTCCCCAACGGACAGAGGCTGGCCTGTCACTGGACTGCACACAGAGAGATAGCTTTAAATAAAAACATCTATGTCTACCCCAAAGTTCAATCATGTTTTATGATGTCCCAGTGTCTTTCCCTCGTCATATTTTAAATGCAACAGTAAATGAGGCTACATGTTCCCCATTACACACAAACCTAAAGACCTGTAACACTATGAAAAAGTGCAATTACCAGAAAACAAGCATTTTTCCTACAGAATTAATCTGTCACACCTATACCTGCATATGGTGGAACTCACTTGTACAGCTGATATAAATAAAAGGGGTCACTTTCTTATTTCTAGCTCAGGGAGCAGCTGCATTTCAAATTGTACATCCTCCATACTGTAAGTTGACATAATATCTGTAAATTTTTAAGTCACTTTGGTTCACTATTCAAACTTAACAGTAACGGTGAAGACAAAAGTCCTGAACTGGTGCCTTTTTTTAAACTAAACAAGACCCTTGCATCAGCAAAGAAACCTTAAATGCTGCAAGAACAGATAAATTTATAAGGTCTCCAAACCTTCAAGCCAGGCCAGAAACTTACTTTTACTATATTAGCATTTCTTTATTCTGATCAGGCAAAATTGGGAATGCAAATAAAACTGAACAGCAATTCTGTATTTTGGAACTCAGAAGATATATATACTTGATTCAGTTTTGGCATAGACACAAATTATTTTGTATTTCATTCCTCTTCTTTCTTCCATGCCTACCCCTTAACTAGTAGAAAACAATAACATTGCTACACTGGCAACTTATTTTGAAGTTTCACAATATTTAGTGTTTCTTCTTAAAATCATTGATCTTCAGTCATCTGAACATAGCATCTCTTTCAAAAGAATAGCCCTCATAACAAGCTTATAAATATGATCTGAAAACTGCAAGTGCTAGAAGGTATATGTAAACATTCTATATGTTGCTGTTGAGACTTACGATTTCAGTACAGTTGTGGCTGACATGCATTAATGAGATGATGATGCTTATTTTTAATTGAGAGCATATCAGACTCTGAGCTTCCAAGAATTCTAGATGTGTCTAAGTTATCACTTCTGCTTTTTTTTTCAACTTGCTACTGTTTGCTGCTTCTTACTCTTTTTCTCATCTGGAGAGAAATCCTGCTAGATTATCTATTTGTTTATACAGAACCCTGAATGTATTTCGGAGTGACTCTGGCCTGCTATATGGACAAGGGACTGCTAATGGTGGGAGACTTGGATCTAATATTGAAATGCTGGGTGACTTTAGGCAGAACATCTCACCTCTCTGTGCTCTTCCTTCCTCATTTGCTACAAGGGAATATCACCACCTTGAGACCTAGCGATAGAAAACTGCATCTGTAGCAGGTTGTAGTACTCAAGCTATAGGCAGCATTCTTCCTCCGGTGAATTTGCAGCCTGGCTACACTGATACAGGGTAAGACAATGATGCAATCTTTCTGTTTCTTCTTTTATTTCAACTTCCACATCTTCTATTATTATTTCACAGTTGTTTTTTAGGAATTAACTGAAGCATACAGTAATGAGACTCTGTGAACATGAAATGAAACCTTCAGAAAGTGTAGACACCTTCCCATGGGCTACAAAGAGTCATTGTCGACCAGACTCAGCAGACTGCAGTAGAGGTTGCCCAGATGACTATTGGAGACCCTGGCTCAGGTGAACATTGAAGCACATGCTTACCCTGAAGCATGTGAGCAGTCTCATCCAGGAAAACAATTAGCCATCAGATGTTTAAGTGACTAATCTTTTTCCTACTTACCAAATGGCATAAGCATGAGGTGTTTGATTCTCAGCAAAGCCAACGAAAAACCCCTCATGAAGAACAGACCATGTCAAGGTCAGTGACTAGGGATCAGCCCAACCACATGCTCCAAAGAGTGCCCAGATCAGACCACGGAGATTTGTGGGAGTCTTCCCACAGATGGCAGGGCACTGTTGCAATTCACCATTTCATTATTCTGGTTTTGGACACGTAACTCCATTGAAAACCAGTTTCAAACCTGTAAAAGTGATGTAATTCAGCAGTAAGCAATTCTCAAATCTTTTGTGGGAATTATTTTTTCCTCATCTTAACATTTTACTCAGTCAGGATTAATGATGAACCTAACATAAATTTCTCTATTACCTTCTTTTCAGCTTATTCTCTTATAAGAGAGTGGTCTCTCCTTTGCTCCTTTTGTTTTCACTCCTTTATCTTATCCTCATACTTTATTTTTTAAAAAAATTCTACAGGGATCACATATTTTCAATCAAAAAGCTTGATTTTTGGTAAGATGAAATATGGATAGATTTCATTAATGAAAGATCTGAAGAAGTTGCACAGTAGAGCCTGTTCAATCATAAACTGCACCAGGGGAATGTTGCAAATTTGTAGTGTTGTGTTTTATGTGTAAGGCCTACCACATTTGCTCAGGCAGGACAATGGACATGGACAGACAAGCAATGCAAAAAGAGTATCAGTATATCAGATTATTTTCACAGCTAGAATTCTAAACTGACCCAGACTAATACAAAAGCTACTTTTGAACTAATATGATACTTTTTGATTGGATTTCATTTTTAAAGTCAAAATTTCATTGACATAATTATATAATGCAGAAGAGAAAAAAAAATCATACAAAATCCCATTTTTGTGGATGACACCATTTATATACTGTGGGTATATATTTCATTCAAATTTCAGTATCTATATTAATGAACTAACATGATTAGTTTATCTCCCTAGGTTCTTTCTGAAGGAGAGAGAACAGAGATGATCCTCCAAAAGCAGAAGCCTAACTGTTATGCTTTAAATTGGTCAGATTTAGTATAACTATTGGCGATTGTTTCTCACTAACCGTTAAAAAAGAACTTATTCATATACACACACCATTTGCAAGGGTATGCACCTGGATTCTGTATCTCTCAGAGTAACTAAATCACTACTGTTAATAAGTCAATCAAACCAGTGTAGGGCACACAGATAGTGTAATATTGCCAGCAATGACATTATACCAACTCTCAGTTGCTTTTATAGAGGGCATGCTCAAGAAAAAGCAATGTATTCCTAATTGGCAGAAAGCCCCAGAAGAAAATTGTAACCAGGAGTTACCATTTGTGCTCTGCCTCCAGTTTCTTATGATTTAGACAGCAAACAATCCAGCATGTGAGTTTTGTTTTGTCGCAACAAAAAATATTAATTTTATATCATGGCTCTCTCATTATTTGTGCTGATTTATTGTGAGTCAATATAAAGAGCACAACCATAGTAAAACGTGCTTCAGGCTAATTACCAGTTTGTGACTTTATGCCAGTTACATTAATTAACTGCACTGATCAGTGCTAGCTATAAAAAGCTCACATGTGCTGTTGTTTATACAGCACCCTTCCATGACTTAAAAATGGAAGTCGTCCTTCCTGTTTTTGACCACACTGATCTGTCATGTGAGAGTTGTGCCACTCTTGTAGACAATGACAAGTCTAGCTAGGTTACTCATTGCCTCATGAGCTAAGAAAACATTGTGCTGGACTATAAATGCCCTCCCAAAAATCTCAGCTAAGACAATTTTTGGTGAGCAAAAGTTATGGGGATCTTCTAAGGACAGTTTCCATAGCAGAGGCATGTGTGACAGAAAATAAAGTCTTCCAGACACCTTTGTTTGTCCCTGGGACAGAACACAGAGCACGAAGGAAGATATTCACTAAAATGCAGAAGAATAGCCAGTGAGATTCACAAGGGTTGTTTATGCAGTTGGGCACTTAACACCCACTGAAGCTAGTGGGACTTAGTTTGAGGCAGTTCCCAATAACGTCTTCATTTGAGCACCCAAACATTGAGCCACACTAAATCAATGAGCTCTCATAAAAGCACTGGCACTAACAATTAAAATCAGCCTCTACAGTGAGTCACAGGTGCTAAAATGTGTGTGGGAACACTTGTTGCAAAGGCAGACACTGCCTCTCAAAACCATTCCACCTACATGTTGTATTGTGATTTCCTTCTAACTCACAGAATTCCTTAAAAATGTACAACTATACACTCATGACTTATGCTAAAAGCCTATACAAAAATTCTGAGTTAAAATGTTTCCCTCTAACAAAGGCCAATCCCTATCCATGATAGACAACCTCCCCCAGCAATGTAATTATTCCTTGTCTACATATGAACATTTTAGAAATGCTTTAGATGACCGAGTGAGAGAACAATGTTTTAAAAAATCATCAGGGAAATCTAGATCCTCCGTCATTTTTTTCATCTTCAAGAATATTCCTAGGGCATTTTTCAAAGTAACACTCCACTCTTTAATGGCTTGTTATTTCAAAATAGGTTGTGTTCTTTTGCTTATAAATGGATAAGAACAGCTTTTCTGGACCAGACCAAAGGTCCATCCTGCCTGAAACAGTGGCCATAAGCACCAGCTATGGAAGACGGGCATCTCTGACTCTTTCCTCTAGTGCCCTCCTCGCAGCCTCTAACCCTCTTCAGTTCACAGACCTCCTGAGCCTGACATGGTTCCTGTGCTCAGGACACTTCTCTTCCATTAATTTGTCCCACAGACCATGTATGATTTTGGTGCCCTTCCACACCCTGACCCCTATCAGCCTGATGAACCAGCATCTCTGCTCGTGCCGAATCCAGCCCCAATTTGGTTCCCCTGAACACTCATATTGGAAGAGAACACAAATGAATGACCCTGCCTGATCCACTGCATTCATGATTTGATAGAGCCCTGAGGACAAGCCACACTGGCCTGGTATCTCAGACATAGCCAGCCTCTGCCAAGTCCTGCCACATGCCGTGCCTTGCACAGGCCACCTGAAATTTTTCCATTGAGTTGCAACAGAGCTCAGTGGCAACACTAACATGGCAGGGTGGTTTTCTGAGCTCTTCACAAAAATTAGCTTTCTGAAAGTTTTTTTATTTTCTAAGAGGCTTATTTAATTTGCATGTAGAACTGGTAAGAGCTAGATAATAGCTATCAGCACAGATGTGAAACAATTTCAAACATTTTATTTTTTGAAGATTCAATTTGAGTTTATTTTGTGTGCCAGGCAATGAATCAACAAAATTATTTTATTTCAGTAGAAGAAATATTCTGAAGCCAGTCCTTTGATGGGACTGATACCACTGACATGTAGCACGGTATGAGTAAGAAGGAGCTACTGCTAATTTTTCCTGAGGCAGTAACAGCAAGATCCTGTGGGGACACACTAGGGTAAATCACCATAAGTTACAGTCAGAGATGCCTACTAAAAAGTGGAGCAGGGGATATTTGGACCCTTGGGATCTTTGTATGGAGGCAAGCATGGTTACCAGAGCAAAAGCCACACATTGTCACTGGGAATTAAAAGGCTGGCTCTTGTTTGGTTTTTTCGTTTATTTATTCATTCTTGCTACCTTATTTCTTTCACTGATCGCTAAAAAGAGAAGAAAAAATCCCAGCACCTACTGATCCTAATGAACAATGCTCTTTTCTTTTACAAGGGGCATGGGGGAGTTTGGATTTCTACATGCCAAAAGAATGACTAAAGCAATCTGCTTCAGACTGCGACATTCATCTGTGCTGGCAATGTGATTTTTTAAATCTCACTTCTAATGCCCTGAGTCAGAGCATGCAAACTGGAAAAGCTTCTGCTGCCAGGGCCTCTGTTTGCAGTCCCACACATTTTCTTCCCCTCCCATTCCTATGCCTCTCTCCTGACCTTGGATTGTGTCCGTGGCTGAGACTCAGAGGCACAGGTACAGAGGCTCAGGTTTAATTAAGCATTTTGTGAAGTCTCGTTGACTCCAAGGAGTTGGGTAGGTGTCCTCAGCTAAGACTTACCAGGTGGGGATGGGGCTGAGAACCTCCCACCCCTGAAGGGCTATATCCCAACAATCCTGACTATGGTCTAACAGTGCTCATGCTATATGCATGCTGCAGCATGGGGATGGAAATTGATGTCCTTACACAAGTGCTGTTACTGAAGCATGGCCTCACCCTGTATGTCCTGTCTTAGCTCTCTCCCTTTTTCAAATATCCTGTACCACATGGCTAATCTTTACCTATCCTTTCCCCTTCCCCCCCTCCCACCCTGCCTTCAGTTCCTCTCTCCTTTCCTTACGTTGCAATAAGTGATTCCTCTGTCACAGACCTCTGATCTGCACGTGTCTCTCCTCCAAGTTCAGCAAGTCTTCGTCACTCTTTTATGTTCACCTGGCCAGTGTTTTTTGTGTAAAAGTCACAGGTCGACTCAGGGAAAGAAGCAGGAGACACTGGAATTGCTCGGTGCACTCAGGGAACATCTGCGATCTTTTGCTTTAGGCAGCCCCTATGGGACAGCTGAGTTCTTCACTCCAGGGCCATATTCCAGAAAATTTACTCACTCTCTGTTTGCAGATCATAAAACCTTTCAAGACACAGTCCTGCAAGCAGAAAACAGAATGGTGCAGTTTTAAATAGGGTTTCTATACCCTTTGAGCACATTCACACATCTATGATAAATGTAGCTTGGAGCACCAAAGCCCATGATTCATGGTGTTGTAGCATGCACCAGATTTGTTCACCTTCTTAAAGGAAGCTATAGCTACTGATTGGGGTAATTAGAAAGTATCAATCCACTGCAAGACAAATACAGGCAAAGCCATACCAGTGACTACTTTTTCCTTCTGGGGTCAGCCACATTTTGCCGACAGGGCAGAAACTGTGTTACCACATAAGCGTCCATCCCCTTTGTGGGCAGTCTTGGGAAACCACAGAGCTTGCCTCAGCTGTCCTGAACAGCCACCCTTCAGCAGGAAGAAGTAGGCCTAGCAAGTTTAACAACACAACAAACCCTGTTCTGTTACTAAAGGTCACAGACACCTGCCTTTCCTCTAATCCTCTTCCCTTGGGCTGCCAGGGCTTGCTGAGGGGCACTGAAAAGAGGATGGTGGCAGCTGTCGCCACTCCTGAAGTCCACACAGGGAAGCACGTCACAGATGCCAAACAGCTGTGAGGGTTGTCCTGAACTGGACATGCCAGCTGCTAGCATCTTGTGACTGTTACATCCATCATCTCGTATCACCTGCTTCTAGTGCAGGCAGGGGGGAGAGAGAGGGGAAGTAATCTGAGATGGAGGAGTCAGCTCTGAGAAAGCTCAGAAGACAGGGAGGAAAAGGCTGACCCTAATCTGTAGACTTTTAAACCATCTTTTGGTGGGTGCAGCTCCATTTTTATTATGGCCTTTGTGCACAGTAGGTTGAACTCTGTTCCTTTTCCTATTATGTAGAAGATAGGTGGGTAGCCCTGAGGACGTGGGGTTTGAAACATTGCAAGACTTCCAAAATCACTTGCTGATGCCTAACTATTTTAAGAAAGCACTTGTTGCAATGCCCAAGTAGGTAAGTGTATGTTGTCACATCCCAAAGTTGGAGCGACTCAGGTCATGGATTTCCTTTGTCAGAATTAAGGTGAAACGACACCAGGGGAGTTCAAACAACAATCAACATTTATTCAACCTAGCTAACCTTGCCCAAGTACAAGTGAACTTATCAATATGAACCTTGCAACATGTCATTAAGCTGCTGCTTGAAAAGAGAAGGGAGGTGTAGAAAAAGAAATAGAAAAAGGAACATGAAATGTATGAGAAGGAGAGCCCTCCCATTGAGTCACGAGGTTCAGGGCAGACCCCCTTGCTTTCTGGACTCCTTCTCAAAGAGGAGCCCGGGGGTGGCTGGATCCACTCCAAGTCTCAGACTTGGTCAACGGTTTATGTTTAAAAGGATGAGGTGTAGGGACTGTGGAAAAGAGAGAAGGAAAAGAGGGAGAGAAAGAGAGAAAGAAAGGAAGAAAGAGAGAAGAAAAGGGTTTCACCAGTCCTGGGTCCAGCGTTGGTCCAGCCAACATAGAGATCCAGTTCCAGAGGGCGCACGCTGAGAACTTGTCCCTTCTTTTATTTTTACAGAGGCTGTTTTCCCCACCAAAGTTCTTTAACAAATGTTTGAGACATTGACTATAATTTGTCAGACCGTCACATATGTGTATAAAAACAAGTTCCCTTCCTGTTTCTGTGCATGGATGCTGTAGCTCTGTGTGCCTGGAGGCCACAAAACTCTTCTTTTTGAGACTCCATCCAGAGCATCACTCCTGCGTATGCTGCACCACACACAAAAAAATCCTCAAGCTGTCCGAGAGACTAACCCTACTCTCAAATATACAGAAGCATGCTCCTGTTTGATCAGGGCTGTTGCCTGTTTTAACTCCTTAAACCAAGTGTTCAACGATTCTGCATTTGTTTTTAAAAACAAGTCATCGTGGAAGAAGGAGTAGCCTGGTGCTCAAATCTGCATCAGAATCTCAGAGCAAATATTAAGCAACATAAGAAATTGCTCATTCATATTATTACAGGATTTTTCACTGGGGCAAGTGGATGAAGTGAACAAAAACATAAAGAGAAGCACCAGCTGCTTTTGGATGACTTTTTCAATCCAGTGACGATAGGAGTGTCTGCTGAGTCACCCCTGAAGCTGTCATCACAGCCACACCTCACAATATCTCCCCAGCCAGTAAGAAACAATCCTCTCCAGCCAGCCACTTCCCCTCTCTGCTCTGGATTACCCAGAAATTAATCAGACACTTACAACACTGTAGCTGCAAAGCCTGAGAGTCATTTGTTCTCGGGAAAAAATAAGAGGACAAAGCTGAAACCGATAAATTAATTTAGCAGAGTAAGGACTCTCAGCCCCTTTGACACCTTTTTTTATTTCTCATTCCCAGAAGATATTCTGAGTAGGGCTGCCTGGACTGGCAAACACAGCAATCAGGTATTCAAGGAAATGTCAGGTTTTCTCCTGACCTATTTTAAAACAAGAGAAATATCTTTTCCTGGAGCTGTTATCAGGTGATACTTCCAATTAGTCTGCATATTAAGTAAACATGATGGGGGGGCACTCAGAATGTCTGCTTTTGATGCTGCTACTCTGGCTTTAAACCTATTGCCTAACAGCCAAAACATTCCTATTTACGAATGACTGCAAAAGCTATATGCCAGTGCTCCTCAGCAAAGCAGTTATATACCTCTTTAAAGAGAGGGCCTGATTCTCCTTTCCATTACACCAGCTTTACATCCACGTAGTTCTGCTGATTTCAACCAAGGCAATGCAAGGATTCTTGATTCCAACAAGAAAACCATATCTGCAGTTTGGATGGACAGCATTAAAATCATGAGCAGTTTGCAGTCTTTCATTACCTATTAAGCCTTTGCTAGCAAAATACATCTTCTCATGCTCTAAATTACAAAAGCTGAGCTCCATGTTGACCTGAGGTAAATCATGGTAACTGCTGTCACCCCTCCCTCGCCCACTGCACCACATCACACTGGCTGCAGGCACTCGGGGAGCATCGAAAGGAGGCAGCGCTGCTGGACAGGGTAAGGCAAAGATGCCGCTTTGTGTCAGGGGTTGGGCAGGAAGGAAAGCTGAATGATGAATGCTGAGCCCCCTCTAAAACAGGTTATTCATTTGCAGCTGAAATAAGGGGAGAGGCTAAGACGTGGACATGAAGAGGGCTTTGCTGAAGTCAGTAATTTTGTGGTGATTTAGATGAGATGAAAAATGAGGCCAGCTGAATTCAGCAAAACCATGTCATTTTGCAGGGGCTGAAGATGCTGTGCATACAGCTAAATGTCACTCATTCCACTGAGCCTGGTCCCGCAGGACAGGACACCACAGGCAACCAGGGCTCAGGCACTAGTTCTCAGTCTCGATACAGCTGTGCCTGAAAAGTCTACACCATTAAAAGGCTGTTCTCAGTTCCCTCCTTTTTAAGTATTCATGCTGAATATGGCTAATACATCTGTGATCATCTGATGCATCTTTTGGTTCTTGTGTCCTGTTTGGTGCAACCTTTTTAGACTAGCAGTTTTGATTTGGAGGCCTGATACCATTTAATATATGATTTTTATAATGTCCAAAGAACCGACATGCTTTTGGTTTTGTTCAGTAGATCTTCAGCTATCTGATTTAAGCACTCTCTCTGCTAAGATAAAGGAGGGATAGTAGTTTGTAATGTGCCTGATGTTAGGCACAGAAAACTTCAGTTAAAAATCTGCCTGAAGCAAGCCTTCTCATAATGTTCTTAAAATACTCTCTGCTTTCACTGAGATAAAACCTTTAATTCTTAGGCAGAAGACTGACTGCTAGGATTTTACACTGTAGTGTTACATATAAGAAATCCCCACCTACACACTAGATGCAAAAAACCCCAAAAGATAGGGATAAGCCAAGACCTTTACCATATTGTTGAGATATTGTTGTGATGCAAAGAATATAAATTGAAAAGTATAGCAAAATGGCATGTGGTGGTCAGCCACAGGCATGAGGGGCACACAGATATGTCCTAGAGACCTGTATAGCTTGGAGTCCACCCTATCCTTCAGACAGTTTCTAGTTGTCCCTCATCAGCTGTGTAGGAAGAGCTGACAGTGAGAACAGTGATTGGCATTCTTGAGCCTGCAAAAATGATATGAAGAGTTTCACCTCACACTGTCCTCCTCCTTCCCTTTCAATAAAAGAAAGAAAATTTGGAAATTATCACACTATACTACTTTGCAGCTTCAAATTAGTAAATAGAGTTAGGCTTCTGCTTTCCAGTCACTCACATCATTCTCCTGAGGAAAGTATTCCTTCTATTAGTCGAAAAAACTTTTGTCTTTTTTGTGTCTTATCCTTAAAGGAAATATTGTACCTATACACAAAACTGCTCCACCCACTGACTCAGATATCACAGACCAAAGCTGTGTCTTTGTTTTCTTGTCTTTACTGAGTCTGAGTTAATGCAGGAGAAATTACCCCCAAATTGTAAGCCTGTTTTAAAACTGGTTATAGCTGCAGCTCACAGAAACCTCCAGTGTGTGAAAATATTCATACAAACAACTTGTCAAATTTACCCAAAGTGTATTTCACTGAAATCACAGTAATCATTAAAGCTTTATCTATTTTGTAATGCCATCCACACAAGGCACACTTCACTAGGACACTGGCAGAGTGGGGAAGTGGTACATGTCTGACTGTACAGTGCACCTGAGGAATACTGCATAATAATTGCAACTCGCTGTGCCACTAATGCACAACACAAGCAAGGAAGCTTATCACACCTCACAGTATGCTTATTTAATATCAAAGACCCTGATCTCTTTGCTATCATAGTCCCACTGCGAAAGCAGTCTCATCAAATGGGACCCAGAACTATGCATTTCACCTAACTGCAGTTAAAAAATGAAACACAGAATGAAAAAGGAACAGATCATAACCATTGTTTAGTGAAGAGCAGTGCTGGATGAAGTTCTATATACTTAGCTATTCTTTTAAGCCAGCAGAGAAGAATAGTTATAAATAAAAGGTATTCTTCTGAATTATAAAGCACAGCAAATTTCCCATCTTCCATCATCAAGAGCCATCTGAAATGCCTTCTTGTGAATATAGCTTCCAGAAAGAATACCTTTAGAAAGCTTTTGTTTCAAGAACAGGATTAACTTCTGTCAGTGAACAGGTTTTCAGCTACTCTCCAGGCTTTAGAGTTGCTACATGGCTGTGATGGTAAGAATCTGTTCACAGTTTCCTGAAAGAGTAGACAGACTGTGATTCAGACTACTTGTACCCTTTGTATTGTTGGATGTTTACAAACTTTCATCTTACAAAATGTTCTCTCAGTTATGTGTTTGGAAACACTAGACTTCACATTTCTGACTGATTTTCTTTTCATCAGACAGACACATCTCCTGAGAGGTGAAGTAAAATTTGTTTGAAATAGAAACAGAAATATTTGATAAATACTGTCTGAGCAGGACATAGAAGGAAAACCATAAGAGGAAGTGAACTATTACAAGATAAAGTGCAACTTCTAAATATTAAATATTGACTGAATATTAGCTACCCAAAAAAAAACCAAAACCCAAAACCCTCTCAAAAGCCTATTTGTTCATGTTTGTCCAGACAAAACCACTGGTGGTTCCCACCACTCCTTTCCCACTCCCAGACATCGGGGAGGGGGGGTGGTAGTATAGCTAGTTCCCACACTTTGTGAATCCTGCCCAAAATCTAGAGTAGTCAAGCCAAGGACAGAAGACAGACTTTTGCAATCCAGGCTGAAATCTGCCTCTGATAACTTTGCATACCGAGTTGCAAACAGTTATGTACCACGTGTCTCTTTTTTAGCTAACAGAAACTCCATACTCTGATTTACAACCTGAGGGAACAGGTTGGCACCACTCACTGAAATGCCTGCTCAGAAAGGAGGGATTGCTGTCCACTTGTAGGAACACAACCTTCTGGACCCTGTTAATACCAGTAAGAGCCAAGGCAGAGCTACAAACTGCTTCAGCACCTCACCTCCGCATCCTCCTCCCTGTAATTTCTGTACAGTAGTCAAGGTGAAAATTAATATGACACTGAGCTCCAGTAATTCTTCAAAACCTGCGCTGAACAGCTGCAGAGATGCTAACTGATGTCCAAAGCCATGCTGCCATGGTGGGTAGAGCACAGGCAGACAGGAAGCAGAGTAGGAAGCTTTTCATTTGAACCTAGGAGGTCTTACACAGCAAATCCTTAGTTCCTGCTGTGTTTAGAGGTTTCACAATCTGCCAAGGCGGTATGACTCTCAGATGGCAGTTTGAGGCGACTTTCCTTGGTAGCCCCCCTCAGGAGTTTCTCTGGACTGCAGAATGATTTCTGGTTATTATGGCTGGAACCACTTAGCGATCTCAGTCATTAAAAATGGGGATACAGATCTGTGTCTCTCTCAGCATGCACCAAAATGAGCAAAAAATTTTCTCAAGGAGTTGTACACTGTGTCCGTGATGTGCAATGATCTCACAATCAAATCTGAATAAATCCAGCCTAAATGCAATGCTGCATGACATTGTATGCCTGCCAAAATAGACTTATTAATCATGGAACAGAAGAATTCTTGGCAGGGTTTCAAAGCTACTTCAGAAGTTTATTAGAATGAGGCATTAAGTCATGGGAGGGAGAAAAAGTCAGAGACAACAACAGCACTACTCATTCTTTTAGTATGTTACATGGCAGACTGAAATGGCAAAGAGGATGGGGTAAAATGAAGGTGCTGCAGGACTTCTGGCAGAGCAGGTCCCATTTTGTAGCTTGCTGAGCATATATTACAGTGGATGCAACTTTTTTAGGCTTTATTTTTCACTGGAAAAGGGATAAGCAAGTTATGAAGACACATTACAGAATGTTAAGGTTTACCTGGTATCAGTAGTCTTCATTAATAGATTGAGAATAGCTATATTTTCTCCTATTTCTTTAGTATCTTCCAACCAAGGATCACAAAGCAAATGATAAAATTAGTATATTGAAATATAAAATTAAAATAATTGAAGTGTGTCAGCATAATATCCTTTGTCTCCATCATGCTAGTCCGGCACACTATTTGCCTATGCTTGTGGCACTGAGGAGTAGCACCGTATTTATTGGCCTGAATCAGCTTCAGGAGGACACAAATCACAAGCAGACCTGCAAGAAGGGAAAGAACATGGGCTTCCCGAGCAGGTAGGACTCTGTGATCTCTCTGTCCTGTCCTCACGGACATAAAAGTACTCAGGCCCCTGTGAAGGATACCTCCCTTCCAAAGACAGCATGGAAGCAGTGGGATGCATTGGGACAGGGTTTTTTGGGGGAAGGTCCCATTCACCCTTGCTTACACCAGAATTTTCTGCTGAAATCTTGTGAAGTGTGTGTTGTCCACTACCTTCACTGGGCAGGCAAGCAAAAGGGTGCCAAGGAAATTGCATGACCATATATGTCAAAACATTGCCAATTACTATTTCAACAGAAGCACCTTAAGCTTCCAGGCAGTACCCAATACCCGTTGGGTACTCTTACCATACTTCACCACAGAAGCAGAAATTATGCCAACCACTGTATGAAACGGGTTGGCAATGCACTTAAGCCCCCTTACTGAAGTATTGAGGCAAAATTCAGCCACAGGGAAATTAACCTGCTGAAGGACCTTAAAAAAATATCAATTTATTTATTTATTTATTGGAAACATCCTTGTTTCAGCTCTTCAGCTGTTACAGTTCATGGAGCTGATTTGCCTGTGAAATATTTTTTTTCTGACTTTCTTCAAGCTTTTGTCCCAGATGAGCTCTCTAATCCAACACACTGTATAAACTCACAGCTTGTATCTTTACAACTGAGAGTGTATGTAGCTGTGTTGAACTAAACCCATTCATA
The DNA here is from genome assembly GCF_964188355.1 of Buteo buteo. Classification (NCBI taxonomy): domain Eukaryota; kingdom Metazoa; phylum Chordata; class Aves; order Accipitriformes; family Accipitridae; genus Buteo; species Buteo buteo. The sequence continues at coordinate 40,830,215 of NC_134204.1, forward strand.
AAGGCACATTTGGGTTGGATACTCATTTCACTTGTGACAATGAAGGGCAGAGTTAAGGTTATTCAAGCATACCAGGATAAGAATACATCCAAGGGATAAGACCCTCTAACAACAGCACCACTGCTAAAAGAAATGCTCATCAAGTCACAGTTGAATTTCCTTATGAAAACTACCTTTTGTTAAATGATATTTTTTCCTTCATTTCCAAGGACTATTTTTGAAAAGTTTTTGCTATGCAAATGTAGTCATGATCAACTGGCTAAAGAACTACAATATTTTTTCTATTGTTTACTTGAGGTCTGTAACAGGTGGTATAAAAAATCAGTACAAAACTTGAAAAGTAATCTTACTACGTGCAAAAAACAACTGCAGTTATAATCAGTTCCAATCAACAACCCTGAAAATTGTTCCGCATGTCTTCTGAAAATGTGTACATGTTTTCCAAAGTGGCAAAACTGAATATCCTCAAGGATTTCAAGGAAATGACTCCCTGAAAACCTAGGTTGTTTTTTAACTTAAAAAAAAAGTGTAAAGTTATTGAGATGTTTAAGCTTCTTCTGAATATTACACATAGGACAGGGAGGGAAAACATAATCTCCAGAGGATCTATTATTTACCCTGCAGGAAAGAGAACTGTTAAAGCAAAAGCGTGAGGCTCACAGTAGGAAAGCAATAAAGCAATGAGTAGCACCTTAAAGAGAAAAAAAGCCACACAAACTGGCACTACAAATTGAGGGTTTGACCTCAATTACTGTCTATCTACTGTTCAGAAACAGAACCTCATGTCATATTGCAGAGAAAATGGGTGCTTCTTATAACTAGTAACCAAAAAATGTAACAATGTAAATTGTTTACAAATATGAATTGTTTTCATATTGTCTGGCATCCAGTGAAATCATCTACAGCAGTTAAAAATACCCTTCTGCCTTACACCTATTTTTTCCCAAGATACCATCAAATAAAGAAGTTTTTCCAAGCAAAACCTCCCTTATGGTGGTTAACTTCTGAGACACAAACTTCTGAGAGAAGGTTAACATGGAACAAAGAGAGGTGTAACAACTATCGCTGCTTTCTCCATGAAGTAATGCCTTTGTGTAGTACTGGATTGCAACAGTTATGATTATGGGACTTTTTTTTCCCCAGTGTTTTAAGAAATATTTTAAAGTCACAACTAAGAAAGTGCAGCAAAGCAAAAAAACCCAGCAGACCTAAGCAGAATGAAACAGGCTAATACTGGTAACAAAAGGCCATGCTTTGCCCAGAGCAATATGCTGTACAGTGGAAGTGCAGTGACGACAGCCACCAGCCACATTGCCCTTCCTGCTCTAGATGAATCATCTTTATCTTCCTTGCCTTTACTCATACTTTCAATACCAGCTCCTTCTTATGGTAGCCTACTTATCAGGGCTATTGTTCAATGCATCTGCTTATTAACATTGACAAAAAAAGCAATGGTAACAGAAAGGGCCCCAAGGTCAAACTCAGAATGGCCAGTTTGGGTGCTGACTGAAACTATTGCTTCTGCCACTTGTTCCTCTGTCTGGACTCTCAGCAAACCCACCCTTGAGTGTGATGGTCTTTCGGTAAGTAGCTGCTTGATAAAAAAAGCTCTTACATCACTGTTTCCAGCATTGTTCTATGATTTCAAGGGCATGAATTATTAGCCTGTATTTAATTTATGCAAGCATTGTGTTGGCAAGCAAATCCATCATGAGCTACTTGAGCATTTACCTGAAGTTTCTTTCTCAGTGTGGCTGAATATGGCAAATGCAATTAGGTGTGATTAAGCTATCATGAAGTCTTCAGAAAACACACGTCATATGGGGATAGTTCATATACAGAAGGCTGTTGTTTGGTATACCTGACTCATAGAACCCTCAGGGAAAGCAAAAAACCCAAACAAATTAAATATTTGGGGGGCTAGACAGAAGCTTAGCTAGCAAATGGGTGTTCTGGTTGATGATTGGTTGTTACCATTCTCTGCCAGCCATAATCAATGCTAGAAAAGCGATTACAGGAGCAATCCCTTATCCATTTCAAAATTGGTTTATCTAGCCAGGTGGTTTGAGTTGACCTACCTGACTTTTCCTGATGTGGATAACTCACAGCTCATGGGATCCTTTCACTGCAACAAGCTTTTGGATGGTAACCTTTGCTTGGCAGATGGTAGCAAAAGGCTAGTAATGACAATCTCAACTGGCAGAGAGTTCACAATTGGTAAGTCCCTGTTTTAGATGACTCAGAGTATCTGCGGATGATAGACCCCAGGAGGTGCTGGCCAAAGCACTCTACCTACCACAAATGTCAAGAGAAAGCACTGACAGAAAAAAGACCCTCCCCAATAATATAAACCCCTTTCTTTCTGGTCTTTATATATTAGCCAAGTTCTTGAACATGCATCTTGAAATTAAGAGGACATTATACAGCAAGCACCTCCAGAGAGTCACTCACTATCAAGTAAAGCTGGTCAGAGCACTACCATAAAATACAACAATGTAAAAACACAAGGAGGTAGTGTTAGCAGTTATTGTTTTCCATTATCCATTGTTTGGTGGAAGATAAAATAGTTGCAGTCCTCAAGGCTGTGAATCCTGAACACTGAATTCACTACAGAAAAGAAAAAGTACTCCCCAGAGTAGGATATATTTATAAGGTACCTCAGTCATTTAATAGCCAGAAGTCTTTGATGAAAAAACATTCACTAAGCTATAAAGAGACGATTATTTATAAGCATTTCAGTAGCACCACAGGTGAACATGTTACTTGACAACGGCTTCTTTAGGCAAGCACAGCATAAGCCACAAAATGCCTGCCCTGAGGAGAATGCAGTCTAAGCTCATTTATTCTTGAAAACAATTGTGGTACACTACTGTTCTTTACACTGCTTAAAATATGTGTATCCTACTAAACATGGACAATAAATTACTGATTCAGCAATCCTTTCTCGTCCAGAAAGCAATAGAGTTGACCATTAGGATATATAGCTTAGTGATATAACGGGGTGCACAAAAACACTACTAAATATTTTCACACAAGTGTAAGACTCTTATTAGGATTCAGTTAGTTAGAACTAGTTTGTTGGGGTTTTTTTTCCTCATTCTCTCTCTCTCTCCCCCCAACAACTTCATAATTATTTGTTCCAAAAGAATCACTCCATTCAGCAGATATTTGTAAGAATATCTTAATACTTCTAGCAGAATCTATGATAAAAAAATTTAAAACATGAGGCTAGTTATACATGCAATCAGTTAATCCAGGCATCCCTTTCTGCAGTACTTTTGAAATAGGTGGAACTAAGTCCACTGTGGCAAGATGCAGTGAAGTTACTGCAATGATTCTTCAGTAGGTCCTCTTCCCCCTTCCTCTCCCACTCTCACTGAGGCACCAAAGGGTTTCCAGTTTTCTTTTTTAGTCAGTGCTTCTCACCTACTGACATGATTTCCACTTCCATCTCTCTGCTGATCTCCCATGACTGTTAGTCCTACTCAGACTCACTTTTCTATGTCTTGAGCTATTGTCTTGTGCCACAGGAGGAAGGCAGACAACTATACTGTTGTCTTTATTATAGTCATGTCTGAAGAGCAAACCTGTTCCAAGCCTCTCACCCACGTTGTCTTTCATCGCTGCAGAATTGTTTCCCTGGGCTTTTATCTTGGTGTTACATTTGTTTGAAACATTCCATCTTTGCTGTGTGATGTTCAAGTGCTTGCAGCCCTCACATACTGCTCCTTTTTCAAATTTGCTTTTGCCCCATTGCTTAATCTCCTCTCCTGCAGAGGGAGATTACTACTATGATAGCTCTTGTTTCCTCTTCCGGCTGCACAAAACACTTTATCTCACAGAAAATCTTTACTCTTTCATCCATGGTAGTCATCTGTTGAATAACTTCTTGAATTGATTCACATGCTTACCTTCTATGACTTTGCACTTCTCTTCACAACTCACATCCATGATTGTGGCCTTATTAAAAAACAAAAAGAAAAAAACAAACCAAAGAAACAAAACACGATTTATAAGGTTTAGACCACAGAGGAATTACTTTCCATGCATGCTGTCAATTTTCTTTGTCAAAGTGCCATATGCAGTCATGATAACACAAGAGATAGAAGTGTACAGGCTGCAAGACTGGCTTTACCTGCTAGAGTTTCTATGGCAATGCGCATGGTAACATGGAGTTACAGAAGCTGGAAGGACTTTTTTTTTCTTCAGGTAACTCTGCTACACGTGTTCATTGATAAGTGAGAAGTGAACTGCTCTGTCCATTTTGTCTGTGCAGTTGTATCGGGTTTGCGTGGCAAGGTTTTGGTAGCATGGGGGGCTACAGGGTGGCTTCTGTGAGAAGCTGCCAGAAGCTTCCCCCATGTCCAACAGAGCCAAGGCCAACCAGCTCCAAGACGGACCCGCTGCTGGCCAAGGCCGAGCCCATCAGTGACAGCGGTAGTGCCTCTGGGAGAACAGATTTAAGAAGGAAAAAAAGTTGTGGCGGCACAGAAACTGCAGGCACAGAGAGGAATGATAACATGTTAAGAGAAACAGCCCTGCAGACACCAAGGTCAGTGAAGAAGGAGGGGGAGGAGGTGCTCCAGGCACCGGAGCAGAGATTTCCCTGCAGCCTGTGGTGAAGACCATGGTGAGGCAGGCTGTCCACCTGAAGCCCATGGAGGTCCACGGTGGAGCAGATCTCCACCTGCAGCCCATGGAGGACCCCACACTGGAGCAGGTGGGTTCCCAAAGGAGGCTGTGACCCCGTGGGAAGCCTGCGCTGGAGCAGGCTCCTGGCAGGACCTGTGGACCCATGGAGAGAGGAGCCCATGCTGGAGCAGGTTTTCTGGCAGGACTTGTGACCCCGTGGGGGACCCACACTGGAGCAGTCTGTGCCTGAAGGACTGCACCCCATGGAAGGGACCCATGCTGGAGCAGTTTGTGAAGAACTGCAGCCCATGGGAAGGACCCACATTGGAGACATCTTGGAGAACTGTCTCCTGTGGGATGGACCCCACGCTGAAGCAGGGGAAGGGTGTGATGAGTCCTGCCCCTGAGGAGGATGAAGTAGCAGAGACAACATGTGATGAACTGACCACAACCCCCATTCCCCATCCCCCTGTGCCACTGGGGTAAGCTAGGGGATAGGTAGAGAATACAGGAGTTAAGCTGTGCCTGGGAAGAAGGGAGGGGTGGAGGGAAGGTGTTTTGAGATTTGGTTTTATTTCTCATTACCCTACTCTGACTGACTGGCAATAAATTAATTTTCCCCAAGTTGAGTCTGTTTTGCCCATGGTGGTAATTGGTGAGTGATCTCTCCTGTCCTTAACCTCGACCCACGAGCCCTTTGTTATATTTTCTCTCCCCTGTCCAGCTGACAGGGGGTGTGATAGAGTGGCTTTGGTAGGCACTGGCATCCAGCCAGTGTCAAGCCACCACAGCAGTCTTCTGAGATCTCTTTACAGAGTTATGTAAAAAGCCAAGTGATGCTGAAATACAGCACTTTGTTTCCTGCGGGGGTCTGGGTTAATTTTTTTTTTCTGCACCTCCACTGCTTTAACAATCCAAGTTTAGGTACTGTTTGATATAAAGGGGAAGGAACAAAGCCATATGAAAAATGGGCTGCCAAGGTCACAAAGACAAAGGAACATCAACTAATGCACTTACTTCACTATTCCATGGACACATAGTTATGGGCCAAATAGCACTGCTGCTGCTGCTGCTGCTGCTTACACCGAGGAGTACCTATATCCCACTGAACTCATGACAAAGCATGTGGAATAAAGTAGCAGGACTAATAGGGCAGAAATAAACTCTGTTCCAGCAGCTCTGTAGTCCACAGGGAATGGGACCAAAGCAGCCAAACACTGAAGTGGTTCATACTCCTTCCAGGCTGCACCTCACTCTAGATAAACTAAGACTTATTTCAAAAAGAAATAAGTAAGGATGCAAAATGGAAGGAGGAAAAAGTAGACTGGAGACACCCTAAGAGTACATTTAACAGCCTCAGCTTTTGGAACAATTTAAGATCCTTGTCCCTAGTTGTTTGACTGGAACATCTTTCCCCTGTAGGCAAGGTCTTCACAGAATCACCTGTAAAGATGAGGAAGACAAAGATGATTCACCTGTAATAGAAAGAGCAATGTGGCTAGTGACTTGATTATTTCTCTTTATGACTTCCTGCCCCTTTTTTATTCCAGGGCCTCTCTAGGTCCTCCCACCACACCATCCACCTCTTTTCACATCTGTGTACCCTATGTGAAGGTGATTTTCCTCTGAGAATAAGCAAGAATTTGGGGGCAATTTTGGTGGTGCATTATTTGTGTTAGTGTTCTCACTATTGCTGTTACTGGTGAGACAGGACTGCAAAATGGAAATGTGTCATAGCACAGAAGAAATGAACATGTAGGCCCTGCATTCTAGATTTTATTTGCTATTTATCTTTCCAATGTGCCTTGCTCTTCTTTCCCAGGTTTCTCTCTCCTTCCTGAAATTACAGGATTGTTTGGGTTTGGTTTTTTTTTCATTTTCAAGCATCTGTAAATGTGTCTCTCTGCATTCATTGTCTTTCATGTCACACCGCTCTGCTAAGCAATCACCCATGTCTCTGTGACTGCCAGTTTCTCACAGTCATTTCTATGCCATCATTGATAGCCCTGCCCCAGCCCATGCATTAATTTCTCCACAGGCCATTATTATTTCCACTTTTAATTCTGTCTTCAGCACCCCCACACACACACACACAAACACACTACTGGGGTCTTTCGTGGTTTTTGTTTCTTTTGTTTTGCCTTGTGGAGAATCTTGTTTGTTTCAACAGCAGTTAGCTTTTACTATTCTACTTCTGTCTCCTCTGTCACTTTGTCTTCCCCTTAGATGATGACCCCTTGCACTAGAGACTCTTCTGGTGTGTTTGGAAAGTACCTAGCATGTCATTGCCACTGCTGTAAGAAAAAAATCTTCTTAATTTATTCCCCATGCAATATCATGCCATGTTATTTCCTGAAATTTGTACAATCATGTGGTCACCTAACTCTTACCAGTCAGCCTTCTAAAACATTTCAGGGGACACACATAAAGAACAAATTACATTTGTAACAAGTTCAGTCACAGTCCAATAAAAATCTTAGTATCATAACCATCTGCACTTGAAATCAAGACTCTACTCTTTAAAACTTCACTTTTAAGTTTAGAGTATCCAAACAGGAAAAGTACTAGGAAACATCAACAGTTCTATAGGGACATACCCTAATCTTTCATTTTTTATTTTATACAGATTTATTCACACATAAGATCCAAGAAATGGTGACTAACTGTTTCTTTAGTGGAAACACAGTAGGTGCCTGTCAGTCAGAGTTGAGTTTACTGAAGAATTTTGGCTTGGGGTTAGGAGGGTGTTGTGGGCCCTCAGTTTCCTTCTGACAAAAAAGCTTTCCCTTATTCAATGACTTGGATCATCCTTGGTGTGAACATCCCCTGCTAATAACATGCAGTAATATCCCAACTCCCCACTGCCTCACTCCATGTTATTCTTCTACAGGAATGCTCTTTATAAGAAATTCATTGAAAAGTCACCTGTTCTTCTGTCAACCTTTTTATGTGTCTGAGTAAATCATGTCAGGTGTCTGAGCTTGTTGACCCTACACCAGGAAATATGAAATTTTCTGACTCTCCCAGTCTTTGAATTTGTCTGGCTAATTATCATGTCTGCTTAGCTGGCATATCTGTGCAATTTGCTTTTCCCTTTGGGATTTGCAACCAGCCATGAATTCCCTCTGGCTTCTCATACCTTAAGTAGTTGAACCAGGAGAGACAAGACATTTTGAGAAAGGGAATCCTCAAACAATAAAAATATCTGCCCTCATCTCTTTTCACTTAAACTCCTACTGGCAGTGACCTCGCAGAAACATAGGTTAGAGCTCAAGGAAAGGTCACCGGACTGCAGTTTGAGAAACCTTTGATTGAAATCCAGGTGCCATCTCCTGTCACACTACCACTGTCTAAAGCCAGATCAAGCTTCTTAAGAAACCCAGCAAGTGCTTCTCATCAACTGAGTAAGTTCCTGGAGACCTGTTTCTAATGAGAATAGGAGTCCTTTTACTGCTTATGTCCCAAGCTCCTGCCAGTTCCCCAGCTATTACCGGCTGGACAGCAATGGCCCCACATGTTCAGTAGGAGCTCAAGCTGGACTCCTAGCAGCCAGCAGCTCTGGGGCAGACTACAGTGCCCACCCAGTGCCTCCTATCACGTCATTTATAGCCCATTTTTGTCTGAGTAGCTTACTCAGTTTAACTTTACATGGAAAATACTGTAGGGATTTTGTGGGAGTCCCATGGGGAAGTCCCTGTCTACCTGGGCATTACTTGCTCCTCATACACATAGTGCTGAAGATTCACTCAAGAGCTCAGCAAAAGGTTACTCATAGACGACTCCAACTTGTCTATACTCATATTTGATGGGATTTGGGAACTGTTTGCACTTCATCTTTCCATGTGCAAATGTGTGCTAATCAGAGGACGAATGTGCCGGATAAGGATACAGACGGTAACTGATGAGCACATTGAGTCCAGTGCGGGTACATCTTATCCTTGCCACAAACATAAAAAGCCACTGTGACTGATTGAGTCTTTTTTTGTTGTTTTTTTTTTCTCTTTGTCTTTTTTCTTTTCTTTTTTTTTTTTTTTTTTTAAATAATGCTTGGGTATATAAAAGGCAAAAACTCCCTGCACAATTTTTCTTTACCAAAGTACCACACAGGGCTTCAGCAGCAGCATGTACTAGTTTTACTTTAGCACATTACATTGCAGAATATGTACTTCCTTTGCTGTTGAACATGTGCAATTTAATGGAGGAAGTCTTAAAAAAAGATGAGATTTTAAATGCCAGTTGAAACATACAAACAAGCAGCAAAATTCTTTCCCCTGACAAGGGAAATGCTACAATAACAACTACCTCCAAATTAATCTAAAACAGAGGAGTATCAAAAGCAGTAGGCAGGCTTGAAAATATCTTGGGGGTGACTTTCAAATATAAAATGTCATCTAATTAATAGCAAGCAAAGCATCTAGTTTACTTTTTTTTTTAAAGTGATATAACTCTGCTATCAGCATCTGAAGTACAAACTAGGTTAGATGTGACAGAGACATTACTATAGTTCCTTTTTTGTGAACACTGGCTTTCAGTACGTTTTTTTGGAGAAAGCAATTGAAGCTTCACTTCATATTACCAGTGTTCTTTACTTACCAGCTCTATGACGTCTGCGAAGCAAGAACTGAAAAGCTTAGCCAATTAAGGCTTGTCAATTGCAATATAAAAATTGGAAGGAATTTACCTGCTTATATCTGGGAATGACAACTGATAAAACAGCAGCTGCAATAAAGGAGGTAGAACAGTAAACACTCTTGGTGTAATTGCTTTCTGATCTTTTTGGATCTCAGCAGTAGCAGAAGTGTGCTTTTTGTTAATTACATGGATTACTGTAGTCTTTAAAAAAGGTTAGAACTTAGGAAACTGTGAGAACAGCTCTTGCACAAAACCAATTTATGTGCCTGGAAATCCAGCAAAGGCTTAGGACCTTCCTAGATGATCACCCATCTTACCATCAGCCTGCATGCATGAGGCTGTCGGTCTTCCTGTAGGGGAAGTGGCACCCTTTCCTCCCAGCTGAGGTTCCAGACTCAGTCAGTTTCTCTCCCATGCTCATCAGATCCTCTCTGGAGTATTGCATTTGCCTATACTGTGAGATTAAAGAGAAGAGACGCAAAAGTCCTGTGTCCTGGTTTTGGCTGGGACAGAGTTAATTTTCTTCCTGGTAGCTAGTATCGTGCTGTATTTTGCTTTTAGTATGAGAATTATGTTGATAATACACTGATGTTTCAGCTGTTGCTAAGTAGTGCTCATCCTAAGGAGGTGTACAAGCTGGGAGGGAGCACAGCCAGGAGAGCTGATTGGAACTAGCCAGAGGGATATTCCATACCATAGAATGTCATGCTCAGTATATAAACTAGGGGGAGTTGGCTGGGAGGGGTGGATCGCTGCTTGGGGACTGGATGAGCATGGGCCAGTGGATGGTGCGAAACTGCGTTGTACATCACTTGTCTTTCTTGGGTTTCATCTCTCTTTTTGTTACTTTCCTTTTCATTACTATTATTATTATTAATTATTATTATTATCATCACCATCATCATTATCATTATCATCATCATTATCATTACTGTATTTTATTTTATTTCAATTATTAAACTGTTCTTACCTCAACCCATGAGTTTTACTTTTTTTCCCAATTCTCCTCCCCATCCCACTGGGGCAGGGAGAATTGAGAGAGCAGCTGTGTGGTGCTTAGTTGCCAGTTGGGGTTAAACCATGACATCCTGTTAGTAGACTGTGCCCACCTGCTTTTTCAGCTGGATAGATCACTTTCCACACATTACTCATTTATGTTGAAATTAATTAATTTTTCCACAAGTTTTTGGGTTGCTCATATTGTCAGCACAGTATCTTGATCATGACATTGTGGGCCTCCATGCAATCATGTTAATGATTGTGTCTCTGTGAACAACTCAGCAAGGTCTCAATGTCTTTTGGGGTGACAGAGCACAGCAAGAATACAAATATTCATGCACAAGCTGAATGGAGAAAGATTCTCACTTCAGCCAAGTACAAGAGAGTAGAGGAGGAAGAATATAAAGTGTCCCAGTGACCTTTCCAGTCCCTGGTCCTGAACTCCACCCACCACCCCATATCCACAGGAACCTCTCCAAGGATTAGAGGGAGCTCAAGAGTTCCTTTACACTTCCCCAGATGCCTCCTACAAACTACTAACCCCTGCCAGTTCCCAGCCTCCCCTTTCTGTTGGAGGCACATGGGAGACACGCTGCTGGCCACTTTCCAGTGTTTGCAGCTTCTCTTCTGTGTCTCTTTGGGGTAGCTTTCCTGCACCGCCTGTCACCCAGTTTACCAGACAGAATTCAATGGTATTTAAACCAGGGCTAGGACTGGTTAAATAACATCATTTCTCCTACACTATAAAGCTTGAGTCTCACTGTAATGAAGCTATAACAGTGGTAGATCTCTTGATAAATGCTGGCCTAGACAAGTCTAAATGAAACAACACAAAGTGTTCATGACTGTTCTGATGACCAATTTGCATTCACTGGCAGAAGGGTACGGTCTTTCATTTTAAATCTTAATACCACCATTCTTTAATCTCATTCATTGTTTATGTAGTTGAGCTCTTATCTTGATGCCCATCACCAAAGCATCTGATGTCTCACAAGGATTAAATTAACAATAATAAATCTCTCATCTTTCCCATCAAGTAGGAGTTGGAACTTGATTAGGAATAATTTCAGCCATTGTTACTCCTGTGTTTCCCCCAGGCAGCAAACAACTGTTGTTGACTGAAACATTAGTAAACAGGAGTATGATGAAACAAATCATCAAAGTAAAAGAATTGTGGTGTGAAACCCAAAGCATTTATAGAAATACATTAGTCATACCTTGGAAATCAATCAAGAATTTGGGGAAGGGGGAGGGCAGAAGGCTAGAGAGGCCAAGAGGTAGGCAGAACTAGCTGTAAATAACTTCCCTCAAGATAGCTGACTAACATACAGTGCATGAGTTGAAACTTGTTTATTTGAACCCTGCGAACCCCATACAGGTTTCTACTGGTCAAATGTTTTGGAACTAGAGGCAGATGCAAGTGGCAAAGGTTACTCCCTAGTTACCACCACCAAAAAGCAATGTGCTCTCCCACACTTTTCCACCTGGGACTGGCACAGGAACAGCCAAGGCAAGAGACCTGTCCCTTAACCCCTGGGAAACACATGGGTGGCAGGTGGGAACAGTCCTGGAGAACAGCCTGCACATTCCCATCAGGTCATGTTTATGCACCAGACATTGGGTATGGCCCAGGAGTAAGACAAGAAGAGGAGGATGGGACAGGCTGGTTTAGGGTTTCCAATTTATTTACTTACTTCCTGCAAGTTCACAGCTATTGAAGGGGAAAGAAACAAGGGGAATTGGAAAGGTGCTTATCTCCCTCAGCACCTCTCCTCTCTCCCTTGTTTGCCTTCTCTGCCCATGTTGCTTTACGGTCTTGTCACTGATGACTTTGTTGCTGGAAATGAGTACTTCAGCGAAAACTGCAGAAAAACTAGCACTGTGCCCAGTGAAACTGCCCTGCATAAATGTAAAAAAAAAGAAAAAACAAACAAACAAACAAACAAAAAAAACCCAACCAAAACACAAAACTTCTTAGAAGGAATGCTTTAAAAAGTTTCTAAAACTGTAGGATCTAATGATTTTATCAGGTTTTTTGCCAGTTGACTTCTGGGTAGTGGGAATTCAAATATCTCATCAATGAGATTCATTACTCTGCAGATATTATCTCTCTTTTAACATGTCTTCATTATGAATTTTAAGGAGGGCAACACTAGAAGTGGGCACAAACAGAGAATTATTTCACAGCATTAATAAACCTTTCACATCCCAGTACTAAAGATGAGCTGTAATGAACACGTCAAATTACTTAAGACTGCTGTAAGGCTCAAAGCCCACCTCATGGTCTGCTCCTGCTGCAGCACAGGTCACCTAGAATCAGCCTGCTGATGTTCGCCCCACTTCACAACTGAACTCAGAAGCTAATTGAAGTTAATAGCTGAATGAATTTGGTTCCAGCTACCCAAGACAGATTTCTTCTTCTTGAGACCAGAACATCTCAAGACATCCCTGTTCCACTGTTAGAGTGGAAATATTTATTCATGCAGGTAAAATCATGTCCCAGTTTTTAATGGGAAGAGGATGAAGGCTGTACCAAATTGCCAGCTGAAGTGAGAATAGCTTTTGAGTTCAGTGCACAGCAAGAACAATGCAAAACCACCTTTTCACACAAACACTCCTATTGTTATGGTAGTGCCTCCTTTCCTTTACTCTTATACTTATGTATATCACTGAAAGGAAATAAATGCTCCCTGATGGCCATTCCTTACTGGAAGGGAAGGAGAAAAATAATAATTTTGTCATTTTTACAGCTGGTCCAAATTTCCTGCTGAAAACCTCCTAGATTAAGTATGTAAATTCAATGAAAATGACATTTTCTTCAAATAAAAATATGAATGCCTGATTTTTCCAGAAGAAATGCCGAAATGGCATTATTCTGTTTGAACTGTTATTTTGTCTTGAAATATCATTTGAGTATATCCAAATAGCAACTCGCAGGAGTTTCTGTACTGCAAAAGCAATAAAGCCAACTATGAAAAAAGAAGCTGTTTTGGACAGTGAACTGGTTCTTCAACATCAATTGCAAATCAACATTCATCACAAGACCGGAACTTTGTTATTGTTATTCCAAGGGATGATATGAGTATTAGAGAAATAACAGGTTAGTATCTATAATGCAGGATAATTCAATGGGCTGCTCCAGGAGGAATATGATAAGGCATAAACAAGTTTTGACTAATTATTAACTAGGTTAACATGACATAGTGTGTGTGTGTCCACGCGCGTGCGTTGGATGGAGATAATACTCTTACAAAGTATTATGAATGTGTCATATTTGCAACACTGATTACTCATCCCTGCTTGCAGACAGACTGAAAGTCCTTGCCATTAAGTATACGTACCAATTTAGTCAGTGCTCTCTAATGGATTAAGTGGAGAATACTGTCACACAGGGCACTGGTGATTCAAATATTGCAGCTCAGTGAACAAATTCTGTTTGGGTTTTTTTTAATCATCTTCTATTCCCTTGTGTTACAGTAGCTTCACCATCTTAAGAAACTGGAGCATGAGCTGGAAAACCATGTCCACAATTTTGCTAGTATTAGCCCAGTGTTACATCACAGGACTCCTGAGTTTCTCCCCACTGCTTTTTGTACAAAGTTCACAGAATAAATAGCCTTGACAGCTCTCTGAGCCCACAATAGCTCCTCCATTTGTACTTTCTGGTGTTTATCCCACAAAGGTCAAGTGACGTCATGTGGCTGTGCTTGCCCTTGCTCATTGTGTAGCTGTGTCATCCTCTTCTGCAGTTACTAAGCTAAACCTAAGTCCCACGTGCAGCACCACCCTGCTCCCCCAGTCATATCCTGGTGACAGTCCTAATTCCTTGCCTAGCACCACTGTCAGTCAGGAGCTATAACTGGATACACACCATTACAAATGCTTTCCACTCAACTTCCACTAACAGAGGAACCACAGCAGCAGGTTAGTAGGATGTTTTTATATTTCCTGTGGCAGGGAAACATCCACACTTCTATAATATTGTTTCAAAACAACTGTAACATTTTGTTTAGAGGAATTCTGCACAAAATTAAAGCAGCAACCCTAAGGATCCTCAAAGCCATGGGTGCCAGAGTCTGTTGCCTTTCCTCTTCTTGACAGTCTTATAGAAGTGAAAAAAAAGTCAGATTTTTTTAAAAATACTGGTAGCTATGGATGAATTAGCAGGCTAAAAGTTTTGAGACCCTCAGGTTTATACCTGAAAAACAAGAGTCTGAGGGCTTACCCAAAGACACCATTCCCCGGACATCCACTTCTTCCAAAGAAGTCCTGAGAGTTGCCAGAATCAGGTCTCAGGAAAAACGTTTTCCTCACCCCTGCTGATGCCTTGCACCTGGCTGAGGCAAGCCACGGCAAGAAGCTGAGGTGTCCCAACTCCAGAGCCACATCCCAGGAAATGGCTGTCTGGTGCCTTGGGATTCCCAGCCCTCGGACCACCTGCACACATGGTCAGCCTAGTCTAGATCATCATTTTACTACACCTATTCAAATAGGAAAACTGCTAGTCTAACTTGCTGAAGATGGCAAATAGTTCCTACCGAGCAGTGAGCTCTGTTGGTTCATAAGGTTGTTTTAAAGGGGTACAACCTTGCTTTTACTTTCAATAGAAAAGCTTTGGATTTGAGCAGACTTCCAAAATATTTAGGACCTTAAGGGCTACTTACACTCATTGAAAATGTTCTCTGAAAATCCAAGTTTTGTTGTGGATGTATTCCAAAAGAAGTGCTCCAAATTTAAAAGTGGAAAGAGATGACCAAAGAGGTTTTCTTGCAAATTTTATAATCCTTTTCAGTGTAGGCAAAATGCTGCAAAAAAATGGTTGCTGAACTAATGTTTTGCTTTTCCACACCCTGTTGTGTTAGGGCCCAGTAAAGGTCAGGAAAAAATAAAAAAATAAAAAAGAATCCAAAGAACCTCTGTCCCATTTTCAAACCTCAAAGGGATACAGCTTTATGGGGATTAAACTGGCTTTTGCTTCATGCTAACCAGAACCTGTTCAGAGCAGGACTTAAGACTGCACAACTGCAAAACCCATGCACAGAGCACAGTCCGTAGACAGCATCATGACCCTACTTTATTCATGCAAGTTATCCCATTAACTTCAATGGGACAACTCATTTTCTAGGTTGATCTATATTCTCAAGTATTGGCAGAGTTTGTGTTAAAAATAGTTATCAAGGGAGAAATATATTATTAATGAATAATCAACTTCAATATGCCTTCTATGTTCTACAAGGAGAGATGGGTTTAAAGATTTAGCCTTCCACTCTGCTTATGAATAAAGTGTATCCAGGACTGTAGCACGTGGAAAGAAAGCCTCCCACTGAAGGAGGTTAGAAGGGTGAGGAAAAAAATCCACTACTTTGCAAAAAAGGAAATAACATTAACACAGATCTTAGCTAGTGATTTAATGAGATGTTTTGTCTCCTGTGCAGTAGTTTCCTCATGTGATTATTTCCTATTATCACCTTTCTCCAGATGAATTTAATGATGAGATTACAATTTTAAATGCCTGGAAGGTATACCTAACATCCAGACCAGTTCAGCCTGGAATCAGTATGCATAGGAAACTGGAAAATTTTGACACATGTATCTGCTCCAAGATGAATAGAAGAGATAATCCATGGACATTGGGGCTTATAGAAGAGTCAGTAAACAAATCTATTTCAAAACCTGAAAAGCTGGGAGCTTGATGGAAGGGTAGGACAGGAGTCATCTCCACCTTAGTGACCCAGATGGCTTTGCTTACTTCCTTGCCTGCTGTTTGTCCACTTAAACCCTGTCATTGCAAGATTATTTGCAACAGAGGAACCTTGGACCTGCCAAGAAAGTAAACACTGGTCAAACATGCACATTTCCTGAATATTAACAGGCCAGACACGAGTGAGAGGCATCACAATGGAGACAATAAATTATTGTAATGCACTTACCCATGTCTTCTTTTGTCTCAAAAGATGCAACACTACCTGTCTGCCTGGCACTTCATGTTAATAGACTGAGAAGCAAGCTGTTGATGCTGGGCCTAGGATTTAGCCACCCAGGCAGACATGACCCAAGCCATGTCGCACAGTGCCTACTACAACAGGACCGCATTCCCAGTTGACCCTGAGGAGTCTTTCTAACAGGTCATTAGGGAGCTGTGGTTAGACTCCCAGTCCCATGAGGTATCATGCTGATTAGTGTGGGGTGACAATGGCTTCTCTTCTTTGAAGTCTAGCAGCCAGGTGTACAAATGCCAACTAACTCTGCACACCCCCGCAGAGTCTCATCCCATCCAGTGACATAATTCTTTCCTCCCCATCCCTGGATTGGCTTCGTTGATCCAGAATAATGCTGTTCCTTGCCATGAGCACAGGTTAAAATACAAGGACTGAACAGATTGCCAGGAGACCATGCTCAAAACTACAGCTCTTATTCTGCATTTCCAAGTCCTGTGAAAGCCTACACCAGGGCCTAGTTTGGTAAGTATCATTTTTGTGATTGAGGTACATGAATTGTACACCCAGAATCATGTCCAATTTTACAATGGATATTTAGTTCCCAGTGTGTGCATTTATTATGGGGATCCTTGCTATTTCTAAAAGAGTTTAGCCTTTGTTGCTACTGAAGAATAAAAAAATAATAATACTGTGAATACTAAAAGTTCAAAGCTAGAATGAACATTCAAAGAAGCCAAAGTATGTTACAGTTGCACAACTGCTTAGCGGTCCTGTGATTTTTGAGTGCAAGGAGTCAGTCCTACAGGGCTGGTACAACCAATTTGCTTACAAAGCGCAGCACCACTGTTCAGGAAGGAGAACGACAAGTTCTGGGAAGGGTGGATTGTTTTTTCCGTTAGTATCAATGAGGCGCTGCATGCTGAAATGTGCCCGTGTTTGATGGGTTAAGGACTTTATGCAAGTGGCTCTTGGCAGACATGAACTAACTGCTGAAAACAATCCCCTCTGTAAAACTGCACCAATGTGGTTGGCACCGAGTTTCCTCTCCTTATACCATGTGCTGACTGATGGAACAGGAATCACAAGAATTAAAGATAGAAAAGATCTATTAGCTTATCTATCCTTCTACTGCCAGGCCAGTCTTATTCCCTGCCATATATTCAGCACTGCTTTCAAGTCCTTTTATAAAAGTTGCTTACAGTCTTCCACCATTTTTTTGGCATTGCACAAGCCTAATGGCTCCCAAATTAGAAAGATTTCTTCATGTGTAGCTTTTGCCTAATTTCATGCCATTACCTCCTTGGCATGCCCTTGGCAACTTCGCTATATGTTTAGCTCTCTTTCCAACTGTTTCCACTCCTGCCACATCATTCCTGCCAAATGCCACAGAAAAGGAGCAGATTCACAAAGGTGACAGTTTTTAGCATCCTCAAAAATTTTCACAGCAGCTCTACATAGAACAGCGTGGCTGCTGGGGTGGATGATGAGCAGCTAGTAAAAGGAAAGGGAGAATTACACAAAAGTACAGGGACAGACTTCTGCTAGTGGAGGCATGACTGAACCATTACTGAGGAACAACAGGCTTTCCTGAATATTGCTACCTCTCATGCAGTCTGTTTATGAAACGCTAACAAGAATTTACAAAGAAAGTACTGCAAGTCAAAATCTGAGGTTTCCTCTTGCTGGTTAAACCTTCCTGTAATGGAAACTGAAAGATTTCTCTAACTGGGCAATTCTTCCGCATTCTTAAAATGTCACGTTCATCCATGGATAATTGTATGTGTTGGTCACAAGTACACAGGTAGCTTCCTGATGCAGTCTTTCTGTATAATGTATTTTCTACTATGATTTCTATGCATACTTCAGACTTAAGTTGCAGGTCCTGCAATAAATATCGCACTTTAGAGCATGCCAGTGGCTCAGTACGCCAGAAGCCAAGTTTAAAAGACCAGACAGCATACTTGTATTCACTACCTTCCTACCTGCACTCCTTTCCTTCCACTACAAAGGTGACAATGCCATAGAAATTAGAAGTACTTGTGTGGCTTATCATTTGCCCTGAGGTGATTCAGCATTTGATTTAACTGAAATCTTCATTTGCCTCCATCCTCTTTCTTCACAGAAAATGTTGCCCTACCTGGCACACAGGAAGGTGAGAAAATCTTACTACTCTAGCAGTTATCTCCTAAATTACATGGTGGCCTTGGGGCGAGGCTCAGAAGAGTGGTTTATCATCTTCTGACAGTCTGACAGTGTCAGATCACAGCACACCCACTAGTGCCAGGCAGCAGTCTGAGCATGAGTAATACTCCTCGTTTTGCTGTTACTGACTGTAAGGCTGGAAATTGATGGTGAGCACTCAAAGCTTATTTTAATGGGTTAACAACACATAGTATAGGGTCACAGAATCAGAAAAGTAAAAGATAGGAAAGCCATCTAGTCTTGTGCTAGCTTGTTCCCTAAAACGTATTTTCTAGACTGTGGCTGTCTCAAATCAGTTTCTTCCACTTTCTTTGAAGTGTCATATCCAATCTATTATCATCACCAAAGCTCTGTCAGTACAGCAGTCATCACTAGTACTGAGCAGTGCCGGGAATTAAGTTTTATGAAGAATTTTCACTTTTTATCCCTTTGTACAGCCAACAACCAAAAAATTTCAAAATTCTTCAGGAAGGAAATTCCAGGACCTGGGGAGAAAAGGGAAGTGCTGGAATGGTCAAAACATCTTAAAATCATCCTGTATTAATGTCAGTTTTTCAACTGTTATATTGCATTATATGTATTATAAGGTATATTGTACACATACTTAATACTTGAAAAGTCATTTATTAAACACTGTAGATTTTCAGCTTAAATATTTATTGGGAAGTCTTCATATGGTTCAAATATTTTCGTGTTCACTTTTTTAACAGAAGTTCCAGAGAGCAAAATAGGCTTGATTTCTTCAGTATTTTGATAGTTGAACACTTTTACTGCACATTTTCCACCAGAAAACTTGTCAGAAATGTAGTCTTGCGCATTTTGTTTTGTTCAGCCATAGTAAATGCCAGTGTAGATATATGGTAAATACATTCCTATTTTGTTCCTTTCATGTATACCAAAGTATGTAGAGTGTATGCCCCTGAGTTAACTCCAACATGTTCTGAATGTAAGTGTAAATATTTTCCAATTCAGCACATGCATAAACCTGTTGCACACACCTCCTTAAAATAAATTTTATTCAAGAGAGAGAAAAGCACATCATGTTCTAGTTTAAAAGCAGGGAAGAGTTGTGGGAGGGAGTTTTCTAATCAATCCTGAATGGAAGAAAGAGGGATGCTCTGCTGTCATTTAAAAGACACTTGTGCAAAACCGCCTGGAATTTTATAGTTCCACAGAGACTTACCACGGTTCTAAGTATTAAGCAATGCTTACGTTTTAGTTACAATTCCCCAAGGGACTATGACAACTGCTACGGTTTAGAGAAGAACTGCACTGTCAACTCTAAGAAAAGTTCAGCATTAGCAGAGAGTCAAACAGTGCTGATGGGGTAGGTCAGGCTCCACCTTTAATTGTTTATACTTACAATACTATTTTTAAAACAGTCCAAGCAAATCATATGATCCCGAGGGAACAGAGAGAGGCTATAGCAGCCTTGGAGAAGTAAAATTGCCCAGGGTTTCGTTTTCTCATGTTGTCAGTTCAAGGGTGGACACTAAAGGGCCCTGAACTTTGAAAATGTGTTCAGATTTAAATAAATGAACAAGTATTTTCAGAATTAGAGCTAATGTTTAACATTAACCAGATACTGCAAGTTTCTAATTGCTCTATTTCTCTCCACTCCTCTAATGGAGCCACTCATTACTGCAAGATCCTAATTGTTATACCTGCTCCCTCTTACCCAGGGAGATACATGGGGAAGATACATGGCATCTTTACATTTTGCAAAATTAAATAATATGGCATCATCATACAACATAGCTTACAGAAAGCTTTGTGTCAAGACACTGCAGGACAAAGCTTTAAAGCTTGGGCTGCTAAGCTGCACCAATACAATCTGCATGCACACCCCCTGCATATGTAAAATAGATTAATGCATATTACATTATTTTTATTCATTTGCATTTTGGTAATGATGACAAGGTGCTCTCACCACACACAGAGAAAAGACAGTTTGAACACACGCACATGCACACACACGTAGTCTTTCATGCAGTTTGGGAGAGGATTCAAATTGTGGCCTTATAAAATGTATAGCAAATAAGTAAGAAGCAGTATAGCAAATAAGTAAGCAGCAAGTAATTCTATCTACAATAGTCAAACTCAGCAAATGTGGCTCCTCTTTATTAAATTTTGGTTTTCATTACAAAGAAAGCTGGACAATTAAATGAACACAAGAAAATTATGAACAGAAGAAATCAGTTTGCTCCCAGTTGTTACTCTCATCTCAGCATTGGCTCTACCAGTGTTCACAGTGGCAGCCTGGTTTTATTTTCATGTGCTTAAATTACTGTTTTCCTCACAGGGCTGCTGAGGAAAAAGAACTGTGGCATTTGTGCAGCAATAATGAAGTGGTGAGATAAATTTACTGCATTTTCCAGCCATTTGCTGATAAGTTTTCTGAAATAGTGTTAAGGGGATTTGCAGTCTCTTGGCCCAGCAGCATCTCTGAGTACCGTGATGGTGCTCAGCGGGCTTGGCAGCTCAGCATCCATACCCTGACATAGTCGTAACTCTGGTCTGTGGCATTTTATGGCAATATACAAATCTTGCCATTCTGTAGTTAGGCTGTAACTTGGAACAGAACTGGGAAGACAACACAATTTTTATTTAGCATAATTAGTCTGTGATTGGTAGCTAATTCTAGGTAGTTTTTTTCCCAGGTATTGTGGTAATGAAATAATGTCAGACTTCACCACCAGCTTATGCTTGGTGCATAAAGGCAGGAGTACTCCCAGACTGTTGAATGCCTATACAATTTTATTTGCTAAAGAGAAGATAAATTCTAGTGTTGTGGCCAGAGTTTTTCTAGCTTTGGGATCACATCAAAACAAGTCAACACCTCTCTAAAAAGCAGTCTAGAGCAGCTGCAATGAATAAATACAGCTCACTTGCACAAGCCCATTTATTTCAGTGATATCAACCTAAGCCAGCCCAATACAGAAAAAGATTTAGAGTTTGTCTGCTTTCTTTAGGTTACATCAAGATGATGTACTTCATTTTAAACATACCATCTGAGCAGGCAGCATCCTAATAGCTTTCATTTTACAGTGAGTTACTGCTTCCAGACAAGGAAGGTTTCTTCTGATGGCTTCACTTCCTTATAACAATGCTGACCTCCATTCACAGTGGCATTTTTCTAGCAATTGGATGTGGGCCATGAAGCAACTGAAAACTGCTGTGCCCCACCTCAGGATCACACAACAAAAATCCTGGGAAGGTCTCCTGCCACCTCGTGATCTGACGCTTTTGAACAGCCAGCACCAGTGAACAGTCACAACTACCACAAAGGCTTCAGTCTGATAGTCAGGCAGACATGCTACACACACAGCGTGTGTACATCTGACCTGACGCCGATCGCTGCAAGCTGACCACAAGCCAAGCACTGTGCTCGTCAACAGCTGTGACAGTGGCTTGAGTGGCCACAATCACATGTTCCTCTGTGTCATCTGCAGCTGCCCAGGAAAGAGAACAAGCATGAGGCCAAGAGAAGAAGCCTGGGTAGCTGCTTCAGCGAGGACAACACAGAATATCTTCATTTAGCACTTTGTTCTTCTGGGAACAATAAAGAGGCATTGTCAGGGAAAAGAGAGCAACCTGTGGCTGCAGAAGACAGAGATCTGTGCACTTCAGCAACAGGAACATACACACAGGAGACCTCCTGCAAGCACCTAGAGCACCTGGAAGTTTGTGATGTTCCATTGCTGCCTACAGATGCTAACCAATACACTGCTGACAGCCTGACAAGCAGAGCTGTTGTGATGAACGCAGGCACATCCCTTGAATTACAGATATTGCCACTGCCTTGCCCTCAGCTACTGACTGTTTAGATGCACGGACATTACTGTGTGTTTTCCTGTCATCTTATGAATCTTCATGTTTTCTTCCAGCTACCACAATTGATGAAAACTTGCTTTTACCAGGAACTGTCTAACAGTCACCAAAGCAGGGTAACCACAGCAAGTGCTTTTGGGAAACAGTGATGCCTGGTGTGCAATATCAACCTCAGAACCCAATTCAGATGTGTTGGCTGCAATAGTGTCTGGAGCAGTATCAGAAGCTGTGGGGGGTTGACCCTGGCTGAACGCCAGGTGCCCGCTAAAGCTGCTCTATCTCTCCCCCCCTCACTGGACAGGGGAGAGAAAATATAACAAAGGCCTCGTGGGTCAAGACAAGGACAAGGAGAGATCATTCAACCACTTACTGTCACGGGCAAAACAGACTCAACTTAGGGAGAATTAACTTGATTTATTACCAATCAACCAGAGTAGGGTAACGAGAAATAAAACCAAATCTTAAAACACCTTCACCCCACCCCTCCGTTCTTCCTGTGCACAGCTTCATTCCCAAATCCTCTACCTACCCCCCACACCAGCGGTGCAGGGGGATGGGGAATGGGGGTTGTGGTCAGTTCATCACATGTTCTCTCTGCTACTTCATCGTCCTCAGGGGGAGGACTCATCACACTCTTCCCCTGCTCCAGCGTGGGGTCCCTCCCACGAGAGACAGTCCTCTATGAACTTCTCCAGCTTGAGTCCTTCCCACGGGCTGCAGTTCTTCACAAACTGCTCCAGCATGGGTCCTTTCCGCAGGCTGCAGCCCTTCAGGCACAGACTGCTCCAGCGTGGGTCCCCCACGGGGTCACAAGTCCTGCCAGAAAACCTGCTCCAGCGTGGGCTCCTCTCGCCACAGATCCACAGGTCCTGCCAGGAGCCTGCTCCAGTGCGAGCTTCCCACAGGGTCACAGCCTCCTTTGGGAACCCACCTGCTCCAGCGTGGGGTCCTCCCTGGGCTGCAGGTGGAGATCTGCTCCACCGTGGACCTCCACGGGCTGCAGGGGGACAGCCTGCCTCACCATGGTCTTCACCACAGGCTGCAGGGGAATCTCTGCTCCGGTGCCTGGAGCATCTCCTCCTCCTCCTTCTTCACTGACCTTGGTGTCTGCAGGGCTGTTTCTCTTAACATGTTATCATTCCTCTCTGTGCCTGCAGTTTCTGTGCCGCCACAACTTTTTTTCCTTCTTAAATCTGTTCTCCCAGAGGCACTACCGCTGTCACTGATGGGCTCGGCCTTGGCCGGCAGCGGGTCCGTCTTGGAGCTGGTTGGCCTTGGCTCTGTCAGACATGGGGGAAGCTTCTGGCAGCTTCTCACAGAAGCCACCCCTGTAACACCCCTGCTACCGAAACCTTGCCATGCAAACCTGATGCAGAAGCACTGAAGAGAGAGAAAGACACCAATTTTCCAGGCAGTCTGAGTGCACTAGGAGATGCCTCCTCCTTAAGGAGAACTGCTGGGGATACAGTATCAGGGATATCTCACATAGACAGGTAGACATCCATTTAGCAAAAGAGGCTTTGACTAACATATTGGGTCACTTGTCCTAGCTCGTGGGGTGTGACACCACTAGCCAAGTCCCATGCTCTCCTGGGCCCGTGCTTTTGCTGCACCTGCAGTGTACCCTATTGAAGGTACAGTGGTACGAGACACACTTACTGACAAGAAGGTGATAAGCGTACCTTTGCTATGTGATCCGTTTAAGCATTTTGGCCTATTGGCTCAAAAGAAACAGTGGCTACTCTCTGTGGAATACCTCCTCAAATGCTTTGTAAAATGGTATTTTCTTAAAAGAATGGGAGAAGAACTCTCTCTAGCCAGAAGCATTTGGTTTAATGGGCAAACAGGGAAAATGAAATCACGTTTGAACAAACAATATATCTGTTTTCCTTAAACTGCAGCTGCTTACGTGCTGTGCACACAGTGGGGGCTTGAACTGTAGAATCAGAGAGGTCTCAGTTTGGAAACTTTAACCTTTGGGTTCAAGATTCCTCGTTGCCTCTTGAAGCCCCCTCGAGAACCCCAGAGGCTGAAGGAGTTCATGAAGGACCAGCTTCACCTCCAGAGGAATCAAAGCAACTCAGCTTCCATGGGCCACTGTCCTCACTATATAAGAAACCACTACCTGAAGGGTTATGACACTTCAAGGTATGTTCCTTGCAGGAGGCACTCATTCATGCCTGTCAAAGGGAAATCCTCACCAAAATTCACTGCCCAGCAGCACCAGCCCTTGTACTGATCCGTTGCAGAGCAGCAGGAAGTATCTCGCCAACCCCTAAGTTTGCTGAACACTTCCCAGCATCCAGGTCTGGGAAGACTGCCTACATACACATCTGATTTGCTATTTCCTTTGAAGCACTGCACCATATAGCTTCACCCTGATCCACTTTGGTTTTCCACTCTCATTGCCTCCACTTCCTCACTTTTCATGTTATAAAGAAAGGAAGGTTCATTAGGTGGAACAATGTCAATATACAAGATAAATATTTCTAATTTAAGAAAATGCAAATGCAAACCTGATTCATATTTAGCAACAGGGATATTTCTTAGCTGCTTCAGTACTCTTTGCCTATAATCTATCAGCCAGGCCCAGATGTGACAGTGGGGATCAGGGTTTGATCATGCTCTGACTGTATTGTGGGGCCCTGGATCCTTTGCAGGAGTGTAGGTGAACACCCAGCTGCAAGGCAATGCTGTGTCAGGATGAAATACAGCCCACAGCATCCCCTGTGTCCTGCTTTCCACACAAGGGAAGCACAGAGGCCAGAATGAAATCACAGCACTGTCCATGAGCTTCACTGGGCTAAGTGATCATAGGGTCAGGGCCTGGGAGGTAGACCTCAAAGGACGTTTGCTCTGCAGGGTGAACATTACCTGTATAGTGTCCGCAGCTCAGAATGGTGCCCCTTCCACCCAGACTGTCCACTCCATAATCTGCAGCTAGGTGGGACATCCAATACACTTACCACTGAGCTTGTATGCTCTGGAGCTGTATCAGCTGCCTAAAGCGATCACACATAATATATTATTAATATAGATGAAACAAACCCTTCCCTTTGCTTGACAATGCCTCTTCTTTTTCTCAGTTATTTTGGAGTTTCTGAGTCACAGGTTCTAATGGGCAGCTGCTCCTCACTCACAGGGTTTTCAGAGCCTGCTGCTGATGGGCCTTCAGGTTAATGTAAAGGCAGTCAGACACCAAAGAGGAAGAAGTAGAAGAGCAACAAGGAAGCATGCTTTGTTGGTTCATTTATCCACAAGATCTGCTTCTGCAACAGCTTTCCTGTTCCCTGATTATAGCAATTTTCCTTCTTCAGCATTTCTTAAGTTTTGCCTGCTTGCACTGCTGCCTTTTTGATTGTCCTCCATATGTAACCTCTCCAAACCCAAGCCTCTCTCCTTCTTTTCATCATGCTCACATCGGTTACCAAACATTTGTTTACAGATGTTGTGCAGCGTTTAGCAGCAGTGTTCCAGGAAAGGTCTGATGCACTTTGAATGTAAATTTTCTGCTGTTCATCATTCAGATTTTATGATAGCAAAGCCAAACACAAAAACCCCAGCAATATAGCAACTGTCACTTCTGTTAAACTAAGGGAATATGCTGCCTATATGCAGATCCTTTTATATCAATGCAGCTTGAGTTACTACTAAGTAAATTCAACATGCACAAAAGTCTCCAGGTACAATCAATATTGATCCACAAAGTTAATCTTTCCCTGTTGTGCTGTCCATGCTGCTATGACCTGGTCATGCAACACTGAAATTAACTGAAAGTATTTATTAAGAGTTAATGAAGACCAAATTCTATCACAAAATTGCTCTTGTGAAATGGAAAAGGAGGTCAAACATAAATGCAGACCTACAAACCCACTTGAAGTCAATCATGACTTTGCACATAAATCAGCCATCACGCTGTTTGCACATACTGTTACAGTAACTATCCAGCCTCCAGCAGCATGGCCCACAGATTTTTAACCAATTTACATCAAATACACATTGCTCATGTCATTGTTAATGTCCCTGGCCTACAGACATCCCTGAAAATTCCACTTCTCTCCTCCAGACTAAAATTAGCTACAGATGTTTCCCAATTTGTTTTTGCTCAGTGAATGCCATATATTGTGAGGAAAAAACACACTATATTGGACAATATATTATGAAGCATCTATATTGTTTCACTGATGAAGAGCTTTCCCGGATGATGATGATAAGTTTTAACGGTTAGAGCTCAGCAGAGGAACTGATAGATATGTGGGAAAAAAGGGTGGGTAGTTGAGCCACTCTCCAGCACTCCATTGCAGGTAATTCCAAGTCTTGTTATATACTGGATCTGGGTCCATGAGCTAGGCATTTGTGCTAAGCATTTTATCTACACGGAGAAATTTATGGGTCAAACAATGTTGGTATAATTATCTCAGTAGAGCTATGTCAGCATAAATCCTTGCATGAACACTCTCCTTCCTCAGACTGCTCACGTGGGTATTTATTCCAGCATAACTATAGCATTATAATTAGATCAATATAGTTCTACTGGTATAAATTCCCATCTAGAAAGTGCTGTCAAAATTACTAGAAGAAACAATACCAATTTGCCTTCATTTGTTCAGCCACATTTCTTCACTGCTATTTTTATACATAGAGAAAGGAAAATAAATTTATTCTCTATATAGTGCAGGAGGGAGAATTTTTTACATTGTCTGGTATTATATCTTTTGCTATGCCAACAGTAATTGCTATAGAACTTCATATCAAGAATATGGTAGTATAATGTAACTCAGAACCCAGAGAATCAAAAGGCAATACAGACCCCCCAAAAGACTCAATAAAGCTAGGTGAGCTATGATTAAGGGAGAAAATGGCAAATTTCCCATTTGCACCAATTAAATGTAATCAGAGCTGACAAATAACTGTTCCCCCCAGGGGCTTACTGGATCTGTTTGAAAGCTCTAATTCCAAATTAAATCAAAATACAAACAGTTTCAAAAGGCATCAGAGACAGCACGGTCACTACTGGAATATTAAAATATAATATCAGCCATCTGACACAAATCAACTGATTTCTTATCTGGCCAGTTATTGTCGTGATGAAAACCTCTGTTCATCCCAGTTCAATACAATTCTTCTCCTCTGCCTGAACTCAGTAATTTGTTCCTTTCTCCACAGCGAGCAACAAACTGTGGAGGTGGAACAATGAACCCTTTCATGGCAAGAAAGAGAAGAAAATAAAACGCCTTTCACTGGACATCTTTTGCTCTTGGTCTCTCTCTTTTCCTGAGACAATGACTGCCTACACATTTTCAAAAAAGAGAAGGCTAAAGAAGAGATTATTAAAGTTATAATGGTCAAAGAGGACACCCTTTTCATAACACATCTCTTACCTACACAGTTCCAATGTTCAAAGAGCTAGATCCTTATCAGTTAGAAGCAGGCACCTGCTTGTAAATACTGGAGGATCTCTGCAGGCACTCGTGGTTTGACACCGTCTCTCCTTGTAGACTATGAGGACTCCATGCTGCAAGTTGCTGCAGCAGGATGGGCGCCTTTGCCCCTAATGGGGACCGCGGACAGGCTGATGCGGGCGCAGGACCCTACCGTGATGGAGTCCGGGTTTGGGGACTGAAGCCAGCACTCCTCATCTCCGTGCATGCGTGGGAAAACCAGCGTATCCGTGTTGCACAGCGTATGGAGCGATGCATCGATCAGATGTGCTACAGCAGCACACTGCAGGCACCGGGCTGGGCAGAGCTCCTCCTCGTGCTGCAGCACGGTCCATTTGCTTGGCTTGCCAGACCCACTCTAGTGCTGTCACCACCATCATAAAACATCCCCAGCTAACATAAGCCTATGTTGGTAAAACTATAAAGCAGAGACCAAGCCAAGCAGTAAGGTTCCCCAAAGCTGCCAGTTATCTCCCTTTAAGACATTATGCTAATAATTAGTAAAATCAGTGGAGCCTGTGGTGGGTAAACCAGTTTCCCCATGTGGAGCAACTTGTGACACTGGAGCTTGCTTCTCTCTTTCAGTGGTGCACCAAGAGGTTGAATAATGATTTCCATAAGGGTTCCTGGATTTTTTTTTAATAGGATCCCAACAGAAGCTTATGGTTTTAATTACAGCTGGTGGAGCTGAAATCTGTATTCCATCCTCTCAACTCCAAAGATCTTTTTTTATGAGATTTTGATTTTAAAAATGTGTTCTTATTGTTCCTCTGAGTCTTTTCAAATGCCTGCCCTTCTTTAAGAACAGTGTCTTAGGCTGTCTCAAGGGCTTTGTTTAAATATTAATTTAGTTTCTCCTCCAACATATTCTTTTCATTAGAAAAATACTTTGTAATTTACTACATGGTCTGGGTCCTCTGAGAAGTTCACCAGCTCCTGAAAAGTGTGAGTGCTTAGCTTCTCATAGGGAGGCTCAAGACAGTATCCCTCCGAGAGCACAGAGAGGGAACCAGGAAAAGGCTGAATGCAATTCCCGTCCAACTGAAAAGCAGAATAGCTGCCACAAGAACAAAGGCTGTGTTCGCTGGCAGGATGAACTTAAACTAATCCAGTATTATCAGCCTGGAATTTTGATTCTTCTTGGAGCATCTTCACATTTATATTCAGCCTCCCAGACTTGAAAAGGAGAGGAAAAGGGAGATTGCTGTATGTCATCCAGGAAGGGAGGCCAGTAGCCAAGGCTGCTTTACACATCTCTGGTTTTGCTGTTTAGCATTTTAGGAAACTTAAGTCTCTTGGGCTTCTACCGCTACCAGTTACTCCTTTAGTTCAGATAGCTGAGAAAAGTGTTAGGACTCCTTATCTCTGCTAAGGACCCATAGGAAAGACGGTCAGGACAGCTCAAGAAGATGACTTCTTCAGCTTAAGGGGTGACTTCTTTTTTAAAAATTCCAGGAAATTACATCCCCACGTTTCCAGCTTCCTCCACACCATAAGAAAAACCTGATGCAAGAGAAAAGTTAATGCAAAGTCAAACACTGAAAGGTTCATAAATGTTAGCATAATGGTAGGCAAAATTTTGAGTAGAAAAAAATGTATGCAACAATATAATTAAAGCTGGTTGCATAATGCATAACCTCAGGGGGCCTGACCTAAGGCTGACCCAGCAACCCTGACTTTTAAATACTAGGTTTCACAATGTTCATGTTTCTTTCTCAGAGGTTTCTGGACTGTGATGTATTCACTGTCAGCTTTTCTTGTGGCTGTATGGAAAGCACCATTTTTTAAGAAACCTGACTACAAAGACAATCTTGAAAAACATGGATTTTTAAAATACTCTAAATAATTTCTGTAGGGAAAAAAGAAAGTAGCAACATATATTAATTTGCAAAGTTTCAAGTTCCATGAAGTCTGCCTATTCCTAAAGTCAAGCAAAATGCTATGGTTACAGTGACCATGAAAAGGTACACTGATTAGCACTCACTTTTGAATTTCATAAAATAACCACAAAACCTTCCTCCTAGAAAACATACATCTTAACTCCCAGTTCTTACATTGAAAAACTAGTCTGGTTGCTGATACTTGGGAGCTGCAGTATTTCCAGTACGACAACTTCTGTAAGCTTTTATCTTATTTAGCAAAATTCTGCTGAGCTGATGAACAAAGTCACTATTGGTAAACAACACCAGCAGCTCCTCACAAATGTACCAGCATCTTCTCTCCTTTCTGCAGAGGTGAGCATGCATGAGGCTCAGCAATTCAGCAAAGGGAGTCTGCTAAACTAAAGATGGGTGATTCACTGTGACACACATCTAACACAGATTCACAGGCTTATCTCTTTGGTTCCTACTACTCCCAAATTCAGGAAGTTTGTTTAGCAATCCTTGTTTCCATCTGTGGGCTTTGCTAACCTGGTTGTAGGTCAAACTCTAACATGCAGAGATCCTACTAATACATAATGACATAGTATTTTCTATTAAGTTACTCAGCAAAAAAAGAGAACAAGCTGATGGTATTAAGACTCACAAACTGGACATTGCCACCATGGATGGACCTTAAAAAAACAGGCCATCCTGAAATACTTTGAAAGCTTCTAAAACAAGTGTAAGACCAAAGGTCACAAGGTCAATATGCCTGAATATTACTACAGTATTTTGTCATTTGTCACTGATTTGGAAAGGCTTGTTGTAACAGCTGGGTGATTTCAGCCATGCAATGTGACTTCTTCAGGATAATCTTTTAATCTCATGAGCTTGGTTTCTTGCAGTGTAAAGTAGCTTAAAATAAAACAGAAAAGCAGACTTTCAATAGCTATATCAAACTGCAAGCTTCTCTAATGAGTGACAACTTTTTCCTCTTAAAGTGCTAGGTTTATACAGAAGACAGAATTTGTGTTGTTTTAATGATGGCAAAATTAAAAAAAATAACTGTAGGACGTATCTATTTTGCTTTCAAATACAATCGCAAATCCAAGTTTCCCAGTTAGAAAAAAATTAGTGTAAGAGTCACTGGGAACTGAAAAAGCATGAAAATTAGAACGTGTTCATGTAACCTTAGAAAAAGCAGAGAGAGGAGAGAAACACTGGAGCTCCTGAGCCAAGGGAAACAGATGAAGATGGTGCACAGATAATTTTCAGAAAAATCAAAATTGTTATTAGCAGATGCTATGATTCTTCAGTGGGTGATAAACACTAATATACAGCTCCTGTCCATTCCCCCAACCAGTAAAAGTTTGTCTTATATCAGACATGAATTAACGTGTGGATTAATGGTGGCATGATACCCAAAGTTAGAATATACTGTAAGGCTTGATCAAAGTTTTTCATTTCAGTAATGTAAGCAGCACCATATACTGAAAATTATAAATATTTAAAAAAAAAAAAAAGTGGTCACCTTTGGACATGTAGGTGAAAATCAACACATTAAAATCTGCTGGTTTAGATATTCCATAATTTAATCTATCCTAGTAATTTGCATTGCATATCAGACATACAGTGACTCACAGTAATTACAGACATGTAGACAGAAACAGAGACTATCTGCAAATAGGCTGCACATCCATGAATATAAACCTTTGCAGCTGGTTTGTTCTTATCATTTGACCCTTTGGGGACTCAGTTAAATGCACATTTTAATACTGTGATTTCTAGAAAGATGGTCCACAGGATTATTTCTGCCACCACCCCCTGTGAGCTGCCAGATAACTCCTTCATTTGACAGGGTGTGACCAGAGTCCCATATGGCCCTTTTGTCATCCTTGCATTACCCTGCAATAGATTGGCTTCCCCTGTGCTCCTCCTACACACTTCCATGCCCTGTTAGTGTGATGTAATTTAACACTATTCTGACCACAAAAAGGCAAAGAGGGAGGCATTTTTACACTCCATAATTAAAAGAAGGACTAGTTCCATATACTACAGTGGCATGGGGATGGGCCTTGACATCCAGGGCTAAAAGCAGGAAAAGAAAGGAGCATGACAAACCTTCCCAAAAGCCATTTCAGCTGTGAGAGTAATAAAGAGTTGTATCTTCTCCAAAACGTAACAGCAGGTAAAAGGTAGGGAGGAGAAATTGAGCAACATGTCATACAAAATCCACTGCCTACACTGTGAGAATTAATTTGAAATTTTGATTAGGGGAAGAGGAGCAAGCAGAGTGTCCAGACACTGGCACCAGGTAAAATGTCACCCAAAGGCAAATGAACACAGCCCAGTGGGCTCTGCATATATCTCCTCTGCAGTTTCAAGCCTGTAACCAGGCAGCAGTCCATTCACTTCCTTTAACAAAAGCCATGGTTCATGACTGTAACCTCCCCAAAGTCACTAACCCACCAGCTTGGCACAAGTACTTACAAGCATGACTAATTTTACAGTTGAAATGAGCAGAGCCCTTCCACAAAGGGAGATAGGAGCCAGAAGTGTGGAAAGTCTTCTACCACCCTCCTGCCCAAATCCGGACACGAGAAAAGGTGGCGGCATGCAGACAATCCAACCCTTTGTCTGCTTTTGTTCCTAGAGCACATACCAGCACCACTACAAAACAGCTGCAAGCTGGAAAGGGACTCAGCGCATTCCCATTCATCTGCTTGGCTAGGAGTCAGGCCAGAAGCGCTCAGTAGTTCCTGGCTATTTAATAGCAGCACCAAGGCAATTGGAGAAAAACAAAAATGGGGGGTGGGCTTGAGTATGTGCTGACTCTCTCTTTATAAAAGGAATGGTAAAATAAATCAGTTAAGCAGTGGATGTGCCAAGCTGAGTTTCTAAGTCTTAAGCTACAACATTTTCATTTAGTTTGGCTGGTTTTTAATTTTTCAGTATTTCTGCTAATGGCTGCAGGGCTGCTCTAAAGCCCAAGCAGAGAGCCTTCATATTACTATGAATGAAAGCTAATACATTGAATGTGTGGGTTAAATGGCAGGGTTGTTGTTATTTCTGTATCACAGGAGGGGGATATGGACTGATTCATCGTGGCCCTCTACTATGGAGGATTGCATCACTGTGAGAAGTTGAGAAAAAAAGTAGATGGGGAAGTAATGCTCTGGCCACCATGAGCAAGTAGGGCAGGAATCCTGGGGAGGCCACAGCCAACATGAGAAGGCAGATGACAGAGCCATGCTTTACCTTACCACTGCCTTTCCGTGATCCTATTTTCAGTAAAGGTTTATGGGAGAGACATCTTAGAAAATCTCTACAGCATCAATGAAAATCTTCTGGTACACTCCCAAATAGAGAGTCCCAAATCACTTGGGCCATTCTCATGATCTTCAGAAATATCACTGGTATGGTATTTGAAACCTTTCCCAACTTAACCCATCCCTATTTCCCATGCACTAGAGTCATCAAATCTAGGCCAAGGCTAGATACCTAAAAAAGGATTTATTTTCCACTCAGTGTAGCTCAGTCAATACAGTTTAGCACCTTTGAGACACCGCTAAAGCCTAAACTGAAATAAAGCCAGCTAAGCTGATTAGGCTGTGGGTAAGCAAACACGGTGAGGATTTTCCCATTGTGTTGTTGAGAAAACACAGGGGAAGAGCTGCTCAGGCAGGACCTTCCCTGTTGGTCCTATAATACCATCTCCCCAGCAGTGTAAATCAAATCTCCAGCTGACAGTCACCAAAAGGCTGTCCTGAACTGACTCACTTATGGCCTCACCAACAACAGGCAATCCCCTGCTTCTGCCCTGGCTGGCAGCAGTGCTTACCTGCATCCAAGGGAATGTCTGGCTGCTCTCTCCTGTCTTTTTGCCACAGGGCAGAGTCCTAGAACGTGAATTTATAGCAGAAGAAGCCAACGTAACTCCACACAGCACTTGGGTTAATTTTGCTGTGCAGAGGAAAGTGACTGATGCCCAATACGCAGCCACAAAACTTTCTAAGTGTCTGTTCTGTTGGAAGGGCAAGGTGAAATATTAGACGAAAAAGTTCACATCAGTGTTATTTTCCATGGCAATTGCTTCAAGAGGCTGAAACTAAACCAAGAATTGCACTAAGAAAAGCTGTAGGTAGAATTTCTATAGATTTTATATTTTCCTTTCATTACTACAGTTTCATTACTTTATATTCTTTTATAATTTTATCAGTAATGACCTTGATGATTGCTGCACATAGACTAACAATCTTCGGAATGTTCTGGGATAGACAGCCTCAAGTGTAGAGGGTAAACACACTGTTTCCTTTAATAACAAAACACTGCTATTTTTCCCAGGGTATAGTAAACAGAAGCATAAAATGACAAAATGCAGATTATAGCCTCTTCACGGTTCAGATGCCCTGATGCTCTAAGACTGTTAATGTCATTTCCTATGCTTTGGCATCTTTGCATCTTTGGTACCTTCCTTTGGAAGAAGTACGTATCTTCATTACCTGTTAGCATAAAATCAGCCTCCCCAAAAGAGAACAACTGGTATTTGGTATCTTTTGCCCACAGGTATTTCCACAGGGCTCTGGTTAGGCTCACTAAATGCTGCATTTATCTGTCTTTGGCCCTTTTCTGTTGTTCTGATTGCAAGTATGCAATGCTCAATATTGTTTATATTTTGCTCCGCTACAGTCAGTGAGAGTTTCACCATCAATTACAAAAAGAGCCAAATTACATATGTGATAATACACCAGCCCTAATTGTACTCCTCCAACAGCTGTCATCTTCTGTAATTATTTCTTAACCTCAGTTACATCATTTTAACTGCTTTGGGGTCATCATTTTGAGACTGATGACAACCACATTTATGTTTCTTTTGGTTGTTCGAATGACTCGGCCAACTTCCTAAGTGCCCCCATTCCCCCCATGCAGCTTTGATCCTATCAAAACTTGGCTTCAATTCCACTTTCCTCATGGCTCCAATATTGATGAGTATGCAGGTCAACTAACTAGGCTATGCACTTTCCACCTCAAGTGAAGTGGGTCCCCAGACTGAACCCTGGATCTCAGCATCGTCCCAGTTTGTACCTGATGAGCAGCCCTGGGGAAGAAACAGAAGGTGGCAGATATGACCTCTTAGCTGGCGTTTAGGCAAGTAGAGACATTTAACCAGTGGGTTTACTGGCAGACTCCCAGTCTGCCTGCATGCAGCGCACCGCCTCAGTAGCACAGGGGAGCCCAGGTTCCCTGCCTGATCCCTCTTCTCCCTGGTGAGCCCATCCCACACAGCAGCACTTCCACTCTTAACTCTTTTTTTTGTCAACGATTGTGCTTTTCCACTGACATTAGGAAAGCACTTTTGATCTCAAATGGTTTCTTAATTTTCAAAGGACATGGGAAGAAGGTTAAGATCACAAAGTGAATCAAAACAAATTACAAGATACCAGTGTTAATTCTGCAGACAGGTTACAATGCAGAAACCTGGGGTCTTTGCCAGGGAAAGCTTCCCCTTACACAGTCTGCTATATTATACTGACAAATCACTCCAGCAAAGTACCTTTGGTGCTAGTATAATAAAACCACTCCCCTGTTCCTCTTACAAATGAATGAAGCCACATGGATGAAAACATAGTTTTGTCATTAGAAAAGTGCTGGCACCAGGAGAGTCTGTTGCAGAGAGTCAGTCTGAGATAACATCACCAAGACACATCTGTAGCATAAACTTGCTGCAGTTATCTAATCCCTAATTTGGCTAAGAGGCAGACAAAAAATAGGGTACCTGTAGGCCTTATTAACAGGCTGTTTACTTAAATATCTACTAGCTGGTTTTATCACTTTCTGCGGACTGAAGAAGCGAAAAATTCCGAAGTATAAAGGAATCAGTTTAAAAAAAGAAAGATGACACAAATACAATTTTAGATTATTAGTTATATTTTAGATGTAACTTTCTTTTTTGCTAGTGAAATCAGACTTCACGGAGCTCCTCCATACTCTATCTTTGTTTCATATTTTACGAGCTGTAGTAATAATTTTCTTCAAAACACCGCTTATAGGTGTAATTGCCTCTGTCTTGCAAAAGTTCCTTTTGGTTCCTTTGTGGCAATGGAAAGAAAAGAAATGTTTTCAATATTAAACTAACTTTTGGGTGTAATTATGCTCTACTGTGCTTTTCAAATGTTGAAGTGATAAATCAAGTGAAGTGGAAAGATGTTGGTGAGATAAACCACCTCCTTCAAAAAATAGCTTGACTAGTGGGAGAGAGGGAAGAGACCAGGCTAACAAGAAGACATTCAATTCCTTGCTGCAAACTGACCACTTAAGAAAGGTACCTGACCACTGGATCTCTTCCCAGGCAAAAAAAAAAAAAAAAAAAATTAGTGTCTCTTATGTGTGCCTAGTTGGAACGCACTGAAAAGGCGGCTTTCTTCAGTGTGTACAGAAAGACCTTGCACAGCTTCTTTCTGATGAGATACTGATGGTAAAGAGAAGGTCTTGTGACAACGCACTGCAAATGTTCTGGTAATGCCATTACAGTGACCTTGCAGACACAGAATTGGATGGACAAGCAAGGACCTCAATTTCCACAAGACTGAGAATCCAAAGCCCCAAGAGTTCAGTGCAATCTGACAAATTTTCAGTAAAATTCTCGGTGGCTATCTAGCTTTAAAATCTGCCTTAGTCATAAACTGTGAGACTTATAAAATTGATGCTAAAACCAGAGGATAATAGGAAGGTTATCAACAGTGGAAACCCAACAGAAGGAGCAATGCTAAAAATTCAAAAGTGTTTAAAAAAAGTAAATAAAGCCCAGATACTGAAAGCCTAACAGGATTAAAAGATATATAGGATATATAGGATGCTTAGACATTCTTCAAAAAGAAGCAAGAAAAGACAATTTTATTCCGAAAGATGTATACTTCCCTGGAGTTCAGAATTATGTATTTTATTATGACATAGCTTTATTATCATCATCATCATCATCATCATCATTTTATTTTATTGTTGGAATGCTTATTTTACAAAAAGCCAATAGGCATTTTCAGGCCTGTGATGACAGAGTATGCAAGACCACTGACGGGCCACGGTGAACAAAGCCGAAGTGCCTGGGGAGGTATCACTGGCATTGCTCGGGACAGGCCTGGAAGTCCCCCTTAGTACTTACAGATTGAACACCAGCTCCAAAGGAGATTCTCCCTGCCTCTGCAGCTTTCAGCCTCCAGCTTATCAAGTGATCAAACCTATCCAGAGGCAGAGTAACTACACCATCCAGTCTCTGCTGATCGGCACAGTAAAAATAGTGATCCAATGCCATGAAGAAACTCACTTATATCAGTAAATTTGCTTCTCAGGATTGTACAATGTCTAGAAACAGATTTAACTGACTTTGTGTGAACTAGCATGGGCGGGCTGGGCTAATCTTTTACAAGGAGGAGTACGGTGAGTACTGAAGCAGTCTCCTAAGGGTTAAACAAATGGCAGGGCACCAAGGCTCCTGGGGTCCTTCTTTGATTCTCCCACTGTCCCACTCCCACACTCCCACTGTGTCCTTGTCCCAGTCTCTCAGGTCAACATGTCCAACTAAAGTTAGGTACATAAATCCATATTTAGGTATTGACCTGCTTTCTAGAAGTGTTCAGTATAATTCCCACTTTGATCCCAGTACAACAGGCCCTCTTCAGGCCAGGAGAGAAATGCATCTTCTCCCTAGCAGCTGGGGCTTTCTAAAAGAAGTAAATGTAATGAGATCATCAGCAGGAAAACGGCTATGCATTTTATGTATAATAGATCAATGTTGCGATCACTGGATTTTTTTATTATTTCAGATTAAAACGCAAGGGAGCATGCAGCATTACCCAAAATGGCAGGACAGTCTGTCAAGTCAACCTGGATAGACAGTTCTCCCTGATGCATCTGCATTCCCTTCTGTATCATCATCTTCTATTCAAGCCCAGGTAAACAGTGTTTTTATTCTTTTATAAACAAATCCTCTTTATTGTTTCATTTGTAGTAAGACTCCCAAAGGCAAAAGCGGAAGTTAGAAGCTGATGCCATCAGATACTTGGAAGGGGCCAGGAACACATAGACAAAGAAATCTTCTAGTGCTGAGAAATGAAATGGGCAGGTAACATGAAGTTCCCTCCAGACTTGTGGTGCCTTTGGAGGGCAATGAAGGAAATGCTTTCTCAGATTTGCTAACTTTGCATATTCATCGTGTTTCAAACTGCATTTGCAGCAGTGGCTGCATGCTTTTTCCAAAAGTATCTTACTTCTGGAAATGAAACATGAATGGCAAACTGACATCTTAATGAAAATTACCTGCATTTGTTTACACTTACAAAGCTTTTAAAGTAGACTAAGTTACAGACACTTTAAACACTTGCCAAAACAAGCAGACGGACACGTGTGAAAAGTCTGAGGCAAATGGCTTATGAATGAAAGATCTTCATGAATGTGTTTAAATTCACAACTTAAGTAAACATCTTCTGTGGTTCCACAGTAAGGACACTGGACTGTCACACAAAGAATTCATTTGCAGAAGCCCAAACTGGCTACTACATGAAACCAGCAGCTGTGGAAATTAGACTTATACACATCTTGGTTTTCTTGAGTTGCTACATACCTCTTGAAAGTCACTTAAGTCAAGATTTTCAAAAGCTTTTACGAATTTTGGTTAGATGGACCTCTAGGTGTCATACCATGGATACCTTGAAGGACACCAGGCTCCTGTTCAAGGTGTGGCTTACAGGAACTTTGCCAAACCATCTTCTTCAAAGGATATCTCAGTCTGGGTATGCACCAGACTGCTAGCTTCTCTGGAAAAGTAGTGTTTTAACCTCTATGTGAGTTACAGCAGAAATACCAGGGGATGCAATGGAGACATTTTAGCTTTCCGGAGTGCTTGCAGATCTAGTGCTACCTATAAATTTGGTGTTAGCAGTTAACAAAACTCTACTAATGAGTAACTATGTGGTTATAGAGAAGTGCCTATTAAGTCACCTTAAAACTGCAATATGTGCTACCATGCCATTTCACATACATGCATACACTACAGCACATTGAAGTACTGTAACTGCATCTTCTACATGCCACAGAAGATTTTAAAAATCCAGAATAATAAGCAGGATCGCAGAACAGTGTCAGCATTTTAGTTGAAAGGGGTGCATGTATGCTTTTAGTTTCACCAAGCAACTTTTATACCAGTGCTTTCTGAAGATGATATGCTTTACACTACATAGACCAAATTTTCAGTTGGTCCTTACTGTCCCAGAAGAGTGTTTTACATAAAACCCCCTAGCTTTTCAGAGAGAAAGTACATGTGTACTGATCACTTTTCATCCAGTTTTGCAGGCATGCATTTATTTGTGGACATCATTTTAGACACCAGAGAATTGAACCAAAGCTCAAACAGCTTTTAAGTTCCCCATATTGCACTAGTCTCCTCAGTGCAAAGATATAAATAAGAGAAAGGGTGTATCAGAAGAGAGAATCAGCCCCCACCCTGTTACTTCTCTTAAAATATATATGTTTCTATTTACATGTATGTCCATCTAAAGTGTCTGAACATTTTTCGTGTTTATTTATTTCAAGAGCACACAAATACTGCTTTTAAACTATTTATTTTCCTTTGAAGTCAAATTGTATTTAATAGTTTACTTTGTGTAACAATTACTATTTTCTTTGGTATACAAATTATGTGGATTGTTATGTACCCATATCTAGTCCTGAGATCCAAATAAAACTGTAACACATCATACACAATGTAAGTAATGCTATAAAAGAATATAATAATATAAAAATAATAATAATAAATAAATAAATAATATAAAAGCTCTTAGAATCGGCGACTATCAATAGCTTATCCCACAAAAGGTATCTTTCACTCTTAGTGAAAACTTAGCACAAGTCCTACCCCTCAGTTAAGCGCTGTTGAAAACTTAAGCAGGAAGCAGGTTTTCAAAGACCAGCAACTCTGACTGATGCTTCGTATAATCTATAGTCTTCTGCAGTTAGCAGGACTCTGTCTTATTCCGGTTACTGGGGAACATTTTCAACCTGATATGCAAGTTTCAGCTATGCCTTTAAAACTCCAGCCTTTTAAATGCTCCATATTAATCATAAAATAAATTTGGCTTCTATACACCCAACACCCTGGCAACCCGTTCATTACAACATTGCTAGTACTGCATGAGTGTCCATATGGCAGCAGATGTAAAGCTTTTTGCTTTCTATTTCATTGATCTCGTCTTAGCTCCAAGGCACAAGAACTCCTGGGGCTCTTTTGTGCAAAGGATCTAAGCAGCTTATAAGGGTAAATTTCTTTCATGGTTCTACCAATTCACATTCACAATTTTCATTCTCTGAGGAAATTTACTATAGGTTGGTTTTGACCCAATACTATCGTATTCATGAGGTTCCCACAGAACAGTACATGAAAGCGTTGGCGTATAGGGAATGGAGATTAGAAGTATTTTCTGAGCAAATTGATCAATTATCACTGAGCTCTTCCCAGCATCACTGAAAACAAAAATAGTATTGTCCTGAAAACTCCTGTGAGGAGAGAGTTAAAGTTGTGTTGTTTGTGGGGTTTTTTTCTTCCTTAAACTGAATGAGGACATTCATAGAACATTACCAGTGGTGTCCTGCCAAATATTTACATCTCTGTGGTAAGCACATATCCAAATTAGCTCAAAAGATTCCCACTCTGAAAAGATAGAAAGGTGACCTGCTCCAAATGAAGTCCTTCCCTTATTGCAGGAATCTTTTTTTGTCACATAGAAATCTGAATAATTGCTGTGCCCTCCATAAATAATCTCTCATACCAGATCCGTCCCAGTATTGGTAAAAACAGATTAGTTTACATTTACATCAGACACAAAGAACTGTATTAAGACAAGACAGACTTCGTCCACAAGTAGAGCTGGTAGCCTAGCAGCGTCTGTACAGCCACACAGACACAAAGAATTTGGCCACCACTAACTGCATGACGCAAGTCAGCACATTACTCTGCTGTACTGAACAAAGAGGCACTGCAGATCCACCTGCTTTCACAATGCGACTTCTCTGCCTACCTCAGCCCTCTTACCTCATCATCTATTAATACTACAGCCACAACATCCACCTGTAAATACTTGCCTCCTTTGTGAAAAATGAAAACATATTTGTTGATTCTCCAGGACTGAGACCTGGTCACGTTTCAGGCTTTCTATATCAGGATGCGTGGTCATACCACACAAATACAGTTTGATCATTGCCTAGGAAATGCCCCAAAATACAGAGGAATATGACAAGGAAAATGGAGGCAATGTTTAATTGTCAGATTAAATAAAATAACAGATTGGGGAGAAATTCCCTGCAGTCTGAGTGACCATATCTGACTCCTATTTAAATGTAGGAAAAAAAATGTAGAAAATTAAGATTATCAAAAGAGGTGGAGGTACACCACCAATATTGCAGTTTTCTCAGAAAAATCATTGTGAGGAAGCTACATGGCTGAATAAAGCAAATACTCTGTCCTCCTGTCCCATTTAAAAAAAGAAGAAAAAAAAAAAAAGACCAAACAACAACAACAAAAAAAAACCAAAACAGCAGCTATCAGATGCTTTAGTATAATTTACTAGTACTTGAGAATATCTTCAACAGCGCTCAGCATTGCCATTAATTCTGCTCCCACCCCAGTCTACAGTAAAAGTACATAAAAGTCACTGAATTTGTACTTTTGACTGTGATGCAACAAGAACTAAAACCATGTAGAAATTTTCTATATTTCATATGATAGTGTTTCTTAAGCACTTTTTACCAGTTATTGTTCAGCTATTCCGAATCTCCACTGATGTAACTAAAATCAGAATTGGGTGCAAGAAAATGACAAATTGAAAAAATCATCTTTAAGATTTGTGTATTTACCTATATCATTTTTCAACCCAGCTGAAATGAAGGTCTGTTACCAAAAATAAAATTTAAAAAAAAATCACGAAAAACCAAACCTAAGACATGAGGAAATTTACTGATAGTCTGATTTATCTCCTGTGTACACTTCTGATACAACATAAGAGCTTTTTATTTTATTGATATACATATTTAAGTGTAACATGCTCTTTTTTCAAAGAACTCATAGGCAGCCAGGACTAAAACAGAGGACATGAAAGAACATGATGCAAAATATGAAACAACTAGGGAAACTAGAGAGAGCGATCTCAAGGGCATTACACAGGTCAATAGTAGAATTATTTTTGAAGATTGTGAAAAAAATTGAAGTTGTTTACAAGATCTGAAATTAATCTATTTATTATTTATATTAATTATAAAAAATGCTGTAAAACTGATTTACCAGCAACAAAGATTTCAGTAAATGAACAATGCACATATCCATTTCAGGACACAAGGCTGATAATGGTCTTAGTGAAATTACGTAAACTTTATTTTTTTGTCATGCAACAGCTTCTGATGAATAATTTGGAAAGTAGTATTTTTTACAAAAACGCTCATCTATCTCTACTCGTACTGCATCCTACAAATTGCATACTTTTACCTATGTAAAACATAATTATGTTCATAAAGCCAAGATTTAGTCTATGCAACAGATTTTAGACAGACTGAGATACAAACAGCACATCCCCAACTCATACTGGATACTTGTTTACAGCACATACCTTGTCGCCACGGACTGGCAGCAGCAGATTCCAGGAAAAGATACAGGAGGTACAGAAAGGTCTCCAATTTGATGTGCTTAAAGCTGAACAATCAATGCTTAATACAACATGATCAATGTTTGCAATGTATTTGAGTCTTGGTTAAAAAGCTTTAGTAATTACTTTATGAAAGAATCAATGTATTTTTTCAAACACAACTAAATATGTATGAGATCTGAGGCATTTCTTGGTGCACAACACAGTGTTAATTCTGTGAATGCTGTGAAATTCTTTACTTATAGCGACCAGGTGTGGTGGATGGGATTTACTGACATAATTTAGATCAGTGGTCTCCACACTTTTTTCATCATGCACCCCTATTAGTAAAACGTCTTTGAGCACATACACCCTGTATAAATATATTTATTTATAATGTATATACATGCACTACTGAAATTCTAGTACTTTCTTCCTGCACCCCAATGGATCATCTCACGCACCCCACTTTGAAGACCACTGATTTAGATGACCTAAGTAACTTAACTGCAGTGCTTCAGATGACACAAACACCTGGGCTTCTTCCTTGCAGTGTTGCAGAAAACAGTTGGATGCAGAAATCTGTAGTACCTATGTTTGCCAGTCACAAGTACAGGTTATCAAACTACAGATTATATTCTACATATCGATTTTGGTTTTAAAAGAATGCAGCAGTTACAGAAGCTAAACTAGCAGCCAAGCCAGCCTTGAATAATTCATTGATACAAAACTATCTAAAGCACCATCAGAAAACAAAGTACAGAAGTATTAGAGTATTAAAATATTAAAAAGAGCTCTTAAGGGGTAAAAATGAGACGTATGAGGGCAGGATGCAAGGACTTGCACAAAAAGCAGGCATAGTATGCCAAACAGCCCATGAACTGACATGTCTTTGGGGCCTATTAAGTTCTGAAGGTTAAAATGAGTCTGGACAAGACTACGGTGCCATTAGCACAATGAAGAAAGGAAACTGAGAAGCACTGGCTAGGATCAACACATCCAGTCCAGATGAGGCACTCGTTCACCACATCCACAGCGGTTCACAACTCAGCATGCCTTAAATCAAGGCCTGCTCTGGGCTGTTTGGGTAATGCAGATTACTTTTATCTGCTTAAGAACGTGGACATTTCAGTCACTTAAAGGCCTTGCTATACCTAATTATGTATTGTCTTCACTGCAACTAGATTACTGTAACGTGGTCCATGTCGGAAGTACCTGGGATTTCAGATTTATACAAAATATATGGAAGATTTTCCTGCCAAGCCCATTACCACTGTTCCACAGCTCAGACCTGCATCTTATCAAGCAGCAAATAGAACCAAACATGTTCAATTTGATAATTAAAGCCCAAAATTACTTAGGACCTGACTGTCTAGGAGATGATGGCTTTTGCCATGTCGCATTTCCACTGATCAGGGTTTAATGAAGACAATAGACTTAGATGTTCAAAAAGGGTGCTTGCAACAAGGTATTTTCCATGCAAGCATTGTGGTGGGACAGCTTACACAACTGGAGTGCTGTGATGGATGGAGACAAGCCCTTTGGGAGAGACAGGCAGACCAGAGGAGGACGGGGGCTGCCCTTCATGTGAAGGAGCTGCTCAGATGTGTGGGGGCCCAGGTCTGGCTAACAGCTTGTGGGTCAGGGGCAGAGGAGAGGTTGCTAAACATGACACTGTGGTAGGATGCGTTACAGACCACCGACATGGGTAAGTAAGCAGATGAAGCTTTCTCTGAACAACCTGAGGAAGGCTCTGTGTCACAGACCACCATCCTCATTGGGAAATTTAACACACCAGGACTCCAGCCACCCAGGAGATTGCTGGAGGGTGTCAAGGATAACTTCTTGTTACACAGGTACTGGATGGGCCAAGCAGGGCCAATGGACAGTGGGTGATGCTGTCCTGAGGGGGGTGAGGGAGGAAGGCAAGTAGCAGAGCACAAACCCCAGGCTTCAGGAGGGCAGACTTAGAGTCATATGGGGAACTGGTAGATGGGATACCATGGGAGTGAGCTCTGAAGGGAAAAGGATCCAGTAAAGGTGGTTGGCCTTTGAGGAGAGCATCCTCAAGCACAAGAACGGTCCACCTCTACACTCAAGAAACCAAGTAGACATATCAGGAAGCCAGTTTGGCAAGATAGGAAACCCACGATAGAACTGCAACACAAAAAAGGCAGCATACAGAGACTGGAAGCAGAGACAGCCTAGAAAGGGAGAATCAAGAAACACTGCCCAGGCATGCAGGGACTGTACCAGGAAAGCCAAAGCTCAGCTGGAGTTGAGACCTACCAGAAACATCAAGAGCAACAAGAAGAGCTTCCACTATTACACCAGTAGTGAAAGACTGAACAGAGAAAATAGATAACTGCTGCTGAATGGAGTGGATGACTTAGTCACAGCAGACAAAGAAAAGACTGAGGTACTGAGTGCATTAATTTCAAGAAGTATGTGCATAAATTTAACTTCAGTAAAGCTGTA
The DNA here is from genome assembly GCF_964188355.1 of Buteo buteo. Lineage (NCBI taxonomy): Eukaryota > Metazoa > Chordata > Aves > Accipitriformes > Accipitridae > Buteo > Buteo buteo. The sequence continues at coordinate 40,874,893 of NC_134204.1, forward strand.
TAAAGTAGAATTAAAGCAGAACTTTTCCCAAATAGAATGAGGAATGTTCATTAAAATTGGTATTCACAAATGTATCTTTGAAAACAGGTTACATAAACATTTGCCAGCAGACCTTCCTATTCTGTAACCATGCATATAATGATTCATTCTTTCAAACCCTCCACTGTAATAGTAATTATTGCCATTATTATCTAGTTGTACATAGGAACAGAAGCCATGTCGAGGGTCACAATACATTTAGTACACAAATACAGAGAGAGCCACTGCCCAAAGAGCCTGTATTCTAGTCACTCTCTACATTTCTTCTACTGCCTACAATGAAGATGAGAGCATCAGAGTATGTGTCATTACTCAAATGTCAGCATTACAGAATAAAGTACGGGGGAGAGAGTACTGGCAGCCTTTTACGACCCTTCTTAAGTAAAAGCTTACAATTGTGTACCATGAGGTAGACTAATACATTTTAGAGAAAAAATAATCAGTGGGTAAGACAGGCACTCATCGCTCTGTGTCAGACTGCTCACCCCGTCTCTAAAAACAACACAGCTTGACCAAAACATTTCAGGGATGCTACATTTCACCTCGGGTTTCCAGAGGGCAGCTGCCCTTCATCAGGAGGTAAACTTGTTCTTCCAGAGGAGTGCCCAGAACCCTGCTCCATACCCTGTCACCCTCAGATTCCCTAACTAGGTATTTCCTGCCTCCTTCACCTGCTAAGGTCCAGGTGCCTACACCCTTGAACAATTCACAAAATACAACCAGGAATAGCTGTAAGACAGTGGAAGGTGCCTGTTTCTGCTTTACTTATTGACTGAAAATGAGGATGTTCACCTTAGAAGACTTGTTTAAAATCCTCTCTCGCTAACCAAAGTCGCCTGCTTCCTTAGAAGTGCAGCTTACCTGTGATGACACTGAGCGGACCAACATGAGGTCCAAAATCATCTCCTTCTTCTGAAGCTGTGGTTTCTAAGGAAGCAAGTACCCTTTTGCTCTCTCAGAAAAATGTTGAGGCTACCCTAGGAGTGGTCTCCCTTTATAGGTCCCTGATATTCCAACCATCACAAATTAGAAAAGGTCTCCAAAGCAGCTTGCATGAACCTCACAGTATTCTTGAAGATACCAAGCTCTTAAAGGATAAGGTGATCTCCAAAACAGGAGACAGAATTAGCTCTTTAGCACTGAATTAAGTAAAATGTGTGGCTACTCCTTTATTCCTTCATTTTTTTTTAAGTATGTGTGGGTTTGCTCTGAAGGAGAAGGAGAGTATGATCAGCCAACTGGCAATGAAATTTATAATCAGCAATTTAAATTGAAAGGTCTCTTCTGTTTTGGGGCAACACTCCTGCATTTTTGCTTTTGATCCCACAGACACCTAGATCTTGTAAGTAAATTTAGGTCAAATGAAAAGAAACCAAAAAAAAAAGAAAATTATGTTTTAAGGGCTACCTACTTTCTCTAAGACACTGTGTAGCGGGAGTGTGTCCCAATGAGTCCAAATCAAACAGGTCACAGAAGTCTAAGCATTGAAGTTAGAAATCTCGGGTAAATACGCATAGGGTCACAGAGGCAATTTTTCTGTGGCTTGGGAAACTGGATGTCCACCCAGCTCTGCAGAACCCCATAAAAAATGCAATACTCTTACATACTTGTGCACTCTCCTGGTTTCTAGGCCTGAGACTTCCAGGAAAAATACTGCCTAAGACAGCTTATATATGGAAGTTAACAACCATGAGATGAGCGTGTAGGCAAAGGATCTTAGTAGGGAATTCTGCCCATTTCCCATTCCTCTGGGGCTCTTTATCTTTGAGACAAACTTTGCCTGTTGATGTACCTCTTGAACAACCTCTCTGCTTTTTGAGATTTATCTTGGAAAAAGCCAGAGAAGTTAATGGCTTTCAGCTGAAGCTGTTCTGACAGAGTTGGTCCTGTGCCCTGCCATTGTAAGAGAGGTCTAAATTATTCTCCAGTAGAAACTTGAATTTTTACAATGAGATTTACTGTCATCCTCAGTTTTGGTTCTGGTCATAAAATCTCTACAAGGGAAAAAGAATACACATCTCAACTTCTTTCTTCAGTTTTCCCCTCAAAGTGATAAAGATATGCAACTCTCAGAGAGAGTCCCGAGAGCAGTGATCTTAGAAGACTTCTCTTCTACATCATAAATCAGCAAGCTATGCTTAAATGTTTTCTTTTAATAGTTGAAGCTATTTTTTACTACCAAGTAGGAACTACCTGCTCAGACACTGCAGATAACAGGGGCATTATTCCAAATAATGTTTATGGAGCAGCTGCTGTTCCATAGCACAATAGCAGCCTCCTGCAGCAAGCAGATTGCCCTATACTTCTTCACTGTGCTATACCGCAGCACTGTGCAATTCCATGTACCTGAAGCTTTTGGGTCTCAGGAGACATCTCTCTGAAAAATGAGGAAAAAGATGAACTGTAGAAAACATATCAGGCAAAAAAAGACTTTCTGACGATTTCTGTGGTGTATTTCCCATAAAGCCATACATTCCAATTCTAGCCGTTTTCTTCAGATGAAGTGGTTTAGAGGCCCATAAACATATGCTCCAATATACTGTTGCCTTAGAACATCACTAGAACATGGCAGAAACTGCGTTTAAGGAAAGCTGAATTACTCAGAACACTTATCCAAGCAACTTTGAATTTTACAGCTGAAGATGTTCTATCCGTAAGAAAAACATACCATGCTTGTACGAATCCATGCATTTTCTGCTTCTCAGGAACACTGCCTTAAAAAAAAAAAAGTATTGCCCTCACTTTACTATGGCAAAGCAAGTAATCATCGTCCTATATCTACTAACAGTGTTTTGAAGACATCAGGTACCCTGTGTTGCACTTGGAGCAAGAAGGAAGTCTAAAATAACAAGCTTTATTCTCTTTCCTTTGATTTCTTTTTCTTCCCATGCTACCCAGGCTTGCAGGACCTTCTAATTCCCTCTCCAAAGCAATGCAACCTCTCCTTCTCTCTTACCTTCTTAGGTCAGTGCCACATCCTTTGAATATAACAGCTTCATCAACATCCTATAGACATGAAGTCTATTTATTGTACCGATACCGTCTCTGAAACACAGCTTGGGCATGCGGAAGTACAGAAATATCCCATCTTGAGGTTCAACGACTCACAGATTCGCAAACCTGAATGCAAACCAAGGTCTGGTCCTGTGCTTCTACATGGTGACAGCCAATAGCTAGCTAGGAGCAAGCCCTCACAACCCGAGCATTTGGTTAGAAGATACGCGGGCTCGTGGGAAGCGCAGCAAACCCCCAGGCAGGCCAGGGTCAGTTGGCTGTGGGCCACGGTCTAACACAGTGCCCCGAAACACACGTGTCCCAAGCCGACACCTTTGCATGCCGCAGAGGCTACGTCGCTCTTAGCGGAGCACGTTTTACAAACGCTCAAGAATCAGGAGTTTCGCACCAGCGCAGCTCCCAACGAGCAGGACGGACTTCTCCGCACCGTCACCTCGCAGCGAGGGACCACCGGCGAGCAGGCAGCCACCCCCGCCTCCAAGGCTGCTCCGCCACCGCAGCCCGCTCGCAGGGTCTGGCAGCCCCTGAAGAGCCGCCCCAGCACTGACGTGCCCTACGCTGCGCGCCGCTCTACGCCCAAGAAACCGTGAGCGGGCAAGAGCCAAGGCGCCCAGCCAGGGCGCTCGGAAGGAGCACGTTCCGCGGCCGAAGCAAGCGCCCCGGTTCTCCGAAACGCCGCGGCGTGCCGGGGCTGACCCGGAAACCCACCGGTGAGCGGCCATCCCGCCCGCGGAAACCCCGCCTGCCCGCTCACCGCCGGCCGCCTCACGTACCCACGGCCACGCCCCCCCTCACGGTTCCTTCCCGCCCCCCCGCGGCAGACGGCGCTCTGTGACGTCGCCCGGAACGGCGCCCGCCCCCGCGGAGGGCGGGGGCGGCACCGGGGGCTGGCGGCGCGCGCGCTCCCGCCCCGCCTCCTGCGCGCCTTCCCCCGCCCCCCCCGCAGCTCCGCACCGCCCCCGGGCGGCAGCGCGCATGCCCCGGCGGCCCGCGGCGGCCGGGAGGAGGCGGAGGCGGAGGCGGAGCCGGCGGGCGGGCACGGCTCCCTCCTCCTCCCCCTCCTCCTCCTCCTCCTCTTCTTCCCCCTCCCCGCCTCCCTCCCTCCTGCGCCTTCCCGCCGCCAGCCCCCCGCGCACGGCGCGTCTCGCCTCGCGCCGCCGCCGATACGGCCGCCGCTGCTGCTGCGGGAACAAAGGAGGGAAGCGGCGGCGGCGGTGCCGCCAGCTCCGCGCCCCGCGCCCCCCCGCCCGCCGCTCTCCCGGCAGCCGGCCGGCTCCACCCGCGGCGCCTTCTCGGACACCCGTCGCGGGGTTTCTGGCCCCCACTGGGAACAGGTAGGTGCGGGGCGGGGCTGGGCTCGGCTCCCCGGGGCCTTCAGGGCGGTGAGGGGTGCCCGGCAGTCGCGCCGGGGGGGGCCCTGCGCGTCTCCCCGCGGTTCTCCTCCCGCCCGGTCCCCGGCGCGGGGGGAGGCCGCGGGCCGGGCCGGCGCGGGGCAGCGCCGGCCGCGAGACAATGAGGTTTCCCTGGCCGGCACCGGCGGGGCGGTGGGGGCAGGCAGCGGCGCGGGGCCTGGCGGCGGCCGGGCGGCCGTGACTCAGGGGTTTGCGAGGAGCGGCCCGGCCCCGCCGCCCTGGCTGGGCACCCGGGCCCGCCGTCGCTGTTCCTCGGCCCGGCAGCCTCCGGGTCTTTTGTGTTCCCGTGTCCTCGGCGGAGGAGGCGCGGCGGGGGGGGTAATGAAGACGTACGGCGCTGCGGGCGTTTGGCAGCGGCTCCCCTTTTGTCTGACTCACCCAGCCGGGCTTCACCCTCCTCGGGAAGCGCCCGGTGTCGGCCCCCCTTCTCCGTACCGACCCCTACTGCCCCGCTTCACGCCCAGCGCGGCCGTGCAAGGGCGAGCGGCCCGGGCAGCCTCGGTGAACCCCCCCTTTTGTTTCGTTTGTACGTTTCCCTTGTTCAACTGGGGTGCCTCTTCGAGAGGAGGATGTTGAAGTGAATAAGTATTTTAGGTCCGCAAGCCGACCGCTGACGCAGTCCCCGGGTTTTTCGGTGGATTTCGGTGCACGCCGGGGTCTTCGCGTCCGCCGTCACGCTGAAGCGTGGGACCGCCCGGCGGGAGGGAGCGGGGCTGTGCCCGCCTCTGCTGGGACGGGCAGGCCGTCGCTTCGGGGGCAGGAGAGCGGCTTGGGTGCGAGGCCTGGGTCGCTGACGGGATTCACGCCCCCGCCCCGAGTTCGGCTGGTGAGGGCGAGGGTGAGCGGCGTGCGCTGCTGCTGGAGTTAACAGGCTGCATGAAAGCGCTCCTTTTTGTGTCGGGGGGTCCCGGGGCTGAGGACGAGCATCCCTGGGGGTAAAGACCTGCTCCTGCTGGTGACAGAACCGAGACCTTTTTTTATGATCTGGGTTTTTTCTTCTCTTCCCCCCCCCGCCCCAAGAGGAATAGTTGGGTTTCACCGCCCACCCCCGCGGTTGTGGGGTGCCTTTGTGAAACGGTGGCCGCCCGCTCGGCCCCCGATCACGCCCAGCCGCCCTCCGTGCGAGCTGGCGGCGAAGATGGCTGTTGGAGACGACGGGCTGGTGATGCTGCGTTTTCCGGACTGAACTTCAGCATCCGCACTCCCCCGCCGCGGGAAGGAAGGGGTAATCGGATTTCGCCTCGGCGGGTGGCGCGGCAGCCGGCGGCCTGCGGGGGATCGATACAAATAGGGGCTGGTTTGAGAGGGCCGGCGGAGGCGGCTGGGCGCCCCGGCCCTGCGGCCCCCTCACGTCGCAGCCACCTGACAGGCGGAAGCGCAGGCGCTCGGCCACGTGACCCGCGGCGGCGGCGGGGCGGCGCTCCGCCGGGAGAGCGGGGCCGAGGTGGGGGAGAAGGGTTTAGCTGCCCGCCGGTGGTACGCGAGGGGAGAGCCGCGGTGAGTGCGTGGCAGCCGGCCTCCAGCTGGCGGTGGGCGCTCGCAGAGGAGGCGCGGGTGACGGGCGGGGCACCTCCCAGAGCCCGGAGAAGCACGGGCTTCGTGCGCGTCGCATCACAGCGACGGGACCTTTCGGTTAGGGGCGCGCGTTCCAGGGGGTGGAAGAACGGGTTGGCGAAGGAGCTGCGGGGACTCCGGCGTGCGGTAGGGCCACGCCGGCACTAGCACCTAAAGCTGGATGTGGCGAAGCGGTGAGGCGAGGTTGGGAGCGGAGCGAGGCGATCAAGGTCGGTGGCGGCACTGCGTTTGGTAGCACTTCGAGCTTACCTGCTTGATAAAAGGGCAGAAGTACAGCCTTTGTTTGTATCGTGTAGACATAGGCCTGCGGTACAAATGACAGGATTTTTTTAGATTTCTGTAGGTGGGTCACGGTTTCTTCTCGCTCCCTTGACTGGTGTGTATGGCTGTAAAACTCTTGCCAGAATAAGTGCGAAGCTGTTTCATAGTCCTGAAAGGAAACTCCTTGTACCTGGAAAGTATTATAAAGGCATAAATAACACAACTACTTACACCTGGAAAATGAGGTCCCAGCAGGCAAGCAGATGAATTGTGCTTGTTTGTTTTCTCCTGCCCTTGCTTTACTTTGATCCCAGAATTTTAGTTTGACTAGACAAAGGCAGCTGTCAGTTGTAGTTGTACTAGTGGAAGTTTACTACTTGCAGTGTGCGGTGTCTTAATTAAAAGAAGTATATCTCTGTATGCTGTAATGAATTTGCTCTTGGCCTCTTTGGCTTCTCACAAGCCTCAGCAGTCAAATATCTCCTATTGTGACTGAATAGGACGACAGTAGTCTAGAGATTACACTAAAATGTGTCCAGGTGCTGTGTATAGTGCTTCTACTAAATTCGAATCTGGGAGGACAGTGCAATATTCTTACGTGTCCTCAATTTGTAGCAGATGACTTGATTACTATGTTCCAGTTTTATTGCCCTTGGGAGTCAAGGATTTTGTTGCTGTTCAGTTTTTCTACTAACCTTGCTTTTCAGAGCTTAATCAGCAGTGAAGGTGAAGTATTTTTATTCCTAACTTCTGCAGTTCATGCCAGAGAGTTAGCATTGTCTGCCTTGAGGAAGCTCACAAGTCTTGCTATAACTTTATTAAGACAAAGGATTTAACTGGCTGCTTTTTTTTTTTAAATGAAATGTGTAGCCTGTGTAATAGAACATATTCAACAGTTTAAAGCTGTTAATGTTATTTCTCTTGGAAGCGTTAGACCTGGTCTAAACTTACTTCAGAAATGCTGCATAGATTCTTGGTTGAAGGGCCCGTTGTACACATGTTGTTGCCAGTTAGTACCCAGTATCAGGTTTCGTACACAACTTAAGTGGTATTCATGGCCTTGTTTTGGAAACTCCTTCTAAAGATAGGAATACAGACTTTAAATGGCTGCTGCCAATACTTCAGGGATTTTTATTGTTCTATTTGACAAATGTATTGCGAGAGTAGGAACTGCTAATAGTGGAATGAACATAAAAATGATGCAAGATCAACATTACTGAAAAAGTGGGGCTCTTCTGCTGGAGTGGGGAAAAAATAAGCCATGTTATTTGCCAGAACTGTTCAGTAGATATGAGCTTGGTCTTGCTTATTCTGCATATCCCTGTTAGTGCTCAGAGGTTGGTAATTAAGGGCCTTTTTGGCTGTCACATTAAATTTGGTCATAACCTGCACGTGCAACTCAGTGCCCAACAAGTATTTTATTTCTCAGTATTAGTGTGATGCCACTTTTTCTTCTCTTAAAGGTTCATAACGATGTTACTTAGCAATACAATTGCAGTATTGAATAGTATATTAACATCCATATAACCCTCTTTAAGAATGCTGATATCACTTTTGGGGAGTAGGGTGAGCAGACGTACTTTAATTCTGTAACACTGTAATTGATTTTGGTGACATGCCAGCTCCTAATGCAGTTCTTGGTTTTTATTTACAGCATCGAGATGACTCAGGAGACAAACCAGACCCCAGGGCCCATGCTGTGTAGTACAGGATGTGGATTTTATGGAAATCCTAGGACAAATGGGATGTGTTCTGTTTGCTACAAAGAGCATCTTCAGCGACAGCAAAATAGTGGTAGAATCAGCCCAATGGGTAAGGGTGTGTGGGGTTTTTTTTTTTCCACTTCTTGTGAAATAGAACATATAGAAGATGATGAGGAATCTCAGAACATTTTTCAGGATAACTTCTGAAAGCTGTGTACTAAACCAGTGAATATCAAAGAGAATACTATCTTAAATTGCAGTAAAGAGAAAAATATGTTTCTGTGCAATGTGTTCTGGTCCACTTGGCATTCAGCCATAACTTGCTTTCCCTCTTAGCCTCCTCTGTTAGCATATTCTTACACAATCTCTGTATTTTGGTTGGTAACAGTATAGCCTGTCTTTAAGTAAGAAGTAATACGCAGTAGCAGTTAAGATTGTATGCAGACAGTTCATAACTGTGTATATGAGACTGTTTGTTTGACTAACATGTATTCTACAATTTGTTCATAACTAACTTGTCCAATTCTCGTTATATAGGAACAGCCAGTGGTTCAAACAGTCCTACCTCAGACTCTGCATCTGTACAGAGATCAGACACTAGCTTAAACAACTGTGAAGGTGCTGCTGGCAGCACATCTGAAAAATCAAGGTAAGATGAAGGTATTACTTTGAGGTTTGAGTGAGCTGTGGGTGTGCAGCGAGTTGAAGGCCTGTAGCAATCCTGCCCTATTGCAGTGAGTTTCTGTAGAGGAAGAAGGGACAGTCTACCTGACAGTCAGTGCTTTATGAATCTCTGTAAATGAGAACTGATTAAAATATTTGGTGTTGGACTGCTACATCTAAAAGGATGGGTTTGATTTATCTGTAGAAATATTTGCTACAGGTTTGCCTGTTTTCTTCTAGGGAAACTAAAATAGAGTAAAAAAATGTGTTTTGAAGATAGTAGAAGCAGAGGTCAGGAATGCGTATCAGTAGTAATTGAACAGGCAGTTTACTAATGGGTCTGGACAGTTTAAGTGTTTATTATGAATGCAAAACTAATAGAAATTATGTGTTTCACTGTACCTAAACAGAAATGTGCCTGTTGCCGCTTTGCCTGTAACACAGCAAATGACAGAAATGAGCATTTCAAGAGAGGAAAAAGTAGCACCGAAAACAGAGACTGAGCCAGGTATGTTTCCAGAATAACGCTGGGTACAACTGCTTACTAATGAAGCTGATGGTTTGTTTACTTTCTAAGTAGGCATCTCCTGTTGTGGTGATGGTCTTGAGGAACTGTTAAGATGATTGTTAAGGATGCTTTTTGAGTACTCTGCTCATCAGAATCATGAACAAGAACTAGTGCCACAACAGAGTTTTAAGATGCGTGTTCAATGTTAGTAAAAAAAAAAAAAACCAAAGACACCTGTGAGAGTGGTTTTGGCTCCCAAACCTTCATTTTTAAAAGTAAGGCACTCTAAAATTGCATTTGGGCAAGGTGTTCGGTTCTTAAGTCAAAATGTTGAGTTTTTCTATGTATTATCTAGCAGAATGATTCCTGCTGAGTCATGGCAATCAAAATGGCTTGTTACATTTGGAGAATGGAGTTCTTAATAAATTCCACTCTACAGAGGAGCGAGGCTGTGGGGGAAGGGAATAGGTGGTTTAAAAATACTAACAAAAGCTGTTTAGGGTTCCTGACTAATTAAGTAATCAGTAGATATAAACAAAGCATTGTTCTGCGGACCTAGGATACTTGTAGCCTTAATTGCTGGGTGTGAATTGTCAATTTAAAAGTTTTGTTCTTGTACTGGAAGGCTGTAGTTGTAGTAGTTAAACTTTAAAGTATAAACTCTTTCTTGGACAGAGGCAGGGAGGGCAGCTTTCTTACCTACAACTAGTGAGTGAATTCATACCAATTTGTTCAAATGGAATCTTAACACTCTTGTTCTGTACTTATACATATCCACGCTTTTTGTATTTTAACAGTTCTGAAACAGTCTTAAAACACTAAAAGCTGATGTTTAGTAGGTAGTCTCTTCACTCAAGCTGAAGATAAAATTAATTTTAGTTTTGAAGTCAGTGAGATGAAAATTGCAGCAGATGCTACTCAGCACTGTACAAAAGTGATTTTTATCTAGATATGTCTTTGCCAGCAAAGACTGCTATAACACCTGATATTTAATTGCTTAGTATTTGTACAGAGGATTTTACCATTTGCAGTAAGTCATGCTAAGTCAAGATTCTGTGACATGAACTGAAGTACAATTATACTGTATATTGCGTTTTTCATTATGTATAGACTGAGAGGAGATTTTTGCAAGTGTTAACTTCCTGTAACTGATGTCATCTGAAGAGGCTTTCTATATGTAACTGAGAAATGATTTAGACTTGCAACAATATTTATAAACCCATCCTGCCTTGTTTTGAATTACTACCTGAAATGTGGCAAACAGGAAAGAGGCATACATAAAATGGTAGCAGTGGTGCAGTAATAGGTGACTTTACTCTTGCTAGAACTGCCAGTAGGAGTTTGTCATTTTGCCAGGTGTAAAGGACAATCTTCAGTTATTGTTGATATATTTATTACCTGTTTTTCAGGTACTGTGGGTCAACTGTACGATGCTTAGTGTCACACAGCACTCTTGATTAGAATAGGGGGAAAAATCCAAAAGCAGTTCAAGATACTTCTGTATTGTTGTAAATAATCTCACAGGTTGAAACCAGTAAAAGCTGCCACAAGCTTGTGTAGACATCACTGGAAAAACTACCAGAGTACTTAAATGTGTTTGGAAAAGACCTGTGGAACAAAACTGCCTTCCTGAGTACATACCTGTAAATTTGAGACAGCCTCAGCTTCTGTAACGCCCGAGTTCCCAAATGGTGTTACTGTTTGGCACAGATGTAGACAGCATGGGATAGTGTCCTTATATACTGTTCTTAGGGTGTGTCACACATTTAAAATACACAAAATGTTGGGTGTATTCAGTGGTACATTGATCTCTGTCTTGCAGACAGGAGAAGCTGGCCTAGACCTTTTATAGAAATCCCTGTCATGTGTGGACTAGTTGCATTTTTCTTCCCTTCCTTTTTCCAACAGCATCCAGTATGTGTTGGTCTCCCCTCTCAAGGAGGAACTGAAACAATGGTAAATTCACATAGCCTCATAACAACAAAGCTGATACTTTCTATGAGGTGTAATTCTCTACGGTAATGCCACAGTCATAGAGTTGCTAATGAAAACACAGTCTAGTTGTAAGCATGGTCTGACCCTAGCAACTGAATTTCATAACCATCAGATAGTAACAGATGATGAACAAACAATGTAGCCTTCAAGCAAAGTAGCTTGCTCTCCTTTTAATGTCTTCAACAGTATGAAGTCACATTCTTTTCCGCCAGATTTTCATTAGCAAATGAAATTTTGGGTATTTCCCTTACAAGCCAGAAAGTTAAAAATAGAATTACATCTGATCAGCTGATTGGTTGTTCTTTTTTAGCAGTCCGTAGCATAAAATTATACTTGTTTGCTGTTGGAATTGAAGCAACTGACTTGAGAAGGTGGTGAAGTTGAGAACAATGAAACAGTGAAGCTTAACAGGCTTATTTTTCTTTCTGTGTGGTGGGGTTTTTTTCCTTCACAGAGGTTGCAGACTGGTTTCTCATTCAGAATAAATCCAGTGCTAAGTCAATTAATTGTATCTTAACATTTGAAGGAAGAAAGGCATGATGGATGTAACTGACCTAGTTGGTTGTAATTCGCATGTCTAATGTGCTATATTTCTTGTAACTTGCAATTTCTTAGTTCAACTTGTTTGTTGCAAATCTATAATTGAATAGTGGCATGTGTTCAGTGCAGTTGTGTGTCTGAACTGCTCCTAAGTCAGGGAAATCTAAAGGCCTTTATGTCCAAACTCAAATTCAGAAGTGGGCACTATTCAAAAAATACTCTTTATAGGATTTTGATAAGCTTTTACCCTTACTAAGGATTGACTTCTAATACAGTCTTGACTACAGTCAGACTATACCCAAAGCATTCTAGAAATATATTCATAGTTGCTTTTTTTGCTGTGCTGAGTTGCAGGAATTAAAAGCAAAACCTGGTGAACTCTTTCCCTTGTGTTACGCTATCAGAGCAATGTATCTACCAAGTTGGTGAGGCATAGTGGAGCCTGCCCTTAAGAAATGTGGCAGGGGGGGTTAGCAGGTACTTAAATGGAAGTAAAAGATCCTGCCCTGGTTTTGGCTGGGATAGAGTTAATTTTCTTCTTAGTAGCTGGTACAGTGTGTTTTGAATTTAGTATGAGAATAACGTTGCTAACACACTGATGTTTTAGTTGTTGCTAAGTAGTGCTTGTCCTAAGTTCAGGATTTCTCAGTTTCCCATGTTCTGACAGCGAGCAGGTGCACAAGAAGCTGGGAGGGAGCTCAGGCAGGAGAGCTGATTCAAACTAGCCAAAGGGATATTCCATACCATAGAACATTATGTTCAGTATATAAACTGAGGGGAGTTGGCTGGGAGGGGCAGAGCACTGCTGGGGCATCAGTTAGTGGGTGGTGAGCAATTGCATTGTGTGTCACTTGTCTTTTCTTGGGTTTTGTTTTTTCTTTTTTTTGGTTATATTCGTTATCTTAATCATTATCATCATTATTATTATATTTTATTGTTAGTAGTATTATATTTTATTTCAGTTATTAAATTTTTCTTAATCCGGAAGTCTTGCTTTTTTAACGGAGTCTCCCCCCCCCCCATCCCCCTGAGAGCAGGTAGGAGTGAGCAAGTGGCTGTGTGGTGCCTAGTTGCCAGCTGGGGTTAAACCACGACAGTCCTTTTTGGTGCCCAATGTGGGGCTGTTAAAAGGTGAGCAAGTCCTGCTGATCACCCCTTGGCTCTCCAGTCAATGAATCAGCATATGGATGGGAATTGGGGAGTCTCGGTTTGTGCACTATTGCTGCCAGTGCACCGTTGTGGTAGGGATTGGCACCTGTTGTTCTTCACCCTCAGCAACCCCACAACAGAAGGGTCCTCAGAGAGACCTGTTCAGTTTCCTGTAGAAAGCTCTTCAGTTTCTTCCATCTCCAAGGCAGCTATACCAATGGCCCACCAGTACCCTTTTTGGTCCTTGAAATACCCTCTCCTGACATGGTCTATGCCATGGGTGCATGGAGCCTCTGGGCCAGTCACAGATAAAGGTTCTTCCAGGAAAATTGCTGCTCCAGTCTCTGGTGGGCAGTGTGAGTGGTGTGCCAGACAGAGCAGAAAGGTTGATCTTACTCCTGATCCTATGAGAAGGAATTCTAACCATTTTTACAAAAAGTGAGTGGAGAATCTTATGACCAAGACTAGAGGGGCCCTGCCTCCAGCCAGGTGGAGGACAGGGACAACCATGGTTTACTGGACTGTGTGGATTTGATGGCCTGGCACATCAGACCCACAGGAGGAGCATAAGGCCCTAGTGGACACTGGTGCACAGTGTACCCTAATGCCATTGAGCTATAAAGGTGCAGAACCCATCTGTATTTCTGGTGTGACAGGAGGATCGCAACAGCTAACTGTATTGGAGGCTGAAATAAGCCTAACTGGGAACGAGTGGCAGAAACACCCTATTCTTGACCAAGTGGGGTTAGAGTTATGTCATTTATCTCAACCCTTTGTGGCCGTGACAGGTCTGTACAAGAAAGAGAATTGAGTTGCATAGTAACAACTAGAAAACCTGTTTTGAAAACAAATAAGTTTAAACAATCATATTGTTTCAAGTTACAGCATATTTTTAGTATTTTCTTGTGCTTTTGTAGGTCATTACCTTGCTGAATGATGAGCCTCCAGTCAGGTCTGTCAGTGTTTACAGACATAATTAGTATCAGCATGTATGTATCAGCGGCTTGGGGTTGGTTTTTTTTTAGTTGTTGTTTCGGGGGTTGTTTTTTTTTTAAACCCAGTAATAGATCTGGTTTAGGGCATAGTGGGATTACCTATCATTTTGTGAAGCCACAGGAGCAGAGTAGCACTGCTTATAAAGAAAGTGAACCAGAAATTGAACTGATTATGGTCTTGTGTAAATTGCTTATTTTAAAAATGGCTCTAAGTGGTTACCACATGATATTCCTTAGATCTTGTTGTAATGAGTGCCTTGTTGATCCTGATTTGTTTCCATACATGGCTATAGTATTTTAACCATGTTGCTATATGTAGACAGTTCCTTTGTGGCTCTTTGTAAAATTGTCTGATACAACAACTCTGTCTTGTGTTGAAAATAATTAGCTCATCTTCATGTTTCCTGTGTCTGCTGTAGCTTCAGTAGATGCCCCTGACTGAAACAATTCTGAAATGGAACAGTAGTCTCTTCTAAGCCCTGAAGCTGTCTACCTTGGAAAATAAGACTGGGGACCCAACTGTTGATTCTGTGCTTGTTGGTGATAGGATGCTGTTATTATTTTAAGAGCCGTATACCACAGACATCAAGTCTTCATGGTGACTAAACTAAATGATATTTCTGTGTGATACTGAAATTGTGGTAGCTTTACACTGTATTAATGTAGCAGGAAAGATACTCAATAAGCCTGTTAGTTGGGCATGTGGCAGATGAGTTGTATGCTGCAGAACACTTCTGTTCCCTTTCTTTGGCATGAAATTAAACATGATGAAAGCTTATTCTGCAGCCTTTAATCATGGGCACCTTGGTTGGCATAGCAATTGTAGTTCCTGAAGAATAAAGTATTTATGCTCAGGAAGCTTGATAAAGCATAATAAGTACTGTCCATCTTTTCAGACTAAAATTTTCTATACAAGTCCATTGTGTTAATATGCAATATAACGATTGCACAACCTCTGTTACAGCTTTCTGCTCCAGTACTGCAGAAGTGCAGTCTAATGTCTTTCTGATAACTTTTGACTATACCTTTTTTCTCTCTTGTTTTATTTTTTCCGGTTCTTCCATGGTGGGAGTTGGAGGTTAGCTTTAACAAGTTAGAATGCTTAAATCAAATTTTTTTTAATGCTTTCAACACTTTGCTCCACTGGTGTGTTTACCACTTACTAGTACCATGACAGTCATGCAGTTTAAGCTGTTGGGATTTTATTTTGGTTAATTTTTGTTTAGTCAGAGAAGCTTCTAAAAACTTACTGGTGTTACTTTGGTAGCCCTTTCTGGTCACTTTTGATATGGGTCGGGTTAAAAAGTAATATTGCTTTATTTTCATCATGTTTTGTTCAGCTGAAACATTGGATTCATTCCTTTCCAGTGTGAACTCTCAGTGGGGAAACACCTACAGTAGGCATGCTCTTTTGCAGCAGCCATACTGTTTTATATGGTAAACTACTGCCAGTTTTGAAAATCCTGTTCTCAGAGTGGTTTTTAATTCGAGTGGTAGTCCCACGTAGTCACTGTGGCTTAATACTTCCAGGTCTGAGAAGAGCTTTGTTCTCCAGTTTGTAGGACCTTTCTGTGTATAAGTTGAGTAGTTGTCACGCTGTGACATGTGGCTAACCTCTTATCAGTGGCTTCGCTGTTCCCACATGCCTTTTTTAAAGATTAATCTTACCTTCAGACTACATGTGAAGGAAATTTTCCTGAATTCATGATGCAATGCAGGCTTTTCTCGGGTACCTCTGCAGTACTAGGATCATGTTAGTCTTTATCCTAGCAGATTGGTGATAGTCTTCCTTGTGAATGATGGTAATGTGTCTTACAGTGCCTACAGATAATTTAAGACTGAAAAAATATTTAATAAAGTTATGCCCAGTTCTGAAAATCTTGTTGCTCCTAATTTTTTTCAGCCTTGTAATAGGAGGCCTGGTCTGGTAAAATTCAAGTGAAGTAAACGTGATTGGGTAACCTCTTGAGCCAAAGGTTGGGAAGGGAATGACCAAGGTGATAGAGGGGTACATGCCAACAGGAACTCTGTTAAAGTGATAAAACCTATTTTAGTGGTGAGGGGTTTGCTTCATCTGAACACTGTTACTGAGGAAGCAGGTGTACAGGTACCAGTAATGACAACTTTCCAACTTTCGGCATTTTTTCAGTTATTCATTCCATGGTGATCATACAGCAATCATTTAGAGCACGTTGCCTGATGATTAACGCTGTGTGATTTCTGGCATAAAATGAATTTAATATATTGAGGTCTGCAATTGCACTTGCCTCGTTGGATTTGACTTCTGTGCTAAAGGAAGCCTTCTGTGACAAGCAGTTGTCAGGATAGTATCTGATGAATTTATATAGTCTCCTGATGTCATGGCAGAAAAACTACCGTTTACAGTATTTTTTCATCTGAGCCACAGGTTGAAAAATGGTTTTTATTCAGAGCTTTTAAGTAAGGGGCAGGGTAGGCAGCTTTGCCTCTGTCCTAGCCACTACTCAGAAGCATATTTATGAAGGTTTAACATGATAAAAACTCACCATCAGGCTTAAGTCTGCTGGTGTAAAAGAATAGGAGAATCCTTTATTCAGGTAGAGTAATAAATTGAACATTTTAATTTGGATTTAGGGGGCTGTGTCCTATCTTGTCTTGTGACCTTTTAGTGCCCATTACTGTATGTTGTGTGCAGCTTTTCCTTCTTGGAATGTGTTTTAGTTGTGGGGGAACGATCCTGTTCTGCAGCCCTTTCAGGACATATGCTGCTACAGTTTCTTCATGTGAAGAAGGAAATACACCTGTAGTAGTTGGTAACATATTCCCTTCCATGCATTTGTTCTCAGTGTCTGTTTTGTGGTAGAGTGATCTACTAGGCTCTTTGCCTTGGTGATTCCTGGGAAGTTGCTGTTTCCACTTTTACTTCCTTGTTGGCATGTTAGGCCGTGACAAAGGTTGCTCTTCCTCTTGTTTTTATTTTCTCTTAGTGCATGTTGTATGTTACTCTAATTATTTAGGTCACTGTTGATTTGCCCCTTCTTCTGTGTTTCCTTTTGCATCTGACTGAAACAGCATGCCTGCTCCCAGGGCTCATATTTACAAGTTTGTTCTGATGCAGATGAAGCTTCCCCTTGGCTAGCTATACACCAAACTGCAAAGTGTGTGAGCATTCTGGTTCTTCTTTTTCATCTGCCATGACAATTAGTATTTCATTTTTAAACAAATTAACAATATAACAAATCTAAAGGGAGTTTGACCATGCTTTTTGGGAGGTGTTTGGTTTTTTGTTTGTTTTTTTTTTAAGGCCATAGCTGATGGCTGTTATCCAAGGTGCATAGTAGCCAACAGGTTTACACTGTTCTTGATACTGCTGGGTTTTAACCTGGTTTTTTTGGTCACAGGTTCTCAAATAGATTAACTGATACTGAACACCACTTCCTTGGGATTTAAAGACAGGTTCAGAGGATCATATCTGTTCATCTAGAAAATGTTAATCACGAAGACAAAGAAATTGTTTTCCAAAAAAACAAAAGCAGCAGAAATTACTCCGAAAAGTACCACTAGCAGTAATGATTGTAGCTGTAATAGTTTTCTTACCCTTCAGACTTGGCAAAATAGCACTGACACTGAACTTCCCAAAGTTTTTTAGAAAAAGAACTATGCAAGGTGATAAAAAATAAAGGTAGTAAATGGTTGTAGTTGTTCATTAGGACTGTTGCTATAATGTATAAGTATTAGCAACCATTGTTTTACTGCATGAAATTTTTTTGGTGATGAGCACTGAAGGTTCCTTGTTAACCTCTGAGAGCTTGTCACTTTTAAATCTCATTTAGATTATGGGGTCTTGACTGGGGGCTATCTTGTTGTACAGTGAATTGTGAGGCTTTCTGGAGTGTTAGCTGTAATAGTGAGCTGGTTTTTAGAATACCTATGAATGTGGTCATGCAAACACAATTTTAAAAAAACAAGTATTAAGAGTGAAGGTAGAAAAAAATGTCAACATAACTATTTCTTCATGTCTGGAAAAAATCAGTTTTCACAGGATACAACACTTGCTGATCCAAAACAATTTCAACTAACAAATACTACTTGTGTGCGTAAAGTTTATTACAAATAAGTCCTTAAAGCTTATATACTCTGTTTATTCTGGAATGTGTTTTCTAGTTTGTTCTATTTTAGAAAAATACATGTCATCATATAGCTGGGAGTGTTCAGGAAAACTGTACCAGGAGCAGGTGTTAAAGTTGTGTACAAACACACCTCTCAGCTTTCCTCCATTCTGGTTTGGATATAAAGAGGATATTTTAAAAAGTTTTTTTGTTTGGGAAAAAACCCAAACTTTTTTAAACAAAACTAACAGATTCACAAAAGTTCACAAAAGGACAAATTTTTATCTTTCAGAGAACTTAAGTAAAAGGTGACTGAAGTTTGAAGGTGTTCATGACAGAGGCAATTGAAAAATTATTAATTTTGACTATACCTGCTTGAACACTAAAGCTGAATAACGTACAAAAATACAGATATTCAATGTAAATCTGCACTTAGTTCTTTAAATTAGTGAGAGTGTCTGTCATGACCCAGGCTGGACAGACCAAGGAGGGGTCATGGTGAATTTGGAATTCCATCGGGCTAAATGACACCAAACAATGAGTTAAATGTTTTATTTGTGGCGGAAGCAACCTGAACTTGGAAGTGTAACATTAGGTGTGGAGATTTCTCACAGCAGGAATTGGCATGGAACTGCCTCAGTGACCCGTGTAACCTGCGGTAACCATACACATCAGTTCAGGGAAGGCAATAAGGAGATCCCTCCCGCTGGGTCACGAGGTTCAGAGCGGACCCCCTTGCTTTCTAGACTCCTTCTCAGAGAGGAGCCCAGGGGTGGCTGGATCTGCTCTTAGTCCCAGACTTGGTCAGCGGTTGATGTCTAAAGGGATGAGTTGTGGGGGTTATGGAAAAGGAAGAAGAAAGGGAGAACAAGACAGAGACAAAAAGGAAGAGAAAAGAGAAAGATTTCACCGGCCTTGGGTCCGGCGTTGGTCCCACCAGCCGAGGGGTTCCGGGTCCTGTTCTGGAGTGCACGCAGCTGGGGCTTCAGTTTGTGTCCTTTTATCATCTCCTTGCCCCTCCTTCGGGTGGGCACTCAAACTCCCTAGGCTAATCAGGTGTCATGCATGGTTTGTGAGCCTTCAGGAAATGGGTCCCGTGGGCTTGGAGGTCATTTAGGGAGTAACTTCCCCTTCCCTGCAGGCATGACCATTGTTTGGTCTTTGGCCATGCATGGTGAGTTGCCCTGCTCAGCATATCAGAATAGGGAGCTGCGCACCCTCAGGCATGACCTCCCTGTCCTGTTGCTGATGTCCTGTGCTGATGGGCTTCTTTTCACCTGTGGTTCCTTCCTCTTCAGGGTTCTGTCCTTAAGCAGAACTTGCCCCACCACAATGTTTGAGACATGAACTCTCAGTTTCTCACAGTGTCAAAAACATGATGTCTCTTTTGAACTGTGTGTGTTTTGTAGTTGTGTTCTGGATCTGTCAAAATTGGTGGCTTTCTAGCTGCTCCTGGTGAACTGGTTTAGGCATTTGACTTCACAAGCGTAGCGGCAGAGTAACCCAGTACTATGATAGTAACGCAGTACTGAACTTCATTTGTTTCTAAAATACCATCCCTGTTAGTTATACTCTCTACAGGTATCCCCTCTGTTCAGCAACTTTAGCTGTGACAGTATTGTTATTGGTTTAGACTAAATGTTACTTGATCATGTGACCTTTTTTAAAATAGTAAATGTGTACATGGAACTTCCAGAGTGCTTTCCAAGCCCTTAACACCTGTATATACCTGTATAGGTTTAACAAATAAGTGCCTTATATTTTCTGGATTGTCAACTGTCAGGAAAAATCTGATTGTCTTGCATAGAGCCAAAAGGGAAGAATAGAGTACATAAAAATCCTTGTTCCTGATACACATTTTTGTAGACTAGTCTATGTAGTACTTTAGACAACAAACATCAGAGTTAGTAGGGGAAATTAATCCTTAAGACATATATGCATGCTACTGAATAGCTAATGAAGTCAAGAAAAGGAAATTTAACCTCTATTTCCTTTGCTTGTTTTAACAGTTGTTACTCAACCAAGCCCATCAGTTTCTCAGCCTAGTACTTCGCAGAGTGAAGAGAGAGCTCCTGAACTGCCCAAACCAAAGAAGAACAGATGTTTCATGTGCAGAAAGAAGGTTGGCCTTACAGGTATGAGAACATCTTGACAATTTTTAACAGATCTGTATGATAAGTTGCCTCTCACTAGATTAAACTTGATTACATATCTGTACCATTAAACTTGTTTGTTTCTTCAGAATCCAAACAACTTAGTATGGCTGTTCATTTTTCTTATTCTGTATGTCAGAGTAACAAACATGCCCCCTTTGTAGTGACTAAGCCCTTAATTTAAAACTTAATTAATTATGAAGCTTCCTAGTGATGTTGCTTCTTTTTCTGTGTACAGGATTTGACTGCCGATGTGGAAACTTATTTTGTGGACTTCACCGTTACTCTGACAAGCATAACTGCCCATATGATTACAAAGCAGAAGCTGCAGCAAAAATCAGGAAAGAGAATCCAGTTGTGGTGGCGGAAAAAATCCAGAGAATATAAAGTAGCCTGCTTGTGAAGAGACTGACTGACTTCCTGTTTTGTTTTTAATATATCCTAGGAAAACATGAAAGAGCAGGTGCATGGCCACTTTCCTTTTTTTCTCCAAAGTTTTACTTTTAGTCTTGTCTGTCTTAATGATACTTCAGAATGTTTGGGTGTTTGTTACAGGCAGAATTGGATAGATACAGCCCTTGAAAATATATATGCCCTCCCCAGAATATAATTGGATGATGAGAAACCTGCACAGGAATATACGTGCGCAGAGGAGAGACTCTCTAGTTCACATGTGCCAAACAGATGTATGCTATCTGCACGTTTGCAGCAGATCTGCCTTTTGAGATGTGTTTGAGGTATATAATCTTTGGCTAGTGTTATGTGCCTGTTTTGAAGAAGGATACATCAAAAAGGTTGGCAGTCTACTTCTATAATTTAAAATCTCATTCTGATTTTAGTTTCCACACTCCATTGTTTTCCAGCAGAATATAAGCTACATAGAGGAGTCCACCATCCCACTAAGATGAGTATTGGTGCCATATTTAAGAAAGTCACTTATCAATTGCACTGAGAAAAATGGAAAAAATCAGATATGTATGAGAAGCAAACTGTTTTCCAAAAGATTACATTAACTTTAGAATTGTCAAAATAGGTTCCCAAAGGAAATGTCCTGCTGGGAATTTATGAGCTGGCCTGCAACAGAGTTGTCTGCTTTTCCTTGCATAGCTAAAAATGTTGTGTAGCACAATATTGTGAGATTGGCTTATAAAAAAAAGTTACATATGTTTTTAGACATACCACAGCAGCTCTATCAAGCAACACATGTCTGAGTAAGTTGCTGAAGTATTAGAGCAGTTTATTATTCATATACTACCTACGTTCTGTGTGTTCTGAGTTAAAAAAAAAAATTAGGAGTTAATTTTTTCTAGTTTTAAATGTAACAGTTGCACCATTCTGCATGGAAAACCATACCCAATATGGCTGCTGTAGACTTAAGTGGTAGCTGGAACCACTCTTGGAGGGCTGCTTTATCATTTTTAATTGTACTTGGGTGTAGGACTGTAGTGTTCTTGGGTGTATTGCATGGGCTGCATTATCTACAGCATTGTACAATAACAACTCTAGAAAAGGCAGTATACGTCACTGATGCTTGTCTGGTAATATCACTTCTGTGTTATAATGGAAGGGGTTTTCGTGATGTATGAAACTTGTGTTTTTTATATAAACGAGTACAGTTTAGACTAGTGTTGTGATAATGCCTGTTCTCATCTGTAAATAGTTACGTATGTACACAAGGCGCTACTCCTGAACTTCTGATTTCGATTGCAGTGTTGACTTCACTTTTACTTAACTATTAAAAGCATCAGGTTTTTGCTTTTGTTTTTCTGAGTTTTTTAGATATGCAAACATGTACAGATAGTTCATATTTATGTATTGCACATAATCATGCTACTCAGCATCAATGCTGTATTGTATTATGTAAATAATAAAAATCATGTACAGAAGGAAATACTTCCTTTTGTGATAGTTCATTGGTTTTAGTTATTGCTGTAATCAATCAGCAGGTGACCTTGTAGTGGTTAAGGTGCAAAGTTAGTACTAAGTTCTTGTAGATGTTGTCTTTATGTTTAAGCCTGCCTATGTCCTTACTTCTTATTTGGATATAACTACTTGATGGCCTGACAAACATGGCCAGCAAACAACAATGTGCCTAAAGGGAGCAAAGGAAAGCATTAGCAATGAACTTCAAAGGTTCATTCTTTTGCCTACAAAACTTAATTCTAGTGGATCTGTTTTAATACACCCTAATAGAGCCAGTATACTGACTATACCATTCTGTCCACATCTTCACCAGCAGACCGGGGCAGAGTTGTTGCCAGGATCAGCATCCAAATACATATGTTAAATATGCCAGATTTATCCTTCCCAGTGAGAAGGACAAAGCACATATCACGTGTTGCCTTGGAGGAAGACATCTTCAGTGCTGGATAATGCATAAGAATTGCTCATACCAGAAATGGATACTGTGCATCCCACCAGTCAGCTGATACTCATGTGCTAATTTACTACTCTAGCCACTGTATATACCTCCAACAAGGGAAGTTAGACATGCTCTGTGACTTCATTTTCCAGGACGAATTTTATGACTTAATCATGGAACTGCTTTAAAGCACTGAAATCATCATTTTTATACCTGTATTAAAGCAAAATCAGCTACTTCCTGTAGCATAAAATGCTTTTATCTTTTTTTTTCTTTTGAACCCAAGAGTGGCTTGTAACTGGTACTTGAGGAGAATGTGTCTGTTTTTTAAACTGTTGTGGCTATAGTGGTTTAGGACAGGTAATAGTACTGATACTGGTAGTTAATGATTATGATGGTCTCAGTCTCTGCTTTTTCATCTGAGCAAAGGCTGTACTTGCGAAGAGTTGTTGAAATAATTGATCTCAGTAGATCTGTGGAGGAAAGTATGGAATGAAAAATCCCTCATTGTCCTGTGAAATCATGAACTGTATCATATGTAAATTGCCCATAAGTGGGTTATGAGCCTGTACTCAAAAGTAAGTCTGAAGGCTCCCCTGAGCTTTGTTCTTTTAATAATTTATGTAGTGTCTATAATCATTCAGGAGCCCTAATGCTGTTGAGTCTCACTAAACACTCAAAGGAGGGGAAGGTTGTTTAAAAAGAGCAGGTATTGACAAAGGGGGGGAGGTATTTAAACTTAGATGGAAACGCTGTGGTACATCTTTCTCGGCAAACAGTAAGGAGGTAGGTGCAGAGTCTTTCAGATCCCATTCTCTGCTGCCCAACTTAGAGACTGGTCTATATTCCTAAAATAAATGTCTAACTCCCATGGCACTGCCAGTCACAGTTTTAATACTGTGGTATTAAAATGCTTTGAGAAAAAGAGTCCATCTTCTATAATGTCTAAACATAAGCCATTCATAAAGCTGCTATCATTTGCTCTTGAGTTTAAAGTGACAAACAGCTACTAATAGTATACCCATCTTCCAAGGAAGAAACATGATCGCTTCACCATGACACTGATCCTCATTTAATGTTTGGCTGTTAGATTGAGATGTTCTTGACTTACACATAAACACACTGTTCTTGGAAAGGTCTTCCTCTGTCCCCAACAAATTTACCACATGATGGGAACTTTTATTTAGTTAGGGAGCAAAAAGGAACATACAAACAAATGAGTAACTTAAAGCAGCTATGTGACTAAAAATTGTTTCATAATCTTCAATTGGTGAAATAGTTGCCTAGCTGATGTTATGGCTGTGCAATACGATGTTCCACAGGATTCTGTGTAAACTTACTGACAGCTGTTACTGTTAAACCTAAAACTTGGAGTGTAATGATGAGCTTCCTCTGGTGTTTCCAACCTGTTGCTCTTGTAAGGCTGATGAGCTGCCAGATGACTTGGTTGGTTGTGGTGCATAAGGATGCCATATCTTCCTGGTCCTTAGCCCTTTGAAAACATGCTTCTGAGAATCAGTAACTCTGCCATGTGTTTTGGAAGGTCGTCATGCACAAGTGTAAAGGCATGTCTTAGACACTTGCTTGTATTTGTCATGTCCCTTACTCAATCAAAGGATGCTTAATAAGGATTTGACTCATGCCTGGTGTCTGTAATGAGTCAAAATGCTTGTCAGTTTCTCTGTGTTCCTAAGCAACTCTACAGTATTGTCTGATGCATATGCTTGAAGGAGGAAATGTGCAGCAAATAAGGAAATTGGTTTGTTTCAGGTATCCAGGTGTGTTAAGTAGCAATGATTTAGTAAGAAAAGGAACTCTGCTCTCTGTATAGATATGTGATTTTTTTTATGTTTGTTTTATTAGTTTCTCAGCCAGCCGGACAATGAAAATGCCTTTTTTCACAAATGACCTATTACTGACTCACTTGATCTCTTTCATAATTAACCACCTGGGAAATTTGATGGACTGTGCTCTGATTCAGGAGACACAAAGGGCTCTGGCAGTACACCTGAAAGTGTCTGGATGCCATTGGAATTAATAAATGACAAACCCAGACAGTTAACTGAGGAAATCAGTTAGAAGACCTGAGCTGGAAAAATAATGAGCATGACTACCTGTGGAAACATTAAAACATAGTTGTGGCAGGTACACCTGCCCTCATAGAGACCAAAACTTTTTGACTGAGAGAAAAAAAGCCAAAAAACTAGAAGCCGTGGTTTGGGGGTTGAGCCACCCAGCCTGCATGATGACTGTGGTGATACACACGCTTCTGCTGGTGACAACTGTCACGTACACACTTTGGTCGAAGGAGAAGGCCCTCAGCCAGTGAAACACCTCAGTCAGAAGAAACTTCTTGACCTTTGACTATATATGATGGCAGGTCAGACTTGACTAGGGTTTAAACAGGGCCCTGCAGGAGAGCAAACTGAGTCGGTCTTCCTCGGAGCAGCGGGTCTGCAGTCAGGCACTCTCCCCTTGGGTTGGGATGCTGCCCAAGGTAACTCCTCAAGGTTGAGAGCCCTCATCTTTTAGGTGACTGATGTGCTCATTTGGGGTCATCATTTCTAAAGCTTAAGAATTCTTAAGTCGGTTGTGCAATATTAATTTCCTCTCACATCATTGAACCTGTGATTTACTAATGTTGGAGTTCTAAACAATTTTGATTGAAGAATAAATTCCATGGTGTTTAACACCGGTTTAATTTGATTGTGTGAGTTTCGGTGACAATAGCCTGGGAGCAAAGTTCTCTTTGTGAGTACAGTGAGGATTAGTTATAACCACAGTAAGGTCAATATCTAACAGAAGAGAGTTTTAAATGCCATTTCACAGCCCTGAGTTACCCCTTAATCTACTGTAAACACTTCAGCAGAATGTGCTTCAGCCTTTGAATTGCCCATTGTAGTAGTAATTTAGTGATGGACAAAGAGAAACAGGGTTGCGGGGTTTTTTTTGTTTTTTGCTAGATTGAATTAAATATAGAGACCATTTCTGCTTGAAAGGGCACATCAGCACAAAACAGAACCAAGGACCAGATTTCTGACTCCTAAAAAATTGAATTCAGTGGAAGAAGCAAGTCTTGGCATCTTGTGGGATGCAAAATAGCAGAGTATCAGCAGCCTGTGATTTAAATGAAATGAAAATAGAAATGTAAAACTGTTAAAGATGGCAGTACTGAAATAAATGCAAGAATCAACACCTACAATGGCAACCCAAAACACTGTGGCTTGACTGTTTATTTGTGTAGATACAAAGCTGTACCATTTTTAAAAAAAAGTGTTGATTATTGAAATGACTAGAGTCACAGCTTTCTGAAGATGTGTCTCACTCTTGCCTTTTGTACTAGATAGTAAGATGTAGATGACACTTTTTTTTTTTTTTTTTTATAATGCCAATTTCATTTCAGTGGATGTTTCTCTCCTGTAAGCTCGTGGTCAGTATCATAGCAATGTTGGAAGTTGGGTTTCTCATGTGAATGTTACTTTGGCTCAAGCCCTTTAAGTAAGATAGCTGTATCTTCACTAAACCTCTTTGTAGTCCTAGCTTTTTTCTCCCTGTATCAACAACCAGCTCACAGCATTCATTCCCAAGTAGCAATAAGCCTGGTTGTCACAAGCTGAGGTTTATTCATTATGGAGAGAAAATGAAAAATACATAGGATAATTATATCTACTCTCACACTTGAGTACAAGCATGCAGGGTAGACTGTTGTTTAATTAGTCCTGACCCAGGCAGGTTAAGTCTTGTACTTAACTGACCGTATGGGCACCTGAGAGGGTTGTAGGGTGAAGCGCCTCCCTTTCTGCAGGCATTTCACAGTGCGGTTACCCATGGCCCGTGCCAAGCGATGGCATTTCCAGAGCCCCCCTCCTCCTTCCAAGTTCCTGTTGCAATGCTTCTAATGCTAAATGACTACCATTGCAGGGTGATGCTATTTTTAATCCATACACAGGTGACAACATTTCTAAATTATATTACCGTGACTGTGGAGCAAGTTCTTAATTGGTTTGCTTTTTCAGTTGTTGTGCATGTATTATATTTTTAAAATATGTATAGGGGCTTGTGTGCTTATCAGAGAATTTTATATATAAAATATACAGTGCCTTCATCTTTTTCATTTTTATTCCAGTTAACATTCCATATCTCAAAGGATTTAACCGAACACAAGCCTGATATTTGCAATGTCATATACTGTAGTTAGGAAGTAACCATCTCTGTATAAGACCAGCGTGAGTACCAGCATAAGATGACCTTCCCTAATCATAGACCAGGGCCGTGTTTGCTAAGTGAACCACCAAGGCTGTGTTGCTCATGAAAAATGTGTAAATCCAAGGAAAGAGTTAGAGTCACTGACTGTGTAATAGACAAATTTACTTACCTAACTGGACTCAAGACACCTTAGCTGCCCACTGCTTTACTTGCTAAGCTACTTTAAAGTGTAGCTGCACCTGAATTGTTTTCTTACGCTCCTCCATACCCTCAGCCAGCCAGCCTCACCATGATTTGGTTTGCTATTAGGGAAGAATCAACAGTTTTAAAATGCTTTGTTTGGGAGTTTTGTTTTGGTTTTGAGGTTGTCTTGATAGGGCTGAGTGCTGTTGATGGTAAGTCACTTTTAACCTGCTCTTCCTGGTTCATGTATTTTCAGGTTCTTCCTACAGCTCCTTCTGATGATACAATAATGAAATCAATTTAAATGGAGGCAACATGACCTAAAGGATAAACTGAAGCCACGGTTCAGTATGGGGCCCTGCTCAAAGCAGAACTTTTCCACTCTTTCAGCTTAATTTTCCCACTGCAGCCATAGGTATCTCAGTCCCTTTATCCAGTGTCTGAAAGGTGTCATTAAATGTTAGCCAGGCATATGTAGAGACGTGTATTTGGGCTTCTCTTTATTGGTTGATTTTATTTTCAGATTTCATTGACAGTGGTCTTTACACATAGTTAACGTATTTTGTTTTCTGAAACCATTTTGGTGGTGATGTTCATCAGCTTGCTGGTGTATTCTTTTGTGAGAAGGGTGTTAGAAGCACAAGGTGTTTGCTGAGCTACTGCACAGCAAACATGTAGTGGAGAAATGCTCCCAACAGCTCAGACCTTTCATCTTTGGAGACCTACAGTGCCCCTCTCTAATATTTTTGCCTGATTGGTGATTTTGCAATATAGCGAGACAGGATGAAGTCCCACTGTGAATCTTCACTTACAATCTTGGTGATTTTACAGCCCAGATCTGA
Source organism: Buteo buteo (assembly GCF_964188355.1). NCBI lineage: Eukaryota > Metazoa > Chordata > Aves > Accipitriformes > Accipitridae > Buteo > Buteo buteo. Next base: position 40,902,582 of record NC_134204.1, read on the forward strand.
GGAAAAGAAAAGCAATTTAATTCACTGTTCCTCATTCCTGTTTATCTACTCTTTACCATAATGTACATTCACATTTATATTGTTTAAAACCTATCCAACCTGCCTCATTTGCTGATGAGGATTTTCCTTGAGCAGAGCGCATTTTTACTGTAAATTTGATTGAAGTTTACTTTAGTAGGTCAGTGAGAAGTTGGGCACATGATGAGTATGTCCTGAGTTCCCAAGGGAGCCTGTGAAACAGTTAGTGCACAGGACCATTTCACTTTGATAATGCTTCTGGGAGACCAGGTCAGACTAGGTTTAAACAGGATTAGGCTAAAGTAGATTTTCCTTAGTTGTATTTTAAGTAGCATGGGATTTATGAGGGGAAAGTAGGTTTATGACCCTGGAAAAATCTTGATCCCTTTCATTCTGGTTACAGTCTTCAGAGTGAGACTGAGCTGGTTCCTTTGATGGCTACACTGGACTCATCTCATGGATAATATCCATACGGATTTGTGTATTTCTAGAAGATCACCTTGTGACTGACCTTGTAGGACCAAAGACTTGGATGTTTTGCTGCCAGTTCAGTCACCGCCACAGCTCGTGGAGAGTTCACCAAGTACCAGATTTAGCACAAGGAGGGTGCAGGGATAGTCAGAAGAGGTGAGACCACCACACACAGATTTGCAGGGGCTGCTGAGGAATTGCAGTTTCAGTCCCAGTGGTGAGACAAATTGGCTGGTAGCTTCCAGCATGTAGCAGTGCTGCAAAGTTTGGCATTTGCCATCGTGGCTTCAAGGTTTGCTAGCTGAGTCCAAGCCCTTAACCTGCAGGTTGCAGAAATGGGTTTACATTTGATTTAAGGTGATATTTTTGCTGATACTAGTAATTTAGTCTCTTACATGTAAGCACCTGGCAATAAATAAAGGACCAACAGTGGGAATAGTTCACTGGCTCCTCAGCAACATTTTCTAAGCCAGAGTTTGGAAATCATAGTATGTTAGGAAATGGCCTTGAGGTACAAGTTAATTTACTCAGCATTTCACGTAAGCAGAGTTTGTTGTGTTTAACGGTTTGTCATCTGTTGAAGGTGAATCACAGGTCAGCACAGAGTCATTTCTCAGTGTCAACCAGCCTTCAGTAGAGGCATTTAACAGTCATCTGCAAATAGCTGCTGGAGACCAAAGGTTACACCAGTGAATAATAACATTAGGACTTTTACAGTCCTCTTCCTCTTTGTTTCCCAGAGCCCTTCATGATGGTGGGTAAAGGTTGCTGTCCCCAATGCACAGAGGCGAGGACAAAGCGTGAAAGGGGGTCAGCAAGGACACAGCTCTGTGGTCTTGGCTCCAGCTGAGCCACATTACCAGCCTACTGCCACCAGCTGCTTGACTCTCCTACAGCCCTAGTTTTTCACATCCTCCACCCCACCATATGCAATTGCTTCCTGATTTGTTTTCGTGCAAGTGATCCAAGTTAAAAAGCCACACTTTAAAGAGCAAGACCACAGATCACAGAGAGGGTGAGTGAGTTACGCTGCCAGAAGCAGAAGTACAACATCTAGGGATGCTCCAAGTGCAGACCAAACCCATGCTGCAGTGAGAGGAGCACATCATCCGTGTCCTAAGCTGCCCCTGGCTGTGTAAAGCAGAAGTGGCAGTGACAGTGCCAGGTTCCAGACCCAGCTGTCCTTGCTTCTTCCAGGGTGCCTCTACCACATCCCTGCTTCCCCCAGGCTCTGGGGTGGCAAGAGCTTCTCCCCTCCTGCAGGGCAGGGAGGACCAGGGGAGGCGTAGCAGCCCTTCGGCTAGGGCCTGAGCAGGCACTACACAAGCCACACCTCCATTGTGTTGTGCTAGCTGGCAAAAACAAATGAAGACTAGAGGTAATGGTTCCTATTTTTACCTTACAGCAAACACTGCCCCAAAATATCCATGTACTTCAGTATGCTTCTATGGAGGCTAAAATCCACCCACCACCACACTTTGTCCTCGAGCAGGCTATTAAAAATCTTCAGTTGCTAGCACTTCAGCTCAGGAAGCAACGGCGTCACACCCACGCCAAACAATAAAAGCAGCAATAGGCAAGAATACCCGTACTCTGTTACACTTCTGCTCACCGACCTCAGAAACACCCTTACTCCGTAACTAACTCCTGCAGCAGCTTCGGCTGGCCTTTGCTTTCCTCTTTCATTCCATCCCCCTCTTTTCCTGGTAGCAGTTTTACAGTCTGAAGGAAACACGTCTGTGATTTTCTTAAAACAGTTCACATAATTTGAAAAGCTGCTGGGGGGGGCGGTATTTTTTAACTAACCATGGTAAAAGGTTATGGCAAGAACATATCTTTGCAGGGCTTATTAGTACAGGAGAAAGAAAGTTAATATATGCACAGCCTGCTTCTGCGTATAAGTAGTATGCCATTTTGGGCTACAAATAAAGGGCTATTTTTAAAAAAGCTGACACAAAAATGTCACTATTGACTACAAGTCCTAAGCAGTCAGGGTACCTTCCACTTTTTTTCTGCCAACTATGCCTTTTTTCAGGGCATGTTTTACTAGCATCAGTTAAGTTGCTGACTTCTGTTTATTTTTTTTAACCAAATACAATTTAGTTAGGTGGAGTACGGGCAAAGGGATTGTATAAAATCCATGTGTTTTCCCAAACCTGGTCATTGTGGTTTTCTTAAAGTCTGTTGTTCAAACACACCTCGTTGGTGCGCAGCTCTGTTCTAGATGAGAGCTGGATCTGAAAATCCCTGCCTTTCACTCTTCCACCCAAGTTGTCCAAGTGCTGTGTGTAGAGAAGTGAAGCCTTGTGTCTTTCAGAGATCAGGGTCATGCTTTTATCTTTTTAAAACCTTTTGTGTATCTAGGGTTACAGCCACGAGCATAGTGTATAGCTTTTTTGTTTCCTACTTCAAGGAAAGAGCCGTTCTCAGCCCACAAAGCTAGTAACAGAACACCGCTCAGGAGGCTGATTCAGCTTAAAATAAGCTGTAGCTAACCACAGTCTTCCCCATGCCTCAGCTCCCTGCTGACACGTCCGAAAGTGATTGCTGGGTAGGTCTTGGCACTTCACAAAATCTGCGGGAAAGGATGGCCAGGACAGCCCTGACACTGACATCCCCACGCAAGCAGGAGTCCCAGCTGCTATGCCTCCCCACGGCCCGGTTTGGGCTGCCCATGCCCCTCCAGCAGTCCCACGCTGGCTGGCAGGGCTGTGGTCCTAGCCGTACCCGCGGCGGTGGCACCCCCAGCCCGTCCTCTCCTGGCAATGCCTCCTCCAGCTGTGGGAAGCCTCTCCCTTCAGTGACTCAGCATCTGAATAATAGCCTTTTTTTTTTTCCTCCCCCCTCTGTCTTGACAAGGAATTTCAATATAAGAAAATTGCATTTAGAAGGAAACGAAAATAGAAGAAACTAACTGGCATCTTAAGGTTCCCCTTTCCCAAGGCTACAGACTAAGGACAGATCTACCCCATTTGTTTAGTTGAAGAAATCATCAGGCGTAGCAGTGAGTCCCAGATCAAGGTTTCAGGGCCAAGTAAATATTTTGGACAGGCTTGTTTGTTTTGTCTGCGCTGATAGTGCCAAGCTCCAGCACCATGAAATCGGGCTGCTTTGACCGTATCCTGCTGAGCACCAGAGCTCAGAGGGACTTCAAGTAGCCCAAAATGGTATCCAAAGGGCAGAGTTATTCACTGCCCCTCAGGGGCTGTCTATGACACACCACCACTGTGATGCTGGATGTGGAATTTCAGGGGTGCATGGGTCGGCTACGAGGCCCTGCCTTAACCAACTCAGCCCCTGCCAGGTGCACTGCGAAGGGAGCAAGAACCTACTGCCTTTGCTGGTCCACAGGGTGTTGGGGCACGTGGCTAAAAGATGGAGAAAATGCTTGAAGTCAGCCAGAAGGAGCTGAGCCTGCATGGTGGCGGGACAGCATCCCCTCCACCAGCGTTGCCCCAGCACAAGCAGTCTCATAACACCCACACTCACTGCAAGTGCCAAGGAAGATCGAATTTCCCCAGGGGATGCTGACCTCGCTTTTACCTGTGCTCAGAGGCAAGGCACAAACGCACCGCCAAAGCCCACGCAAAGCCTTGCAAGCTGCCACGTGGATCGCTCCAGCCAGGGAGTGTTGTGTCTCTGGTCCTTTTTTTGTTTTTCAAAATGATGTTCTTCCTTTAAAAGCAATGAAGATAGAATTTCCACAATATGCGAATGTCCTTCACAGGGCCTCTGCATGGTTTTTGCCCATATCTGACCTGACTTGTGAGATTTTACAACAAAGGTTTTCCTGGCTGCCCATGCAAACTCTGAGAGGAACACCACAAAAAAAAAAACAAAAAAGGAAAATGCAAAGGAAATTATTTCTTGTCAGGGAAGGGGGGGAGTAGGGGTTTTTTCCAGTCTGTTTTATAATGTTATGGAAGTTTGCAACCAGGAATTTTATGTCATGTTAAGTGATCTGACACGCAAGCAGCAATAAATAGGAGCATTTTTTCTATTTTTATGATGATACGATAAAGTGTTAAAATAGGAGTCTCAAAGTCCAGTGTACAAATATTTTAACCTCTGGTGTCATGTTCACCTTATTTTAGTATTGAAAAGGCCACTAAAGTTGATCACCCTCTGCGCAGTAAATGATCCAAGGGAAATGCAGAGGGGAGCATGGAAGCTATTTATGCCCGTGAGAGACACCACACAAATCATTCTCATACTTAAGTTTGTCTGATTATTAGTACGCATTTGTGTGGGCAGCAGAGGAATAGGCTTGTTAAATACTGCTTTGCAATCCGTTAGCTCAGCCCCCATATTTTGGTGTTAAACATGTAGAGATTTAGTGAACTTACTTAGTGAGTCACCATCTCAGCAAATGCAAAAGACAGTTCAGTGCATTTAGCACTGATATCACATATACAATTCACACTCCAGAACACTTCTCTAAATAACAGAACCACCTAAAGCAATTATTTAGGCGATATTAGTAACTAGGGTGCAGTGTTCCTTGCTGAACAGGCAAGAGTCCCCTTTATAAGCATCTTCTCATGCTGTTGAGGCTGGAAGGAGTTGGTAAAATTATGCCTGCAGAAAGGTTTAACTCTCACAATGTAGCACAAACACTACAGAGGGGAGCAATATGATGTAATGTTTCACTGCCTGTCAGAGCAGGTTGCTTACACCTTTGCAAGCAGTCAGCGCTGGCTTTCTTTTCTCCAGAGAGGGGCAGAGCTGGCAGGTGAATCCTCGAGGCCAAGGGAGATGCACATCATTAAATCCCCTCTCTTGGCAGAGAAGCAGCAGTGCCCAGCTGGTCTCTCCTGGGCTTTGCCAAAGACTGAAGCAGCAATTGGGCCATGATGATTTTCTTACCCTCTAGTGTAAAAGGATGAGTAAGTCTTATTAAAGGACTGTTGTGGTTATTACAAAGTCCTTGGTAACATTACAAATATTCTTGGTAATGTCTAGGACCTTGGTCTTGTAACCTTCTACAAAAGAAGGCCAACTGAAATCTTCACGGTCTTTTCTTCTATGAGAATATTTGGGTCGCATGGTAATCTTGGGTTTCAAAAACAAGTTACAAAAGCTTGTCCCTGCTATATACTAATATCATGCATTTCATCCGTACGTCCCACATTTGTCACCACACTATCTTATTGTTTACATAATTGTACTTGGAGGACAATTTAGAAAACAAAATATAATTGTTCTGAGTGCTCATGTGAATAACAGAAGTGAGTATGAATAATGATCCAAAGGGATATTTTGCACTTTGTGCATCTGTTTGCAGTCAAGCTATTTTAACTTTGAATTCAGTGGAGTCTGAGCTCCAGTATGTCTGTATTTTGATGCAGATTTTTAAACTTGTCCCAGAGCATAAAGTTTTTGTAGTGCTTACAGACTGCATATCAGCAGGAACTCACAAAACATCTCTGGAAGGAGTTGTGAAGGGTGACTCCACTGCCAACTAGGCTGCCTGTTTCTCTCGTGTCCTTATCAGGAGGGTAAAATAACCATGTTCTTATTGTACTTCTTTTCTGTTGGAAAGGATCTCTTTTAAGTATTAGGTTTTATGTAAGTAGGGGCCAGTGGAGAGGAAGAGAAATATCGTCCTCTTGCCTCTCTCCCCTCTTTCTATGCCCTGGCATGCAGTTACTGCTCTCTTCTTCATAGCAGCTCTCATCCCACACACCACATTTGTACAGGGAGAAAGAAACTGTGGACACTTGATATTGTTAATCAGCCTTGGACCACGATAAGGATGTTAGCTGTACATTTTTTTTTCTGAAGTCTGGCCAATGCTGAATCTGATGCCGTCCTTCAGCAGTGCCCAACTTAGCATGTCTATCAGCTTTGGCACGGGGACACCAGACATTTCAATGGTTAATCCCAAGCTGTTTGGCCCTTGCACAACATGTACAAAATGTTCTGCTGCTTCCAGGTCTACGAAATGGTCTCTTTTGTTTGGGGGATAGGTAGGACTGGCTGTTATTCCATGCCTTCTGTGAAACCAGCCCAATCTACTTCATGTGTAATTTGCTGTCCAGCCCTAAACTTTCTCTGTCGACCCAAATTGCAAAATAAATACATGAAAACATGCTTTTGATAAATCCAAGCCAAAATGATAAAAAGCACAAAACATTCCTACTTTTCCTTGAAACTGATTTTAAGCACAGTGATGCTAGTGGAAAAGGTAACACTATATTATTCACTATAGCTTGCAGTCTGGGAAGCAGGGATATGTTTAAGCAGCCAGTTTAAAACAAACAGAAGAAATTATTGTGCTACCCAACATATAATGAACAGGTATGACTCACAGTCACTGGATGTTACAGAGAGCAAAACTAAATGTTTCAGACAGTGATTAGGCAAACTAAGGAGCTAAACCAAATGTCCCTGCTGCAATGTTGGCTTTAAACCTCTTTGACTTGTTGGCTGAAAGTGGGGAAGGCTATGAAGGATGGCTCATGCTGTGTCCTGCTGTCCTCCTGCACACCCATGTTTATCAACCTTACCAGAAGTCAGTTGTGCTAGGTAAACCCAGCTCAGTCCCTTTTACATCCTTGCATAAGGAAGAGCACAGTTATCCCTGCAGGAGGATGGATGCAGTGAGCAGTGGCTGGTGTGCCATTGAGGACATACCTGCGCTCCATATGAAGAATGCAACACTGTCAACAGTTCTGGACTTCCTGAGCCCACTCCCCTTTGCTGTAGTTTTTTCCAAATTGACTATTTTAAATAAATGAGAAAGAGGTGGGGGTTTTTTGATCTGAAGATGGAAGGGCCAGGGTCATCAGTGTGACAGTCCTTTGTGGATTCACAGAAGAGGTATTTTGTAGGAGCGAGAGTTGTTCAAGCCACTTTGATGCCTAGTTAGCTCCACACTAGTCCCACACCAGTCCCACAAATGCCCAGGAGGATTTACAGGTAACATTTGCCAGGAGAGAATCAATTCTATTTGCAATGGGTGAAATTTTACTTACTTTCTTCTTTTTCTTTTTGTATTTTTTCTTTTTGTTCAATTGCATTTCGGTTAGCAGAGGCCACTAAACAACCATTAGCTTGCAGCAGCTTTCTGCTGCTGACAGCCTAAGCTGGATTTCGTGGATACCCTAGAAGTGACACTTCATGAACTAATTAGAGGAGCAGCTGTTTTTCAGCATTCCAGAAAAATGATTCCAGACTGACACAGGGATACAGAAAACCACTGCTCCTGTGATTTCTCAGCTGAGCACTTACCTCACTTGGTTGCTCAGAGATATGAACTATTTCACTTGAAGCCCATGCTGGATACATCTTGCCAATTGCAAAAATTCCTACCAAAGAACATGTTACCTAAATGATGGTTAAATTCCACTGGAACTGATGAAATATTGGAAACAACACTTTTGTCAAAAGACATTTTTCCATCAGAAAATGTTTCACATCAAATTTTACAAGCAGCTCTATGTTGAATGTCGCAAGCAGGGCAATCTCCTGGCTCTTTTTGCAGGGAAAAGCTGAGCTGCTAGCAAGAATTGTTTCACATCTTTGCTGTTTGTGTTTAGGGTAACCAGGGGTAGGTGGTCAAGTGTTTGGTGGGGAACTGATCTATTTCTGCAGTGCTGTCTGTCTCCCCAGAGGGTGCTCCCTCTGCAAATCCCCAGCATCATTTCAGGTGACCCCAAGCCCAGTCAGTGCCCAGGCGAGGAGCAGGAAGGGTGCGCTGGACCACACTGTCACAGTGGTTTACATGCTGCCTTCGTGGCCTCCATACCTGAAATCACCCATCAGTCTAATGAGGTGATGTAATAAAGAGGTAATGCCATTTACTTTCCTGTGGTTTTTTTTACTGTACTGATAGTGTGTCTCACTCTTTCTGCACAGTCATTTGTGCCTGCATACTTGCATCTCTCATTACAGTTTACCATCCTGGCTAGAAACAAAAGCCACCCCTGCCAGCATTAGCAACAGATGCTTTTACTCAAGCAGGAAACAAAATTGCTCCTAAAAGCATATAAAAAATAAATTCCTTTGTAATCCATTCTTCCTGTATGACTTTATCTTTCTTGTCTGGGGTTAAAAGGGAGCAAAAATGCTGGAATATTACTATAAAAATAGCCCTTCTTGGAGACCACAGTTGCACTGAATAAAAGGACTAGAAGAGCTGGCTGACCTTTCCTCCCATGAGGAAAACTAGCGTTTGTACTGGGTTTGGTTTTCTTCCTTAAGCTTCCCCTTTACAGAGGAAGAAAGCAGTCCATTCCACGCAGAGAGCAGACTGTTGTTACCTGGGCCGTGACGCTGAGGTCCTCTCACCAGCCTCGGAGAGGCAGATGCAGCAGGGGGGCTGCCAGCCTGTGGTGCTAGCAGCTGGGCAGGCGCCAGCCCACCAGCAACATCTATTCAAAGGAGATTTTCTAGCTGGTTGATTTCCATGCTCTTAGCAGCTTGCATCAAAGTTCACTCTTGGTTTTCCTCTTAGAAATCCACTACATTAACTTTTCTGGAAAGGACTAATTTGGGAGGGAGTTATCGCTATTGGCCTGGCGCTGCTGTGACCCTGTAAAGAAATTCCTTGAGCTCATAGGCCATCATTAAGCAGTCTTCCAAGGGAAGAAGTAATCTAGAATAAGATTCCATGAGGCTGCATTAAAGGTGAACTGCACTTATGACGTGTACAGGTGGGGAAGAGGAGGAGGTAGAAAGGTAGAAATGGGCTTTACCATTCCTTCTCCCATTCCACAGCTTTTACTGTGTGCTTCTTTTTCCATCATATTAAAATAGAATCTACTTTCTTCTCATCCAGCAGCATCTACCATTGTGGGAAAAGGTTAGCAAGCCAATTCCAGGCACTTTAAATTAAATCACATTTTTGCAGGAAAGACCTAGAAAATCTAAAAGGATGTCAGCTCCAAGCACAAGCACACCAGAGCCTACTGCTACATGTCCTGTAGGGGAGCACAACCACAAAGCCTGGCACACATCCTGCAGCCACACACGTATGATGGTGCTGGTGACTCGCACACTCGTGGGTTCAGCACGTTTCATGTTTTCACAGGCTGCAGCCTTCAGCACTGCAGCCTGTGTAGCGTCTGTTCTTTGGGTAATAACCATCAGGTAACTCCACAGATCCTAGAGGGTCCACATTACTGGTTTTGTTGTTGTTGTTGTTGTAGTGATTTTAATTTAAGTGTGATTTTCATGGCCTCAACACCAAGGAAGTGAGTGTTCCTTTGGGCAGGTTGTGTCCTCTTCTCCAGCACTGATCTCAACACTGCAAAGAAGTACTGCAACTGTCAGACAGTGCAGCACCTAAGTCTCTTGTACCTTTGTCTACCCTGGATTTCAGCTATTACTCCAACTATCTGTATGGGTCAGACTTTTTTCATGGAAGGTTTATAGGTCACTGGAGTCAAAAGCGTGAAATGGTAGTAAGTGTGTAGGGCGATGGCTGCATGGTGCTTGCAAGCAGCTGCTTCTCTAAGTGATGCACTGTACTTTGAAAGTGCAGAGGTACTCACAAAAGGTGATGGTGTGTGATACTGTGAGGGGGCATTATCAGAGGGCTGTGGCTCACCAGGGGGCTAGGAAGACCGTAGATGCCCTGGCAGCCCAGCCTTGAGGAAACATGCTCCAGAAGAAGAGGCAGAGAGACTGTGCAGGGACGGGGCTAGAGCAGCGCAGGCAGATACCACCTTCCACTCATAGCCTGGTCCCCGCTGCCCCTACCCCTGGGCTGCTTCCACTGGTCCGAAACACTTCTGTAAGACACAGCCTTGGAAATAAAGCAGCGGAAAGCAGGACAAAAATTCTTGTTTCTTCCATTTTTTCTCCTCCAACTCTTCTTTTCATTATTTCTTTTGTTCTTGCTTTCCTTTTTCTCTCTTATTTTCTTCCCTTTCCCTTTCCCTTTCCCTTTCCTTTTTTCTCTTTCCCTTTCCCTTTCCTTTTCCCTTTCCCTTTCCTTTTCCCTTTCCCTTTCCCTTTCTCTTTCCCCTGCAACAGCTCAAAGGGTTTTACAAAGCAGGGGTAGTATTACCAACCACTGTTCTTTTTAAAGAGAAAAAAACCTGAAGTGCAGGGGTTTATGAAGGTTGCTCATGCCATGTTCCACCTCACACTGCCTCACCTTGTCTTGGTCCCACATCAGCACCTACAGCCAGATGTGGCAGCTGCTACAGGATAGCAACAGCTCCCAAACCAGGCGGAAGTGCAGCCAAGAGCTGTCTGTGCACAGGAACCACTTCGAGATGGCATTTGTATCAGAGGAAGTGCAAGTACAGCAATTTGAGTTTCATTTTATTCTTGAAGGTTTGAGATGGTGTTGAGGTGAGGATGTCTGAGATGGCATTGAGGAGAGGATGCCCCAGTGATGGGGGCACCAGCCCAGGAGTGGCAGGAAACTGTGCTCAGCTCCCTGCTCTCCGACAGGCCTCCGGTGAGAGTTTGGGTGGCTCATGTAAGCTGGCTGGGCGATGGGGTGTCCAAGCAACCTCCCAAACTGTTAGCACGGAGTTCAGCAGAGCACCACGCTTGAGGGAGCAAGCCCCCGTAATAAGCCAAGATGGTGAGCGTTTAGCATGTGCGTAGTGTCACGCTGCTCTTACCTACTGTGCCTGGAACAACTCCAGCCCTAGTCACTCCAGCCTGCTCTGCACGTGTCCCAGCTTTCACTGAGACTTTCAGCCCCACAGGTGGGTACGTGATGAAGGCATGGCTTCATGGGGTACCTCATCCATCCCCCTCTCAGGGCCTGGAGAGGTCAGAGCTGAGGATTGCAACAGTTCATTTCTTTATAGGTTTAGGCCTAGAAATCTGGGAATCTCTCTTTCTGTAACACCATCTTCTGCATACAGTTCAAACTCTTTCTCTTTTCCCTCAGTTATCCCTCAGAGCTTGTGGATCTTCACATAACAATGCTGGAAATGCCCCCAACATATGCAGCCCCTCAGCTGGGGTAGGGAGGACTGCTCAGCACTGGCAGGTGGGTGCTGCAAGACAGCGATGTTCCCATTTGGCACATCTGTTTGCTGTTTCACAAGCCATAAAAATACAACAGTGGTGATTCCGCCTCAAAAATAAAAGCTCAGGAAACAATTTTTACAACATCAAGTTAATACAACGAGTATTAGCACTGCCCAGAGCTAGCTGGAACTGATATTCTGTAAGAATTATCAAAGGAGCTGGGTTTCTTACAGCTATGAACCTTGCACCACTGTGCTGGGAGGTTGAGATTTGTTTAAGTGGGGGCTGAGATTAAACTTTAGCTAATGTTTTAATACTTCCAGGTTCTAAGAAGCAAAATACCTTTTATGTTTTGAGATGGTACCTCTACAACAAAATATGAAAGGAAGAGGCACTGCTCATATTTCATCTGGATTTCATGGCATTTCTGGCCATATTTTTAGGTTAATTCCTAAAGGACAGTTTTAATCAGAATTAATGCAAGAATGCAGTCACAAACTCATTACTTTGGAAGAAAGACAGCTAATTACAGAGTACAAGCATAGGGCAAGCAACCTTCATTTTGCATTTTAACTATGCTCTTAACTCATGAACTATAAACCTATTAAGCTCAGTTATAAATGATTCAGTATCTGATCCCAAACCAAGAACAGTCATTGTATTCTTTTTAATAGCCATAGGAGAAGACTGATGAAAATTACACTGGTAACATGCTCATGATTATTCAATGGCGCTTTTTTAAGCCTGCAAATTCTGTGCTCACTTGCGCACACTGTGCCTGCATCAACTCATTGTAGTGAAACAGGTAATTGTAGCCTGAGATTCACTGACAACATACCCAAAGGCTCTCAAATTTTGAAACTGGCTCACAAACCCTCTATACCATAACAACTGTGCTCACATCTGGAGTTTATACTACTTTAAATAGGTAAGTCTCAACATACCACTCTAGCAAAATGTCACAAAAGCATTTCTTCCTGCTATTTTCCAAAAGAAAATGTTAAGTAGCAGAATTCCTATGCTCAAAGCCTAAATGGGCCCTTCTATCAAGAACAGTAGTCTATAAAGAAGTTTTCTTTCACTTGTCTTTTCTCTGTAGTTTGCATGGCTTCTGCTGCTAAGTTGGTTGATGAAAATACAGAACAGCTTTATATCTTGTGCACACAATTTTGCATAAGCTGGTAACAACTTGCACATAATTCTCAAAATTTCAGCATACAATTCCTCAGTGGTTCTCCTATGGTAGTTTGTTTTCAAGGAAATCCACTTCTTTTGAATTTCAGAGCTTCCTAGACTGGTGAAATTTCTATGCCTAAGCTTTGAAAAGTAAGAAAGTGAAGAAAACACATTAAAGGAAATGTGACTCTGTATGCTTGCTGCCAAGTACAAGAAGAAAGCATTTCAGGATAGCCTACTTAGACACAAAATAATAAAAAGGTTACTGAAGCACTGGCTTTGATTTATCAAGCCAACAAATCTGGTAATAAAGATACACAAAAAGCTGTAAGAGTTTTGAATCTGTAAGAAGATCCCCTAAAGTAACGTTATGCATACTAAGCAGAGTTTGCAAACCCCTATGATGCATGCGCCCAAGTTCCCCAGGGAACAGGTAAGTTCTGTGCACCTCCAACACTTTGCTGTGTATTATGGTCTTCACTGTAAATCTTCATCAGTCAGCTTGCCACCTTTCTCTCCTCCAAAGTCAAACACAGAAAGAGATGAGGGTTGGTGTAAACACAAGGCCTCTTTATTTTGTTTCAACAGTACATGACTTCCCATTTAGCACGATCAAAACCAAGCAGAACAGTGGAAATCACATATACCATTTTTCCTAATACACTGCTTTTCCTTGAAACTACACGAGTACAACAGGAAGAATAAATTCAACAACATTAACTGCAGTTAGGCATTTTTCACAAACGAAAGAACCAGAGCCTATGCACAACAGGCAACAAGCAGACAAAACCAAGGACCAGAATCAGAAAAGCTTACTCCAGTGAGATACAAACTCTTTTTTGGGGAAACAAGGTTCGTCTTGAAGCAAGGTTTGCAAACTTCCTCAGCTAAGGAGTATGTGCAACTGCTTTTTAAAAGCTTCATCAGCAAAAGTTGTTAAAGGAACACACAAGCCAGCTCTGAAGCCACAAGAACAGATAGGACACAGATCAAAGCCTTCAGTTGTCATAGATAGTGGTCCCTTCTACTGAAGGCTTATCTCCAGGGAGTTTTTGTACCTAAATGTGCCTAAGAGCACTTGGCTGAGCAAAGCCTGTGGGGACTTTCTATGTTTTTGCCAGCTGCTCACAGTTTACATCCTGGTCTTGGCTGGGTTTAATTGTTACCAGCTAACTCAAGTGTGTCCTGGTTTCGGCTGGGATAGAGATAATTTTCTTAGTAGCTGGTATTTTGGATTTAGTGTGAGAATAATGTTGATAACACACTGTCATTTTAGCTGTTGCTAAGTAGCACTTATCTTAAGTTCAGGATTTTTCAGTTTCCCAAGCTCTGCCAACAAGCAGGTGCACAAGAAGCTGGGAGGGAGCACAGCCAGGAGAGCTGATCCAAACTAGCCAAAGGGATATTCCATACCATAGAAAGTTATGCTCAGTAAATAAACTGGGAGGAGTTGGCTGGGAGGGGCGGATCACTGCTCTGGCATCTGTCAGCAGGTGGTGAGCAACTGCATTGTGTGTCACTTGTCTTTTCTTGTTTTTTTATTATTTTATTATATTACTTTTCATTACAATTATTATTACCATATTAGTAATACTGTTGTTAGTACTACATTTTAATTTACTTTAGTTATTAAATTGTTCTTATCTCAGCCCATGAGTTTTACATTTTTTCTGATTCTCCTCCTCATGCCATTGGTCAGGGCGCAGGGAGGTTGAGCGAGCAGCTTCGAGTTGCCTAGTTGCTGGCTGGGCTTAAACCTTGACAAGTCATTAAGCCAAATCACTGCATCTACGAGCTGTGCAAACATAATGACATCTACCTGATGGGACAAATATTTTGAATATAAGTGTTAGGCAGGCGGGTGTAAGATTGCCTTTTAGCCTTATCCTTCTCCCAACCCCACTCACTTAGCATAATTATTTTCAAACTAAAACCAAGTGTATGAGAAACCGCAAACTAAAACCAGAATTAAAGTGAATACACACTTCAGAGTCCTTACCAGGGGAAGGAGTGTGAGTCCAGGCATGACTATTGCATGCACTTCTACAGAAGTGACTGCCTCTGCAGAAGCCACAGGGGACCTCACTGGCTGGAGCACACTGCAAATCAAGGCATTTTCCAAGAAAGAATTTCCACTGACATTTCCTGGAAACTACACTCCAGAAACACTGCTCAGCCTTTCAAGAAAAACTAACAGTTCTATCAACTTTACACAACAGATTGTTGTTGATGTTGCTGATGTTCTTTTGGCTTCCCAAGAATTGTTTTTATTGCTGTTGTGTTTTTGTACAGAGAGCCTTGCAGATGTCATTTGCTGGCTCCTCTGTTGAGAGAAGCACAAGTTGTTGCACATACAATACAAGGGTCTAGAACAATCCCCCAACTTTAAGCCAAAGTTCCTAGTACCTACAAGTTCACTGTTAGGTATATGTCCGTGTAATTTAAAACGTGCTGTGCTCTCTGCAGTGTGCTTAACTTCAAAGCAATCTGATTTTTAAAACAGCTCATCTTCAGTTACTCTAGTGATGCCAGATGCTTGTCCTCCTGTGTCGGGCTCAGTCATCACCACGCCACCAGGCACACAACAGGGGATGATCTTTGGGACATGCAGGAGCAGAGATTCTTCCCTGGGACCAGACTAGTTAAGTCTCTGACCTGGCCAATGCCAAATGTTTCATAGGACATGTGGAGATAAAGCATAGCATGCCCTTGCACCAGGTTTCTTCTGGAGCTGTTACAGGTAATTTTGATTTAAATCCTGAAGTAGAGGTTAAGAGTTGAAAAGTGTTATATAATTATGCTATGATTAGCTACGATTATTTGGGCTTGTATTATTAAGCATGTAAGTAACTGATTTGGAAATCTGCTCAATTGTTGGGCCTCAATGACTTTCAGAAGGAATGAGGTCCATGATTTAAAGGAACACTGACAGAGAATGTATCTTCTTTTCTGAGTGTTTCCCACCTAAAACTTCACTGACACTTCATCTTGTTTTTATGAGTTCCTCTGATTTAGCTTCTTTTCTACTTTGCATTGTTTTGTATTCTGCTACCACCCTTTTCAAATTTCTTCTCGAATCCTTGTTTTTTCCCCACCTCTTTCTCAAATTTTAAAAATTCCTTGGCTTTTTTTTTTAAAAATCTTCTACTTGTACACTATCATTTTAGAGATGAGTTGACCACTGCTACACACAGGGCTGCAGATAAGGCAGCACCGTTTATTCATACAAACCCAGTATTTTAAAAGCTGTCCACCTTATTATCTGTTTCGGATTGTTCCTGGAAATGCTTAAAACAATATTTTTAAACATCTTTTCTGAGCAATATTGTTGATACCTTTTCCTTTTAAAACTGGGATATTCTTTGAACTTGGGCCTTTTATTTTTCAAGACTTTCATTTTCTTTTTAAATGTATAATCAAGAACAGTTGCAGTCTCTTTTGCTCAGTAGAACAGTAGATATTTAGCAGGAATTATCTTTTGCTAATCTGCATTGCATAATCACAATTAAAATTTAAAAAATCTATTTCTCTGTAAATATTGTTAAATTAAAATTTTACTACTCATGTTGGCTTTCATAAAACCATTATAACTTTTTCATTCATGAGTGTATAATCAGGCACAGACTTTTAAACAGGGTCATTTTAACGTTTCTTTTTCTAACAGGAAGTGCACTTACAATACTGAAAATGTTCAGTACAGTGAACAAATACACATTTTTTTCCCCCCCAAAGCTTTCTGATTGCACAAAAAACACAGAATAAATATAAACATTAGGCCAAGGCAACATCTTAAAGTGCAGAACTCCACTTGCCACACATGACTAATTCATATAATGCTGCGTAATGCATAGGCAATACTTACTAGCATTTTATTAATTTCCAAAACCTGAAGTGACATGAGATCAACATATAACAGTAATTCAAATACATTCCATTTATAAGTAAGTGCTCACCTGAACATAGAACACATTAAGCATATTGTCCCAACAAGCAAGCTTTCTACAAACTACCCTTTTTTTTCTTTGTCTGAATGGTGCACTAACATTGAACACAAAGACATATTAAGAAACAAAGATCTCATCCACAATCTCGCAAGAGAACTAATGGGGAGTGACATCTGGAAACAGTTGTGTGTACATTTTTCCAGAGGCTTTATCTTAACGTCAGTAGCACGGTGTCAATTTATACTGACTGAAAATTATCCCTTTCTTTCTTTCTTTTCTTCCACTTACTCATCTCCCCTTAGTGTTTGGTTGCTTAACTTTAACTTTTTTTTTTTTTAAATTTTTTTTTTTTTTTTTTAGAGGGGGGAAGAGGGAAGGACAATTGCTTTAATTTGTCTTCAGCTACTAAGTTCTGTGACAATGAGGGTGGAGGGGGAACAGTCCAAGTCCTAGCCTCCATTAGCATTTTGGTCTGAGACAGTAGTGCTGTTCTGAAGTGAATTGCTAATCATCCTCCCTTACTGAAACTTGGTTCAGTTTGCAGGGTGGTTTTGGTACACAAGGATTAAGTTTATTTTGGAGGAAACTACATTGGAGCCTAGCTGCATGCCAAATATACTCCAGCCTCTAAAAGAGACACTGAGAGTCTGAACCAATTATTCGGCCTGCTTCAAACTGCATATGCAGTGCGGACATCTGTCCAAGGAAAGAGACTACATGTAGTCTTAAGCTGCATATAGTGTAGATGTATAAGTCTCGGCAGTAACTCCTTTCATCTACTGACCCTCCCTTTCTGCACCAAGTTTCTTGGCAATCTACATACAGCCAGAGAGTCCCAAGAGCCAAAACTTCACAGTGGGATCCTCAGTGACTTTCCCAAAATTGCTTCAGAGAAGTTTGGCTACTACATCTTCTGTATCTCCTAAAACCTTAAAATTTTTGCACGCAAGCCATCTTCCACTGAACAAGCATTTGGGACTACCTCAGAGGACACCACTTTGGCTTTTTTTCTGACATTACAGTCTTTATCCATTCAATTCTATTTAAGATACTGTTGTTGAAGGTACCTCCCAGTTTTTTTGTTATATTAATTCCTCCACTGGCTTCCTCTCATATCAAATTCAGGCTTCTTTCCTTTACCCCTAAGCACCTCAGCATTTAGTGTAACACTATCCATTTTGGTCCTCGCTTCCCCTGGTCTTGGGCATTGCAGGGTGCTGCAGTCAGCCCATGGCACTACCAGCAGGCAGAGCTCCTCCTCCATCTGAGATTCTTAAAAACTGGATTCTCCATTTCTAAGTCTGGGTAGTGTCTGGGTACTAGACACTAGCAAAGCTATAATCAAAAGGCTGAGTTCCTACCTTGTGTCTGAATTTAACAAGAATCAAACTGGTTATGACACAGCCAATATTCAGATACAAAGCTCATTGGCAGCAGTTATTCTAAGGAGTCCCTTTGTAACTGGGCCAGCAGTATAGCATTGAACTTGCTGAAGTTTTTCTGTATTCCCAGTTTGCAAATAAGCAACCCCTTCTCCCCTGCAAACCTTTTAAGGAGAAATGCTGAATCCCATTCTTAACAACACTACAAAATAGTGGGAGAACAATGAAGTCTGAGACAGTTAAGACCACAACTGAAATAAAAGCGCTGATGTAATTCATAGCTCTGGAAGTGAAGTAGGGTACAAACATACATTGTACACAAGGCCGTGTAATCTTTCTCCGCCCCAGAAAACATTCCTGCAGGAGAGCCAAAGCTGAAAACCATGAAACTCCCTAAAAATAGTTTCAAACAGTAACTGGGGAGATTAAAACGTGTCTCACAGATCTTTGGTTTTGGAACATGAAATTTGGTCAATTAAATTCATGTCAAAATTCATGAGGAAAAACGCTCCCTGAATCAGGAAACCAAGTTAAAAAGCTGAAGATTGTATTTGCCAATCAAGTGTGCGACTGTGTAGGTGACTGGGACACATGAAAAACAAAACGGTTAAGAAAACACCCTGACGGAATGTGGAAACCTTAATCCTTAAATCTTGACTCCTAAAGCCTTAGGAACCATTGAACGTGATGGGTAGGAAGGCTGTGCCTCCGCCAGCACAGGGCACAGCACAGTCAAAGCCCTGTGACGAGGACACCTGAGCTGGCTCTCAATGCACAAGCGCGCAGCTGCACGCGGGTGCTGTCTGCAAGCCCATATACCCCCCAAGCCCCCCCACCGCTGTTCCGTGGGGCTGCTCAGCTTTGGCAAAAAAAAACCCCACACTGAAAAGACTGTACTGCTTTAAGTGCCCAAGCAAGCTTTTACACTTCCACTCGACGCTATCCTGGCTCACGTAGGCGTAAGCATAATGGTATGTAAACTCTGAAAATGCTTTTAAAATCAGAAAGTTATCAGCGACGTTGGGCCAAGTGCTCTCTCAGAAGTAGACATAAAGTGAGACTTGGGTGCAGTGACCCCCCTTGTTCTGTGAACAGAGGGAAGTCCTATGCCTTTATGTTGCCAGGCAGTGGAATGAGAGTGTGAAACAAAGCTTAGTCTAAGGAAATCAAAGGAGTTTGAAGCGGGCCTTAAAACCATATTTAATGCATGTTTATAGTAACTCAATACCATATGGTCTCTATTGACACTGAAATTAAAGCTTACAGCCTTTGTTTTGCAAAAACATAATAAAGAAACAAGAAGCAACCCCCTCCTCAGACTAATCTCGCAAAAAAAAAAAAAAAAAAAAGAGAAAAAGTCTCTGAAAAAAAGTAGGGAAATATGCTTTTTAAGAAAGGAAATCACAGAGATTTCCAAAACAAAAAGGGCACATTTTTTACTTTGAATTGTACAGCGCTGGAATTATGGTTGCTACGTTGAAAAACGCAAAAGAGCACGTTAAAGCTGAGCTGCTTTTTCCAGTGATGATTTCCACCTCAAGTAAAAGGTGGTAAAGGCCAGAAATAGCCTGTTTCTCTTGGATGTTTCTATAAACCTACTCACTTCCCTTACAGAAAGGAGAAGGGACATCGTATCGTCCTGTCTGAACAGTCAGGAGCAAATGAGCTTGGGAAAGGTTCTGCACGAGGCTGAACTAGATGAAGCACTCCTTCTAGTCCAGAAAAACCTCTTCATTTGTTTGTCATTGAGTAGCCTGCTCAGGTATCTTAGTGCCTGCTTCTAATTTAACACGTTTCATTCTGTCTAACTATGAATGACAAATCTGAACTCTTTGATAATAAGGACCCTTATTTATTTATAAATACATGCTTCTTATCTAATTTATCTTAAAAAAATAATGTTTTAAATGAAATAATAATTACTTTTAAAAAAATAAGCTCCTAAAGAAAACTGGAAAATGTTCTAAATGCCCCAAAAGGTCACTGACTTTTCCATATTTGGTGATAATATTATGGAAATTGCATTCTTCCATGATACGAATTATCTGCAAAATCAATTTACTAGCACTGGCTTTTTTTTTAATTCAGAGGCATTATAAACAATGAGAGTCTCACTTGTCTTTGTAATGCTTCCTACACTATTATTAAAAGGAATAGCAGGTGTCCTCTTTAATTAAGGTATTTACCAAATCCCCTATCAATGCACACATGCTATTTTTACAGATAAATTTGAATATCCATTTCCTCTAGAACTCTGACAATTTTGTTAAAGTAATTCTTGAACAGTCTAACAAAATTTCTAATGTTTGCAAGTTTTAAAACATTAAACAAAAAAATGAGGTGTCATTCCTGATGATCAGGCACTGTGTTTAAGAAATCTTTTCCAAATCAGATGCAGAATGTTCAGCAGAGTGTTTTGCGAAAGGGAAGTGGATTTATACTGAACTTGAAAAAGGAACCACTTGCTTTCCAGCCACATACACTTCAGAAATATTCCGATCATCACCTGAAATAACATGGTCAAAACAGAGATTTGCACATAAATCTATGCACTGATTTAATGAATGAAAATTATGCAATCCACAAAATCAGTTTTGGAATACATCATTTGCAGTGACCATTTCCTAGGACTGAGAAAGTTTCTTTGAAGAGAAATAGTCAGGGCTACCACAAATATCAATGGATGTTTAAACTACCCATGCTTTTTTGAAGAAATAAACATAGCATTCAGCTGCTGCAGTGGTGTCATGGTGTCATTTCTATATATTTAGTAGATTCAAAGCCTGAAAATATGATATATCTGTACAGAAAACACATTGTTGCACAGTATCTGAACTAACTCAGGTACCAGGCAGCAGTAAAGCTGGTTTGCCTCAGCCAGCTTCTCAAAAAGGCAAAAGCTTAATTAGAGAATGACACAAACGTGGCCAGAGCTAACACCCATTACTGCTACATAACAACATAATGGGCAACACAGCTCTAGGTCCAGACGATGTCCTATAAAGAATATCTATTCTCTTAGCAGGGTGGGATTGTTTGA
This sequence comes from Buteo buteo, assembly GCF_964188355.1. Taxonomy (NCBI): domain Eukaryota; kingdom Metazoa; phylum Chordata; class Aves; order Accipitriformes; family Accipitridae; genus Buteo; species Buteo buteo. Next base: position 40,923,554 of record NC_134204.1, read on the forward strand.
GTGGGGTTTTGTTTGTTTTAAAGGCCTTTTTAGTTTGAGAGTGAAAAAATGACAATGGCAACTGGTCTGCAGAAGTCCTTCTGAGCTGAACTGTTTCTGAACTGGGGATTAGCACGTCAGTGTTACTTTACTGTGAAACATGATTTAGCTCATATTGTAGATAAAGATACATGTGGTAATAAATCTGACAAACTTGGTGCATCTGATCATGTTAAACTGACTATTTGACTACATCCCAAAGAACAAAAGCCAAACCACTTCATTCTTACTCAGTATTTATAAATAAAAATTAATAAATGTAAGTAAATGTATATTTGGTTAATGTAAATAAATATTAATAACGGTGACATATTAATGTTTATATACAATGTAAATATATTTAATTACTGTAAACAAATGTATATTTAATTATTTGTAAATAAATGTAATATTAACCTCCACATTAATTTAGGCAATTTTTTATGTATGAAACAACAAGAGAATTTTATGTGGGCTGAGACTCAGAACATACCTAGATACAGGAACTTCTGGACAGTGTCCTATAAAAAATGGGAGAAAACCAAATTCAGAAAACAGTATCTGATATCCCAGGTCATAGTTATTTGAAGCTTGAAAGAATTGCTAGAAATAGTTTTCACAAATATTCCTACTAACAGTAAAATCAAAACTTAATTTGCGTGTTTTCCTATAAATAACTTTCAGTAAGGAGGCTGTATACCATAGGAAGAAAACACTGCACAAGTTTGACAAATATATGCCCAAAACACCATACCTCCCCTCCCTCTTTTTTAGAGTTCTCAGATTCACTTATTGAAAAATAAGACAAAATTGTAAGCATTTTTAAAGTCCTAAGAACTGCTAACTTACCTAAAAAGGTTTAGACTTCTTAAACTGGAAAATATTTTTTTCCAGAATTATTTGAATTAGGAAAAAGATTTAAAACTTAAATAATTCAATCTAATCCAGATTATTGTGGCTGAAACAAATTAAGGAACAATTACCTCACCACTTATGACCACATTTCTAAGTAAATGGCGACATTCAGAATAGAGATGGTGATAGACAGTCTGGCCACGTAAGTAAATTCAAGTTGTTCATTACCTTTTTAATTATAAAAGGTTTGTGTATGAGAAGGTGTGCTCATTGCATAATGCAAACATTGCTTATATATTTGCATAAAACCCATGCTTTCAACTCAAATTAGCTGTCTAGAGTTCTTGCTTAAATTTACAATAGCAGTGCGGTCAAGGCAACCTAGTCTTTATCTGGGAACAGGTTGCCATTTTTGAGTTTGAACTCAAAGTGTTAACTAAAACTGAATTGCTTTTTCTTGGCTGCCATTTATCATTGCAAATAGCTAACTCTAATTGTCAGCTTGGGCTAATAAAACATACATTAATAAATGCTGCACGCATTTTTGTTCATGGGGATATAGGACTGTCACTGAGGAGAGCAAGATTCTAAAAAAAAACAACCACAGAACCTCTTGGGCTGAAACAAGACAGCAGTGGTGGAGTACACCTGACTCCTGCTACTGGAATAACCTCAAGAGACTTACTCTGGCTGTATCACAGACCTTCCCCACATCATTTCTGGTAATTTTTTTGATCATTAATCCTGTTCTGATTACCTCAAAATTATCAGCCGAGAACAAGTCAAAAGGGCTGTCTGAAGCCTTCGTGTTGATTAGCAGGGCATCAAATTCTTTGCCAACCTCAAAGTTTCCAATCACGTCATCTAGTCCTAGAGCTGAGGAAGAAAATAAGATCACAAACAGATCTTCAACACAAGCCTCTTTCCACCATCTGGAAGCACCTGGCAACTTACTTGAGATGTTCATAACAAAAACTACAAGAATTTAGATGATTACAAGGAAAAACATTAAAGCAAAGTCAACAGTGAGTACGTTAGCATCTGAGTTCTTAAGCCACTCCTCAGTAAAAACACATATATTTTGTGAATTTCTGAAGAGCATCTGTTAAGGGTAAAAGAAACCTGAAAAACAATTTGAACCCCTCTTTTTGTTTTTGTTCTTTGAATGTTCTCCATTGATTTTGTGTCATTGCAGAACTGATGTATAGGCCACTGTTTAAAGTGAAATAACAATCATTTACATTGCAAGAACATTAAAGCTTCAAAAGGGGCAATGAATGAAATGAAGTCAGAGAAACAGTAAAGCATATAATAATACTCACCTTGTTAAGGCAGTATTAGATTTAATCATTTAAACAGTTTAAGCAACTTTGACAGGTTGTATAGACTTATTACTATAGCAACATATAATAATATGATAATAAAAGAGGTGTGCAGAGAGGATACCTAAGGGTAATTAGCAGGAACAAAGAACAATATGGTGTGGAAAAAAATCATAGCTAGATCTGAAGGTCTCATAGCTTGTCTTGTGGTCTGTTATTTAGCTTTGTTATTTCAAAGCTTCATTACAACCTCTGGTTCTCAGGTCCACAAAGCACTGAAAATCTGTAATTTCATCTTCAGTGACCAGGTGCTTGCAAGTGCTTGGAATACCTGAAGAGAGGCCTTTGTGTCTCCTTGGAAGCGATTTAGGATAGTTTTAAGTTGTACAAACTGTCTGCATATTAAATCAACTTTTCTAATACTCTGGAGTTAAACTAAGTCATCAAAGGGGATAACATCTGCAAATAACCTGTTCACCTGTTTTCAGATTGCTCCTGTCCAACAAAGGAACTTCAGCCTTCAGTGAAGTTTGGAACTCCACAATACCTCAAAAACGTTGAAACTCCTCCAAATGGTGAAATATTTTGACTACCTACCAGTTTCAACGAAAATGATTTCATATTCCTTCAGATTTGTGAGCAGACTGCAATTTTTAGATTAAACACAAGAGGGTGACAAGTGTTTAGGAGTCTCAGCAAAGCAAATCACTGCAACAAAGAATCGTTCATTTAAATTTCTGCAAACTGTACCTGTCCAGGCTACTGGAAGGTTGTACGAGTAATTTCTACCCGTGAAAGTGATTCAGTAAGGGTAAAACAGCTCAAAATCAATATATAAAATAAACACATTACTAAGTACACCTAAAAACCCAGATAGAACAAGCACAAGAGTAGCTGGAAAGGGAAACCACATGAGTTCAGGATTTTTATAAGTTTTCCTTTCTGTATCTCACCTAATTTATTCTCACCTTTTATGAGAACAGTATATATTGTGGGGAAAAGATCTCTACTTTTTTGTCCCCTGCCCATTTTCTGTCTTCTCTATTTCCTCATTACACCCTCCAGAAATTCAAATACAGTCCTGAGAAAACCTGTTTGATGACATTTTCATTACATCTTTCAAACTTCTATTAATAGTTCCCAAAGGTGTTTTTTGACAACTACAAAAATATTACACTAAAAAAGACTTGGGGCCAGTTCTTTAGCAGGTAGTGAGCTCATTTCTGCTAACTGGAACAGTAATAAATTTTTACATATGTGTGGATTTGCTCTCTGCTAAGTTTGGTTGCTCTCATACAAGTTCTGTTAAAACCTTGTTAACTGTAGAAATCAGTACATGCATACTGATCACGACGAAACGTGCCAGTGAACCATAATAACTGTTATACTATATGACTATATTCTGCAGATGCAACTGCAATTTAAACAACCATGGTGCATATCCTGTTTAAACTTTGTGCTTTTTTCTGACTGAGCAGTGATTTGCATGATGTTTTGATTTGCTGGAAAGACAGTGACCTTACTGAGAGCTCAAAAAGCAGAAACAAAATTAGAAACTGATGACAAACAGGATGCATGATTTCACAGTAATTGCACAGCTTTTCCTCTTAAGTGTTGGCTGCTGAGAAAACAAAGACTTTCCAATTGGTCTGATAAACATACAAGCACTAATGATTAAGAAGTCTGAGGATCTTTGCAAAGGAAATGTACAACCCTGAAAAATCATTAAGACTCTACTATTAAACTCTCAACATCAATACAAACACTCTTCTGTAATGAGCCTAGTACAGGTACGAGAGACTGATGCATATCTCTACCCAGCAGATACCATTTTAGACTTCACTCTGGCACCAGAAAATCTGTGAATTCAGCCACCTTTTAAAGACAGGGAGACATAATATCAAAACGAGTTGTAGCGCTCTGTGTACATCCTAAAGAAATTTCTTCTTACCTTGGCTTCCTCCTAGAGTGGCTAGTTGAAAAGCTTCTTTAAGAGTTAGTCCTGTTTCATTCACCTTATTGATCTCAAGGCTATTAGATGCTATCATAGTTTTCCTGATGGCATCAAGCATAGAAGCTGAATATCCACCAGCAACATCTAGAAGGGATCAGACTCTTAGAAACAAGCTTTGGGAATAATTCTCTGGGTTAAATTTCTATGAGCTTTAATTAAATGTTACGAAGTGGCAGATGTGGTAAACACAAAAAGTTTTACTGCTGAGTACTGCCTCTGAATGTATAAATCCTAATAAAGGTGCTCTCCCATTCAAAGTCAGGTAAATAGAACACAACACAGAGTAACAGAAACCTTGTATAAGTTCTTGTTCAAGCCCAGTTTACTCTCATGACAGGAACAACATTTTCTCCATTGATTTTTGCTTTTCTTTTTAAACACTTTTGGACCAGCTCTAGATTACAGTACTATAGACTTCATTACTCTAGAAGTAGTGGGGGAAAAAAAGCAGGTCCATAAGTTGGAGACATGCTGACTTTTAAATACAAACAAGCAGACATGTTTTTGTATCTCCCAACGGTTTCCAAAAGAAACCATTTTTACAGCAACCTACTAACCTGTGCCAAGGCCAAGCTTCACGTCGTGTTTCAGGACCATTTGCACATTTAATATACCGCTGCACAACCTGGGTTGGAAGAAGAAATGTGTTCTGTGTGATACACGCAGAGAAAGTTCAGGAAGAGTAGGGCTGTACAGTCATTTAATGACAAAGGCTCTCAGAACGTGTGAAACAGATTGTGTTTATTAAACTGGGATGGAGCATTTGCACTCATATATCTGAAAGATAGGATTTAATCACTAAAAATAAAGGCAGTTTTTCTCAATTAAAAACTCCCACAGTTTTATAGTTATCTGCTGAAAATGAGCTCTCAGCATAGCTGTGAAAAAATCCAAATATGATGTAAAGTATATTCCCAGAGATGGGAGGTCATTTCATGAGCTCCAGTAAATCATCACAAACAAGATATTGATTATGTTAAAGGCAAAATGACTGTTAACATTTAGTACAGTATCCTGGCTGGATACTACACAGTATCTCATTATCGCTTAATAGAAAGAAGGCTATATAACCCATTCCCATTTCCCCCAAACATAAGCATACTTTGGGGCAAAGGGAGATGGCCTGAATCTGCCATTGATAGAACAGTCAAAAGAAATAAAGTTTAAAAATAAATATTTATTTATATATACATATATATACACACACATATATACGACTATACTGAACAATCACAAGTCAGTCCAGAGCATACCACGCAGAAGTGGAGCATGAATGGTCATGCTCAATCCAGTATGTCACTTCTGGTGTGTCCTGGTTTCGGCTGGGATGGAGTTAATTCTCTTCCTGGTAGCTGGTATAGTGTTAAGTTTTGGATTCAGCATGAGAAGAATGTTGATAACGCACTGATGTTTTCAGTTTTTGCTCAGTAGTGTTAGACTAAGTCAAGGATTTTTCAGCTTCTCATGCCCAGCCAGCAGGAAGGCTGGAAAGGCACAAGAAGGAGACACAGCCAGGGCAGCTGACCCAAACTGGCCAAAGGGGTATTACACACTATGTGATGTCATGCCCAGTATATAAACTGGGGGGAGTTGGGCACGGAGGCAGATCGCTGCTGGGAACTAAACTGGGCATCGGTTGGCAGATGGTGAGCAATTGCATTGTGCATCACTTGTTTCGTATATTCCAATTCTTTTATTATTAATATTCTTGTAATTTTATTATTATTATTATCATTATTATCTTCTCCTTTCTGTTCTATTAAACTGTTCTTATCTCAACCCATGAGTTTTACCGTTTTTTCCCAATTTTCTCCCCCATCCCACTGGGTGGGGGGAAGTGAGTGAGCGGCTGTGTGGTGCTTAGTTACCGGCTGGGGTTAAACCACGACATGGTGGAATGGGGTATTATATACATAGCCTTGTAATGGTAGGCTGAACTCAGGGTACTGCTAACAGCAGCTTTATTTAATTGTACAACATTCTTTTTTTTTCTTTTTTCTTTTTTTTTTCTTTTTTTTTCTTTCTTTTTCTTTTTTTTTAACTTACGAAAAGTTAGAACTGGGGCAATGTGAAATTGCAGCTCCACGAAGACTAAAAAGTTTCAGCTCTTCTTCAGAAAGGTGACAGGCATGAGCCATCACTGTCTAAAGAAAAAGAGAATCACCAATTTACTCAATATTGCATTTAATTTAATGCCTGTGATTTTTGCTGTACTGCTTTTAATAGCCAAAAGAACACCTGTTACCATCACGGGAAATTAAGGCACTTCTTGAATGAAGGTGTTGAAATCAACAGGTGAGAAACTCTCATTAACTTCAGTATGCCTGACATATCACTCCCTCAACTTTTATTCATTTATTAATGTAAGAAGATAACTGTGCTGACTCTTGCAGTGTCTGCTGTGACTCAAGAGCTTCAAGGAACAAAAGCAAGAATTCCCCAGTCGCCCTAGCACTGTAATAACCTTACAATTTATACTTTGTAGCTAACACAGAAATTAAGTACTGGGGCTAGGAGTACATCAGATACAATGGAAGGTGTATGTACTCTTAGCATGTTTCCCATTGTCTTTCTAAAGGTTTGCACCAGGAAGATAAATATATTTGGAATATTCTTTAATTAAAATAATATAATTTGTTGTGCAACTGATTAGTGACTTTTATTTCTTGGCCTACATAGATGACTTTAAAAATAAGTTCACAAGCAGTATACACAAAACATATAAGTATAGAATAGTATTATTTAATAGGGCGTAAACCAACTATTCCCAGACAAATCTAATTGGAATTACCTCATATGCCAAATGCCCACTCAAAGAGAAGAGCAAGAGCTCTGTTAGGTCTTGCAATCTGCTGATAAAAATGAGAATGGCACAGAGACTGTTTCCACTGAGCATCTCCTAATAGCACTGTACCCTTGCTGTCTCTACTCGTCAAGCTCAAATGTAAATGAAAATGGAATGAGAATAGCCACATCTTAAGTTAAGGACATATGTATGGTAGCTGCTGAACTGTATCTCTGCTGATCTGTACTTCTTTTTAAAAAGAAGGAAATATTTCAGCCACAGCTCTGAAAAACATACTTTTAAAACATTAAAAAAAAATAATTTGGTGTCTTAGTTTTGGTGGTTGGGGAGAGGGGAATGTCTGTGGTTTTGTTAAGCTTTGTTTAACAGAATGCTTCACCAAACAACCAGGACCCTGGCACCAGTAACCCTGGTTTTCAGTGACCATTTTCAGTGCTGTGCATACAACAGTCTGACAGAATTAAGACCTATGTTTTTGCAGCAATAATATTCTCTGTAGTACACTGACACAACAAATCAGCGTGCATAGGACTGTGCAAGAGAACAACAGTTAATACTGCATACATACTTAAGCAGTTCACATTGATTTCTCAGGTAAAAAGGATCGTAAGTAAGTAATTTACTGGGGCACATTTTTGTAGACAGGAATAGGAGTTCAGTGGCTAATTCCCAATGAGTTTCCAGCTGCCCTTTGTGCCTCTGAAAATTATTTCCTAAAATTTTAAATAAATTTGACTGACGTTTAAGCACTCTGACTGTAGTTAGGCTGTTCATAGTCACTCTTGCATGGGCTCTCCACTATCTAATATGGTGTGCCCTGGCATTCCAACCTGCACTTACTGTGGGCTGATATCATATCTGCTTGTACTTATCTTGCCAGCAAAAAGCTTTAATGACTTTCAAATCTTCAGGCCACCGTGCCTTTCAATACTTGGTAAAATCAGCTAATGAGAAGAGAATGCTTTTGGATAGCTGGAACAGTAAAGTATACCTGTCTGCATGTGAGATTCACACAGAGAACATGACAGGACAAGCTGCTTTTATGTAGGAAACTGCCAAAAAATGAAGTTGGTCCTACCATAAGACCATAGAACACATCTTCAGGCAAAACCAATGTGAAAAACATTGTAATATAAGGATAACTGGGTACTGCCCAAAAAAATACCAGCTCCTACAATACCAGCTTTACCTAGTCTCCTGATCCCACTGCCCCAATTCTCTTTGGAGTCCTTGGAAAATGGATCAGGGAGCAAAAGATACCTTTATTGTTCATCTTCCCTAAAATGCTTAGGAAAATTGTGGGCTTATCTAAAGTTCCAATACCTTGACCAACACCTGTGCAACAGAGAACATAAAACCAATTTACTTTTTGCCAGATGTCACTGACCTTGACAAAACTTTTGAGGTAACTACAGTTAACCATCATATTCTCTACCTGGATAAATCTAAACTATGTTATGGAAATTTTTATGCAGCTACCTTACTGGTAAGCAGCTTGTTTTTATCATACAATTCAGTGTAATTCTGGTAGGCCGGAAACATCTTCTCCACAACTTTGATTTCTTCTTCATTCTCACTTATGTGACTCTGCAATAAGAAAATATATAGCAATAAGTACTTTAAATAGCATTAAACCTGACACTACAACCTTCTGAGCAACCTACTGGTGCTAAACATGTAATGATAGAAACTAGTATTTGTAAAGCCTATAGTTAGATCTAGTCCTTGGGTTTCTCTTTTCATCAGAGAGGTCCCTGGGACCCAAAAATGTAGCTCTATTTGTTTCTTTAAAAGTGATTTGAGATGGTATGCCTGGATAGTCCATCCCAGTAATCTGGTGACATAATGCCCCACTTGGTATTTGGCAAATGTTAAAATAATAAATAAAATAATACATAGGACTGTGAGGTAAAAGAAAGAACCAGCCAACCACAGAGTGGACCCTGGGATCAGGGCAACATATAGGTAGCTGCTCCATGTATCTTCAGATGGGCTGATTAATTCCTGGCCTCAGATAAAAATCTGATCTTCCTGTACTCCCATTGGAGCATATATTTTCAAAATGCCCAGTCCGTAATGACAAAAATCCTGATGTAGGATAGCTTTAAAACAGTATATGCTTAGAACTGTGTAACCAAAAAAGAAACATTTCCAAGTTTCAACAGACGTGTGAGCTTTAAAATACGTCTTTTTTAAACACAGAAACTTCATCACACTGGAAATCCTACAGCTATGTTAACAATGTTAAATAAGATACAAAGATGAGTAATTTTTTATCTGCTGAAATCTGCTGTGTACAGAAACAGCAAAAGGCAGAGAGACAGATGTAACACCCTTGGACTAGGGAGACCAACCTTTAGCAATGCAAGGTTGCTCTAATCTACAATACTGGGTACTGGTCTCATAGTGACGATGCGCTGGGTCTTGCTGAATTATGCCATCCTTTCAGCTATGAGCCTTCTCATTTCCTGCGCAGGTCACAGTGTTCTTGTGGAGTATGATTAACAATTTCAGAGGAATTTAAAAGACAGGCTCCAAGGTAAGGATGTGGTTTGCTGAAATTATGAAAACCCCCTGGTTTGTATGCCATCTATCCAAACTATTTAAATTGTATACAGAGCTCTCAGAGCTTACCTGCACATGGAGATCATGTGCCTGTGCTAAATTGCCAAGTGCATGCAGCAGATCCTCTGTGCAGGAAGGGCCAAAGCGGGGGGTTATTATAGGCTGTACCCTCGGATACTGAAAAATATTAAAAAGATGTGCTTGGGATTCTACATCTATATATCAGTAAATATAATTAAGACAAGCATTCACATAGCAATTACATTTTATCTCCATTGCTTATTGCTTGCTGCACCCTTGCCAACTCAAATTAAGCTGTATAGTAATTTCCTTATATTTATTAGAAATTTCACTACAGAAATAGAGAATCAAAGTTTTTTCTGAAAACAGTTTTAATGAACCTTAGTGAAGAAGTTGCTTTCATTACAACTCCTTCATCAAGTCACTGAGCTCTTACCAGACTTCAGGAGAAGCACTGGATGCTTTTTCATATTTGCTCACAGTCCAGTATGCATTACCAGAAATAAGCCAGATAAATCACCAGACGTTTTTCTGAGTCCCACTTCTGTGACTATCAGACATAATGATGCAAAACTGCAGTGTTCTGTAAAACCAAAGCCTTTTTCTTGTTTGATCTTCTGCACTCATGATATCAACAAACTGTCCCTATACTCCCTGGGTAGGAAGATAGATTCCTACATAGGAAGAAGTGGTAGCACCAGATATGCTACATAGTAGGAAACAGTGGAGGAGACACCAAGACTAGAGCTACAGAAGTTTACTTTACACCTTGCACTTCTGAATTAAATTAAATTAAAATTTTCAGTAAAAGTAGACACTGGCATTGCAACTCTGCCTTCAGACACATGCAATAGTTATGCATGTGGCACCACTAGAAGACAGTATATGGTAACTTGGTTTGCAGTTTCTTACATCATCTCACAGATACAAGGTGATCAGGACTTCTGCAGATTAGCCAATTTACTCTACTAATACATAGTCTTAGTCTAGAAAAGAGGAGGCTGAGAGGAGACCTTATCGGTCTCTACAACTACCTGAAGGGGGGTTGTAGTGAGGGGGGTGTTGGTCTCTTCTGTCAGGTGGCTGGAGATAGGATGAGAGGAAATGGCCTCAAGTTGCAGCAGGGTAGGTTTAGGTTAGATATTAGGAAAAATTTTTTTACTGAGAGGGTTGTCAGACATTGGAATGGGCTGCCCAGGGAAGTGGCTGAGTCACCATCCATGGAGATACTCAAAAAGCGAGTGGACAGGGTACTTCAGGACATGGTTTAGTGGGCATGGTTAATGGTTGGACTCGATGATCTTGAAGGTCTTTTTCAACCTAAATGATTCTATGATTCTATGATTCTATATGATTTAGACATTAAACTCTAGGCATCTGTTCTTTAGTATTTTGAGATACAAATGTCAACAAATTAAGCCATTGAAAACAACAGGCTGATAAGAAAAGTATCCCTGCTCGTAATATTGGAGGGTAAACCTCTATCTTTACCTCATGACTGTAAGCCTGAATGTCTTCAGAAACACGCTGGAAGACATGTGCTGATTCAGAATACTAATTTGGTAATGGATTAGTAACTACCGTAAAAACACTGATATCTGCTGCTGAGAACTTCTTTCACCAGCCAGTTTGTATACCACAGAGTGACTGACTGACTTCCACCTTTCTTTAACAGAAAATTGTACTTCCTAGGAAGCTGAATATTTTAAAGTCAATAGAGAACATGCACAGAACATTACTGTGCTGTGCTCTGACACACAAAACTGAATTTACACAGCTACAGGTCCATTTCTCAACAACATGGCTAGCAGAATGTTCTTCAGACTGATGATATCTGTCTACTACACAGAAAGATGTATATTTATTGATTTGTCACTAAGCCAGCAGTGTTTGTCAGTGGGATTAAGTATTTCATGTATTACACAGCATCTTCTGAATACAGAAATGAATAAAAAGGAGAACTCTACGTACTTTCTTTTCCAGTAGTTCTTTAACAAACCTGAAAAGGGTAAAAAAAAATCTGTTGTAAATCTGTCATCTGTGTTATGAATTATGAAAAAGATACAAAATATTTACTTAGATACCTTATTAAGCATTTCAGACATAGATCAATTTTTTACAGAAAGTTGGGCCAGATTCTCAGATGAAATAAAAAGAAGCAACACAATCAAGTCAGGATAGTTACACCAAATTATGCTAGTTGTGAATTTGACCCTGAATATACAGAATTTTTTTCATTTGCAATAATTAACATTAGACACGTGGTAATTACTCTGAGTTCGCACTGAAAACCAAATGCACGTTACATTAAATTCATTGAAAACATAATTATAAGCTAAAGCTGCAACATTAGAGAAAAAAAACACTTAAATTTGTAATTTTGGTCACAACAAACATTGAAACAAATTTGTCAAATGTCTTCAGATGGAAAAGAAAATAATGCTGGAGGCTAGAATCACAACACTGAAGCTCGTGCTAGATCACCAGCTGGAAGTAAGAGACCTAAGCTCAACTTCTGCAATGACCAAAGGAGTTTGAGCACACCATTGTCTAACTTTGAGAGCCAAAACACAATGTGAATTAGGTATCATCTGTCTGTCTCTCCTCTTACTGATTCACCTGATATAATAATAAAATATTCACTGGAGCAGAAACTGTAACACAAGTATAATTCTCAGGTGATAATCCAAAACTTCTATATGGCTGTTTTCATTCTTTTTCACATTCTTTGAACTGCATCGGCATTGTTTCAAAACCAAAATACCTTTCTCAAAATACCCTATACTTTCTTGGCTTATGTACGTCTCTATGAGGAAAGAAGCTCGGGTTCAAAGCACTGTCTTCTGTAGCTGAAGAACAGATATGAAGTCTTTCCAGGTGACTACAACAATTGGTAGCATACAACATATTCTAGATTTCAGTTCCCTAACTTTTTATTCAACCCTTTTTGCAAGAGAAGAGTAGATTCAAATTCTTTGATTTAGATTTAATATACGAAGCACTTGGAATTGTATATTATTTCCATGCATACAATATAAATATTTCCAGAAGCTCACTGTAAAGAACTGAAATCAGTGTAAACCATTTTCTGATGGTGTGAGAGATCATACTTCTGTTCTTTAAAAAAAAAGTTTCCCTCTTAATGGAAGAGCTTTTTCATCCTTCTGCAATTGTTTTGCTGTGATTCAGGCCTGATAAGGTAAGTACTCCTGATCCATGCTGACAAGCACGCAGCTCTCTTCTCTAGATAGCTCTGGAGTACTTGTGGCACACTCTCATCCAAAGCTGAGAAACATTTGTTATTGACACAATCTCATGAGAAGGTAGTTGGAGGTATAAGATAGGTATTTAAAAGAAAGCTATTTAGATCATTCTGAAGCTTTAAAAAAATATGAGAACTGGAAGTTCTCTCACTTTCAGGCCCATTCAGGAGGACTCATACTGTATTATGGAAACTAGGCATTTATGTGAAGGAGAACAAATGTTAGTAGAGTGCAAATGACTAATACTACATGTTTTCAAAATGTCTTTAAATATAAACACCATTAGAAATCCGTGACCATTTCTAACTTATACTGACATTCTTCTAGCATGATTTGCAAAAATAAGGTAGCAACTTCACACAAGTGCCATAAGAAGTTTATATTACTGTTAGGTATTTTCTCTTTCAGCATCATATTTGAAACATCTATAGAAGTAAATAAATAGTCCCATGTGAAAAGCTGTATGTTTGCTTAAGCATTTTCTGAGCATGGATGCGAAAGACAAGGGAAATATAAGACAGCAGGCTGCCATACTCCAGTCTTGGGTCCCTTCTGCCATTTACATTGCCTTGATTTGTTCTCCTTCATTCCCTCAGCTGCAAGTTAGAGTAATTTCACAGTGCTATGCTGGGGGAGAGAAGAACAACAGTATGTTTAACATGCGGTATATGACTCCTACAACTTGAATAAGGTTTGATCCTAAATGGGGGAAGAAAATAGTTCAGAAGATAATGGGGGCAAAGGAACTGATTACCACCCCACTATCCCATGTCAGGTCACATCACCTCCACACACAGAGCTGTGAAAGGAAAAGAGGAGGCAGAAAAGGGACAACAACATACACATATTCTCTCCAAACCGTAGCGCTGTAGCTTCTCCCTTTCTTTGGAAGAGCTAGAGAGAAACCACTTGGGCTGTGCAGCAACTGGTCATGCAGAAATTGCCAGAACTGTAGGAAACAATACTGTTGGAAGAAAAAACTGTTCCTAATAAATTTGCACCTGTAAGTTCTTAGTCAGCTTCACATTCACTTTTCAGAAGTATGAAAAAGTCTTATTTCTAAAGGTTGTGCCATCAATTTAATCACCTTACCTTTCTGTCTCTCGGACAGAGTCAGCAGTAATTTCTTTGTATTGTGGCACACTGTCATTCACATCCATGCAAACTTTTCCAACAAATGCTCGTTGACCAAATTTATCTGTTGAGATGCATAAGAATATAAAACTCAGAATCACTGGTTCTCAAAAACTGCTATCAAAGCCTGTACTGCAATCAAAATAGCAAATTCCACCCCAGCCAGCTTCCTTTAAGATTAACAGAATTTATGGTCTTTTCTTATCTTTAAGTTGGGACAATCCATGTGACTTTTAAGGCTAAAAAGGAAAGAGAAAAAACCCCACACATCTAAATAGGAGTCCTCCTCTTCCTCATTAGTACCCAACTTTATAAATGTTATAATTGAGGACTAGATTACTGTAGTTTAACCACAACCAGAATCCATAATGGTAGTACATGAAGAAGATGGCTGTGAAGTAGAGGATGAGAAACACAAGCATCAAAGTACAGTAGCTGTAGTAGATGATTACCCTGAGCTGAGAAAAGGCACAAAGATCTCAGTAAAACATCTCTCCTTAAGAGAAAGCAATGAAGAGTTCCTAACATGCCTCCCATGTGCAGCTGGATGGAGAAAATTACCAGAGCTACTTCTAGCCTCTTTCTTGAGATTTATGCATGCTAGGACTCAGAACTCATGTGTAAGACTTAAAAGGAATGCATATAATACTAAATTCTAAGCTTTTAAATGTGTTTGTAAATTAGATCTTTTTTGTCCACTTTTACTGTCTGAGTTGTTGAATACAATGGCTTCAGATTTTTAGGTTTTCCTACAAAATCAGAAAGACTAGGGAATTTTTGGTGGAAACTGAGATTCTCATTAAATTGCTCTGTTTTGGGAGCTGGTTGAGCCTTGAGAAGTCCTGCAAGAATCACACTACTTTCACACAGCAGGCATTTGCAATGGTGAACAGAAGGGAGGGACAAGATCCTGGTGCCAGCTCCCACTGTTCTGGTTTCAGAGGGTGTGTGGAGATTTCTCAACTGAAACTTCAGCATATCAGGAAATTAATGCACTGACTGCATGTCTTGTCATTCAGCCCCTTTCATCCTCAAACAGCAAAAGGCTAGAAAGAGTAGAGAACTGCAGCAGAAGAACAACTCCAGCAGACCTAATTCAAGCTCAGCCAGCAGCTAATTTGGGAATGAAGAGATTAGCAGAAACAACAGTAGGAAAGAGGCGGTTAAGTGAACAAGGGTAACTAGGGTGGATTTTGGGGACACAATCTGACAGATACAATGAATAAAAACCTAATTAGTAGAAAGACAGATCCCTAAAACTCTTAAGCTTTGTTTCCTTCAAATAACACAGTCTGCACAACATCCTTCAAAATTCACTGTTAGTCTTACCTAAAATTTCAGCAAGAAGAAGAGAAGTATCTGTGTAAATCGTTGCAAAGTAGCAAGCTGTAGTCGTGCCATTCTTTAGAGTTCGTCTCTATAAAAAGAAATCAGTTACAACTTGTCTGGAAAAAAAAATAGTCAAGCTGCCAAAACACAGAATAGGCAGTCTGATTTCAAACTGCGAGAACGTTCAGTTATTGTGAAATTGTGCAGTGAAGTGGCAAGGTAAATTTTAGATTTTTAATTTCATAATAGCTTTTTTAAGCCTGAGGTTTAATAAAACCAAAAATTCTTCTTCCAAATTCATACAGGATTTTAACAATGGCTAAACACATAGAAATCAGTCTGTATTTCCTTCACTTAAACTGGAAATAAATTCTGACTTATATTTAGAAATATAAACAACCAGTCATTTATGTTACTTCCTAGTTTTGAAAGGCTCTCCTATTTTCACACTGAAGCACTGTACCTAATGTTAGCAAAGCAAGGCTTTTGGGAAAAAGTAGTGGTTTTCATTTGGCCACCTGATGTGGCTGAAAAAATAGCCAAGCTTTCATGTATAAAACCCCTTTGTTATCCCTGAGTACAAAGTAACAAACTTCAAGGTAAAAGTAAACTGAGAACAACTGCTCAGTGTATAATTTAATTACTCATTTAATTATGCCATTTGAAAGGAGAACGTGGTTGATACCTGTTCATATTACTTTTGGAGGATATAACAGTAAACGAAGAGACATTTAACGTTACATTAAGTCATAATGACATTTATACCTTCACTTGATCTTGGGCCTAAATGCATATTATATTGACTACCCATCCAACATACAGGTTTAAATTACATTTTTGGATTCTGGCTACAATCGAATTTGAAAATTTTATTTTATTTTTTTAATGAGATAGAAGGTGGGACATCCAACACAACTTTTGAGAA
This sequence comes from Buteo buteo, assembly GCF_964188355.1. Lineage (NCBI taxonomy): Eukaryota > Metazoa > Chordata > Aves > Accipitriformes > Accipitridae > Buteo > Buteo buteo. The sequence goes on from NC_134204.1 coordinate 40,939,806, forward strand.
TGGCTAGAGCTAATTATTTGACAAACATGAAGCCAAGCTCTGTCTTTTCCATACAATATTCATATTAAAGCAAAGAATTAAAAATATGTCTTTAAGGGTTCCTAAAATGAATCTCAAAAAACCCAATGTCATTACTGAGACAAATTACCTTTGCCTTTCTTAGCTTTTAAAACCCAGAATTCTCTACTTCTGGATTCCTAATATGATTGTTAAATGAAATCTAAAAACATTCTGTTTCCAAAACACCAGCAGGAAGAATTGGCTATCCTAAAATTTGAGGTCCAGAGGAGGTTCCAGCTAAAATCTGGCAAATTTCACCTGATTTGTTGCTTTTACCAAGTATAGAAAGTGTTCATTGGAAACAGAATTTTGATTTGAAAAAATTCACTATGTTTTCATTACAACTCCAAAGTACAAAGATACATATGAAAAACTGTGTCTGCTCTCTGCAGTTTTAGTTGTATTTCTAACAGTTGAAGGTTATTATCATCCCCATCAAACATTGCAGAGCAATTGGTATTCTGCAGCATTTGGGGATGAAGACATTTTCCTGACCTTGTCCTATTTGGTACACACAGGGAGAGCCTAACCATTGTGTTCAAGCTCCTACAACTAACTTCCATCTCCCACTGGCAGTTCTTTTCCGGGTGATGTTATTAAACACCTTGCACAGTAAGCACTTCAACTGTGCTGATGTCATCCAATCTGAACTGATAGAGACAGTAACAGTATGTTGAGGCACACAGCTGGAAGGTGAGATCACCTCTATAGGCGAGTAGATGAAGGCATGTGCTTGTCGCTAGAGTTTATGACCAAGCTGCTCCTACATGTTTTTATTATGGTAGATGGCAGAAAGTAAGTTTTTTAAAAATTTGTGAGCAAGGACAGTATAACTATTTATTTCAGATTCACTATGTTATTATTTTGATAAGACATGTTGTCACAGTATCAGACAAATGCAAGGCAACTTATGCTGGTCAAATCATTTAATCTGTTGAAGATATTTCAGTCCACACATTGAAGGATACATTTCAGTTCTAGGACAGAATTAGCGCTCTGCAATGTGACTTAGCTGCTTATTGTTCATCACATGGAATTTGACCTTAAAGCCTTTATATTGCTCAGAACCACTCTAGCTCAAACACAGTCTCTCTCTTTGTGCCACAATACCATTGACAGACTTCATCTAAAGCACCTGCAGTGAAAGATATTCCTGCTACAAGGACCTCAGCTGTAGAAACGTCTTCCTTTACTCCAAAATACCCCAGATCTGTTGTCTGTAAGAAGCATCTTCTCTTTCAGGTAGTCTTTGCAGAACACAATTTCTTAATAGAGGCTTCTTGTGCAGAAAAGGAAATATCCGCTGAATATTTTTTTTCTACCATGTTTGTTTTTTTCTGCATTGAGGTTGTCAGCACCTGCTGGCTATACCAGCTTTGAGAGTACTCTTAAACGTTGTTCATTGCACTCAGATATCAGAAAAGATGATAAACAAGTTCATTGTTAACCATGCGATTAAATTAACTGTCTTATCAGCAACAACAGAACAAGACTGGAACTAGTAGAGGACAATCCTGGCTGGCAATTAGAACAATGGCTATACTGTTGGTTTTATCTGGTTTTCATGACATTAAGACATGCTCTACTATTTCTGCTGACCTTCTGAAAACATACATATATTTCACATATATGAATGTCGTCAAATAGATAAATGACATTTGCAGTACTTACAACAACTCTGGTGTAGACTTCTTCTGCAAAATCACTGTCTTTATATTTGGCTTCTGTTGGGAATGTGTAAGTAGTTAACCACTGAAGAAGAGGCAGATCTACTCTTGTACCAGTAAATGAATACTGAGGGGCATGAATGTGTGTATCAACCATTCCTGGCATGAAGAATTCACTAGGGAAAGAAAAGAAAATTGTAATAGTCCAAAATGTCACAAAATTTTCCACAGTAAGTATTTCAGCATCAGCCTATCACCTCCTACAGCACCTCCACCCATACTCCTTTTATGGTATGAATAATAACTTTTACACAGACTTACATATAGCTAACTGAGAGAAAAATAATGTAAGAGCATGATTAATCCAATTATCTTTAATATTTACCCAGACTAAATACCAACAAATAAAGCCAAACTGACTTCACAATAACTAAAATTACTTCACCGTAGAATCCACCAGAAAAAGAGAAAATTTGGGCACAGTCCTACTTCCTAGCATGGATATATTTTGATGCCTCTAGCTTTCAGACCATTACAATTACAAAACTGTAACTTGCGATATCCCAGTTTTCTCTGCATTATATACGTGTGTGTATATATATTCAATCAATGAATATCAAGGTTTAATGGAAGAACAGCCACTGTGTCTACAAATGCAGACACAGACACTGGTGAAAAAAATCTCTGCTCAATATCTTGACAGGGAAGGCATATTTACAATGGAACTGTAATATTGTTTGTTGTCATGTAGTGTGCATGTAATAACAGGGATGAATATATCAACATTACCAGGAAGTTGCTATGACTATTTTGTGCTGGAACTCCATACAGTATAAAACTTCTCTCACTCCTCTTCCCTTCTCCCGGACTACTGAATGAACAGTGATTTTGTCTCTTTGTAGTTACCGTTCTTCTTGTTTTCCTGCATGCTAGAAATGCTGAAAGACCTTTCTCAGTCTGCACCTTCCATTTTCCTCAGGCTATTTCAAGTGAAGAAAACGTCTGATGACTCATATATTCTGTATGATTAGCCCTCCAATGAAGCACACAGATTTTTTAACAACTGAACACTAAAATGATGCTGCAGGTCTAGATTCTAAGCTACAAGTCACTTACAGTTGTGCTACTGCATGCAAAGCACAGTAGGTACAATCCAAAACTATTTCACTTTACCAGAAAGGTGGGTGATTTCACCGGCTGAAGAAAAAAGAAACACTCTAGCTGCAATATAGTTAGAAATCCAAGGCTCTGTGTTTAGAAGGTTTAAAACTTCTAATTTTATTAGTTTTTATTAGGGAGTGTGTCAAAGCCCAAGCAATTAGTTTTGTATCTGCAGTGTTAGTGTTACCTACATTTACCAAGCCTAGACTTTTGAGCTAGCTAGGCCCAGCTTGCTGCTAACAAAATGGATATAAAATGTAATCTCAAGAAAGAAAGTAATTTACTTCTGTAAGCACAGAAGAGGTCATGTATGAAAGCTAAACATGCCATTTTGTTCTGCACAGTGTAAATCAGCCAGCACAATTCAGCCATGGCTGCAGTCCCAAACCAAGGAGTGCAAAAAGCACACGGACTGTCCACTCTCCAAGTCCCATCCAGGATGCAGGCGGCTCTTGTGTTAAGACCTCTCACAGAGCTGAAAAGTTTTGGGCATGAGATTGGATTTAATGTGCTCCCTGCCAAAAAGTGTTCACAAAGACCCACATGACTTCACGCAGAGAATAAATTTCATTTGCTGAAATTAAACAAAACACATACTAGTTACTCAGTTCTCTTATGTCAGATGTTCTGAACCCCCACTTCTTAGCCAGTTGCTCTTGCTGATCCGATTGTTCCAAAAACACAATCTAAAAGAAAGAAAACATAGTTAGATACTTGTGGTGGTTTAAGCCCAGCCGGTAACAAAACACCACAAAGCCATTCACTCAATCCTCCCCCCTCAGTGGGATGGGGAGATAAAATATAAAGAAAAGCTCATGAGTCGACACAAGGACAGGGAGGGATCACTCACCACTTATGGTCATGGGCAAAAAAACAGGCTCAACTTGGGGAAAAAACAAAATCAATTTAATTTACAACCAATCAAATAAAAACAAGGATATTGAGAAGTAAAACCAAACCTTAGAACACCTTCCCACCACCCCTCCCTCCTTCCTGGCTCAAGTCCACTCCCGGTTCTCTCTATCTCCTCCCCCCAGCAGCGCAGAGGGACAGGGAATGGGGGTTGGGGTCAGTTCATCACGTTATCTCTGCTACTTCATCCTCCACATGGGCAGGACTCCTCACTCTTCCCCTGCTCCATCATAGGGTGCCTCCCACAGGAGACAGTTCTCCACAAACTATTCCAACATTGACTCCTTCCCATGGGCTGCAGTTCTTCACGAACTTCTCCAATGTGGGTCCCTTCCGTGGGCTGCAGTCCTTCAGGCACAGACTGCTCCAGCACGGGCTTTCCCATGGAGTTCATGGCCTCCCCCCGCTCCATCGTGGGCTCCTTTCTCCCCGGGCTGCAGGTGGGCCTCCGCTCCCCCGCTCCCCTCCGTGGGCTGGGGGACACAGCCTGCCGTCTCACCAGGGCTGCAGGGGCATCCCCTCCTCCCCCGCTCCTCCTCCCCTCCTGCCGCACTGACCTCGGTGTCTGCAGAGGGGTTCCTCTCACATCCCGATCCCCCCACTCACGGCAGGTTCCCCTTCTTAAACCTTTTCTCCCAGAGGTGCTACCACTGTCAATGACGGGCTTGGCCTGGGCCAGCGGCGGGTCCGACTTGGAGCCGGGGAAATTTCCAGCAGCTTCTCACAGGAGCCACCCCTGCAGCCCCTCCCCTCCTACCAAAACCCACCACACAAACCCAAAACACTGGGAAAATCAGGCTAGCTGCTGCCACGAGGGCAGAGGCAGGTTGTATGGAGCAGTAGCTCTTGCTGGGGAAAGTGGTTTCCACTCCTCTGTTCACAGGAGGAGCAGGTGAACGCACCTCTGCAGGGCTTGGTCTCCGTTCACCCCATTTCTCAGCTCTACTCCCTCTACCTTTTGTTCTTCAGAGGCAGAACCAGCCCGTCTCTCACTCCTTTTCCTTCATACAGCCAAAGACAATTTTCCTTGCCTGGGGTCGCAGCTTGGAATACAGTTCTTTTCAGCCGCAGCCTTAATAGACACAGCAGTATCACCCTGAGAAACACCTTTGTAAGAGGGTTTTTGCAAGTGCAAGTTTAAAAGGCTTTTGGTGCTATTTTTTAACATTTATGACTCTCCTGTTCAAGGAAGCAGGAAGTATTACAGTGTTGTAAGCAAACTGAATTGCACGAAGCGTTCTCATGTCAGTTTATTCTCCAAACTAGATTACCTGCAAGACCGATTTGTGTTCTGTTTTGTTTTGTTTGCTAGCTTCTCATGTCAAAGAGAGTAGAAATACAATAAAAAAACTGCCACGTGTCTTGAAGAATCCACTCTACCTCATTGGGATTCTTCTCAAACTACAAGACCTCTCACAAGAAATTACCTATGGCAGCGCCTAAGAGGCACTTTCGCACGTCCGTTTTGTTTTGGACACTCCTTACGGCCTAAGTTGATCGCAAAGTCCAGGTAAGATCATTCAGTTGGCATCAGCTAGTCCACTATTTTTTCAAACTTCCTTCACAGCAACCTAAAGCATTCCTACGCAAAGAAGGCAAGGTAAAGGCTGGTGCCGTGCCCAGAGCAGACCAACATTAAATTCATGCTGTTCTTTCCCACTCTCTCTTTCTCTCCTCGCACCATTGGTCTGGAGAGCTTGTAGGAAAGATCAGCGGCTATTCGTTTGTATAGCATCAGCACAGCGGGAAGCACAAAGGTCTTTTAATGGTAAGCTATGAAGTGACAAATTTCGCAACCCAGCTTTGAGAATGACCCTGTCAATGCCCTTAGTGCCCAGTTCATTCATCACTTGACAACCTGATGAAGAAAGGTACCTTCAGATGGAAACTCAGGGGACACCCATGGTGTTATCCTTGGCGGAGTACATCATTCCGGCCCCAGGAAGTCTTACCCCAATATTCTCGCTAGCGATCCGCTGAGCACGTCTTCATGATGTGCTCGGACCGAGGCTGTTGGAGCAGAAGACGGTCTTGGAAGCGCGGTCCCCCGGGCTAACAAAATTCCTTTTTCTCTGCCTTTCGTTTTCCTGAGGCTGCGTTCGCTCTTTCTGTAGACCGTCTCTGCTGAATGAGGCAGTCGGCTGCTTTCTTCTGGCAGTTCTGCTACCTCCCCTGGCATCTAGTTTCTATTCCTACACCCTACTAACGTGCAGCACACAGGCCAAGGACCGAGGAGACAGCCCGAGAGGGTCGTCCTGGAGCACTGCGTACAACGCGAGAGGTGGAACGAAGCCGTAACTGCCACCTCAAAATGAGTGTTTGAAGTTCGTAGTGTTTGGAAACTCGGTCTATTCTACTTCAGAACGTCCGACCCCTGCGTCCTAGGGCGCCAGGCACAGAGCAACAGGTTCCAAGCCGCTGGCAGCTTGCGGCAGAGCCAGCGTACAAACCCAACCTGTGCGCGAAACTTCCTCGAGCGGTCACAGCCTACGGGTTGGTTGCAGAAGCGGGTGGCCAGTCACTCGCCGAGTAACGCCAGACACCTTGTCGGGTCTCTCGCCGCTTCCCGGGAAGCAACCGGGACCCCAAAGCCCACCGCGCTTCGCTCCGGGCTTCGGCGCCTCTCAGGACCCGTCCCTGCGGGGGGCTCAGGCGGTGGGGGAGGCTGACGCCTTGGGGCGGGGGAGCGCGGAGGGGGGGTGCACCCCGCGCACCTCCCGGCTGCCCGCGGGCGCCTCCCGCCCAGAGTCGTTGCAGGAAGGGGTATACTTTAAACCTGTATCCCACATCATCTTCACATGAAGGCAGAAAAATTCATATCTTAAAACAGATTTTACACACTTACTATAAAGGTGATAGGTTTGCATTGAAATACTTCTTCGTCCTGACTATCAAGTATGATTCTGAGATACCTACTTACAATCCAGTGAATAACCACACCTACTTTGTAACTTGTAAGAAAACAATTAATTGATTCTCAAGTAATACATGGGCAGAACTGCACAGACGTCAGTGTCCACTGGCATTCCTGTTACGTACCACCATGCTAGCAGTATGGTCGTTTGTTGTGGAGGTGTGTGATAGCCTTACGGGAATTCAATTACAGTATTCAAAACCAGGGGCATCAAATTAATTGCTTTGCCTAGAACTGACTGGCACTGAGCTAAGTATTTTCTAATTTTCTGCTCATGTCATTAATGTTGGGGGTTTTTTATTTTTTAAGTGCCTAGGAAGAGAAAAGAAATTGAGGGAAAAAACATGCATAATATTTTCATTTTCCAAAACAGACTAAAAGCATGCCTAAGATCTTTGTTTATTTCAAAAAAACTACAATCTGGAGGCTAACTCAGCCCCATTTGACTCCTAGTGGACATCGACTTTACTTCTGCTGAGTTTCTGTTGCCAAGTTAGAATTTTAGCACACTTTCTGTTTATTTTTAAATTCCATGGTATTTTAATCTACAACATGACTCTTGGCAGCTGAATTCTCAACTCTTTAATTCTCTGGTCTGGCAATAATAGGCATGACAACTTTCCAAGAAACAAAAACTAAGAACTACGATGTCCACAACAGGCTCCAGGTGGGATCTGGGTTTCCGCAGCACTTGACAGAGTAGAGGTCCCTGCTGCCTCCTCAGGCCAAAGACTGTCTATCCTGGGCATTCAGGAATTGTTGCCCAACCACAGCTTCTGCCAGAAACCAACTCATGGTCTTCTAACTCCTTTGGTATAAGAGCTCGTTACTCTAAGTTCAAGGGAGTAATCTTACTGCTATTAGCATCCTTCTGCCCCTATGAAGATTCCCACACTGAGGGCCTGTACCACCCTCATGTCAGCAGTTTCCAAGGCAGCAATTAAAAAAACATGTAAAGGCAAGATCAAATAGTTGTAAAACGGCAATAGGAAGGAACTTAGGAGGAAGATTGAGAGGACCAAAAGAACACTGATTAGCAGTTATTTGCAGGCCTGTTTTTTTATGTGTATGACATTACCTTTTGCATTTTCTATTTTTTCTATAGAGAAAAATAAGCAAAGGCTGCTAAACTATAGACAAGAAGTTTTTGGCTGCCTAGTCTTTTAAATGCACATATGGCTTATATGATTTACATTGTCTAAAGTGCAGATGTTTTAAGTTTTTGTCAGAGAAAAAGTATTAAAATCATACCATATAAATAAATACCACACTAGCAAAAATTGCAAGAATATTGTAGTCCATCAATACTTCACATGAAGCAGCATCTCTCTTCTTCTAAAGAAGAACATAGCCAGCTTAATTAGCTATACATCTGCAGAGGGCTTACAATACAGACCTACTGAAATTTCTGATGAGCAATAAAGAAAATGTCACTCAGATGCTGAAGTCAAAATGGATGCAGAATGAGTAATGTTAGAGCTGCTTGGGAAAAAAAAAAAAGGGGAAAAAAAAAAGAAAGAAAAAAAAAGGAAAGAGAGAGAAAAACATGAAACACCAGATGGCAAATTCTGGAAACAGGCGTTGCCATGGAAAAGAAGTGGCTATTATATACTCTTAGGGTGCAGATAAATAAAACACTTAAATCATGGAAGAATGAAAAAAATGTTTCAAGGGAGCTGGACATAAGAATTTAACCTTAAACCTGAGACCTGGTCCATTACTGCTGAACATGGCAATGGATGAATCAGCAAGACAGCTATACTCTTTTTGAACAAACTTCCCAAGAGAACTCCTTGGTCACCCAAATGTTCCCCATTGCTTTAGGATGCATTGCTCTGGCCACCTCTAACACTGCATGCCTTAAGGTCTTTGAGGTCTCAGGTTTGGACATTTGCTTGAGTATTTACTTGTACATTCAAGGTAACCAACCTGGTGCACGAGTCCTTTAAATTAGTTCTGGACGTTAATAGTGTAAAAGCAAGAAAAAATTATATGGCAGAGTCACTACAGAGTCTAGAGAAGTGCACAGGCAAGACTAAGACCTTTGGCTTGTAAAGAAGGAAGTCAAGGAAAATAACCAGCACTTTGGGAAAGGTGTGTCACAAAAAGCAGGATCAACGGTTGCTAACACCAGTGCCCAAACACTTCAATCAGTTCCGATGTTTCACCCATGGGATGGGGCTGAAGGATCCTAAGATGAAGAGCTAAGACCACCCTACCCTGGTGCCTAGCTCAAGCCTTTTTTATTCCAAGAGATGTCCAAAGCTCCTTCACCAATGCACAGCTGGCCCACTAAACTATGCACCAACCCTCATGCAGTAAACCCTGACTGCCTCCAAGCACCACAGTGCAAATAGCTTTGCTACCAAAAGAATGGAAAGTGAACGATACTGGCAGAAGGAACGCAGGTGGTTTTGATCCAACCATGCCTGTGTTGCTTTGTTTGTGGCTATGACATTCACAGATGAGCATGAGTTAGGGGTCCATCCTTCTTTCCCCTCCCACATGCTTCTCTTCCTTCCCTGTTCCCACAATGATTAGTTGACTTTTGCAATTAGAGACATGATGCCAATTGCTTGCCTAGTTCCCAAAACTGGAATGTAAAGCTAGATGAGAGGCAGGAGCACTTACCAGCCCCAGCTCCTGAACAAACAGCCCAACCCGCTGAGAAAGGCTAAGCAACGAATTCCAGATGGATGTTGGTGCCTTGGTACCTTCCTCCTTGTACAGCTAACACACCTCACTTGCTACTCTAGCTGGCTTAAATCAAACACTTGTGTTTGACAGTACTTCACAACGTTAACTCTTTTTGCACAACTCTTGCTCTTTTCATGGCTTCAACAGGAGCATTAGGCTTAATACTTGTTCTATTTCCTTAATATTCTACTCAGCTAAAGTAATTACACCAACATTTCAATAACTCACGCTTTACATCTCTTTTTATTTTCTTTATCCTGAGGCATGCTACTCTTTCTGTTCGCCATTCCTAAAAAGTGGCACCACACTGCTCTGCAAACAGCTCAGTTAAACACAATCCTTATTTTGCTAACTGAATGATAACTTAACTATCTGACAGCAGCGTTTTGCTTGCTAAAGCTCCCTTTTCATCTACAGGCAAAGCAGAGAGAGCTGACATTTAATCTGTGGCTTTTACCAGCCAAGTATGCCCACATGCAGCAGGGGTCTGGGCAGTGTTTTTGTGGTGCTGGTTGTATGCTCCCGTCCCTTGGAGGACACGCAGCGACTCACACTGGAAAGCAAGAGCTGGCTGTTAAAAAAGCTATCTGTCCACCCTGTCAGGGGCTGTGCAAGGTTTTTCCATTATGGAGTCGGCAACATGAGGCAAAGAATGGTACCTTTTTAGTCAAACCTACTTCTTTGGGAGTAATACTGAAACAGTTTTGGTGTAAATTTGGACAATATAGGTAAGCCATTTTCCAACCACCATGTCCTTCCTGAAAAGCCAACTCCTCCATGGTTCCACTGGAAGTTCTGCATGAGTTTAAATTGTGACTAATAGGCTAAAAGGTACCAAAACTGATTGTATCAGACCCTGGAATAGTAAAATGCCAAGAATTTGAATTAAAGAGAGAAGAAACCAAAAGTCCTTGTTACTGTACTCTGGTGGAAGTTTTATTTTTGGACAACAGTGTTTACTGGAAAATTTTTTTTTTTAAACAACTGCATGGGAATGTGCCAATTTATGCAAGGAAAACGATATCCAGTGAATCCTTGTTCACTAGGAGAAGGGAGGAAAGTGACTGAGAGCACAAATCCCTAGGTATAGCTTACTGAGGTACCTGATTTTCAAGAAGACCACTTAAGGTCTTGATCTCCTAAGGATGCTGAGTAGGGACTCTTTTCCAGAAATTGCTATTAGAGAGGGCAGGATGGGGTACGAGTTTCTGCCCCCTCCTCCTGAGTTATACAAACCAAACCCTTCTTTCATTCAGTTCTATTGTTTTTAGTTGACACCTGCCAATACAGTGTTATGTAAGTTTTTATTCCCCTCCCATACGTCAAAATACAGCTTCTCATAGACTTTGCTATGCCTTGCACCAGACTCTTCAAGAGCTGTAAGAGGGCTGTCCTGACGCAGGCCCTCATGGACCTGTATGAACAGAGAAAATAAACACTGTGAGGTCTCAAAGTGTGCTCTGCACAAATTTCGAATGCTGCTGAAGCATGACACGCTGAAGCCTGTTATTTAGCTGCAAGAAAGAAAAGGACCTTTTTTACTATATATTGAGCACCTATGCATGTTATTGAGTCTCTAAGAAATTACCAGTCTACTTACACACCGTGCACTGTGAAACTGAGTCTCACCTATGATACTGTTAAGGGAATGGTAGGGCTTCCCTGCCAGAATCGATCTTGCATTCTCCGCAAGGGCAGGGCTTGTTTTGAACTTGGCTTGTACCACTGACGTGGCCAACGTCATCACCTTCCTAACTCTTTATGGGTATACGCATTGGTTTTGCTTGTGACAAGAAAAAAAAAAAGCCTCGCTCAGGAGGCTGTGCGGAAGTACGGGGGGTACACCGCAATTACTCACCATCATTATTTTGATACTTAGAGAATGAAAAACCTGCTTGTGAAACTGAAAGAAAACAGAGAGAGTCTGAAGGAACGCCCGGTCCAGGCTACCGTTTTGGAAACATTCGGCACGCTTCAAAAAGAGACTGAGGCTACTTGCAGACTCCTGCCAAGCAGGTAACGCGCCAGCCCCGCTACCTGCGGCTCCTGCGAGCCGAAATCCCTTCCCCGCGGCTCTCCTCTCTGCCCGACAGGCACCGAGTACGTCGAGCGCGACCATTTCCCAGTTTCCCCCTCCGGACCGGCGGAGGCGGCCCGGCCCCTCACCACCCCCGGACCGGCTCTCGGGACCGAAAAGGCTCGTTTTCACCCCGAGCCAGGGGGACGCTGGCGGAGAGCGGGACACCGGGAGACCCCCGCCCCGGCGGAGCGGCGCGGGACGGCGCCTGGGCATCTCCCCCCCGGCCGCCCGCAGCAGCCGCCCCGCAACACGCCCCTTCCCCCGCACGCCCCCGGGCCCCCGGCCCCCGCCCGGGCTCACCGTCCCGCTGTCGTCCACTCCCAGCAGATGTTCGTGGAGGATCTCCATGGGCTCGGAGCGGCTGGAGTGCACGAAGGTCCCCCTGAAGACGTGGGCGAGCGGCGGCGGCTGCGGGGAGCCCATGGCGGCGGCGGACGGGACGGCGGCCGCTGGCGGCGATCGCTGGGCCGTGGCGGAGGCGGCCGGGAGCTGCCACCCAGCGGGCTGCCGCCCCTCGGTGTCTCCCGGTGCCGGCGGAGCTTTTTAGGGCTGTCGCCAAATCCCCACCCCCCGGTGACTTTCCCCTCGGGGTGTGGTTTCGGCGGGGGGAGGGCGGCAGGCCGGGGGGCGGGAGGCGCCCGCGGGCGGCCGGGAGGTGCGCGGGGTGCACCCCCCCTCCGCGCTCCCCCGCCCCAAGGCGTCAGCCTCCCCCACCGCCTGAGCCCCCCGCAGGGACGGGTCCTGGGAGGCGCCGAAGCCCGGAGCGAAGCGCGGTGGGCTTTGGGGTCCCGGTTGCTTCCCGGGAAGCGGCGAGAGACCCGACAAGGTGTCTGGCGTTACTCGGCGAGTGACTGGCCACCCGCTTCTGCAACCAACCCGTAGGCTGTGACCGCTCGAGGAAGTTTCGCGCACAGGTTGGGTTTGTACGCTGGCTCTGCCGCAAGCTGCCAGCGGCTTGGAACCTGTTGCTCTGTGCCTGGTGCCCTAGGACGCAGGGGTCGGACGTTCTGAAGTAGAATAGACCGAGTTTCCAGACACTACGAACTTCAAACACTCATTTTGAGGTGGCAGTTACGGCTTCGTTCCACCTCTCGCGTTGTACGCAGTGCTCCAGGACGACCCTCTCGGGCTGTCTCCTCGGTCCTTGGCCTGTGTGCTGCACGTTAGTAGGGTGTAGGAATAGAAACTAGATGCCAGGGGAGGTAGCAGAACTGCCAGAAGAAAGCAGCCGACTGCCTCATTCAGCAGAGACGGTCTACAGAAAGAGCGAACGCAGCCTCAGGAAAACGAAAGGCAGAGAAAAAGGAATTTTGTTAGCCCGGGGGACCGCGCTTCCAAGACCGTCTTCTGCTCCAACAGCCTCGGTCCGAGCACATCATGAAGACGTGCTCAGCGGATCGCTAGCGAGAATATTGGGGTAAGACTTCCTGGGGCCGGAATGATGTACTCCGCCAAGGATAACACCATGGGTGTCCCCTGAGTTTCCATCTGAAGGTACCTTTCTTCATCAGGTTGTCAAGTGATGAATGAACTGGGCACTAAGGGCATTGACAGGGTCATTCTCAAAGCTGGGTTGCGAAATTTGTCACTTCATAGCTTACCATTAAAAGACCTTTGTGCTTCCCGCTGTGCTGATGCTATACAAACGAATAGCCGCTGATCTTTCCTACAAGCTCTCCAGACCAATGGTGCGAGGAGAGAAAGAGAGAGTGGGAAAGAACAGCATGAATTTAACGTTGGTCTGCTCTGGGCACGGCACCAGCCTTTACCTTGCCTTCTTTGCGTAGGAATGCTTTAGGTTGCTGTGAAGGAAGTTTGAAAAAATAGTGGACTAGCTGATGCCAACTGAATGATCTTACCTGGACTTTGCGATCAACTTAGGCCGTAAGGAGTGTCCAAAACAAAACGGACGTGCGAAAGTGCCTCTTAGGCGCTGCCATAGGTAATTTCTTGTGAGAGGTCTTGTAGTTTGAGAAGAATCCCAATGAGGTAGAGTGGATTCTTCAAGACACGTGGCAGTTTTTTTATTGTATTTCTACTCTCTTTGACATGAGAAGCTAGCAAACAAAACAAAACGGAACACAAATCGGTCTTGCAGGTAATCTAGTTTGGAGAATAAACTGACATGAGAACGCTTCGTGCAATTCAGTTTGCTTACAACACTGTAATACTTCCTGCTTCCTTGAACAGGAGAGTCATAAATGTTAAAAAATAGCACCAAAAGCCTTTTAAACTTGCACTTGCAAAAACCCTCTTACAAAGGTGTTTCTCAGGGTGATACTGCTGTGTCTATTAAGGCTGCGGCTGAAAAGAACTGTATTCCAAGCTGCGACCCCAGGCAAGGAAAATTGTCTTTGGCTGTATGAAGGAAAAGGAGTGAGAGACGGGCTGGTTCTGCCTCTGAAGAACAAAAGGTAGAGGGAGTAGAGCTGAGAAATGGGGTGAACGGAGACCAAGCCCTGCAGAGGTGCGTTCACCTGCTCCTCCTGTGAACAGAGGAGTGGAAACCACTTTCCCCAGCAAGAGCTACTGCTCCATACAACCCGCCTCTGCCCTCGTGGCAGCAGCTAGCCTGATTTTCCCAGTGTTTTGGGTTTGTGTGGTGGGTTTTGGTAGGAGGGGAGGGGCTGCAGGGGTGGCTCCTGTGAGAAGCTGCTGGAAATTTCCCCGGCTCCAAGTCGGACCCGCCGCTGGCCCAGGCCAAGCCCGTCATTGACAGTGGTAGCACCTCTGGGAGAACAGATTTAAGAAGGGGAACCTGCCGTGAGTGGGGGGATCGGGATGTGAGAGGAACCCCTCTGCAGACACCGAGGTCAGTGCGGCAGGAGGGGAGGAGGAGCGGGGGAGGAGGGGATGCCCCTGCAGCCCTGGTGAGACGGCAGGCTGTGTCCCCCAGCCCACGGAGGGGAGCGGGGGAGCGGAGGCCCACCTGCAGCCCGGGGAGAAAGGAGCCCACGATGGAGCGGGGGGAGGCCATGAACTCCATGGGAAAGCCCGTGCTGGAGCAGTCTGTGCCTGAAGGACTGCAGCCCACGGAAGGGACCCACATTGGAGAAGTTCGTGAAGAACTGCAGCCCATGGGAAGGAGTCAATGTTGGAATAGTTTGTGGAGAACTGTCTCCTGTGGGAGGCACCCTATGATGGAGCAGGGGAAGAGTGAGGAGTCCTGCCCGTGTGGAGGATGAAGTAGCAGAGATAACGTGATGAACTGACCCCAACCCCCATTCCCTGTCCCTCTGCGCTGCTGGGGGGAGGAGATAGAGAGAACCGGGAGTGGACTTGAGCCAGGAAGGAGGGAGGGGTGGTGGGAAGGTGTTCTAAGGTTTGGTTTTACTTCTCAATATCCTTGTTTTTATTTGATTGGTTGTAAATTAAATTGATTTTGTTTTTTCCCCAAGTTGAGCCTGTTTTTTTGCCCATGACCATAAGTGGTGAGTGATCCCTCCCTGTCTTTGTCTTGACCCATGAGCTTTTCTTTGTATTTTCTGCTCTCTATCCCACCTGGGGGAAGGACTAAGCAAGCAGCCTCGTGGTGTTTTGTTACTGGCTGGGCTTAAACCATGACACCAATGTAGCTGGGTCCCACTGTATGCTGTCTTCTCCAGCATGCTGCCCTCGGTACCTGTGTGCTTCACTTAAATCAGACTACACACAGATTCTGGCTTCAAATCCTGAGCTCCTGTGCTGGCTGCTACACAGACACACATATACTACTGTCCAAAGTAATATTCAGCAGAGCTCACTGTTCCTGAGAAACCTTTTTGTTGTATTTGATGGGGATGTGGGCTGCTCCTGAGAATCTGAGACTGCTTCAGCCCTGGTTTTCCATTAAAAATCTCAGGGATTTCCTCCAGGTGCCTTACAAAAAGGGTGATACTTAGTCCAGTGATTTTAGTGAGAGTTAATCCAGCCAGTATTTACGCATGAGAAGAAAATCAAAACCACAGTTTCTTCCTTCTGACAGTTTCTTTCTTTAGCACTTTAAGGGAGAAATCTCAATAGCAAACACTGTTAATGATAAATTTATTGCCATCAGTGGGTTCCAAACACTCTGAAGTTGTATGATTTCACTGTTAAAAGAACTAGAGGTCTCTTCTGCTTTTTCCAACTGTCATGTGGGAGAGCATGGGAGCTCCTGAAGAGGGCTGGTGGAAGAATGGTTAACACCCTTCCCCCCTCCCAGACTTTTTTTTGGTTATCAGTTTGCACCAGTTACACATGCATGCTCTAGATACTGTCGTGGCTCAAGACGAGACCTTGGCCAGCTATGAAAAATGGAGTCCTTCTTCCAAGATATTGTAAGAGGATTGCACTGATGTACGTTTAATTTTGCTGGGATATGCTGGTCTAGGCACTTTACCTCCTTGGATAGAAATGTAATGCTCTGTTGTGACTGTTACATACTAATTAACTTAAAGAGTGAATGAACTAACTTTCTCCTTTTTGCCAAATGGTTGAGGGTCTGGAGATAGAGATTTAGCTTCTTAAAAATTACGTAATGTTTTGTTTGAATAGCATTTTAAAATAAATCATAGCTTTAGAAACTCCTTGAAATCATCATACCTGTATTAACGCATTTACATTAAAGTACATAATCACTGTACTTTGATCTACTGCTGTTAAAAAAAAAAAAAGTCTGTCTCATGTTCAGTAGCTTTTCAGACTCTCTTTGTCTTGTAAATCATTGTCTCCCAGTCAATTACAGAAATTAATCTTTAGGCTGAGTCCTGAAGCCAAACAACCTCAGGACTAGAAGAATATCAGTCAGTGTACTTCTAGGAGCACAGGGACAGATTTTAGCAGGATTAGAGTGTCTTCATTCTCATTAATGCTGTCACTTTCTGATCTTTTTTCACTTGGTACACTATACAAGAAAGTATTCAATGCCTTGTTTCAAAGTTTCCGAGCACCTAAGCTGATCCTGCAACATCTGAGAAATACAACAAAAAGGAACTTGTTTCTCCACCTTGCTTTCAAAAAATAGTTGATGGGGTACATGCCACCAAACAGAAGCTCTTATTGTCAGGAGTCTGCTGAGGTAAGTCCCTGTGGAGCCTGAGCATCAGAGTACAGTAATTATTTTTCTGATATAGAAATGAATGTTCTTATTGCATTTTATGGTCAAAATGTACCTTGTATATAATTTGTAACATAGCAACTACGTCAATGGAGAGAAAAAATATTTATCCACTATTGAGTGATTTTTGTCTGTGAAAGAAGGGCCTGAGTATGCAGCAAATACTTGTGATTATTCAGAAAAGAAAGTGAAGTATGATAATATCTACTCTTAAGTATGAAATTAAGTTGAGAGCTAGGGTTAATGCAGCACAGGCTACTTCAAGAACCTCATTTTCCCTGAGGCACTTATATCATCAACATCTGTTTACAACACTTCATTTTTCCAACTCCATCTAAATCTGAAAATTACCCCATCCAAAAAGACTAAGAAGCAGTGACCATACATACAAGCTCCATTTAATTTACCATCACGGGCATTCACTCTGCAGGTCCCAGACAGAGCGTTCAGCCTTTGATTCCCAAGTCTACAAAGGCCTGGGGAGGGAAGGCTCAGACACCTCCAAGGGAAAGTGGAGTTACCTTCTGATGCTTTCCACCTCAAAAAGGGACCAGTACTGGCATGGTACTGTCATAAAATATCCCATCATTAAAATGTAAAGATAATACGTTCTTGTTCACTGATATGTAATTAACTGAAGTGCAGATTGGCTGATGTTAGTTTTAACACTGATAAAGATTTTCTGTTTTCCTGCCAAGGCTTGTCCCTAACAGAAATTGTAGTAACTAAGCCAGAGAAGTTCTTAAGAAGATCTAGGTAATACTACACAAGTATCAGAAAAACTCATCTCTTAGTACAAGTGCAAGCATGAATGGGTGAAACATGCCAAAAGATTTTGTTGGCAAACTTGTTTTCAGTTTCCACAAGACACACAGGATGAATCAATATGCTTGCTAGACTTCAACTCTGATCATGCTTGGAGAGAATAGAACAGGACTTGGGTGTCTGCTGTTGTTAACAGAGGTTTATGGGGAACAATTGGACCAGGACTTGGTGTAGTTGCCTGAGCCCTTTCACTGAGAAAGTTTTTTCTGTGAAATTACATTACATGGTGAATGCAACACATGTAATAGAATGGGATCAGCTGATTTCTAGTCATGGCATCATCATAAATCACTCTACTTAACCATTTTAAAAAACTGGCTTGCTAGTCTCATTTTCATGCTCAAAATCCGTAGAACCAAATAATATACTTCAAAATATTATCAGTGACTAGACATTTATCTAACTTTGCATTACTAGCAGAAGATAAAACCATTAAGACATGTAGACAAAAGTAGTCACAAGGAATTGAAGTTACTTTTGATTTTCTCTGTAATGCTGTCCACACATGAACACTTTTCCTGCTTTAAAGAGGAGCAAGTGACTGCTTTTTCCTTCTCTAGCCTTGCCTGGCAGTGGTGACTGATAATCCTGATGAGCTCATTTGTCCAATGTGCTTCCACTTATGCTGGAATTAATTTTCTTCTCCAGTGATTTGTGAACTCTGAACCATGATGAGTAACCTGACTTACAAACATAATTAATAATGCATGCATCCAAACCTACTCCTGTAAAAAAAGCTTAATAATTGCAATGTGTTAACCAGCAGTTGCATTTCTAAACTGTACAAAGGACTTCTTTATGTATGCTAGTGTTCAGTCAGGTAGTAAAATCATCATGAAAGGTTTTGTGATCAGGTTGGCAGAATTCTATTAGAAATATAAAACTCATATCAAAGTACTATTATTTCATCACTTTATTCCAGAAGATATTAAAACATATATATATACTGTGAGAATTAAAAAAATTTCAAACGCTTGCTGAATTCCAGTAGTAGTAGTGATGTGTGTAAACTGAATTAACTAACTTTTTTATTCACAGATACATAGTTTTATGTATTACAAGCTCTGGAATTGAAAAGGAATTTATTTCTATGACCTGTTGACAGAAAGTTTCCTCTTTCCATCCGAACCAGGGTTTCTAAGCCAACTAAAAATGGCAGTCTCTTATTTGAGGTATACCACATTTCCAACTTCGCAATAGTTCCTCTTAGAGAAAAAGAGGGAGAGGGAAGGAGGGAAGGAGGAAGGGAAGGAAGAAAGGAAGGAACTCATTGATGATAACTATTATGTAGATGTGCATGTCAGTATTATTTATCCAGGTTCAATCTGAGAAGTTGATAAAAGCCCCCTTACCCCCCCCCAAAAGGCAAATACATACAATGAGTGGGAAAAAGTGGAACTTTGTCACGTAAATGTTGATCAAAATATTCATTGTTTCCCAAACACTTCACAACCTCACCCCTTTCCTAACAGGCTTTTATGGAATGCTGCCTACTGCCTAAGAAGTCCTATAGTACTAGTCAGTGTCCTCTGTGGGGACCACATGGACATGTCAGAAAATATGATTTCCTGAGGCTGCAAAAGAACAGATGTTGATGGGCCTTAATCTTTCCTGTATCGGTTTCCTTAGTCCTAGTTTTTGTCTATGTTTTGCTTGTGTTTTCAAGAGGGTTTTCAGTAGTGCAAATCTTTCTCATAAAATTACTGTTTTATCTTGCTTGCTGATTCTCAAGCACTTTATAACTTCAAAGTACTACATGTGTGTGCCATATTGGCATCCAATAAATGTGTTTATGTTAGCAATTTACTGTGCTGGACATGCAAATTTCCTCAACAGGATTTTGGGGGTGGGGGGCAGATTTTTCTCGTGTCTACATTTAGAGTCATGCATTGTCCACTTGAGTGCACCACTTGTGTGCTTGGCATGGTTTCCCTCTTGGTTGGAGGGAACCCATGATGACATTGCATGCAGGAAGCCACATAGAGGTCCCCACCTGCAATGTGTCTGCAAGGTTCTTCAGTAGTTTGCTCTTTACACATGCACAGGTTTCTGTTAGTAAAGACTAGGCAGTCTGGTTAAACCACAACAGATGTTTCTACAGAAATCTGGTTTCACTTATAAGCTATAGACATATTAATCTGGGAGTCACTTATTAGGTGTGGGCACATGGTGTGTACAAAAGACCAGCAACTAGCATGAGCTCTCTTGCTGGTAAACACAATGTGGGTATGTAATCCTAGAACCACAACAGATGGCATCAATCACACCAGTAAGTAAGGTGAGATCCTTAAGCCATTAAGGACAGCGTCCCACACAACGTCTTTGTCACTAAATTAGAGAGATACGTGTTTGATGGATGGACTATTGGATGGATAAGGAACTGGCTGGATGACTGTATCCAAAGAGTTACAGTCAATGCCTCAATGTCCAAATAGAGTGTAACAAGTGGTGTCCCTCAGGGGTCTGTATTGGGACCGGTACTCTTCAATATCTTTATTAATGACGTAAACAGCGGAATTGAGTGCATCCTCAGCAAGTTTGCGGATGGCACCAAGTTGAGTGGTGCAGTGGATATGCTTGAGGGAAGGGATGCTAGCCAGAGGGACAGGTTTGAGGAGTGACCCAATATGACCCTCATGAAGTTCAACAAACCCAAGTGCAAGGTCCTGCACCTGGGTCATGGCAATCACCAGTGTCAGTAGAGGCTGGGTGATGAATGGATTGAGAGCAGCCCTGCAGAGAAGGATTTGGAGATACTGGTAGATGAAAAATTAGACAGGAATCAGCAATGTGCACTTGCAGCCCTGAAAGCCAATTATATGCTGGGGTCCATAAAAATAATTGTGTCCAGCAGGTTGAGAGAAGTGATTCTCCCCCTCTACTCTGCTCGCATGAGACCCCACTTGCATTACTGCATCCGGTTCTGGAGTCCCCAGCACAAGAAAGTCATTGACCTGCTTGAGCGGGTCCAGAGGAGGGCCATGAAAATGATCAGAGGGCTGGAACACCTCTCCCATGAAGAAAGGCTGAGAGGGCTGGCGTTGTTCAGCCTGGAGAAGAGAAGGTTCCAAGGGAGACTTTACTGTGGCCTTTCAATATATATTCTTTCTTATACATACCTTATATAATTATTTCTTCAAGAAAGACAGAGAAAGACTTTTACCAGGGTCTTTAGTGACAGGACAAGGGGTAACAGTTAAACTGAAAGAGGGTGGATTGAGACTGGACATAAGAAAGAAATTATTTACTGGAAGGGTGATAAGACACTGGGACAGGTTGACCAGAGAAGTTGTGGATGTCCCATCCCTGGAAGTGTTCAAGGTCAGGTTGGACAGGGCTTTGAGCAACCTGATCTAGTGGAAGATGTCCCTGACCATGGCAGCGGGGTTGGACTAGATGAGCTTTAAAGGTCAAAAAAACCCAAACCATTCTGTGTTTCTAAGTATCTGCCTGCTTCTGAAGATACCAGTCTTTTTTTTTTCCAAAGGTAAGAACAGTGTTCACGATTTTATAGTGTGCTATTTCTCTTGAATCTGAAGTTGACATCTGGGAAACACAGTCACACACCCCATGCTGTTATTGACACCTCCAGAAGGGAATCCTGACAGAATTCAGAAAAGCATCATAGGGCTTCTCCCCAAACCAATGCCAAGGCAAACTTGTTCTGCTGGAAATGCACCTGCAAAAGCTGTGCAGAAACTGTACTGACTGGAGCATTATGAACACATACACAGACAGCATACTGCCACAAAGCAGAAAACCCTGACATGGAGACATGTAGAGGCCATGTATTAATGGTAAGAGGCATTGGATCAGTTCTCCTTTTTAGGCAAGTGTTGTCCAACAACATTGTTTCCTCATGCTTGTCATTCCTTATTTCTTCATCTTAATTTATTGACTAGCATCATAACTAACAGCTCTTTTTCCATTCTGTTTTTTTTTATGTGACTCCTATTTATGCTGCAGTTTTTCTGCTGCTTCTGAATACTATCAGATTCAGGTTTGTTTTCAGATGTGTTTGTTGTCTCGTAGCATTCAAGGATTGCTATGGTTTGTACAATATTTTCTTCAGACTTCCTTAAAACTTTAAGTAGAATTCCCTGGGGTTTTTTAATGTGCTTTTCAATTTTTCACATTAGTGATAGTTAGATATTTCCTTTTTCTTTCAGATTTTAAGCTTAAACACTGTACTTGAGGTTGTTAAACTGGGTTGTGTTCCATGGCTGTTCCCTTCAACCATACACACAGCTAAATTTATATGAAGAAGGCACAACTGTGATCCTGTAGTCTGATCATCTATGTAATATGCACCATTGGCAATGCCTGAGGTTATGCATATTTGAGTATATCTCTAGGAAGTTATTGATACATAATTTGCCAGTAATGGAGAATTCATTATGGCCTTTAATAAGATATGCCAAATTATTTTTATTGATAATGATCTTTCCTGGAAAAAAAGGAAGAAAGGCACCTTATTTATAATTTGAATTTGTTTACCTTGGATTTCCAGACACAATATTTTTATATTGAGTTGAAAAACCCCTTGTGAAAGCTGCACTTTCATTGAGCTCAAGCAGAACCCTTCACTCTCCCTTTGACAAGCTAAATAGGTTGTGCTTTTTGTCTTCCAATGTATAGCTTGTTTTCCCAGCCTTAAATGTTCCTTATGGCTCTTTTCTGGATCCTGTCTAATTTTATTGTCTTTCATGGACATTGAGAACTGGACGTGATATCCAGAAGCAATCACACTAATGCCAAATGCAGAGGTTATGTAATATCCCTATTTATACATCTGAAACAAGCATATCTGCCATTTTGCTTGTGCTGCTGCACTAAGTCATATTTGCTTGATTATTGATCACAGTCAATCCTACAGCACAGTTAGCTGCCTAATAAATAAACCCTACATTCCTTATTCCTAAGCATATACCTTATATTCTTTTTTGTTGAAATATGTACTATTTGTTTGAGACAAGGCAGTTAAACTGTCCAGATCCGGGAACTGGATTCTCTATTATTTACTACTCTGCCTACCTCCATGTCTTTTGCAAATTTTGCCAATGGCAATTTTGTATTTTCTTCCAAATGGCTGGTAAACATAGTGAAGAGCCAAGCAATGGTGTCTGCACAGTTCTAGTAGACACACCATAATGTACTTCCACATTTATAATACGCCTAGAGATCTGTCTGCTTTCTCATATGAGTTGGTGGGGTGGTCAACAGCAGACTGTGTATGGTATCCTGTCTTGTGTTTTATCTGATAAAATAGATTTGCTAAACATTCAGTGTGAATTTTTTTCTGAATTTTCAATATTTTGAAAACAGAATTGCTTGCTTTTTTTTTTTTTTATTTTATCACTTCACTCTAACAGAAAATTCTTGTTTCCAAAAAGGAAAAAAGCAATCAAAACCACTGGGGTAATTGCTTTGTGTGCTTTTTTTTTCAACACTTCTTTCAATGCTTGTGGAAAAGAACAGTGGGATCTCCACTCCAAAGCATCTGTGTGCATCAGCTGGCACACATTAGTAAATGTCAGGTCTGAAATGCTTTCAGAATCAGTTAAAAAAGATACGAAGCAACCTGTCAAGCTGTCACAGATGAGGCAGATTGAATGACAACCCATCAAGGATCTGGCTACTGGGGTTTGTTTAAGAGCCAATGGGATTAAGACTTCTTCACGCACTCACTCCCTCACTTCCCCCAGCATTAGGCTCCCAAACTGTCAACCTCTGTCCCCAGCAGGGTGGTCACTGCCAATCCAGTACGGTTGGGCAGAAAGTCATGTAGGCTCCTGCTGTGCTGCTGCTGGCAGTTACCTCCTTAGGTGTCACTGGCTAAGGATGCTGGGCATCGCCTGGCACTCACCTCCACTCAGCTCTCTGATCTCCAGGATCTTCCCCCACTTCCAGGATGTTTCCTTCAGTCAGGATCTTCACCTGCTCTTTTCCAGGCTCCAGCTTTCCCAGCCTGAATAGTCTGTGTGCAGAAGCAGGACGTGTAATCAGCCTCTTAAGTGGTCTCATGTCCCTTCATCGATTGGAGCATTCAGGACGTGCCACCTGTGTTTAGACCAGGTGTTATCAACATGTACAACTGTCCCTCGTGCCAGTTGCAACTAGCAAGTAGCAGGCTTCTGCCTGGGAGTGTAAAGTTGAGGTTTGGACACCTACTTAAATACACACATGCATCTAATTTTCTGCTGCCGGCTAGCATTCACAGCTAAGCTATTTTTTCATCCATGGCACAAGCAAGATTGTTTTTGTGATTCAGAAGTACTGTCATGACTCATAGGCCCTTTTGATATGCAAGTACAATGCTTTAAATAGTATACTGTGACAGAAAGACAGAGCAGACAAAGTGGCTTGTCTCCTTTGAGAATCTTGGTCCCTGGTAAGTCACACTCATTCACTTTAAGTGTTAAACTGCTGTATTTTTGTAGTTTTTTGGATTAGCTACAACAAAGAGAAAAAAATCTAAGCCTTTTTAAAAGGCAGTTAGTTTATGCAAATCAAATGGGCTCCTGTTTCTCAGTTCTCCACACAGTCAAGAGCTGCAGAAAACAGCCAAGGCACCTACAACTGATTCTCAGTGGATCCTTCATCGTCTGGGGGAAGAGCAGTTTTATTGTACTGCCTTGTCAGTGCAAGAGAAATGAATGACTGCAATAACAGGCAAGTACCAGCCAAAAGTACTGTTTCTGCTCCAGCTGTGTCATTTGAAAATGAGGACTTCTACTCTTTGACTCTACAGCCACAGTAGTTTTGATGTGTCCCTGCCCTGCAGCTCCCAAGGCAGACACCAGCAGAAAGACCTGCTGGGCTGAGGGAGAAGAAAAGAAACTCCCGTACATTCCCAGGAGAAGTTCTGTAACTCCCACAGTATCAGCACTAATTTCTAGTTTTGTTCTCAAAAAGGATGTTAGAGAAAATACTTCACTCTACTTTTTGCTTTTTAACTGTTTTTTTCCAGAGATTTAGGTAAAACATCAGCTGCTAAAAGGCGAGAGAGTGAGACTAAGATCTCATAACTGTTCTTGCAGCAACTATATGCCTCCCAAGAAGCCTCCCAAGGGCACATACATGACATCACAGGTCATGTATGTGTATCATTTTTCAGTGGAGACTCTGGGTAGATGGATTCCAGGATAAAGTCAGAGAGATTTCAAAACTATAATGTAACTGGACTCTGGTATTGCAGCAATGGTTCACGAGAAGGAGGACCGTCTTCACCATATGGAAGTGGATTGCTAATATCCAGGGAGAATCCCAACTAGCTACTGATAACTAGTTAGTGGTCTGGGATCAAGAGATGTGTGGTAAATTCTGGTTTTCTAGGCAACACATAGTATGTTTCAGAGGCATTTACACAGCATAGCCAGTGTGCCAGGGGACACTGAGAGACTAAAGAAGTTAGCTGTGTTTGGACTATTCTAGAGCCATGTGCTACCAAACCCTAGAGTGCTTTAAACAGGAATTACTGTGCTCCAGTAATGCCAGATCTGGTGTGTCACACCAGAGGAATCATGCAGAAATGTAAAATATCTAAGCAAGTTTCTGACTGGAGAGTTTCATGAACCTCTCACCTACCCCTGTTGATCACTCCATATAAGTGGTGATCCTCCCCAGACTCTGACCTCAAAGTATGCTCTATTGTTGCAGAAGTTAGCTCCTATGTACATTTGGGAATCTTGAAGCATGCTGGAGCTGGCTGATCTGAAATAATGGGTAGTGATTTTGAAATGATTACTGTTATACCTCCTGATTTTACCTTAGCTATGTAACCGCAAAATTGATTTTTTAAAATGTATTCACTTTTAACGAAGGCTGACCTGCATGGGGAGCCTAATTTGCATCATTCACTGTACAGCTGAACAGTGAAGTTGGAACCGAAAAAGCCAGGCTACATTGCCACAGGCAAACTACAAAAGAAGTGGTCAGTTGAGGATGTTTTTAATCACAAAACAAATCTCGGTGTTACATTTGTCTGTACTTTTGGCAGTAAAATATAGTAGAAATACAAGATTTTATGTGTATTAAACCTTTCTTTTATTACTAATAGGGACCCATTTATTTCTCCAGTAAGAAGATTCATAAGGAATGTTTATACTGTGAAACAACCTTGTACAGTGAAGAAGTTAACCAGAACAGCCACCTTGTACTTCGCTTTCTAGGCAACTTAATTGAACTAGTTTTGAGATTGAGCAGATCGATACCTTTTCTAATAACCTGTAATGGTTAAAGATTAAGCAACTGATTAGTTGAAGATTATGTTAACACTAACAGCAACCTCAGTTCACATGCCTTAAACAAAAATAGCAACACCCACCAGTATTCGTTAACTCCTCACCAACGAATACTTTCATTCACTTCCCACATGCAGCCACCCACTCTTTTCATAACTCATTCCTTTAAATCATGCTCAGATGCAGCAGATTAAATACAGTCTTGAGGTTTTTTAAGAGTGATAACGCATTATATACTTTCACAGCGAAAGTGTGTCTGCTAACAAAATATGCAATTTCACAGGGGGTGTAGCCAAGCTTGCACATGCAAGTCCAATTAGTGCTTTTGGGCCTGGTTTTTTCCCTTTTTTCTGATTTAAACTTCTGAGATTATAGTTTTCACTTAGCAACAATTCCTTTTCTTGTCCTGCCCAATCTCCACTGAGTGCTTGCTTTCGCCTCCAAAAAAGAGAGAGTTTTAATAGCTTTCTGCTTAACAGACTGCCAACTGAAGTATAAAAAGTTACAGAGAGGTGGTTTCAGTGTGGAGGATGTGAAACAGCTTACTATACTAGCCCTGTGACTCCTGTCACTAAAGTATTTTGTTAAAGGACTTACGAAGTTTCTATGTAAAAACTTGAAAGTTTAGTTTTACCTCAGCAAGTGAGTGCAAGGACTGTGTAGGGAGACAAAACTGAGGTCACCTTGCCCCTTATGATGGAGTGGCCTCCGCAATTAGTTGTTCTTTCAGCTAGTTCTTTCGGCTAATAAGTTGTTCTTTCATAATCACTGTTCCCTTGGATTCAAAAGCTACAGCAGTTTCTTCCATGTCAAAATCTGGCTTCAGATCACATGCCTGTTCCCTAAGCCATTTCCAGGCCTTAATTACAACACTCTGGTTGTATGAAATTTAGATTAAGAATCTGGGTTTTCAGTAACTTGAGGGCAAGAAGGGAAGGGAGAAGAGAAAAAGCTATTCACATCTTTCACATCCAAGCTAAATGCTTCATTTTCCACTAGAAATTCCATCTCACTGCTGTAGATGCTGTCCTAGTTTCAGCTGAGATGGAGTTAATTTGCTTCTAGTAGCTTGTATGGCGTTCTGGTTTGGGTTCAGTATGAGAAGAATGTTGATAAAACATGGATGTTTTCAGTTGTTGCTCAGTAGTGTTTAGACTAAGAGAAGGATTTTTCAGTTTCTCATGCCCAGCCAGCAAGAAGGCTGGAGGGGCACAAGAAGTTGGTATGGGACACAGCCAGGACAGCTGACCCAAACTGGCCAAAGGGGTATTCCATACCATGTGATGTCATGGCCAGTATATAAACTGGGGGGAGTTGGGCGGGGAGGGATAGCTGCTTGGGAACAAACTGGGCATTGGTCAGCAGGTGGTGAGCAACTGCATTGTGCATCACTTTTATATTCCAATCCTTATATTATTATTATTGTCATTTTATTGTTGTTATTACTATCATTATTAGCTTCTTCCTTTCTCTTCTACTAAGCTGTTCTTATCTTAACCCACAAGTTTTACTTTTTTTCCAATTCTGTCCCCCATCCCACTGGGTGGGGGGGAAGTGAGTGAGCAGCTGTGTGGTGCTTAGTTGCTGGCTGAGGTTAAACCATGACAGATGCATAGGTAGATATTTGAGCAACTGACTGATTTTATATTTGAAAGACCGTGTTTGAAAGATTAGGGACTGCTTTCTGCATTAGGAAATCTCCCTAGAATTACTGAGTATGTCATGTGTGTTTCCATACTATTCTTCTACTTCACACTAACATAATTTTTGGTGTGTTTTTTATTTAGCTAGCTATTTGAGGGGTATGATTAGATTTTAATTTCAGTTCTTAATAATGGGGAATGTTAGTCCTTCTCTTATATCAGTTCATAAAAAGAGATAATTTTCATAGCTATACTGAATTTTCCTTCCAACGACCCTCAGTGTTGCATATATACTAGACTGACACTCACAAGCCACCTTGCCTCATAGATCGGTGCTTAATGGAGCTGTGCTGATTCCCACTAGTTGAAAATGAGGCCTTGTATTTCCAATCAATCATCCTGAAGACTCACCAAACACTAAAGGATGCACATACATTCAAGAATCTAAAATATCATTTTAGTTCTTTCCTTTTGGATCTTTGTCTTCCTTAACAAACCAATGTGTTTTATTGAATCATGATGTTGCAGCTTTTACTCAGTATAAAGAAATAATGGGAAAGCACTTCGCCTTTTACTGTCTGTAACTATATGGAAATGAGAGTGGCTAGTGCTGCTACTAGGATGGTACATATTGACTATTCCACAGAATGATCATTCATTGTATCCAGGGAAACTCAGTAGAAAGTAGCAAAAGAGACATTCTGCATAATATGAACCCTAAGCATTCATACATTATGCAAGTATTTCATCAGCCTACATAACACTGCCTGCATACAAAAGGATAAAAAGCAGCAAAAAGTAAAGGAACCTTTCTGTTGAATAAAAAAGAGTCAGGTGATCTTCTATCTAGTCTTGGGAGTTACAAGAAGTTAGCATTGCTTCATACTTTCCAACCATCTAACCTCCAATAAGAGTAAGCATTTCACAGCAGAAGTAAACATTATATAGCTCAATTTGTGTTTACTTCAGTAGAACTCCTCATTTATTTCTGCACAATGTAAATTCCTCAGATTAAGAGTTTTACTGAGAATCTTTCTCCTGTAGCAACAAATACAATCAAGGAGGGACGCTATAAGGCAATAAAAGCATTTGGTACTGGCATGAAATCATCTCAGTGCAGTGTTCGCTGGTGCTTAGGCAGTCGCCATTTCAATGGAGCCATGACTAGTTAATCCCAATGGCTTAGTCTTCTCTTCTTCCCATTTTTAATAGTATTGATTGCTTCAATCAAAGAACACGACTTCAAGAGAGACAGCTCCAGAACCTGCTCTTTTCATTAGTGACAGCTGTACTGAGGATTGCAGGCAGAGGAGCTCCAGGACTCTTGGTGCAAAGAAGGCACAAAATAGGGGTGAACATTGATATTTCACCAAAAGAAGGGCTTGCCTCCTTGCATCAGAGCCCATATGAACCAACCTCTTCTACACCACTGTTTTTGAGCTGTTCACCTGCTGAATTACTTCGAAAAGCTGAGCTGATTCTGCTGTGTGTTTGCAGGGCTGGCTTAGGCATATGTTGGTAACTGTTTAAGCCAGTAGGACTCAATACATGAAAGTTATGACCCTTTCAATCACTGCTCCCACCAAGGCACATTTCGATTATTGCACTGTGTTTGAAGTAGCACAGTTCATGTCATTATTAAAGAACAGACAGAGGGATTAACTCATAAAGTTAGGAACCTTGTCATACTGCACAGTCAATGAAAAATCACAGTTAAGTGCTCAAAGACAGATACTTCCCATTGTCTGTTACATCCTAGAGTAGCTTTGTACTTATTTTAAGCTGGAAACAGCAAGCTTCTTCCTAATATATCTACAGTTAATGTCATCCCAGGCTAAATTCTATAATAATTTAAAGAATTATTATATTTATGGTAATATAGCAGCAGGAAGGACCTCCTCAGCCACTGAGATCAGCCATCTGATAACACCTCATCAAGTCCCATAACTCAATGCAATATCAATTTGCATCTTAAAGCTAGCTGGGATTTCTGTCCTGACTCTTGTGAGGTGGCAGCTGCTCCAGACCCTCATTTCTCTAATGGAAAGGATTTTTCTTCTGATTTCTAGCCTAAATGTATTTATGGGTATCTCATAGGTCAGATGAGAAAAGTCTCTTAGTTTATGGATGAAGTAAAATACAGATACAAATATATTCTTTCCATGCACCAGCAGGTTTGAAAGCAAATTGATTCCTATTAAGGATCAGTTATGATTTAGGGTTTTTTTCTGTTTGTGCAACACTAAAACTGTAGTTAGGTGTCCCAGCTATTATTACTGCTTGCTTTCTACGGGCTTCCAAATTTAAACATTTCTATCAAAACTCACACATTTTTTATGTCCTTTAATTTTTCGAAGGGAAGAGTAACAGAGATCTGAATGCTTCCAAAACATGGTATCAGGATACAGAGACTCTGTAATTCTAGGCTTTTAATAGCATGTATTACTCCCTGAAGGAAGCATGGTGTAGGAAGGGTTTTTTGGCCTCATCCTCCATGATTATGGATGCCATATACTGTCAGCACTTGAGAGGCTACAGTAAAGGGCAGACTAGGGGAGCTTTCATTGCTACTGGTCCTGTGGTGAAGAAATAGATTCATGAACTGTAAAATAACCATGGCAGCTCAGTACTGCCTATGTGCATGGTGTATTTATTCATCTTAGCTTTTGTTCGTAGGCAATATGTGTTTTCCTAAAGCTTTATTAAATAAATGACTTCTATGTGCTGGAAGAAAACATATTTCACTATTTTTTTCTAAGTTTGTTGTTTACTAAAGCACTAAGAGGCTAGATGAAAGCAAATAAGGCTTGTAAGGATGAAAAGGGGAGCGTACTTTCAGATCATGCATTCAGAGACTGCACTGAGTCTGTTTTATGCTGCTGCCCTCAGAGGCACAGTGCTGTGGCTGCAGATGTGCAATGGGCTTTCCATCTGTTTTATCCTTCTGGTTTGTTCAGGGGCCAAAGGTACATAACCAGGTCCTACTTTTATTTGTTTAACAGCCAAAATGAAAAATAGTTACAGCTGCTAACATAATAAACAAACATAGATGCAGAGTGGACATAAACACATTTTGTTTGACCAGCAGTGTGTGTCCCCATGACAATAATGACTGAATAAAAGCTGAGATTAACTAGTCATATTTAAATAAATAGTTCTCACAAGGACATATAAATAATCCCCTAAGGAAATGTTACCAAAGCTCCCAAAAGATTTACATTTTCTGGATATGCACAAATCCATCATTTCAGATTCAGGCAGTTCAAACAGAGGTTGTGGTCTGAAGAGCTGCTTAGGGGTCTGGCTTTGCAGTTTATAGCTTTCAGGTTCAAGGCAGCAATGCCCTTCTTTCAATAGGTAGCAGTGGTTATCAGTCCATAACAAAGTCTTTCATGGTTTTTTCTTATTTATACATCACACTAATCAGATGCTTGAATGAGAAATAGGGAAGGGGCTGAGAAAGTAGATAATGGACAGAATGGACTTGAAATCCCCTTTATAAATGTAGTGGCTGTGCCCATGTTAATTAGTAGAGACAGTCTCATCCCATGGTGTTTCTGCTGAGCAGACTCCCATCCTGCTCCAACTACCAGGATCTCCAGAGTGGTCTAAGGCTCATACTTCCTGAGGAACAGTTGTGCACAGCACACCTGCAGTGTAAGCCCAATGTCAAAATCTGCCGCAGCTGTGGTTGCAATGATAGCCCAGTCTTGTAAATACTCAGCAGGCAGTCTAGCTTTTCCTGAAATAAGCAGCTCAGTCTGCTGCACCAGCCTTGAAGTTATTATGCCTGGCCGCCTCAGATGTAAGATGATGCCTTTAGCACTGCTGTTTGCTTTGGCTGACCTGTGCCTGTGCTCCTTTCGATCAAAGCATCAGCCATGTCTTTTGCCAATTCCAAGCTGAACATGGATACCTGACTTTCTTCTCACATATTTTTTAACTGCTGTGTTGGTCATTGAAACTGAAGATGAAAACAGAGGACATACAGAAGAATGGTGAAAAAGTAAGCAACTCTTACTTGCAGGACTGGGTACTTTTGCTCCCGTGGGAAAGAGTGCAGTCTCATTGTAGTCATATGTTTGAGTTAATGCCTGGGCTGCAGTGGTACTGCTTAATTTAGGGTTAAACATGATGCACTGTCCTTTAAGGAAGACCATTACTCAATAGTTTCACTATCTAGGCCTGGTTACTTTGTATAAATGATGCAGGCTTTACCAGAGATTAGACCCTTGAAGAAGGAACTAAAGGCTGATAAAAAGGAAACATCCTGCCCCTAAAGGCACTGAAGGCTGGATGGCTGCCAAAGAAGTATGAACTGGGGGACAGGTAAAAGTGGCAGGGGGAGATTGCGACCTCTGACCCAATTTAAGACCTGAAAGACTTACCCCCACACACACTCCTGTAGAATACAAGAACACTGTACTTCAAATTCAGAGCAGAGAAAACCTCAGCCCAATAGAGATGGTGGCAGATAAGGGAACACCAATAATGGTTTTGGGGAAGGACTTTGGGAACTAAGTGGGTGAATCTACAAGTGTATAAATTGCTTGCTTGTTTAACTGTAGGGTGTGCTAGCTTTGTGGAATTACCACCTAGCACCCTCCTTTGTGCAAATATGAAGTAAATAATGTCTCTCAGGTGTGAGTGACTGTTGGCCCATTGCACACAAGGTGACAAATCTGCTTTTCAGACAACGTCATGACTGGGGCTTTTGCATTAACATGGTAGTTAAAATCCTAACCATGGGACGGGGCATTTCTCAGAACATGGAAGCTGCAGACAACCTGTTAAGATGATGGGATCTTAGGAAATTCAGGTTGGAAGGGACCTCAGGAATGTCCAGCTGCCTGCTCAAAGCAGGGACAGCAGTGAGATCAGATTTTATCAAGGCTTCACCCAGCTGGGGCGTGAACCTCCCCACAGGCTGGAGACGGACCAACCTCCCTGAGCCCTGTCTTCAATTCTGGGCCAACGCTGGGCCATCCCTGGTCCCATAGCCTCTCCTTGCAGGGTAAAATCTCCAGCCCCATCATCTCAGTGGCATCCCCTCACTTCTCACCAGTTTGTCAGCATCATTCCTGCGTTAGGGACACAAACTGGAGGCAGTACCTAGGTGGGGGCTGGCAGGTGCTGAGCAGAGGGGACAGTCCCTGCCCTCCCCTGGCTCTCTGTGCCGTGTCCTGCTCACACCAGCCTCCAGCCAGCATCCAACCCATCAACTACCACCCTGTGAGCCCACTACCCAACCAGGTCCTCACTCATCAATGTGTCCTCCCTCCCAGACCGCAATGTCACAGCCCAGGATATTGGGGGAGACAGTGCTGAAAGCCTGGCTAGAGCGGAGGTAGGTGGTATCTGCTGCTGTCCCCATGGTTTTGTGGAAGAAGGCAGTCAGGTGGGTCAGAGAGGATTTACCATTAGTAAATCCTTGCTGACTACTCCTCGTTGCTGTCTTCTCCCTGCTGTGCCTAGACATGGGCTTCAGCAGGTCTCACTCCTTGCTTTTACCCAGGACTGACTGGAGGCCAGCTGGCCTGTGGTTCCTCAGGGTGGCTTTTCCCTTTTTTGAAGGCAGGTGTGACATTTGCCTTTCTCCAGTTGTTGCAGACTGTCACAATCCATGCTGGACAGACCAGGGAGGGGTTGTGGTGAGTTCAAAATTCCCTTGGGCTAAGTTAAGGTGAAGTGACACCAAACTATCAGTTAAACGTTTTATTTATGGCAGAAGCACCTAAACCTGGAAGGCGTAATAGTAGGTGGCATGGTTTCTACTGAAACATCTACAAAGGTAGGAAGAGAAAGAGAAGAAAAAAGAGAGGAAAACAAGAAAAGGAAAGAGAGAGCAGTATCACCACCCTTGGATCCTGCGATGAAGTTAATGGTCAGTGACGCTGACAGTCATGGTAATCCTCTGGGCGTGTGCAGGAATCCTTGTGTTAGCATCTTTTATAGCCCATTTCCCACCTTTTCTCATGTCAATCACACCCCTCTTGGTTTTCTGTGCACTGCCCCTAAGGACTTACCTAACTCTCAATTTTCTGCACAGGCACCCTTGAGGGGTGGTGGTCGCAAAGGGTCCCTCTGGTGGCTGTGAACCCCTTCCTCAAATAAATGTTCTCTGACCTCCAGCCATACATGGCGAGCTGCCCCGCTCAGCGTGCCCGCACCCGGCACCCCACATCCTCTGGCACAGCATGCCCTCCTCCTGTCCTGTTGCTATTGACCGGCTTCTCACTTGCGGATCCCCCCATTGTTGAGCCCCACCATAATGTTTGAGACATTAACTCTTGTCGTGGTTTCAGCCCAGCCGGTAACAAAGAACCACGCGGCCGCTCGCTCACTCCTCCGGCCCCCCTCCGGTGGGATGGGGGGAAGACGGAGGAGAGAAAAGAAGAAAAAAACCTGGAACCTCGAGGGCTGAGATAAAGGCAGTTTACTGGGACAACACAAAGGAATTACAACAACAACAACGGTACTAATGAACGAGTATACAAAAAGAGTGATGCACAGTGCAACTGCTCACCACCCGGGACCCGACGCTCCGCCACTTCCCCACCGAAAGAAGAGACCACCCCCCCGGCCCGCTCCCTATATATATACTGATCATGATGTCACATGGTATGGAATAGCTCCTTGGCTAGTTCAGGTCAGCTGCCCCGGCTATGCCCCCCACCTCCCAGGTTCCTGTAAAAATTAACTCTATCCCAGCTGAACCCAGAACAACACTTTTAGTCCCTCACACCATGCTGTGGCTCAAACATTGTCTATATAATCTTCGTCCAGGGTGGTGACTGAGGGAGAGAACATGTACAAAACTTCAAACACTACAGAACTTCAAACAGTACAGAACAGTATAAAAATTTGAACAGTACAACAGTATAAAACTTTAAACAATGCTATAGGGTTACTGTGATGCTTCAAGATCTTTGGCCATCATGATTCATGCATACTGGACAGGAGAGAAGAGACAAGAAAGAGAAGAGATGACATGGGTAGTCACACAGTGAGTAATAGCTATGCCAATCAAAACACGAAACCAATAACCAGTGTTAGTCCTATTTTTATTAACCATGCCCCCCTTCCCATGAGTCCCAGGGATAATAGGATGGTTTGTAACCAAGAGTTCAGGGTCCAGCCATCAAACCAGTCTTTCGACTGCATTGTTTGGAAAAGCTTTCCAGTCTGCTTCGACACCTCTTTCATCTTCTTCCATGCTTCCTCTATGGTGGTAGTTGTGTTATGTGTGGTGATGCAACATTCTCCATTGGTAAGATTTAACATTACACGTACTCCTTGCTCTTTTAACAATAACATCTCTAAACCTAGTCTATTTTGTAAAGCCATTTTAGACACCTGTTGAATTTGTATATTCCTTTCCCTGAAGGCATAATTGGTCCAACTGCTTAAGACATGTACTTGCTAGGTCAGGTTTTCTAAGACAAATTGGTGTCTTTTGAGGGTCACATACAGGGTAAATATATTTTCTAACATTAGACATGTTGTCATGCCCCAGGTATATTAGTAGGGGACTTGGACTCTATTCACTGCCAATTCAGGTTGTGCCTTAGGTCCCTCACTTTCTTGACCCTTCTGTGTTGCAGGGACATTGAGAATTGGAACACCTTGGAAGGGCATACTGTAGGAACTCGTACTCCACACCATAATCTGGCATGTTGTCTTATGTTAAGATGGGAATATAATTTTCCATTAGAGCACCCCCATAATTTCCCTTGTGGGGCAGGTTACCATGCCTTAGGTTACAACATTGATAAATTCAGGTTACAACATTGATAAATATCATCTCTGGGTACCCAGGTACCCTGTAGTTCACCATCCCACATCCTTCGGTGTTACGGGCCATGGCTTATGAGAATACCGCACCTAATTGCAGTTCTTTCCATTCTCCGGGTCCTGTTACACCTCTTGTCTGAATTTTGGAAGCCCGGGAAGGGTATCCCCAGCAAGTACACATATCTCATATGAGGGTTTGGAGTTCAGTAACATACCATGTTTTAGTGGGATTGTGCCAGTGGTACAATTCAGGATTGTGGTACAGTTCGTTAACAGGGAGTTTCCTGGGCAGGGAGTCTCAACATATTTCTCATCAACGGGTTTATCGGGATCAGTGACTCCATACATTACACGTTTGATAGACCAGGTCCTCTCATATCTGGTTCTATTAATTTTACCATATTCTTGGCCTGGGTGATATGGAATCTGTATACACCACATAGGGGACAACTTAACTGTATAACGGTGTTCAAAAGGTTCCGTTTCAGGAGGTGGAGGCCAACAGGGGATTTGGGTACACGATGTTCTGTGGGGATTCTTACAGAGAGTCCAGCCTCACCACTTTCCTGACAGGTTATGTATGTTTATCAATAGGAGAAGGAGATATTGGCAATTTAAACGGGGCCTCCAACATAGGGAGTACTGGATTATTCTCACTCCATCTCTTACATATGTTGTTCCAAAGATCACTCCAATTTGCTGGAAGAGGAAATACCAGATTACACATATTCCATCTATTGCATGTTTTATTCCAAAGGTCAGTCCAATTTATTGGGCAATTTGATAAAATGCATCTCAGTTCACCCTCCAGGCCCCATTGAAATAAAAAGCATTGTTATTTTGACTCTCAAATGGAGCTTTTACCCTGCCCCAAGTACAATTGGTGATACAATTACTAATGGCCATATGCAGTTTTCTTTCCAACGGCTTGTAGAGATTAAGGTTAATCATAGAAAAGCCAATACCTTCTCCTGAAGGAGATTGGGACATAGATTCCTTGGTTAGTATGGTTCCAGATACACACAAAACCCAGGCAAGATTTGGAGACTTGTTTCCTCTTCCCTTACCAAGGATGGCGAGGGTGAGGAAAAGTGTTTTCCAAAGCATTGTACGTGGTTATAACATACAAAAACAATAAAGAAAACTATACAAATGAGGCAAACAATCACTAAGGGTAACAATATAAACATAGGGTTCATGAAGGCTCCTGTGATGACCTGCAGATACACGGAACAAGGATGAAGCAGGTTTTTAAAAAGTAGCACAATCCATCTAGTATTTATTTGGTGATGTCTTCCATGGGCATTGGTGGCTATCCAGGCATAAAGGCATTCAGCAGAGTTTTTAGGATTAAGGGTACTTCCCCTACCATTGGTAAGTAAGTCTACCAGACAGGTTGTCCAGGATAGTGGAGTGGTTTTACTGAATCCTTTGTTTCCCTCTTCCCCGGCAGTAGGGAGGGAGGGTGGGGAAAATGTGGTGAGCCTGGGACATCCATTTACTGCCCAGCGACTGTTCACCTTTGCTAAGGCATCAGGGAGCCGTGCAGTCCATCTGGAATCATGGGGCCTAAGGATATGCTTTAGCAACCCATTTGTCCTCTCCACTATCCCATTAGCTTGAGGGTAGTAGGGGGTGTGCAATAGCCATTGTATTCCTTCATCCTTTGCCCATTCCTGCATTACTACCACCCCAGCAGGAAAGTGGCTACTGTTGTCTGATTGGATCAACTGGGGTTTAGACAGATAACTAAACCATAGCTACCATCCTTTCACCGTGTTGTCCGCAGTTGGTCTTGCAACAGCCGCCACTTGGATAAGTCCTGATACCACTTCCAACCCGACAAGAACATATTGCTTCCCATCTTGACTTCTTGAAGGGTCCTATAAAATCAATTTGCTAAGTCTCCCAGGGTCCCTTCCTGTCTTGTAGGTGGAGAGGGGATTCTTTTAAAGGATGTCTTTCTAGCTGGGTCTGGCACTGACTACAAGCAGCAATGATAGTATTACACAGTTCCCAAGTAACAGGCCAAGCTCTGCCACCAGCTTCTTTGAAAAGATGTCTAACCCCTGAATGACCACGCTTCACATGTAAACATTCTAAGAGGTGTCTCCATTTTTCCTCTTCAGCTCCTGTCGCCATCCTAGCTAAGTGAGTTAGTGAGTCTACCTGATTACTCCAGATGTGTGCTGGGTGATTCCCCCCTTGGTGTGCAGCTACCCATCCCCCCAAGAAAGTTCCCTGTTTAGCAATATTCAAAATCTCCTCCCATTTTTCTCTTTGTCACACAGGTACTTGGTTAACCTCCCATTCATTCTATGCCGAGAAGGGGAGTCACTCAGTGCAGCCTTTAAACACTGCATACGAATCTGTATAAATGAGGACTGGTTCTCTGTTCTCAGCTTCCTTTTTTATCACACTCCAAACTGCTATCAAGTCCCCTACCTGGGAACTTCCCTTACCTACTGTTACAATTCAGTCCGCTGAATCAACATGCAGGGATACCACTTGGTACTTCCAGATCTTTCCCTCTCTTTTAGAAGATGCATTGGTGAACCACACATTTTTTTTAGATGAGCTTCAAATGGAGAGGCAGATTTTATATACAAGGAAGGAAGTTCTTGAGTTAATTGGTTGTCAGGAGGTTATTGTATTTGGAGTTGTTTAGGTGTTCCCTCTATTTGGCATGTGTGACAATAATGATCTAGCTGCACATAGCATTTCCTTATGGTTTCTTGCTATAGGAGTCTTGCAACTCCTATAGGGCGTAGGGTTCCCACCAATATTGGTTTTAAACCTCAAAAGGCTCTCTCAGGATAATTGGTTGTTGCCATATAACTTTTTCCACCTCTTGCAAATCTATGTTGACCATAAAGAGGCCCTTTTCCCAAACTGTGTATTGTTTCTCTGCATCTTTAAAGCTACGTGAATAGAATCCAATAGGCCAAGTCAGGCCTTCAGGTCCACGCTGCCATGTATGTACTGATAGCCCATGGATTGCAAAACCCCGTTCAATGCAGAGTGGGTCTGTTGGATGAATTTGCCCCAAGGCCTGATATACCCCAGCTTCAAAAAAATTAGCAATTTTAAGGCTTCTTCATGGACCAGGGTCCAATCCCAAGAGACCCTTTTGCATATTAGAACATACAGGGGTGAGGCTATGACAGATAAGTCGGGGATGTGTTTCCACAAAAACACCAACAGGCCTAAGGCATGTTGGAGTTCTTTCTTATTTGCAGGCATTTTCACTAGTTCAAGAGTGGTCAAGGTTTCAGGGAGAATGCACACTGTCCCACCCCTCCACCAGATGCCCAGGAACTTGACTTCTGAAGAGGGGAGCTGTACCATCTCTGCCAGAATCTGGAGCTCTAAACTCTCCAAGTGAGTAATTATTTTCATTTGGATCTGTCCTACTACAGTGGTATCAGGACTGCCAATTGATATATCATCAATACGTTGATATACCTTAACTCCCTCCTCTGGGGTAATCCAGGCTAGCTCCTGTGTCAGTGCATAGTAGGCAATGGTTAGTGAGTAGCAATATCCCTGAGGAAGACATGTAAAGTTAAATGTATCCTTTCCCAGCTAAAAGCAAAGTGATCCCTATCCGCTTCCTGGAAGGGGACCATAAAAAACATCTTTCACATCAATTGTCGCTAGGACCTGGTGGGCTCATTCTTGTATTGTTCCAATCAGCTCAGCTGTGTTAGGCACCACAGCTGCTAAAAGGGACCTGTATTAGCATTCAAGCACCAATAGGCGATTGTTAACCACCATTTTCCATTTGGTTTGCAGGCTGGCCACACCGGAGAATTATGAGGGAAGTGGGTTGGGACAATTATTCCCTATTCCCATAGCTCAGTTATTACAGGGGAAATCCCCTCTCTTGCCCCTAATGGCAAGGCATAAGGTTTCACACTGACTATTTTTGAAGGTGGGAGTGCAGGTACCAACAGAAAAAGCCTCACTGAAGCCTTAGGGAGTCTGAACTTCCATTCCCTCCCCGTGGAGTCTATCCATGCTCTCCCTTTCAATAAGTCGAGCCCCAGAATGTTTGTTGGTAAGTCCCCAGTATCATAATGACCTCTGTTACAGTCTTGTCTCCAGGCAACAAGCACTAAACTCAAGCTGTTGGCTGCGGCTGGGAGTTTCAAAATACATCAGTTACCCAATCTGTTTCCGGTCAACAGCTATGCCTTTGTGCTTGGCAACATCCTGTCAAAGTGCTGACATTTGAGACCCGGTATCTACCAAAAATGTGACTGGGGTCTTAAAGGGGCAAAGGGGAAAGTTAATTAACAGGTTCCCTTTATCGCTTTCTGTGAGCCTTCTCAAATGGACCCACTGGCCGTCCCCCAGCTCACTTGCTGGGGATGGTGGAGGCATTTTCCTGACTTGGGGATGTCCAAATCAATCAATTCAGCCTCCTAAGGAGCAGACAGGGTTATGTTTCTGGCTTCCTGGGATAAGGGAGAAAGGTCTATAAAGTTTGAGGGAGATAGGGCCGCTTTTCTTTTGTCCCAGCCTTTACCAGACCCTCCAGATTGGGAGTTGGCAAGCCATATCACCTCCCTCGGGATTCCCTTTGAGGTACTCTCTGTCCACAGTGTATATCTTCTATTATCGGGAGGCCATGTTGGCCTCGTCAGAGGAGGGGGTCAAAAATTGTATGCGGATCTAGCTTTTGTTTCTCCATTCCCTTCTACCCTCCTAAGGTCCACTTTGGATTTTGTCTCTCCCTGACTGGTGAACCCCATCCATCTCCCATAATTAATCAACTCCTGTGCTACTTCTCCCCATGTCATCTCCAGAGGGGCCTCCCCTTCTTCAGGGTTGGGTGCTCTTAAGCAATCTTGTAATTGCACTGCATATAATTTCAAGGCATTGAGCAGTCCCCTTATAAGAGGATGCAGCCTTTTGGGGTCTGCCACATATTGCATGAGGGAGGGCTGTTGCAGAACCAGGAATCGATCATGCTTCAACTGGAGACATGCTCTCTAAAATGTGACCCACCATAGGCACTTTAATTGAGAAAGAGTCTCCCCTTTCCATAGCATCCAGTCCACACACCCAACCTGCTGCTCTTTGGGTCAGGGACCAGAGCTCTCTATCAACATTCATAGTTAGAAAAACCCCTGATCTCCAATACGCTCTTGTGTTGTCCACGCTTAGCAGGATATAGTTGCCCCCATTAAGGAATACTCTCCACACATATTCAGTTTCTGTTTCTCAGGGTCCTCGGGAATATTTTTGCTGAATTTTAGCCAAATCAGTGGGGGAATAGGGGACAATATGGGTGGTAACTTGTTGGCTCCTCCTTGACCACCATACACAGTCTCAGTCTTAATTAAAGGTTGCACCATGGGTTCCCCCCTCCCAAGAGAAAATACTTCCTTTATGTGTCCTAGGTGTTCAAAAGTGTATGATTTTGATTCCTTTCCCGCATCAGTATGCATCTACATTTTCTACACCAATCAGGGAGTGGGTTTCATTGCTCCCTTAATAGCCTTTCCAGCTCCAAAGCCTCTGTCAAAGCAGTATGTAGTCTCTGGTTAGTCACTTACTCAGTGGTGAGCTGATCAGAGAGGCTCCTTGTCTCATTTTCCAACTGCTCCTCCAAAGCCTTCACTAAATCTTGAAGGGATTTTATCATCTCCCCTTCTCCTTGTTGGGCCACACCTATGTCCCATTGTGCTGCTGTTGTCCGAAAAATGGATTCGCCACCTGGTGTGCAACGGGCGAACAGTCACTCGCACCTGAGAGACATTATTTACTTCATATTTGCACAAAGGAGGGTGCTAGGTGGTAATTCCACAAAGCTAGCACACCCTACAGTTAAACAAGCAAGCAATTTATACACTTGTAGATTCACCCACTTAGTTCCCAAAGTCCTTCCCCAAAATCATTATTGGTGTTCCCTTATCTGCCACCATCTCTATTGGGCTGAGGTTTTCTCTGCTCTGAATTTGAAGTACAGTGTTCTTGTATTCTACAGGAGTGTGTGTGGGGGTAAGTCTTTCAGGTCTTAAATTGGGTCAGAGGTCGCAATCTCCCCCTGCCACTTTTACCTGTCCCCCAGTTCATACTTCTTTGGCAGCCATCCAGCCTTCAGTGCCTTTAGGGGCAGGATGTTTCCTTTTTATCAGCCTTTAGTTCCTTCTTCAAGGGTCTAATCTCTGGTAAAGCCTGCATCATTTATACAAAGTAACCAGGCCTAGATAGTGAAACTATTGAGTAATGGTCTTCCTTAAAGGACAGTGCATCATGTTTAACCCTAAATTGTGCAGTATCACCACAGTTAGTTAGGCCATAACTCAAATATATGACTACACTGCCACTACAGCGGCTCCTAAAACCACACAAACCAATGCCTTCCCTTGTCCCTGCTTCAACCTTCATTCTTTAGCCAAAATGAGAATTCTGTCCACTACAGCTTGCAGATCATGCTAATTTTTATGGGCCCAGCTCATACCAGGGGGGAGAGGGCTGGGCATTGTAGACCTCTAATCTCTCCAGGAAAGGGGCACAATCTATGGTCAGACCTCCCAAGGGGGCTATAATGAACACATAATTACAGGGATCAGATCCATTTATTAGTTCTCTGAGGACTATCTCCCTTTGTGTATGACTTCTCACAGAGAGGGGCCACAGTAAAGTCTGGGTCTCCACGATCACTTTAGTGACACTGAAGGAATCCTGCCAAGTATGCCAAAAATGTCACAACCCATCCTGGACACACCAGGGAGGGATCCTGGTAAATTAAGAATTGCCTTGGGCTAAATTAAGGTGAAGGGACACCAAACAATCAGTTAAATGTTTTATTTATAGCAGGAGCAACCTAAACCTGGAAGGCATAATAGTAGGCAGCCTGGTTTCTATTGAAAGGTCTACAAAGGTACCGATGAGCAAGAGAAGAAAAAAGAGAGGGAAACAAGAAAAGGAAAGAGAGAGATATCACCACCATTGAATCCCACAATAAAGTTAACAGCCGATGACTCTGACAGTCCTGGTAATCCTCCAGTGAAGGGTGATGGGCACTGTGATAGACTGAAAAAGTTAATGTCTCAAACATTGCAGTGGGGCAAGTTCTGCATAATGGCAAACTCCACATAACAACAAACCCTGCATAGCAAGGAACCAAAGGGAGGCTATGCAGTCCGGGAGGGTGCGCAGTTCCCTGTTCTGACACGCTGAGCGGGGCAGCTCACTGTGCATGGCCAAACGTCAAAGGA
Source organism: Buteo buteo (assembly GCF_964188355.1). NCBI lineage: Eukaryota > Metazoa > Chordata > Aves > Accipitriformes > Accipitridae > Buteo > Buteo buteo. The sequence continues at coordinate 40,982,111 of NC_134204.1, forward strand.
TGGTCTTACCTGCAGGGAGGGAGAAGTTACTCCCCAAACAACCCACAAGCCCACTGACCCATTTCCCAAAGGTTCTGGAAGCACAAACAGCACTTGACACCTAATTAGCCTAATGAGTTCAAGTGCCCCCCTGAAGGAAGGGCACAGAGATGATAAAAGGACACAAAATGAAGCCCCACCTGCACATGCCCTCCAGAACCAGACCCTCAAGCTTGCGAGACCAATGCTGGACCCAGGACTGGTGAAATCTTTCTCTTTTCTCTCTCTCTCTCTGTCATTCGTTTTTCCCATAATCCCTACACCTCATCCCTTCAGACATCAACTGCTGACCAAGTCTGGGACTAGGATTGGATTCAGCTGCCCCTGGGCTCCTCTCTGAGAAGGAGTCTAGAAAGCAAGGGGGTCCGCTCTGAACCTCGTGACCCAGCAGGAGGGATCTCCTTATTGTCTTCCCTGAATTGATCCCCAAATAAGCAAGGCTTGTAGTATATGTGTGGTGACATATGATTAGCATATGTTACACAGGTTATTGACGTAGTTTCTTACCTATTCTTGTTGTGAGCAAATAAAAGTTGAGTTTTGTGAGTTAAAGGATCCCTGGTGTCGTTTCACCTTAATCCTGACCTGGGAATTGGCAAACCTGAGTTGTTGTCCTGAGAAATTGAGATGTGACATTTTAATTGACGTCATGGACAGGATTCCCTAAGTCAGGGAGGATCTGACGGGAATACTGATGATCCACTTGATTTACGGGCAGGGAGAGTTGGGAAGTGACTTTGCTATTGGCTGGGAGAAGTCCAAGCACTGGCAAGACATGGCTGCCTGGGAAATGCCGGACCTTGACTGCTTTCCCCTTCCTGAAAAACTGGATGAATATAAAGCGTGTCCGACCCGCACTGGGGATGATATGGGCTCACAGTATTTGGCATGACCCTAAATCAGTGGCAGAAAGCATTATGGTATTAGCAAAAGAGCAAAAATGGAGACCTGGAAAAGGAAAGGCAATGGTATGTGGAGTGTCGGGAGCCGCTCTAATGGCAGCCCAAAAACATGGGAGTGTAAGCAAATCTGCTGAGAAAGAAAGCATAAAATATCTCCAAGACTTGGTGATGGAGCTGCAAAATCAATTGGTGGAAGAAACGGCTGGAAGGGAAAGAGCAGAGACCCTGTTAGATGTGGAATGCAGGGCAAATCATAAACTTTGTACTGACCTGTGTGACTTACTAGATGGGGAGAAAATTCTGTGAGGCGCTTAAGGACCGGAGCCAAGCTAACGACTCTGATTCCAAAAGTGAGTCTGGTTTTCTGTCCCTTGCAAAAAGAGATGAACAAGAGTCCCAAAACCCCAAACACCTTTACCCTTTAAAAAGTTTGGAAGAGTGTTGGAAAACCTTACCTCTTAAGGAAGGTAAAGCATTATTATGCCCTTTGATAAAAACTGAGATAACAGGTGCTGGGGAGGAAGATGAAGAGACTGTGGTAAAACAGATACCGTACTCAGCCTTGGACTTGTCTAAGTTCCAGGAAAAGTTTAGCCTTTTAATGAAGGAGAATGAGACTGACTACGTCTGGAGGGTGTTGCTGACAGGGGGTGACCGAATCATGCTATTGGAGGACAAAGCCTAAGGATACTGGGACCCGGGTTTTTTTCTCACAGTAGATGACCCTAGAGAACCCTGGTCACTGACCCAAAGGGCAACTTATTGGGCAGGAGGTTTAAACCCTCTAGAAAGAGGAGATCCAATCAGTATTGATACCCCCAATATTGATCACTTAGCTGAAAACATCCAAAAAACCACCCATATCCAACTTATGCATCACAGATGATTAATCCAGAGGGAGTCATCCCCGATGCTGTTGGTAGCCAATCCCAGCTGAATGACCCTGCTTGTAAGGGGCTTGCCAGTCTCCCTAAAATTTTATGCGATTCAGTTGCAAGACCAATTAAGGGACGCCCTGACTCCACAAGCAGGAAATCCTGCCAGACCGAGAACAGGCAGAGCCCTAACCTGGGGGAGGTCGCCCAGGAATTAATTAATGATGGAAGGAGAATGGGAGTAATTGGAGGAACTGGTGAACAACGGGCAGTGGTACAGAAAATAGAACCAAGAAAACAACCACCCTGCCTGAGAAATCAGGGAGACAGGAGGAATTTATTATGGGCCAAGGGAATTGAGAGGGGAATTCCCTGAGATTTAATGGAGGGGATGCCCTCCATGGCACTGGAGAAGCTTGTCCGCACATGGAAGGGAAAGTGGGAAATACCCTCAAAGAAGGACCACCTACTCGGGTTATTACTAGGGCAGAACCTAAAGCGAGCCTGCAGAAAAACACTCCCTCAGCCCCAGAGGGAGATGTAATCAACCTGAAGTTGGGAAATGAGATGCGCTGTCCCCAGCAAGTGAGCTGGGGGATGGTGGGTGGGTCTATATGAGGCAGCTCACAGAAAACAACCAAGGGGATTTAATGGTTACTTTCCCTCTTGGTCCCCTTAAAACGCCTGTCACCTTCTCAGTAGGTACCGGGGCTCAAATGTCAGCACTTCGACAAGATGTTGCCGACCACAAAGGCATAGTTGCTGACAAGAAACAGATATGGGTAACCGATGTATTTGGAACCTCTCAGCCCCAGGCAACTGCTCGAGTTAAGTGCTGGTTGCCAGGAGATGAGACTGCGACAGAAACTATAATGATATTGGGACCACTACCAACTAACATTTTGGGACTAGATTTGCTGCAAGGATGAGCCTGGATAGACTCGAGAGGAAGAGAGTGGGTGTTTGGTCTCCCCACCGTGTCTGTACAACTATTACAGGCTGCACCTGAACTACCCCTTTCTAATATTGTTAATGTCCAACCTCACCCGCTCCCCTCAGGGGCGAGAGAAGGGATCACTTCGGTGATAGCTGAATTATGGGAGCAAGGAATAGTTGTCCCCACACACTGACCTTGTAATTCCCTGGTGTGGCCAATCCATAAACCCAATGGAAAGTGGTGATTGACCATTGACTATTGGCGTCTGAATGCCAACACAGGCCCCTTGACAGCTGCAGTGCCTAACATAGCTGAGCTAACTGTGGCCACACAAGAACAAGCCCATCAGATTTTAGCAACTATCAATGTAAAAGATATGTTCTCTATGGTCCCTTTGCAGGAAGCAGACAGAGACCGCTTTGCTTTTACATGGGAAGGTGTGCAATTCACTTTTACTTTTCTCCCCCAGGGATACCGGCACTCACCAACACTTGATCATTATGCATTGGCTCAAGAGCTCGCCAAACTCATTCCTGCAGAAGGGGTTAAGGTATACCAGTGTATTGATGATGTATTGATTGGTGGCCATGATATCAAAGTAGTGGGACAGACGCAAGCAGAGATAATTACTCACTTAGAAGAATTAGGACTCCAAATTCCAGATGAAAAGTTACAACTCCCATCTTGCGAAGCAAAGTTCCTGGGTATCTGGTGGAGGGGAGGAACAGTGTGCATTCCCCCTGAAACCTTAACTACCCTCAAACAGGTTAAAATGCCTGGAAATAAGAGGGAACTACAACATGCCCTAGGTTTGCTAGTATTCTGGAGGAAACATATTCCCAATTTCTCTGTCATAGCCTGGCCCCTCTATGACTTAACATGCAAAAGAGGTGCTTGGGACAGGACCTCCATTCACGAGGAAGCTCTGAAGCTGTTAATCTGTGGGGTCTTAGGGCCAATACACCCGACAGATCCACTCCACGTCTAGTGGGGTTTTGCAATTCATGGACTGTCCATACATATGTGGCAATGTGGACCAGAGGGTCCAACCCAACCTATTGGGTTTTACTACTGCAGTTTCCACTAACCTGGACAGCCTGTTCTGGTAGGTTTACCTACTGTAGGGGAAGTACCTATGACATTGAAAACCCCTTTGAACTTGTATGCATGGATAGCAAGCGTTGCAGAGGGAAAAGACCACCAAATCCACAGGTGATGGACAATACCCTCATTTTAATCTATGAACTGCTTTATATTTGTACTTTGTAGGACCAAAGAGAAACAGAGAAAGACTGTGAGGGACCCACGTTAGTCCTGACTATATTAATTGTTATTTGTCGTATCAGTTTTTTGTTATTTGCAATTTTTCACTGTTATAATAGGGAAAAGATTCTCCAGATTTAGCTTGGAATTTGATTCAAGGTTTTATGCACCTCTGGAATGACACCAATCAAGGTGTTTGTATAGCATTACCAAAATCTGTCAACGAAGGAATTCAGTTTGGCCTCATTAATCTAAACATCACCAATCTTGTGAAAAGGAGTCTTGTCTCTGGTAATACTTTATGTAAACCAAACTGCTCCTGGAACAATGCTTCTGGGAGACCTTTCATGGCTCTAAAACTGCCCTCAGACAATTCAAAGATTTATCTTCTACCCCGAGGAAGAAACCTTGAATCTCAAGATTTATGGAAAAGTGAATGTTGGGAATGGAAAAATAGGTGGATACCAAGTAGTGCTTGTAATTTTACTGGGGAAAAATATTATTAGGAATCTTGAAGCATATGGATTTTTTTTTTTTTCCTAGGAGACACCAATTTGTCCTGGAAAATACAATGTGGCAAATGCATATTTTTATCCAACTGGACACATTATGCATTTGGAGAACTTAACACCCAAGTTCAACAAGTGTTGAAAATGATCCTTCCAAGCAGATTAGCATTGGATACATTGTTGTTAAAAGAACATGGGTTGTGTGGGATGTTGAATGTAACTGGTGGGGAATGTTGTATCACCATCCATAATGCTTCCACTTCAACTGCAGAAGCCCGAGTCAAGATGAGAAAGGTTACAGACAAGACTGGAGAACTTTTCCAAGCGATGCAACCAAGAGACCGGTGTAACACAGGATCATTGCTGACCTATTTCCTAATGTCCATGGGACTCACGGGGTGGGGAAAATAGCTTGTTAACATTGGACTCATGTTGTTATGCATATTTTTGTTCTTAATGCTTGGCCTTGCAATTGTGAGATGTATGACTACCCACTTGCTTTCCTCTACTTCTTCTCTTTCTCTCCTTCTGTCTGATATGTGAAGATTACTACCATGAAGGAAGATCTCTACAACTCTGTCCAGTCAAATATTTGAGCCACGGGGTGGTGCGAGAGAGTGAAAGAGTTGGTGTCCCAAACATTGCAGTGGGGCAAGTTCTGCATAATGGCAAACTCTGCATAACAACAAACCCTGCATAGCAAGGAACTGAACCACAGGTGAGAGGTCGGTCAGTAACAGGGCATGGAGTGTGTGCTGGAGGGTGCGCAGTTCCCTGTTCTGATATGCTGAGCGGAGCAGCCCACCAGGGCCAAAGATCAAGCAATGATGATGCCTGCAAGGAGGGAGAAGTTGCTCCCCAAACAGTCCCCAAGCCCACTGACCCATTTCCCGAGGTTCTGAAAGCACAAACAGCACTTGACACCTAATTAGCCTGAAGAGTTCAAGTGCCTCCCTGAAGGAAGGGCAAAGAGATGATAAAAGGACACAAAATGAAGCCCCACCTCCACGCGCCCTCTGGAACCAGACCCTCAAGCTTGCGAGACCAATGCTGGACCCAGGACTGGTGAAATCTTTCTCTTTTCTCTCTCTATTTGTCTCTCTTTTTTTCACATAATCCCTACACCTCATGCCTTTAGACATAAACCACTGACCAAGTCTGGGACTAGGAGTGGATCCAGCCACTCCTGGGCTCCTCTCTGAGAAGGAGTCTAGAAAGCAAGGGGTTCTGCTCTGAACCTCCTGACTCACCAGCAATTGATGCCCAACTGATCCCCAGATAAGCAAGGCTTGTATATATGTGTGGTGACATATGGTTAGCATGTGTTACACAGGTTATTGATGTAGTTTCATGCCAATTCTTATTGTGAGTGAATAAAAGTTGTGTTTTGTGAGTTAAAGGATCCCTGATGTCATTTCACCTTAATCCTGACCTAGGAATTGGCAAACCTGAGTCATCATCCTGAGAAATTGGGATGTGACAGATGCAAGCAGGGCTCCTGTTGGCATCTTTTATAGCCCATTTCCCACCTTTTCTCATGTCAATCACACCCCTCTTGGTTTTCTGTGCACTGCCCCTAAGGACTTACCTAACTCTCAATTTTCTGCACAGGCACCCTTGAGGGGTGGTGGTCGCAAAGGGTCCCTCTGGTGGCTGTGAACCCCTTCCTCAAATAAATGTTCTCTGACCTCCAGCCATACATGGCGAGCTGCCCCGCTCAGCGTGCCCGCACCTGGCACCCCACATCCTCTGGCACAGCATGCCCTCCTCCTGTCCTGTTGCTATTGACCGGCTTCTCACTTGCGGATCCCCCCATTGTTGAGCCCCACCATAATGTTTGAGACATTAAATCTTTTAGTCTCTCACAGGGACCTCCCTGATCTCCACAACCTTTGAGACCTGATGGAGAGCGGCTGCACAAGGGCATCAGCTACCTCCCTCAGCACCCTGGGGTGCATCCTGACAGGTCCTAGGAACATGCATGGGTTGAGTGCTCCTGCATGGTCCTTGACTAAGCCATCATCCCTAGCTGGCAACTCCTTTCCTTGAGCCCCATCACTAAGCACAGAGGCCTGGCAGATGTTGCAGGTTATGACAAAGAAGGTGGTGATGACCTGTCTTATCTGTGTCTGCTGTCACTAAACCATAGAATCATAGAATCATTTAGGTTGGAAAAGACCTTCAAGATCATCAAGTCCAACCATCAACCATGCCCACTAAACCATGTCCCAACGTGCCTTGTCTACGTGCTTTTTTAATACCTCCAGGGATGGTGACTCAACCACTTCTCTGGGCAGCCTGTTCCAAAAATCACCCACTCCATCCTGCAATGTGCCTACATTTTCCTTGGCCAGCCTTTTGTGAATAATGTAGCAGTAGAAGTTCTTGCTGCCCTTCACATTCCTTGTAAATCTCAGGTCCAGCTGTATTCTGCCTTCCATGAGACTGTGTCTACATGCCTGGGCAGTGTTTCTTGATTCCTACTGTGTATCCAGAGTCCTTGTGCCCTCCTGTACACTGCCTTTTTGTGTTGGAGCTGTGCCATGACTTTCTTGCTTTGCCAAGCTGGCCTCCAGATACATCTCCTTGTTTTCCTGAGGATGGACCATTCTTGCACTTGGACAATGCTATCCCTAAAGGCCAACCAGTTTTGCTGGGTTCCTTTCACCTTCAGTGCTGCCTCCTATGAGATCCCACCTACATGTCTTCTGAATAAGGCAAAGTTTTTGTGCTTCAGGTCCAGGGTCGGTGAGCTGATGACCATCTTCCCTCATATGGAAAAAATGTGCTATTCATTTTAGACATGCTTGAGCCCTTTTTAAAGGCTGGACCAGTGATTGTAACTCCAAGAGAATGTCATCTTCAAAACACTTAGCTGTGCAGTTTTCTGTTCCTCGAAGGAAAGAAGAACACAATCTGTTTCTAAAGAATTATTTTTTGTTTGTTCATTTTTCCTATAAAACCACACCAATTTTCAATTAAAGCATGAGAAAGGGGAACAGCTATGCAGAACATTAAACATTATCACTATGTAAACTCAAACTGGAAAATATATGTGCATGCATTTGTCCTCCACCAAGAACTTTCTGCGAAACAAACAATCAACTAAATTCCTGTTATCTCAGCTAAGTTTGTCTAGGAAATAAATGTGTGCTTCACGCTTTCTGCAGTGTTTGAAGTGATATAGCAGTTGGTTAGGTAGTACTAATTTCCCAGAACTGAGTGAGACACATTGAATACAGATAATTTGTCAGCATGACATTTCTGACATTATTCTCCCTCATTTTATTTTAACACAGAAGAGGGTTGCATTTTCAGCTTTATTGCTGAACATACAAACGTGAATATAATAATTGAACCACTTGGTATTTTTATTTGTTTATCTATATGCACATGACAGGAGTTGCCCCATCACATGGAGTTCACTAGACGTACAGGAGCTGAAAAAGACAGTCATCTGAAAAGGGCTATTTTCCTAGAACATTTCTTTACTGAGCATGACTTGAGCTAAAACAGGCAAAATCTCTTAATTCATAAGCTTTATATAAACTTTATTTGGAATGACACTGAAAATTTTGCACAGGGCAAGACTGAGAATTCAAATAATATGCATTTTGGATTTTGGTTTTTGGTTTTGTTTGGTTGTGGTTTTTTTTTAAAGGGACCATTCACAACACATGTTTTACACTTGTGATCATGAAGCCATACATGCCAAAGATCCATCCATCCATCCATCCATCCATCCATCCATCCATCTCATCATGTCAGATTCTGTTTCTCTTTCTTGATCCAGAGCTCATGTGTCCAGATATCTGTATACTACTCCTGCTGCTTGGAGATCAAGCAAAAAGACTTTTTTTTCCGATTCTAGCAAATACCTTTGAGAAGTGGCATGTCTCCCCTGTCCAGAGTTTTAGGAATAGGAATGCTTTACAGCAATTGGCATTTGGCTTGTTTAGGGTAGAAATGGCAGAAATGGGGTCTTTTCACAGTGGCTCAGAGCAGCTAACAAGGTCGCAGAGTTGTCACACCATGTAGCCCTGCAGCACAGTATTGCCATTGCTAGTTACAGGCCTTACGCTTTGCACTGAATTTGCAAGGCCTCAGGGCTGAGGCTTGTCAGGCTTGTGCTGTCTAAACTAGTTTTGACCTGCAGCTTTGTTTTACTTGGCTTAGCTGTGAAAGCAATTTCTCTAACTGACCAGGTGCTAATGATCAATCTGTTTTACTTGTGTGTAGTACAACCATATTCTTAGATAGATAGCACTAACAAGCAGTTATTCTATGTAGAATGGGATATTTACACCTCTGACATAATGATGTAACACAGGGAAGACCAAGTCTGGTGCAGCAGCAGAGGCCTGAAAAAGCAGAAATGCAAGATATGGCACAGAGGAGTACAGGCATGGGGTGATGAGAGGTTGGGCACAGGCTTGGCACTGGAGAAAAACTCTGCAGCTATAAACAACTCTTCTGTGATCAGTTAAAGAAATGCAGACCCAGAGCCGGCCAGAACTGGTTTTAGAGGTAACAAAGAGAACAAATAAATGGCAACTAACATATGCAGTGGGCACCATACATAGTAAATTTGGATGTAGCGTGATGCTACAGACCACTCAAGAGGAAGATGTGAAAAAAAATCATGTTAGGAAATGTATACAAGTGGCCTCAAGTGGGTGCTGGGGAGAGAAAGAAGAAACCAGCAACCTGCAGCATCAACATGATTTTCCTCCCAAAACACCAAGGGGGCCAACAACTTCTGGTATTGTCCTTTCTAGGAGTCCAAAGCCACTGACTTTAAGATGCAGGGGAACAATGGGAAGGTGAGCATAACACCAGGAAAAAGGGGGTAGGAACTACAGAATGTGTGTGTTTCAACTTTAATTTTATTATTACTGAGACTTTTCATACAGAAGTAATTCAACTGCCTTATTATTCTTTCATTTTCTATAATAATTAGATCCTTTTTTCTGGCTTTACTTGTATATAAAATATGATTCCTCTCTCCCATAAACGAAATTTTAAGCATAATGCTGCACCAGGTCCCAGGGCACAGAGAACTGAGACATCACAGAGGGACACGGTGCTGGTTGCAGCAGGGGTGCAGCAGAGCCTGGGGTCTTTGCTGAAGGCTGTGCTGCGATGGTGGTGATGGGGTCGGTGGTGATGGGGTCTGTGGTGATGTCTCTGACAGGGGCCAGAGTGACGAGCCACCACACATCAGCAGCCTCCAGCCAGTCATAAGGTAACTTGTGACCTTCTTCAGTTTTTGGAAGCACTGTCAGAAAAAGTTAGTCCTAATAAATCAGAAGGTTTGCTGTACAAGACCAAGTTGTAAGTACAGTCTTCTTATTCAGAAAAAGCTACAGTTAGACCGATTGGACTGATTACCAGCACTTCTGATACCAGCATTTTTAAAGTCATCTGCAAGGTTAAATTGTAATAACAATGTAACCATTGTAACCTTGATAGTGTTTAATATTCTGTTAGTTCGGTGAATGATTTGAATACTAGCACGCATAACACTGGAAAATAAATATGTAGGGGCAGCTAAAACAAGCTGCAAAAAACAATATTTGTGGGAGGGAGGTTTGTTCCTCAGATATTCCCTGTGGTAATGTTTATCTTGGGTCCCTGGTGTATTAAAGCATAAAGACCATTGTGAGGACATAAACAACAGGCTGATATAGTGGTTAACCACCTGTTGTGTAATTTGTATTTCGGTGGTGTTGCAACTGTTATTATTAGGTGTCTGTGGATGGCCGTGATGGGAGCAGGCAAACCTCAAAACTTCCAACATGTTTTTATTTATGTTCAACAACTAGGCAATCTGTTAGCAGCTAAAAATCATTCATTAATCAAATGTATTAGTCAGGCCTCACATATACCATACCAGATGTCTGATGCTCCTTTCCTAGCTCTGATGTTCACAGTCTTGGTTGGCTTTAGGTCTCTGAGGCCAGGATGGCCAGGCTCAAGACCTCTTTGATGAAAGAAAAGAGAAACAAAGTTGGCTGGTTTGGCTCAAAGAATTATTTCCTCCTTTTGTAGATCAAACCCAGTCCATTCTGGCCCTTCCAGACAGGTCTTATTGGTTTGCCAGAAGGGTGTTACCCATTAGGTGGCCATTATCTGGTTCCTTCTGAGAGTTGCACACTGGATGTCATTGCCTTAGTTCTCCTGTTTCTAAGCAACTATACCAAGCAAACAAACCTTACAAAAAGTATAACTTCTTGCTCTGCATCAGTCAGTCTTTTGACATGCGTGACTGCAAGGCAAACAGAACAAAGTCACTAACAGGTCTTGGTGCTGTAAGAGAGGCTAGTGTTTCCATTTCATTAATAAAGCATGTTAAGCCATGCATAGTTTTCGGCTGCAGTAAGGCTGTGACTTAAAAGAATTTCAAACAAGTCCAGATCCAACCTCAGAAAAAAATACAGCTTTGTCTAATTTGGAGCTTATTTGATGGTCAAGAGATTCCACAGAAAGGGAAAGAATAAAAGCCCTCTGTCCCACCAAAAACGTCCATTCCCCCCCCACCCCGAAATCTCCCACACCCTAGATTCAGAAGAATTTGGTGAAACATTAGGTAGAACGGAAACATGAAGAGTGTGCAGCTAGAATCTAGCACATTTTCTGTGTTCACATCTTTTTTCTCTGACTCATCCCTTTAGGTATATTCTCATTAACGAGCCATGCATGTTTAGTAGAGAAAAAAATACTCTCATTAATTCAAAGACTAGTGTAATTTTTTTTTTTAACACAGATTTTTTTCTTTGTAGCTCAAGGAGTGGGGTAAAAATATAAAGTTTCCACTTCTTAGAAAAAGGTATTATTATACTTCTCAAAAATTACTTCAGCTTTGTTCAAATGGAACAGCAAGACTTCAGTCAAACACATATTTGGTTTCCACACAAAAGGACTGGAACAGGCTAGAGGAATTAAAATGTTAAGCAATTTAACATTTTTTTAAATTATAGGAATTTGTTTAGATGTCTTTTGACAGGTAGCATACAACGGAAATGATAAACAGTATGTATGTCATTTATTACAATGTACTTGTGAATTGCAAGGAATAAAACAACATTGTCACCTCCAAAGCAATATGCATTATAAACCAAAACAAGGAAATGACTTTTCAGACAAATGACCTCTCTCACCTGGTGACTTGAATTCTGTTAAAGCTCAGTGATGAGTGCTTCAGGGGAAAGCTTAGTCAAAGTCATGAAGTGAACCATCAGGCAGCAGCAAGTGTTTTAAGAGATTTCCTTCAGTTTAGGGCTGGTAGGGTTTGTCATACTCCCAAAAGAATGAGCTCAGTTTATATCCCTTATTTTTATCCCAGCTCGTGCATCTCCAGTTTTATTCCACACCACTCTTGGGCATAGGCAAGGGCAGGTGGTCACCTAGCCTCACCCACTTTTGCTGCCTGCCCACCAAAACCAGCACTATGTTCACAACAAACATGGGGAAGCAAGGAGAACTCTTCTCCTTCTTTATCCTGACTGGCCTCCAAAACCACACCGACCTCCCCACCGTCCTTTCTTCCACTGCTACAAAATTCAGTTTACATTGGCCAACAATGAAGGAAGGATAATTTATTGTGTTCCTGTTACTTAGAGCAACAAAATACAATTTTTATCAACAGTCCAGATAATCTCTGTATTTCTGCAAGCATTGTGTGGGGTTTACCACTCCTTCAGGAAAAGATCTTGTAGCTAGCAGCATCCTTCCTCTGTTTCTCATCCTTCACCAAAACATAGTAATATGGCACTCTGTCCACCTCTGGTGTTAATCCAGTCACAGCCATATGGAGACAAACCATTTCAGTTTTAAAATAAAATCTGGATTACAGCAACAGGCAGCCTCAGCTTCCATTTTGCAGTCACAGTCCAGCAGATATTTAAAATGCAAGCTCGCTCCTTGGCTGAGACTTTGTTCAATGAAGTATGGTTGAGTGACTTCTTGTCCTTTTTAAAAAAGGCTGTACAGAAACTGCTTGACGAAACCTGTTGTACAGATATACAACAAAATCACTATAGGACCTCTGTTCTAACCTTGTTCTCAAGGTTTTTTTCTTATCTTTCAGAATAATTGTATAGCAAAGGTTGTTAAAGACCAGGAGGCTTCTTTGCAAAATTATTTTGGAAAATGGTGTCATGACAATCTGATAATTCAGTTTCTTCTTTCTGACAAGGCTTTCTGAGATAAGAGAGATTTTCAGATCAGCCAATTGCAACTGGAAAAATAAGAGTATGTTTGGTATTCAGTATAAAAGCAATTTTATGCAAAAGTCCTTCTTTACACTTCCAAGAGGTATGCAATTCATAGAAGCAAGGAAAAAGAAGAGGAAGATACTTTCCCACAGGCTGACCTCAGCTGTCATAATGATCCTAGACCAGCTAACCAGGTAGAACGGTTGCTGCTTTAATTTTGTTAGGCAGTGCCACGTGAAGTGATGTATCTGAGTGCACTTCCTGTAAACAGAGCTTTTCACTAGCAGATGTCCCTTTATTGTAAGGACCATTTACGGACATATATATTAAAGGTAATCAGGGTCATCTATACATGAGATATAGCACTCTTTATACTTCTGTAATGGGGCAAAAGGTGTGGAGATCAGTCCGTGATCTTTTGTGGAGTGAACATGCGCAGTCCACACTGATGTGCTCACTGTAAACCTCAGAAGTACAAAAAAAGAACTTTTCGGGGATTAATTGTCAGTGTTAGGCATGACTCTTCACTGGACAAGCAAACCCATTATGCCCCTCCAGGTGAAGCGAGACGGTTCCCCTTGCTGGGGAGAGGCTGCTGGGGGTGGTTGTTGGTGGTAGCAGAGCTGTGCCTCGATCAGGCTGGGCTGTGAGGGGCCGACTGTCCGCCTCCTGCCTCCCTCTGGGCATCACCTCTCTCCTGGCCTTCCCAAGCTGGACTTCCCAGCACATCGGTGATCCTGGAAACACTTCGTGGGTCAGGTACAAACCTGCTGAGCACCGGCCGACCCCGTGTTTCAGAAGTGAGCTGGACAGCTTGAATGGGCGCACCCGTGAGCTTCATGTGTTGAGGAGCCAGCACACCCTGGGCTCCCCAGTCATATGCGTGCTTTTGAAAGTCTCATCCTGCATGCGGAGAATGTCCTTTGGACTTGTTCGGTCAGCTTTTTTCCAGTTTGCCATCAGAATTGCCATGTAGATATGAGATTAGAGATAATCTGCTGCATGATACAATGACTGAAGTTTGAAGTGAAGATGAATTATAAGAAGCTTTGCTATTAGCATCACGTTATGGAGCAGTGGAGTTATTTTGGCAAGGTAATTCTTTTTGCAGGGTGAGGGAGGGAGTAAAGCTATGAGAGATGACAATTTCAGAGTCTGTGCAGACATTGAACTTTTGCAGTCACCATGGTTACTTTCTTCTAAGACAGAAACAGGGAGGGAATACATAATTTATTTCTTGAAACCGGCCTGCCCCACTGAAACTATATTGCACTCCAGGTTGGCCCCACTTCAGTAACTTTGTTCAAAGGAATGGGCCTGCATTAGATGTGAAACACCACTGGCATTAATTAGAGTGTTCCTGCATGTTGCAAACACAAGTCCTAAAAGAGAGGAACTGATAGCAGGAGCAAACGAAAATGAACTGACCAAGTCAAGGCTTCTTTTTTTTTTTTAAGGTGGCACAAAAATAGATTTTATTTTTTTCAGAAGGTGAAATCAGATTCCAGTTGATTGTCTGCACAAGGCCAAGATGACTATTTACACTTTTAAATCAAGTTGTCTGTGGTGCATGGAATGTTTTCTAGGCCTTCTGTATTGATGTGATGTTCTTGCAGCTGTCTTCCGTATCAGAAAAAAAATTGCTAGTAAGGAAGTTAGTGTCTGAAAATTAAAATTAAGATAATGTTAATGGAAACAGTTCTGTTTGTTAATTTTTATCTACTAGCCAAAAGAAGGACTTTCTTTCTGTCTTCTTGGCCACTTGCTTAAATTCTCATCAGCTCACTCCTAATTAGGAAGGAAAAGAGCTGGTAGTTCTGGGAAAGGATTTTTCTTCCACCTTTATTCTGCTTGAACTTAGGAAATTCTTCAACTCCGATTTTTCAATAGCTGCTTAATTAACAAGGAAATACCTATCGAAAAATTAAATCTTCACTGAAAGTTTCAACCAACTCATGCAAGCAGCAGTAACTCCATATTGTAGTTGCATCATCAGCCTACCTATGTGCCGTTTGGGTACCTTGCCATTATAAATGTGGCACGCACTTATTACTAAACAACGTTGTCACCTTGCTATGTATTTTCTTGCTTAACTAAGAAACAATCTAGAGAGGGGAACACAGTTTTCTTTTACTATTTCCTTTCTGATCAACTATGTTAGACAAGCAATTTAATGCTAGACCATGTTGGCAATAGGCAGGGTCTGGCTGCACAAAATGACACAAGGCTAAAAATGTAAGTCCAGGTCTGTAGAGAGACAAATTATCTTTTATTGGAAATTTTTATTAAAATTCATCAAATGACCAATACAAATGTCTGCCATTTAATACAAAGTCTTCCTGTTACATGTTATTTTATGTAAACCAGCAAGAGCTTGCAGAGAGAAATTATTTTCCTATGTTACATTCAATTCATATTACATCTCTTTACAAAACACAACTTGCTCTATCTTCATGCAATTAAGGTAACACGATTTTGTTCCATATACAGTTTACTTATGTGATGGCCTATGCCCTTTAGTGCAGTGCCATTTGCAACACAAGAAACACTGTGGATCAATTTCAAATATTCCTTGAAAAAAATCTGCTTTCAACATTTAATAGAGACCTTGCCACTACCTTATCCATTTTAAAAAGCACTAGGAATATGCCTACTTAGAATATCTGATAGGACACTATTAGATTTATTCTGTGATAACAAATGTTATTTTTACATCATTTCATTATTAATAATTTTATTAGTACATTTGATACTAATACTAGCACTAAATCAGAACTGCATTGTGAAAGCTGTAGCTTTCATGTGAATTTTCATTTCATGCTTTGATTTGGTCTTTAATTATTAATGCTTGCATCATAATTCATGGTACAAACATGATGACATCATCAGTTATGATTGGGACTGGACATCTGATTTTGACACTTTTATGATTTCCATTAAGTAAAGGAAGAGTTCTTGACAGCTGAGCATTGCTGGTATAACTAATGCAGTCACCACATTTACTGCAGTCAAGGCAAGTGATTCATGAGCTAAATTGTGAACAAAAATTAACTTTTTGCCTGCTATATCTCCCCTACAAAGTCACACAATAAAAAAATGTAACATTTGTTTCAAGCAGGTCTTAGACTTTACCTATAATAGTTCAAATGTAAATACCTTTCAACAGAGAAGAGCACTGATGCCCACCCCCACTGTGATGTTATAAATATAGAAATACTGTTCTGCTGTTACCATAGAAATTGTTTAAGATCACAACAAAAGATTATTGGTGAATGCAGGGAAGATTTAACTGATGCTGTTAAATTTCATCTATTTTGCTCTCAGTGCACAAAACACCTTCAGAAGCAAAAAAAAAGTCAAGCCTTTGTCCATAGAGAGTGTCCTAACAGGGGACCTAGGGATTGTCATGACAATGTAAAATTGTGTAGACTGTGGCCATTGGATAGCACACAGGAGTGTGGGGAAGTCTGGTCAGCAACAGGAAGGGTGTCCTCCCTGTTGGAAATCTTTGGTGCTGCCACTCCCCAAGAAAGGGCTAGAAAAGCAAAAGGATAGCTGGAAAGGGCTAGAAAAACAGAAGCATGGCTGGCAGCCACCTCATGCACAAGTCTTACGCCATTGGAAGACGGGTCCTTCAGCTCAACTTCCCTGACATTTGGGTCAGAGAATTTGCTTCAGGCATGAACAGGAATTACATTAGTTTTTTGGGTTGGGAAGAGTTTTACCTCAAAATCTACCTCATTTGAGAGTTGAGACCTCCTCTAGAACAATACACTTTCCACTGAGAAAACTTCACATCAGAAATATATACTGATATAACAGCTTTTCAAAGTAGTTTCTGTGTGACCAGTTTGGATAAACAAGGTTGTTACCATTTGTGAGCAAATACCCTTGTGAATCATCACATTATAGTGAGACTCCACCTGCCCATGAGGTCTTCTCAGCAGAAGCAAGTTTTGTTCTAAGTATCTACAACTGCATAAGGCTTCATAGTCAAAATCACCATTAGAACAATAGAAATTTAAAAATGCCAGCTCCAGAGACCACTAGATTTAGTAGCAAAACTCCTATTGATTTTTATACAGTCTGAGTTTGACCCAAGATAAACAAACAATTCCATAATTCTCAGAAAACCCTTCAGTACTTTCAGAACAAAAATATTATGCACTGCTGCCCTGTGAAGTACTATGCAGACCTTTAATACTAACTAAAACAATATGCTGGTGTGGATTTGATTGCTCTTATGCACGTGGCTAACTGCCAGAGACCACTGCTCAGAGTAAGAAATGAATTGTGAAAGGAATAAAAAAGGAGCCCTGTTTTCAGCAGTGGCCAATAAGTAGTTTCCAGATTTCTATTCCCAAGTACTTATGATTCTAATTTGTCCTGCTCATGACCACCCTCATATTGAACTTCTCCAGAACACACACATACGTGAAGTGATCCAGGAACCTCCAAAAGAGGAAAAGACAAACCACCTGCTCTCCACAAACTCAGATGTCACTCTTTTATTCCAAATATCCAAATGCTAAACATCCAGCACCTTATAGGTACTTTTTTTTCCAGACTCTTCAAATACCTGACTAATGAAGAAGACATTGTTATTTTTTTACTACAGGTTAAGATCTTTCTTTCCAGAAAAGAGTTGCTTATCATACATTTTACCCTTTAGTGAATACAGCAACTAACTTCTAGTGAAAGGCTAACATTTTGTCAGAGTGATGCATATGGATCTCAATGTGTATGCTCATAAATTTTCTTACAAATTTGTTCAGTCTGTGCCTAAAAACATCTGTAACGACAATTTTACAATAATTTACATTTTTGGCACTCAGACCTGGGATTGCTGTAACACTGAGACAATTCAGAAGGCAAACTCAGTATATAAATGTACTGGGTCTGGCTGGGACGGGGTTGACTTTCTCCACAGCAGCCCATACGGTGCCGAGCTTTTCATCTGTGACCAAAACAGTGTTGACAGCACACCCGTGTCTTGGCTGTTGCTGGACAGTGTGCTTACAGAGTACACGCTCTTTCTCTTTCACACTCTGCCCCCCATCAAGAAGTAAGCCAGGGGTGGGCAGAAGGCTGGGAGGGGACACAGCCA
Source organism: Buteo buteo (assembly GCF_964188355.1). Classification (NCBI taxonomy): domain Eukaryota; kingdom Metazoa; phylum Chordata; class Aves; order Accipitriformes; family Accipitridae; genus Buteo; species Buteo buteo. Next base: position 40,999,959 of record NC_134204.1, read on the forward strand.
GGACAGCCGACCTGAGTTGTCCAAAGGGATACCCCATACCATACGGTGTCATGCTCAGCAATAAAAGCTGAGGGAAAGGAGAATGAGGGACTTTTGATGGCATTTGTCTTCTCAAGTAACTGTTACGCATGACAAAGCCCTGCTCTCCAAGGAGCAGCTAAACATCTGCCTGCCCATGGGAAGTGGTGAGTGATTTCCTCTTTTTGCTTTGCTTGCGTGTGCAGATTTTACTGTCTCTGTTAAGCTGTCATTATCTCGATCATTGCCTTCCTTCTGCCTTCTCCCATGCTGCTGAGGAGGGGAGCAAGCTAGCGGCTGTGGGCTGTTAGCCAAGGCTGGCCCACCACGGTAAATGAGTGGGTGCCTGTTGGGGCGGAATTCAGCACAGGAAGCCAAACTAACTCTTTTTCATCCGCTCGTGTTCTCGGCTAACTGAAGAGTAAAAATTTTGTCGGCCCTGACACACACCTGCTCTGAGGCCCTGTCAACTAGCAGCTCAGAGGTGCTCCTGAGAAGCTGCTGCTGAAAATAGTGTTCTGGGTAAAATGTCCTTTGGTGGCAACATTTTTCATTTTCAGGCTTCTTTCTCTCTCAGCCACTCTACACCAGTTTTCCAAGACTTCTGAGGAAAATCACAAACTGAGCTTAATGTATCAATGTGTAATCGTTTCTTTGGTGTGATTGATACCTGGTTTGTGCAGTATTGTGTTTTTTTAATTTGCATGACGGGGGGCCAGAGTACTGAATGAGCATGTTAGCACTGACTTTTGAAAATTCAGTATTTGCCTACTTCTGGTATTGCAGCTGCAGGTGTGGAGGCCAGGCTGGGAAGCACAGCCTTTTAAGCTTTCGCTAAAAGCAGACTCCAGATTAAAAGCAGAATTCCCAGCATAGCCCTTGATCCCAGCCTCCTCTCCAGAGCAGCTTGCTGGACAGATCAGAGAGAGCTGCATCCCTGTGAGACAAAATCTGCCCAGCCAGCTCCGGGGTGTGAAAGCAAAACACCTTCGAGATACCCAGCCTGGAGGCCTGAGATCGCTGGTGGGTTTTAAAGCCATCATCTCCACGCAGTATGAAGCAAACGTCCAAGCCAACTTTTTCACTTTGTTACAGTGACACCTGGTGTCCTAAGGGAGCTCTTTCGAGAGAGAAACGTGAGCACGTCAGTCAAAGCAGCGCGAGAAGGGCTGGCGTCTTTGCTCAGCCATTCGCCATAAGTCACCGGCAAGCAAATGTGCCGATTTTTGGACACAAGGTTTTTTTCAGCACTGTTTTCTTTGTTCCACATTCTTTAAGTGAAAAAAAGAACTAGCGTCCTTTTTTTTTTTTTTTTTTGATTCTTAGTCTATATGAGGTTGTATCTCTCATTTGTACATTGTGTGTAGAAGTCAGATGGCGGGCAGCAAAATCAGATGGGTAAGGCACCGGAGTAGGATGTAAGAGTCTTGGGTTCTCCTGCTAGTCTCTTGCTGACCTTCTAGCTCCTGTGACCTCATGCATCTACCCTGATTAATGCAGTATGCTCTGGAACAGCAACTGCTACACAGTTCTGGGGCCCTTCTCTATAATGGAGTAGCAAAGCACTGCTATGTATCAAAACACACAAAAAATCTCCCACCCTCAGTTAAAATAAGTCAAACATGAAGTCCAGTGGACTCTCATGATGTTGCATCTGTTAGGGAAGAGGTATTTAGCCACTGATATAGTTTACTCAAGATCAGTAAATGAAGTTTCCTTGTAACACTACTTACCTTTAGGAAAAAGTACGGCATTCCCAGTTGCAGAATAACACGACTTGATGGTCTTGTTAAAGCAGTAGCTTTGTGTGGAACAGAACTGTGCGCGATAATGTAACTAATGGTAAACATAGCTTTAATATGAAAAAAACCCTCATCAAAAAGCCCATCAAATTACAGAGGTAAAGTGGTGATAAGTCTGTATTTTGTCACTGAAGCTTCAGTACCAGAAACAGGATTCTTAATCTGAATTATTCTTTTTAGGTAATTTCCGTTTAGGGCCCAGGAGAACAAGTACATTACTGAATAGTTACTGTCCATTACTAAATTTCATTCAAATTACAGGGGGGCAATAGACACTAACTTGTTGTCAGGCTAACTATTGTAAAGTTGTAGCTTTACTATTGGGATTAATTTCCATGCACATTACAGTGACAGCTGGAGACTGTGAAGACGAAGAGAGGCAGTTGCAGGCTGTGTGAACCTCTGTATTTCCATACTCACAAGCTCGGTGCTGTGTTTATTTTGGTTAGAAGCTTTTTCTTCTCCCCCCAAATGGCATTTTGGACAGACCTGGCTTGGGCACCCTGCCTGACACCTTCGGATATTTGGCAGAGACCCTTCTCTCCGTTTAAAGACTAGAGCCATATACACTACTCTCCCTTTTGAGCCACACACTCTGTTCGCATTAATGGCAAGCAGGAACAATGTGCGTGAACAATGCACACTTTCAATTCCAGCCTCTACAGTAGAGAGGGGTCTGGACTGCCACATGCACAGAGTGGCAGGTGACAAGAATGCCCAAGGGGATGCATTTCTGCTGTACGCTGGGTGAGTGCTATTATACCTTTTTTGTCACAGCCAGTCATCCGCTAATGTGATTTTCTGAAGTAACAAAGACAGCCATCATCTTCATTTGATGTCCACAGACCTTAGAGAGAAGTTCAGTCAAGAGGATGTGAAAGGAGGAACTAGTTGAATGTGGTGATCCAAAACTTCTTTCTTGATGCAGAGAGATCATAATGTCAGGACTACTTACACCCAAATGCGACCCAAGCTAATACTAAAACTGGAAAGAGTAGAAAACTTTCTGCTGAAACACAGTAAAAACAATAGCTCTGAAGTTCCAGTCAGTGCATAGTTTTGAGATGGCTTAATCCTTCATGTAACACTTTCCTAAAATAGGAAAATTCTGGCATAACAGGATCAGTCTTTCTAGACATTTATGCCAAATTCCTCATGGTCTTTTCAGAGCATAGGATTACAGTTTTATAACATAAAGAATATATGATGTCTTTTCTCTAAATAATGCAGGTACAAGCTTGTTCTGTTCTGGTAAGTTCCATCACTAACTTATTACAAGAAAGACTGAGCCACTACTGAAGAGTGATTATCATTTGAGCATGAGATATTAGCCATTCCCAGAGAAAGACTTTTAAAATCTCTGTCATGTAAGCAGTAGTAAATCTGCTGTTCCTAAAGGAATAGATGTAGTCTGATTTTATGGGTTTTCTTTTTCCTTGGAAATGGAAGGTTTGGGGTTATTCTGCATTTCTCTACTATAATAAAAAGTACCCTAGGGGTCTTTTATCCATTTCCTCAATACCTGCAGCTTCATTTCATTTTACATGCATCTCACAAACATCACCACTTCGAAGCAAGCAGTTTGTTTTATGGTTCTGGTGTCAGAACTGGGAACTGCTACTGGGTTGCTGCTACTGGGAATAATCCAGAGTGATCTATTGTTGCTGTCGGTCAGAGGCTGTATCAGCTCTCATTCAAGCTATCAACTTCTATCATGCAGAACCACACTGTGGGACAAAGATAGAAAATAACCCTAAAAGGAATAAAATAGTCAAGAGACTGAGTAAGGTCTATGAGGAAAAAATAAAAAATCAAACTGTTACACATGTAGCTTGCAATTACTGATTTAATAAATGCTACAAGTTTCATTGCTGCTACATATACTAATATGTAAACTATGGATACTCTTTACAGAATTTTTTTAGACATTATGTCACCCTTGCTCACACAGGATTTAGGAAACAGCATGCCAAGTGCAAGGACCATAGCTGTGACAAACTTCAGACTCAGAAATGCAAGCTGTCCTAAAAAGAGAGATTTCAAGTGAGTGCTGCCATTCAGGAACATGCATAATCCATATATTTTTTTGTACAAAAACATGGTGTCCTACGTTGCAGTTTTAAGAAAAATATTAAAATATTTGGTACTGCTTTCAAAGCACTTTTAGTTAGAAGACTACACCAGACCCTTTTAATTTGGGTTTCTAAAGCTATATCAAAGGCAAATGCAAGTACAAATGCTACACATACCTGAAATTCAGGTCAAATCTTAATGTGTTGGTGTGGTCTTCAGCCTCTGTTTTCAGATCCTCAAATTCAGGCTTCTTATTGATGACTGAATTATGAGTCCTATCCCTATTATTACAAATAGTTGTTTTCTCACTGACTTCAGCAGAAAAAAAGATAACTCCCATGTGATTTCATCTTAAGTATTTTAGAGGCTCCCACAGGAAAATCTGCTACCTGAAATACGTCAAATATTTCTAGTCTGTTACAGGTGATTTGTCTGAAAATGTGTTAGCAATCCCTAGACAGAGCTACCTCACTTCAAATACCAGTGTATTTTCAACTGTTTTGAGGTTTAGGAACCCTACTTTATACACATACTGTATGTGATGAGATGTATGTATGCAGAGCACATACTTTCTTTTTCATATACAGCTCTGTTTTTTAATAGCTTTCAGATAAAAGGTAGGCAGAAGAATGAAGTAAATCAGATGCTGACAGTGTGCATGTCTCTCCATGCTACTTACAAACCTTTCTACATTTACTCCGTAAGTCAGCCTGATGTTTCCTATAAGCAGGGGTAGTTCTGTATTTTCTACCAGCATCTGTTTACATGTGAGAACTCCTGAACAAAGAAAACACGTATAATTGTAGGGCTAGAGGGTTACAAGGTGGCTCACATTTGATTACCTGCTATATTTTCCTCCATTTTCCTTGCTAATGCTATGATTTGCATCTCAGCATCCAATTACATGCCCATTATAGGGAGAAAACAAGCCACCCTTTTCCTAATTAACCAGTAGTCCTGTAAACCTTCAGAGGCTGGTATTATTTTAGTACTTTAGAGGAATACATATTAATCAGTAGCTAAGTCAAGAATGGAAGAGCCCAGCCCATGCAAAACTATAAGTAAATCATTGGGCAATGTTTTTTGTACCGCCTGATACTTCAAAACATTTGATGACAGGATATCTCAGAGATGCCTGCAAACTTTGACACAGAAGATCATTATGGAATTATGCTAGAAGGCAGCTCTGTGTCCATACTCGACTCTCCTCATACTGCAATGAATCCAGATTGTCCTAAGAAATCCTTATACATAGGAATTCAGTTTTCTGGAAACCTGTACAAGTCAACAATGACAAGTTCTGACAGCTCAAGCCTATGATAAACATTTCCCCTTGTGAAGTAAGAATCATCTCGCATGCCTGCCTTACACATACCGACAGTCCATTATCTAATTAATTACTGTCAGTGTTGAGTCACACTAAATGAGAATTGGTAACACTCCTAAGGACAATCAGTTAACAGGAATCCAACTGTGTCAGCAGCATCACTGCATCACCTTTATCCTTCGGATGACTAATTATTAACATCTACCATTCTCTTCTTCAGTAATGTATTCGTAAAGGACCCACAAGGTTCAGTTAAATTCCTGAAATCCCTGATCAGTCACCCTAGGTAGATCATTTAAACTGCATCTCAATACCCTGCAGGCATGGTGGTACTATTATTTCCCCTCTTCTGAAGTTTAGAAACACAAATTCATTATTCTTTAAAAACTCTGAAGATTGTTCCTCTTATGCAACTACCCTAAAGATTTTCTCAGAAATCTCTTTGATGACTTTTGATCTCCTTCCTTTTTTATTTTCTCATCTATATGTGAATTTACTGAGGAGCGGTCCTGCCCCTGCATAATCCTCTGTTCAACAGGTTCTTCACAAAAAAACCCACCTTAAAATTCAGAACTATTACTTAACTCTCTTAGAAAAATAGTATCTTACTGTAATTCCAAGTATGTCCTAACTTCAGTCAAAATTAAACAAAACTAAAATTGTTCCTTTTATTGCTGTTAGAGGTGTCTTCAGTAAAATACAAATTCCTTCTTCCTTTAATAGCAAATGTGCCCAGACTCCAAATTAGCAATTGTGCAAGCTGACTCACAACCACCATCGTACATGGTTTTAGTTGCAGCAATCATTTCAGCAGTGTATGTTTTAACTGCAGTTATGACTAAAGGACAGAACACTTGCCAGAACCAAAAGCTGTCTTCAGAGATGTTGGACTAACACCAGCCAGCCACCACTGCAGCTGTGCTTGCTCACAACAGTTTCATCAACTGTAGTATCAACTGTCCACCTGAACTCCAAACAGAGCATTAGTTGTGCGACATGAAGATGCTAACTTCAGAGAACTTTCACTAACATTTGTGTTTTGTTGCTACACGTTGCTCATCCATGTGGCACTGCTCTTCCCCAGCACTGACAGCTTGTGTCACCACTTTGAGAAGAGAGCCCTTCCCCTGATTTTCTCATTATACAGCTCCTGCCAGTTCCATGACACGTTTTCCTATCATTTCAGGATTTCCTCTCACCTTTGGGCAAAGGGCTAGGCCATTACCTAATTTTTCCAAGTAGAAGAACATTTCCCATATGTATGTAATTTTCAAAAGCCAAGTTCACTTTTGATGACAGTCATGGTTTCCCCTTCAGAGACCCTTCCTGAAGCTAACTCCAGATTACTTATTAACTCTCTCTACCCCACTGACACAGTGTTCTGCAGTGGGCAGGGGGGATATTCCTTGTCCACTCTGTCTTTATCAATGCTAGCTGGCAGGACAACAGGCAATGCCACACTAAGTCAGACATCGCTGCTGTCCTGTTGGGAGGACTTATCTGTCAATGCCAACACAACCTTCAGACCAATTTCCAGTCACTTCTAAACACAGCAGACAACCTCTTTTTCTGTCACTAAGCACCTCTTGGTGCTTTGCAGCTTCACTGACTTTTCCAAGACAAACCATTTCCCTTCTACAATTTTAAACTTCTGAATTTCTTATTTTTTATTAGTTGCAGTTAAGTGAAAAAAACAGTATGTTTAATCACAAGACTAGTGGTTTAGCTTACAAACAATGTATTTATAGAGTGGGTGGAGAAAGAAGATGGGCTGTTTGGGTCATCAGTCCTAGTCCTTTATGACTGCAAACAACTATGTAATAAGAATATCACCCAAACACTCAGTAAACTTTAGACTTTGTCTCAGTGAAAAGTCACAAAAGTCACAATGCATCATGGGAACAGAGAAGACCAGTAGAGTGTTTTTCAATAGTTTACTGCTAGTGGTTATGACAAAATACTTAGCAAAAATCTACCTATGCAAAAGATGTAGATGGGACAGAAAAATTAAAATAACCTTAGGGAATCAAATTATTCAACAACACAAGGGCAGCACAGAAAAGGAAAAATAAAAAGAAAAAAACAAGATTACTAGTCCTTAAAGACCATTACAAAAGCATGTTTTAGATATTAAGATACAAACTTAGAAATAGTTTAGAAAAGTTGAAAGAGTGTTATAATGTACAATACAAAAGTGAAAGACATATCTAAATAAATGATAGTAAAAGAAAAGGCTCATTCTTAAGGCCTTATGTGTAGTGACAAGCACCTACACAGTTAAGAAAAAACAGTAAGAGCTCACTGTTCCATGACTGATTACAAGGAATTTTGCTGTTGCCTGTTACTGTCGATACTAAAGTTGTCCTTTAAATCAGAAGTTTCTAGGCTATTGAGAGCTGAATGTCTTAGTACTCCACAGCCTGGTAACTAGATTTTCTTTAAAGTTAAGGTCAACTACAGCAGCCCCAGGGTAGCTGTCTCTACCCAAAGGATAACGTTTCAGTATTTCCCCCACTGGGGGTAGGAGTGTGTCTGTATGTAATAATCCCAGAGCTGAAGTCCCTCACAATTCATTTGAAGAAGGTAGTTTGGGAATCAAATTTTTCGATGCCCACTACTGCAAATCAGGCAGAACACTAAAGCAGATGTCTAGCTGTTATGCAGTTAGTAAAAACAGCATAGTATATTGTCATAGGTTAAATCATATAATTACTAGGAAGTACTTCTTCAGCTTTATTTATAGAGGCAGCAGACAGTAAAGAAGAAATCAAACCATCCTGAGTCCCATAAAAGATAGTTAACTGCAAATTCAGTTAAGTTCTTCCTAGAGCTTAAATCTACATTGAAATAACCCCCAGAAAGAACTGAAAGTAGGAAGAGAGTAACTATATAAGCATCACTACACTAGTGTTTTCACATCTGCACAAACTACGTTAGATCTGCAGTCAAAGGAAAAGAAAGTGACACGAGAATCTAAAAAGTCTTCAGTTTTTTTTTCTTTTCAAAACATTGGGAATAACAAGGTCACAAATTTGTAATGTGTACTTCTATATGGTAAATAAGCATTAACTGCTCATGAACTGTATTGCTGATGGCATTTAGGCCCTCTTTTTTCACACAGAAAAGAAACAACAGGCATAAGGGTAATTAACATTTGGTATTTTGACCCTGTTTGTAAACTCACTGACAGAAGTTGCAAGTTCTTCCTTCAGCAAACTGTTGGTTTAGCTCTTCCTTTTTATGACAAGACTCTGTATTTATTCTAGACTTTCATGTAGCTTTCCAAGTGGCAATACAACAGTCGCATAATATTGAATTTGGGACAATTAGAAAAAGGGGCTTTACTCCAGAGAAACAGGAAGTTGTTACATGTATGCAAGAAGTAACTACGCTTAAAGATTCAATTTCTGAATCTTTCCACAAGATATTCTGCTTTTAATACAAAAAAAATTTATTTATACAAAACCCCGCAAAAGCTTCATAATACACAGTGCCAACATTTATATGCAAGGACCTTAGGTGTCAAAACACGTTTTCAGAGCAGTTTAAGGCAAACATTGGTTCACCACTTTTGAAAACGTGTAGTCTCTCATATAAACTCAACCTTTTAGATCTCTGTCCTTTCAAAATTCATACTTTTAAATCGTTCTTCAAGCCCATCAGAATCTTCACCACTGTCTATACTATTGACGTTTGTATCAAAATCCAACTCATTCTCCAATCCACTGCTCTCTTGGACGTTTTTAGTAGTCACACTGTCAGTTCTGTCTTGTCCTTTATCAATCCTGCAGAAGGAAAGAGGATGTTATCACCACCCACTTTTGGAATTTATTTTCCTTTAAAACAAGAATGCGATGGAAGGTAGAATATTCTACCAGGGATAGAAGGGGGTAGGAGGTGGGGAGGAGAAGGAGAGGGACAATAACCTAAAGTTAATTTCATGTTGAATAGGAAAGATGTAAAACATAGTAAAGGGAAAAGGGTCTGTGAAGAAAAAAAATAAAAATTAACAGTTTGACCAACTAAGCAACTGCTGGCCAGTTGTCACAAACTAGTAAATTAATGCAGGATGCTTGATAAAGAAAGAACTCTAGTAAAAGAATAAAAGACCTAAAAGCCTGCTAAATATATTGCAGTAAATTTGCTCAATATCAGCCCTTGCTTAGTTTTTCTGTTCACTAGTAACTTAATCACCAAATGACAGACGAAATTCAAACAGTAAATTGACTTATGCATATTTTAATGGTGCTCTATACCGAACTCCATTTTGAAGTGCTTTGTTCCTAAGGAAGATATGCAATTTATCCTTGAGTATTAAAATAAAACGTCTTATCCAAGTAAGACTTTTTTTGGCCCAGTCCCACTAACATCACCAGGCATTTTACCCCTAGTTTCAGCAGAAGAAAGGGTAATGACTCCTACTGATTTCTGTCAGGATTATTCAGAATATGGCATAAAGTACAGCTTCTTGGCAGTTTCCAAACAAGCTCTATTAAAAGGGAAAGAAACAGTGCAGTACTGAAACTATGTAACCTACAAGCTACTTACGGAATTACTATTTCTTCTTCTTTTCCACATTTAGCACAAACTTCTAGTTTACCAGCACATGGTCGACAAATAATATGGTAAGGATCTTTTACAGTCTTCTGGAGACACTTCACACTGTGAAGAGAAAGAAAACATGATTAAAAAAATATTTGTGGACACTTATTAAACATTCTCTGTTCAAAGACAATATAGACATACTCTTCAAAAAGAGGAACAACATGTTATAGGCCAGTTTCATATGAAACAACTGGTGTTTTAACAAGCAGCACTATCAAAATCATTGCCTGTCTTCCCTCTCCTTTAAGTTTTTCAGGAAGAATTATTAAAACAAGAACCGAAGAAGAAACTTAAACTCACGGATTTTTATATTTTAAGTGACAAAAGAAACTTTTCCATTCATTTCAGTAGGTAGTTTTACTTTAAAAGCTACATAACTTCTTCTTCTGGATTAACGATAAAAGCAAATAAGAATATGGTATAAAAAGGTGCATGCACTTTACAAATAAAAAACTGTCAATTCAAACACTACAGTGTCTTCCTCTTAAACTTCTCAAGAGTACAAACAAAGCCAGTGCTGGACTTGGCTTTCTATGAACACAAACCTGCATGGAACTGTATTCTGAACAAACCCAACCTAATTATGTATAGGTTTCTGGCTATTCTTTTTCAAGATATGATAAAACTCCGTAGATTAATTCATTTATAAAATGCTATGGCTCAACATTTGGCTGGTATTTCTAAAGCCTTGTACTTGCGGAGAACAGAACCAGAACTATATATCCCATGTAATGCAGCTGTCCTAAAAGTCATTCCTTCTTGGTTCCTCAGGCACTCAAAAGTCTGTCAGGCAAGATTTAACATACAGTTCTGAACAGCAGATTTGCAGACTTGGCTAAAACAGGCTGAAGAAAAATACCAGGTGTTTTTGCATGCCTTGTAAGGAGACATGCACTAACTAGCATCTACTGAAACAGAATCTTTACTTGTTTTCTCAAATCCCATTCTTAAGCGCTATCACCTTCTCCCTACTGTCTTCATCTAGGCTCTGCTGAGCTTTCATTATTAGGATATGCGTAGCCAATTCCTTAAGAAGCTGTAATATCACAAAAATTGCTGTAGGACACATTTGACAAAAGCAAAGTCTAAACTTCCTAGTGTTCCTGGTCGTCCCTCTCCCCCAGGAAAAATCTACAGTTAGATGTCACTGGAAATACCTACTGAGTTTGGTTTTTTTTTTTTTTCTTTCTTTCTTCTATGTTCAATTGCATTAGTATTAAAAAAAGTCTACAGCTCTTCCCACCCATGTCACATCAAACAGGGATACTATCAACGCAAGGTTGATAGAGTGTTTTCTTTTTCTTTGAATAGTTTAATTTGTAATAATTAGGTACTTGAAATAAAAGTAAAGTAGGGATAACTTGTAGTTGTACTAACAATCATAATTTTGAAGATGTTAAAAAACTAGAAATAAGTTCAGGTACAGAGAAGTCCTCCATTCCCATTGTCCGTGATGTGAAGAATTCCTTTTTTTTTCCATACAGTCACATTTTTAATGTCTATAATGTGTTTACTTTGCCTGGAAGCTTCACCCATTAATGTGCTCAATATCAGCCCTTGTTTAGTTTTTCTGTTCACTAGTAACTGAATCACCAAATGACAGACAAAATTCAAACAGTAAAACAAAAATCTTCATAGTCATGTCCCTTCAGAACAGCAGCCCACTCAGCTGTTTTACTGCTGTAGGCTGGGCTAGAAACCAGCACCTGTGGAGTTAGAATGGTCTGCAGCCCAATTTACTTGTTCAAAAATATGATGAAAAAGATCACATGTTCTGTCATAAGGAGCTGCCCCACACTGCCACTTTTTCTATTTCCAATCCTCCTCTAATGTACAAGCTTTTTTGCCTGCTTTGTTTCCTTTGTGGGCAGGCAGAGAAGAAGCAAAAGAACCAGATCCACCACCACATGATTTGTTACAGCTCATTATTTTTAAACAGGATGCACATAGTCATTTGAGAAAGAGTTAAAAAAGACAAATCTCAGCTTCACCTGTGGTGAACAGAACCCAGAATGTTTACTTTGAGAACCAGTAAGACTTCTACCTAATCAATTTTTTTTTTTTTACATGAAAGGGTGAAATTGTTTACTAAAACCCAAATATTTGTTGCATATGGTTTCATATTAGAAAGTAAAACTTCTCACAAGTGGGGGATATAGTATGAACAAACATTCCTTCCCTTTCAACCTACTGAAAACCAAAATAAAATACATCGTCATTCAGGGAACTGCACACATACATTTACATAACCTCTTCAAGCAGTTCATAAGTATTTCAGAAGTATGTAACTGAGAACAACCCAGAGATGCAGAACAAACTACTGTGACAAAGGTGGCTATATCGTACACCACAGCCCAGCTGTAGTTCTTTGAGTTCAACGTTTCACTGTTGAAACACTGGCTGTGTCTGCAGCCATAGAGGTAAGGACCTCTGCAGCTGAGCAAGTAAGAAGGAAGCAGAGAGCATCCACTTCCGAAAATTAACATATCACAAACCTATAAATATTTTTTAAGATATTTATCACCTTTGTGATGTACTTATCCAAAACCACCTAGTACAGAACTGTATGCAAACAATGCTAAACATTTAATATACAAAAAGAGAGAACATGCTAAGAGCTAAGGAAATGCATGTCTTGCAAACATTTTGTAGGAATTGAGGCCTCAGTAATGCTGACAGCAGTGTTGCTGATAAGTTTTGATGTGACACAAAATTAAAGCCTTCCTCTCCTTATTTCTCCAACAATGGGTTTTCATAGCAGAAAATCATGTTACAACTGGTTCACGTTTGACTTTTTGTTCAGGAGGACACACTGACAGTTTTGTAAACTTACGGGTCCACAACTCAAACATTTTAACAGCAAAAAGAGAAGCAGTTGCTTTACCATTGTGTTTTCTTTTCAAAAGTTTAAGATAAAAGACTAACGAATTAGAAAACTAACATTGCATATATATTGCCATTGCAGATTCCACATTTGAAGGATGTCATATAGCAGCAGCTACTATTTGTGAGTTTCCAAAACTAGAATATTTTCCAAAAAGTTGACAAACTACATTATCAATGATTAACACAAAGTACCTACTCACCATTTTTTAGGTTTTGATAGTAGTTTGTACTTGCTGAATTTTACCCGCCACTCCAAGATACCTTTGCAATGCTGACACACTCCATCATGAAGCTTAGCATTTATTTTCTGGATAAATAAATAAAAATTAAAATAAGTATACACTGAATATTTGCTACTTTTATGAGTATAAACTTGCTTAGAAAGCATTTCCACCCATCATGTGATTAATACAATATTTAGAAATATATTTGTTTGATATTAACATAAGCATTTCATATACATTTATTGCTAGTAATTTTCTTCAGTGGAAAGAGTGCTGAGGTAGTCTTTTACTTCGAGGTAGTCTTCATTCTTATTATAATAATTTTAATATTGTTAGTACTAGTACTTATTTGCTATATTTTATAATTTTATCGCTAGACATTTTACAAAACAGATAAGTAGAAATGAGCCCTGAAATACACAGGTTTTGTCCAAAAAAGACAATTCGCAAGACTTAACATTTAATTTCTTACTGTTCAAGTTACCATTATACTACATACTTTAAGTAAGCAGTCTCAGGATTTTTCCTCAGATCACAGTAAAGTAGAATACACACATTATTTGCAGTCAAACCATTCAAAGTCTCTTTCATCGTAAATTTCCTTTATGAAAAAGTAATAAATTTTTGCTCCCAAGTATCTAAGATAAAATCTTCAAAATGGTCATTTTAACTACAGCGTATTTTCAAGACAATGCAACGTTTACCTTAAGATCTTCAAAATTTTGTGTTTAGTTTGCTGAGGAATATGAAATGTCAACTGGCCAGTACTATTTGCAGAAGAGAAGTTATTCTGAGATGGGAAGTTGTAGCAAACCACAGTTACCTCAAATAACAAGCAACATACACTTGTACATTCAACCTACTTTTATTTCTTCTCTATCCAAAAATGCCAGCAGTAACTTTCTCTCTCATACGGTTGTGCATATTCATTTAGAGCTTTAAAAACAGAAATTTCACGATAAAAAAAATGCATAGCCAAAATGCATAGCCAAAAAAAATTCTACTGTGCCTTTTTTAAGGCAGCTTAAAAATGGCTACCATACCAAAATTACATGATTGACATGGTCTAAATCACATCTGTTTCTTACAATACCTAAAAGTTCATTGGAACAGATTCTGCAGTAATTGGGATTAGAGCTTATGTTATACTTTTATAAATAAACTTAAGTTATTCTATGCATACAGTAGCTTCTGAAGTAATCTCCTGTTTTTATGAGCCACAAGAGATTCTTACTACTCCACAAAGTTCTGCTTCAATACAGTAGACAAAAGAACAAGCCTAGCTTTAAAAACACAGTATTTTACTCTATTCCGAAAAATCTATGTGGCAGAGGAAATGCTATTTACAAGTGAGACTATACCATGGGACTTGTCTTCCGTTATTTCCATTTTTACTAAACTTCAACCATTCAGTATGAGTTTTCCCACGGTGCGGTTTACTGAAGGTGTGGTGCTTTTAGACTGGTTTGGTTAAAAGACAGTAATTTTTTTTTTTTTAAATTAAAGACTTGGCATTTTGAAACAACCAACCAACCAACGTTTTGCACAATGCTTGGATATTGAATACAGAAAGTGGTGGTTCTTATGTCAGCTATGCATTATGAGTTAAATTTTCCAACACAAACATTTGGCTAATGTGAAGACTTTCTGAGAGAAAATCATTGGTAAATTCTCAGCAGGTACCTGTAAAAGGGCTGGCAATTCAAACTGCTGTCAGCACTGACCGTGTTCATTCTTTCAAAATTTATGCAATTTGAAGATTAACCTTCTGTTCAGTGCTTGACTAGCACAAAGTAAGGCTCCAAGTAGTATAGCCTGAATAAACTTCTAATAACCTGCAAATTAGCCTGAACTTCCCAGTTCCCCATCTTACTCTCCTGATTTGCATTAATTAGTAATGCAGGACAGGAGAAAGACAAAAACGCTGTAATTTGTATTCCCAGCTGTCCTTTATTGTGATCAACTATTTTTAGTATTGCTAAGGGAGAGCCCAATAAACGTCAAAAGATTGCAATAGTTTAAGCTGAACACAGCTGCTTGTCTTTCCGAAGGGAGTTAGCTTCCTTGCTGAAAACTATCTCGTTTCCAATAATATGTCCTGACATCACAGCTGGGGACAGAAGCCCTGTTACTAAGTGATGCAGGGACAGGCTCAGCAATGCATAACATACTTGGAATGCAAAAGGCCATGCTCAGGACTGCATGTGGCATAAACAGTGCAGAACAAAACAGGAACTACTTTCACCTCTCATCTGAAGGAAATCCAAAGTTTGTCAAACATGCAGCTGATTACAAATTCTGCTAAACATTTGCTATGGAACAAGGAAATATGCATAATTATTATTAATGGAGCTTTATAAAGCTCTTCCCCCTCCCAATATGCTTATCATCTGGCTCCAGAATACACAACAATCATGTGGTGATGAATTTCTTTTTTTTGTTTTTTTTATCAGACCAACGAAAACGCAGACCATGCCAAATTCCAAAGATGCCTTTTCATGTTACTCACAGTATAGATCTTTGCATGAAAATACCACTTCATAGCAAGGCCAAGAGACTAGTCATGTGGCATAAAGACTATATTACTCAGCCTTCTTCACCTTTGCTTCGAACAACAAAGCCCTGCATCTTATCTGATGCCCTCATCCCAAAGATTAGTCCTCTCTCTATATTAACACATTGTTTCACCACTGAAAAAGGTATTTAGAAAATAAGTAACACACAAGAAGCTCTAAAGTAAAATAAAGTCAGTGTAATTCAATTGCACAGCAACAATCACATTATCCTTATAAAGGCAATGAATCTCTATCAGAGCTGACCTGTGTATGAAGATTACTTCTACGCAGTCACCTTTGAACTGTTCCGTCTTCTTGGTGTGATCAGTGACACTTCAAATATCCAGTGCAAAGATAAAGATTAAGAACATCAACCAAAATGCTGCCTAAGAGTCTTTTGACACCAAATTAGATTGTAGCCATGGAGATCGCATTTATGTGTAACTTAAGATTCTGATCGAGGCATAAAGATGCCTGAACTTTTCAACCTAGTCACCTGTATGACCATAAATCTTAACACAGCAACTCAAAGAAACCACCTGGTATCTGCTCAGAAGGTAACAATTGGAAGAAAGAAGACAGCTTTTAAGTTCTAATTTCCTCCTTCTAACAGGCACACATAAAGCACAGTCTCTCCCTCCCCTTCAGCAATTTCCGGTATTTTTTACTCAATGTTGGCACTTCAAGTATGGGGTGGTGCAGTTAATCATTGTCTCAGCACATGTGAATATGAGAGAGACTATGACTCTACAATCCTACCAGGCTGTTGATTTAGAAAGTCAATAGAGAATGATGGATTGATGTAAAGCAAGCAAGCAGGGAGATTTACAGAGTTTAACCTTTACTTGTGTTTGCCTTCTAAGTTTATTTTGCTCAGAAAAAATGACCAATATTTAAATGCTACTATCACTAAAACAAGCTGATCATTACTGTCATTCTGTACACTAAATTCAACATTTCCTTTGACCAAAAAAGAGTATCGTATCATTTTCAAAGGCAACACTGACTTCAAGAAGCAAAGAAAGCTGCCCCTAATTAAAGATTTGGATAAGCCTTTTTTTTCAGATTTCTGAAATCACCAAAGAACACGTGAAAGTAAGTTCTGCTTACAAACTGGAAGAGAAACTTTCCTGGTATTTCAGTTCCCAGTCAGAATGGGCAAGTTATTAGTTAAATCAAAGAAATCCCTCTGCTGCTTACTTTTCCTATTAATATTCATTTTTTAATATATTTCGTACATTGTTTAAACTTTCACGTATTTGTATTTTCTTCCTTTTGCCCACTTAATAGCTTGCTTTCCTTTAAGGGTACAAAAAAACCAACCATCCACACAAAGACCTGAACAAGGCTTGTCAACTTCATTATTCCCTTCCAGCTTTTCTACTCAGCTTTTACGCAGGTAGTTAGCTCTCATACACAAAAAGGTGGTAGTGCTTATGGTCTGAAATTGATTTCTTGGTGTGAGAACTATTCTGACAGGTTAGTTTCTGTTTCTGTCACAGCAGCTTCCCTCTCTTTTTTTTTTTAATGCTCATTTCCCTCTTTTATTCAATAGCTCTTTCCTCTTTTCTTTTGCCATTCTTCCCTCCAAGGACAAGTGCAACTCATCCAGTGCTTACAGTATCTCTATATATTCTCCAAAGAAATTACAGTTATGCAATACAGACATACATAAACAGTCTTAAAGTATACAGTCACAAAATATTCCATGTGCATATTATATACACAGTCAGGTCAACTGCATTAACGAAACAGCATCCTCTGTAAGCTCACGTAACCCAATATTAAATCATTTAACGACCCGCCAAAAGCAGTTCAGAATGTATTAAAGTAAACACATGCACCTACACCTACTAACTTGGCACACAAAATAATCCCTAGCTTAAGCTAGCATTAAAGCACTCAGAAGTAAGATGTAATGATGGGGTTTCAAAGAAGCCTCACTGTCTGTTTGGAAGTTTCTAATTATGTGTGAACCTATGGGTATTTTGATTTACTCTACTGAAAGCAGACTCCTACTACCAAGCACAAATCAGTGGTCTACTCTGCTGTAAATTAATGCAATGTCAATGCCATGCATAATCTTCCTTGTCAGGAGCACAGGTGATACTGCCTCCAATCAACAAGGCTGAATGCAGCATTTCTGAATGACTACCCTTGTCAGAAAAACAAAATTCCACAGGATCTCCAGCACATGACTACAAAGCAGTTAAGAATAGGTCAGTGCAGACTAACAAACGTGAAACTGTGATACAAGACACCAGCTTTTCGGGGTTCTAATACACATTTCACAGCCTGAAATCAAGTCCACCAAAGAGCTTCACTTGCTCACATATTGTATCAGTATTACTTCAAATTCCATTTTCTACGCAGATATTTTCTCATCTCTTTCTAAAAAGAAGCACATTTAACATTTTAACCAAAGCCTTAAAGTCCTCCTTACATCCATTCTCGTTACGTACGGATGGCTACCTAAGCTAGCATTTAAGGCCCTGCCGTGTTTTATTGCTATGGACTTTAAAACACATGACGTCACAAGCTTTCTCTAAGCCCAATTCCAAATGGCCCTCCTGGAGATCAAGATGTATGGCTTCTTTCAGATGAGTGACCATAGATTTGAAAACATGCAAGTAACCAGCAAGAGAATGTACACACTTGGAAGGACTGACAGTCAGCTCCCACCCTCTTCCCCACAAAGAACTGAACACACACGCTCGCTCTCTCCCCTCCACCAGGGTTAGGTTAGAGTCCATAATAGATGTTACGCTTGGTCCTCTTCTCCCTACGTGAAAGTTTATAACCCAGGCCTGAATGCAGTTCTGAATCCAGAATAACAGGGGTGGCTAGAGAGTAGACTTTAGCCTACCAAGCTACTCTATTTTGCAGCAAGAACAGAAACTAACCAAACTCCAACACTGTTACCTGACAATTCCAGTTGGCTACTGGTTTATCTGCATCTCCCCTCTGAGCTTGAAGTCACAATCACGTGACCCAGCATTTAAGCTCTGTATTCACCTGTTCTGTTCCTACTGCCTTCGCACAGTCTTGACCAGTGTATCCACCAAAACAAGTTATTTATCCATGCAGACAGCTGAAGAAGCAGCTGACATAAACACTATGGTAAAGTTGAGGTTCAGAGTTAATAACCTCTGAAATTTAGGGAAATGTGGATTATCATCTGGGGCGTACTTAATGAGAGGAAAGAAATGGAGAAACAGATCAGTCATTTGGGTGTAAATATGAATCACTTTGTGGTTTACCGTCTTATTACAATGGAGTCCTAAATGTTCTCATTGAATGTTATTTACTTTCATCTCTAGAACTACTCCAGTTTCCATGTTGACTTATGTAATATACTTTACATAAAATGTATATTCATATAACATAATGTATATTCCTCACTCAGTGCCGCAAACAGCTGTTCTGGAATATACTATGTAAAGCAAGCGCCCATAAACAAATTCCAAGATTCAATAACTAACAGCACAGTGTGTCTTACCCTGTCCGGCTCTTCCTTCTTCAGTTCATCCTAGGATGGAAGCTTTCCCAGCACTGTTGTAGGCAGTTACCCAAATACAGTAAAGAGGCAGTGTATTTTGCCGCAACTAGCCTATCCCAGAGTAATGCTCTAGTAAAGACTGATCATTAGAGGAAAAACAGATGGATCTTTCAGCATGTTCTGCAAGTAATCAGATCTATGGTCTTTAAGATTGGAAAATGGATGTTAAGGTCCCTGTCAGACAGAGAGCACAAAACCTTTCAAAAAACCACAGAACAATTGGATAATGACTGCCAGCAGGGAAAAGTCAAAAGACTATTAGATCAATTTCTTCTGCAGATACTGCTTCACTGAGAGAAGCAACAATAACACTGCAAGTAACACCTCAACTACACCTACAGTACAACCCGAAGCTACAGTAGTTAATATTCAACATTGCTAATGCAGTGTGCAAGTGCAGCAGGATAAAAACTTTAAGCTAAAAAGCATTCTGCAGCCTTTCAAGATAATATTGCATTGGACAGTGTGTAGCAGTAGTCAAAGATAGGCCAAATACCTAAAAAAAAAAAAAATAATTAGCAGTGATTTACAGGAGATCTACCCTCTTTCAGCAGTGCTGTGCAGTCTTCTGATCTCCTGAGCCAGTGAGAGGTGGAAAGGAAGAATGCTCCACTCCTGTATCAGTCCCTGTGATCAAATTGCTACTGTTTCTTCAGTTCTCCCATCACACCTTGAATGTCTGTAGCACATCTGATCATTCAGGACTACACAGAACAGATGCAAAACTGTCATCACTGAGCATAGTCTGCATCTGAACTATGACGTTAATCACTACTTAATCTTTGTTAGTCTAACTTCTTTTCAAATTTCTCAAATAGCAGAATCAGGCCTAGTCATCATTATAAAGACACCTGTGTATCCCTTAGCACTAGAATTTGTACATGATGATATGCCAAAAGAAAAATGCATCCTTTCCCTTTACCGCGCATTATCTAACCCTGTAATAGGAAGCACCTTCTTCAAGCTTCTTCCCTGTGTTCAACCATCTCCATGAACTGGCAGGCACAGAGAGAAAAGAAATCATTAGCTTGAAACAGAAAGGAAAAAGACACGGTCCCATATCACAGTTCATGTCCACAGTGAATCTTGGCTACATTCAAAAGCTTTTAAAAAAAATTATTTATTTGAGTGCATGGTACTGTGTAGCCAGTTCTATATGATACAAAATATTTAAAAAGGTAAGAAAAACAGCCATGTGAGTATTAAAGTGACTACTTTACAGTTACAAAACTGAAGTCAGAATTCAGTTTCTCTTCGAAGACTTTTCTGGTAGACCAACTCTCTAGGATATTTTTGTGTGTCTATACATGTAGAGGCCAGACAGGAAAATACTCTCCTATCAGGGATCATGCAGTGACTCACACAATAAATAACAGTGGTGCTGCCTAGAGCCCCAGGAAAGCAGCCTGTTCAACTTGCAGAACCAGTCCTACAATATCTCAAAAAAAACCCCCAAACTCACCAAACTCAACTCCCCCCTCCCCAACGTCCCTCTTTGGTGCCATTCTTTAACTTACTACTTTCTTCTCCTCCTCTCAATTCTTTTTGACAACCCACTCAGGTTCAGCTAAAGAGATACTGACATAACAGCAACAGCACCAGATAAGCCTCTTCTAGAATGCTCATCTTGTGTTTTGTTTTACTCAACTCTTCCAGTTTAGCTTGTAAGAGAAAACATCGCACTTTTGTGTTGATACTGCTCAGGTACGCTGCTTGGTCTTCATGCTCTCCAGTGCTGCTATTATGTTACCACAACTACAAGTATAGAGCACGTTCCAAGAATATATGGTAAACCATTACCTTTTCCATGCTTAGAAACAAAAAGGGACAATGATGGTCTTTTGTAACAAGTGTGAAAATATCAAACCACGATAACGTGTGTAGCAAAAGCATTGATAAAACAGCTGAAGACACCTTTCTATGTAACTACTCGGAAGGGCCCTCTAAGATTTTTTTTTTACAGCCTTAAAGCAAACACGAGTCTTTTTTAAGTCGTCTAAAAAGTATGCAAAGTGAAACTTGATATTTATATGGCTGATGGGGGGAGCTGTTCAAAATTAATTCTCCAAATGTGAAGACGCCTGAAGGAAGTCATAGTCACAAACTTTGAGGAGACCAAACTCCTTTCAAGAAGGCACATGGAAAACACTGCAGGGAAGGTTTCCTTACTGCACAAAAGCAAATGCTTTATTTCAGTCTTCCTCTTAATAATTCTTTGGCTTAAGGAGGGCCTTTCGTGTCCGAAATACGACTCGGGTGTCACACAGCGTGTTTGCTTACGCAGCCGCCTAAGACGGGCCGGGTGACAGCTGACTGAAACGGCTCGTTACGGATTACTCCCTTGACACCGCTGGGAACCCTTCGGACAGACCCGCGCTGCCCAGAACGAGCTAAAAACGAGGAGGTCTCTCGGCTCCCACTGCCGCAGGGCTTTGCGATCCCGCAGCTCTCCAAGACCGCCCGCAGAAGACCGCCCAGGGACAGGCCGTCCCTTGCCAGGCGTCCGTGCGCCCAGCAGGCCGCACGGCCTCCTCTTCACGCTTTCGGCCCCAAACGCCGCCACACCCGCTCCGCCGCCGCGTCTGCCCGCCCGCCGGGGGCGCACCCGCGCCCACCGGGCACCGAACTGCCCTGCGCCGCCCGGCCCGGCCCGGCCCGGCGCTGTGCCGGGAGGGGAAGGCCGGCCCCGCCGCCGGGGTCCGCCCCGCCGCTCACCTTGCGGCGGGCGCTGGTGTCGTACTTGTCGTTCCTGAAGGCGCGCGCGTTCTGGTAGCGCTGGGGCCGCGTGCGCGACACGTTCCCCTTCTCCGAGCTCATCCCCCGGGCAACCGCCGCTGCCGGCGACACCTGCCCCGGAACCGCTCCGCGGCCCCTCTCCTCCCCCCGCCCCGCCCCTGCCCCGGCCACGCCGCCTCGCCATTGGCCCGGAGCCGGCGTCCGCATCCGCCCTCCGCCCACGGCGGTTCGCTGCCTATTCCCTGCTGCCCGCCCACCCGCGTTCAGCCGGAGCCTCAGTGGCCGGAGCGGCGCTGCGGGCTGCGCCCCCATTGGTGCGCTGCGGCCGGCGGCCGGTCCCGCCCCGCCCCGCCCCGCCGCTTCTTCGGCCGCTCCGGCAGCCGCTCGATCCGATGCAGTCGCTCGGCGAGGCGAGGCCGCCGCCGCCGCTTCTCCTCCCCCCGTAGGCCGCGCGGAGAGCAGTTCTCCGGGGGCCGCGCGTTCTCTGCCGCGGAGGGCGGCTGCGGAGCTGCGGGCGCCGACCGGGGGCCGGGGCGCTGACAGCCGCCCGCCGCCGCCGCGCCGTTACTCAGCACAACCGGCACCCCTCCCCCGCCGGCCCGGCGTTCGAGCGGCGGCAGCTGGGGAAGCGCGGGGCCGCGCGCGCCGCCGCCGCGCGGAGCGCCCGGTGCAGGTAGGGGCTTCCCCCCCCCCCCCCCCTTCCCGTGGCAGTGGCGGGGCCGGGGCGGGCGAGTTGCGGTGATGAGGGGGGGGTGGGGAAGCAGCCGGGGCGGCCCCGGCTGGGCGGCGGGGTGGCGGCTCGAGGATCCGGCTGTGGCGGCGAGCTGACCCCTCGGCAGGCCCGGCCGTTTTCTCTCCCGTCTGCACCTACCCCCGCCCCGCCGCCCTTCTCCCCCCGCTCCGGGGCTGCGGCGTGGGGCGGGAGGGAGGGCCGCGGCAGGCACCGGCTTTTCCTCGGCGAGGGAGGCGGCAGTTCGGCTCTCCGACCCGAACCGGGCAAGGGCGGGGAGGGGGGTGTTGGCGGCGGCCGCCCCCGCCCGCCTGCCTCCCGTCTGCGGGCTCGGGGGCCTCTGCCCCGCCGCCCGGGGTGCTGCGGACGGGCCGCGGACGCCTTTGTTCGGGCGGCGGGCGCTCCGGCTGTGGAAACGCGTGTGAAGGTCTGGCTTGTAGCGGGTCTAAACGGCGCTTCCGCGCCAGTGCTGCTGACTGACTGACTCCTGCGGAGTCCTCTTGAGGTGGGGACACCTGAGGAGCTGACTTCATTCCCGCGAGCCTGATTTAAGGTACTTCTTCAGGTTCCCCCGTTGACGACGGGGGGTGGGAGTGGCGCCGGCCTTAAAATCGCTCTCGGATATTACTGATTCAAAAGCTTAAAGTATTTGGCCGGGAGGCAGCGAGGAAAAAAACCCAGAGGACTGCAGAAGCCCAGGCGGTGCCACCGGAACGCAGGCCGGCTTCGAGAGCGTCGCCGCCTGCCAGGGCCGGGCCGAGCGGTGCAGTGAAGCACCGGGCTGGCGCGGCCGCCGAGCGGGAGAGGGGTCTCCAGCGCCGGGCCGGGCGCAGGCGGCTTCAGCGGGGCAGCTCCGTGGAGACGAGTCTTGCGGGGAGCGTGCGAAACATGACGGAATCCGGCTTAATCCCGCGGTTATCTGCCTGGGACCTTTCGCGGGTCGGCTCGATCTTCGGCCGAGGAGGGAGGGCGAGATGTTTCACTTGGCGTTCCCCGTGTTCCCTTTCTCTTTTCAGCCGTGCCGTTGGGCTTTGAGGTATACAAAGTAACCAGCAGCAGCGGGTCTCTATGTGCGAGTTAAGCTTTGTAAGACTGCTAGAACTCGTGACGCGGGTAAAGCTGTTTGTTTCTTTGAAAATCGCACTAACCAAGATGAAGTTTTGGTCCTGCTGGGCTTCTCTGTTTTTGTGTAGGTTTCTTTGCTCTTTGAAAACTACCTTAAAGAGTTCCTTCACGATGTTTCTTGGTGTGGCTTTTTCATTATTGAACAGACTTCCTCCGTGTTCTTTTCCGGACCTACTGTTTATTCTCTCATAATAATTCTGTTAGTTTAAACTTTTATATAATACTTAATCAGACACTGATGATTTTTTTCCCCCACTAAACATTTTGTTGCTTTAACTGTTGAAGTAGTTGGAGGATGTTCATACCCTTCTCTTCCATTTTTAATATAATGCAGATGTTGAAATAAATGAGAGCGCTTCAGTAGCGGCTTGAACTCGAGTTTGTTGCGTTGTGCTCAATGAAAAAGGGTGAGGGAAACTACTTTAGAGTTTCTTATTTCAGCAGTATGTAATGAAAAATAATGATTTAAAACAACAACACCCAAACAACAACCGAACAAAAAAAAAAAAACCCAACAATTTGAATATCTTGCCTTTAAAACTAGAGCACCACTAAAATTTACAAACCAGCAGCTGTATTTACGAGTTTGACTTTGTTCTTGTGATTAGTTCCTATGAAATAGGTAATTTGATTTAAATATACAATTAGAATAATTTCTATTTAATGTAAATATAAGATTTCTAGATAAGTGTTTGTAAGTGTTGGGCTTTTGAGGCTAATACATAGTAAAGTACTCAAAGATGTGAATAAAAGGAGCCACTCTCTTGTTATGATTTGCAGAGGGAGGACGACAGGAATAATTGCTTACACGAAAGAACTACATTTGTGTTCTAGGAATTGCAAGATAAATATTTGAGGTGTTCTTTCAGACTAGATAGACACACCCCCCCACCACCCCCCCCCCCCATTCTGTCAGCCTTAATGAAAAGAGTAATTGCCAAAGGCTGGATTGAAATTACTGCCTGTGGGCAGTTTTAAATTTGTCACTTTCTATGTCACTTTTTTATTCATAAGAAAGTTAGAGATAAATATGATAAAATTATCTGGCCTTCCTTTTAAAAGCTATCCCAGAAGGGGTGGGTGATGCCACTTGGGTCTGTTTTATTTTTTAGCCTTTCTTGGTGCCATAGTAGGTTTAGCAGTTTTTCCACAGTTTCTTCCGCAGAATTTTCCTACTTAATTTATATGAAAAATGCAGTATAATTTTAAAGGAGACAAATATTTCTCTTATTATGTTCTTTCTGTTGCTAGTAATTTTACCAGCATTAGGAGCTGTGTTTGCAGAACAACACTGGCTTCTTTTAGTATACTGAAATGATAAAGAGAAGGTGAAATAGTCATGTTGTTGGGATGTGTTGATCTCTGTGTCTGATGATGCTACTGTAATGAGCACAGACATTTACATCATACATGCTCAGAAGGTGTTAGACTGTAACTTAGGTATTAACAACATATCTTAGGCAAATGAGTCCCATTAAAGTTATTCATCTGTACTTGTGGAACTGTATGCTTAAGGTAATTTGTGGTCAGTGTTGGTTTTGCCCCAGTTTCAGTAAGAGTCTAGAAAAAGCATACATCAAGCCCATTTGTTATTAGAGTGACTTTTTAAGATGCAGCTTCACTTGCGATACCTTGTTCACTTTCCATAAATTATATTTTAGACTTAATAAAATAATTAGTCTCTTAAGACTGTTGATCTCTGAATCTTTTACCAAGGGTAGGTGATGCTAAATGAAGGGGGTTTTGTGACTCTTCACTTTTACTATAATAATTTCTGGCTGGATGAATCATTAGAAAATCATGTTACATGTTTTCTAACATTAAGGACACTAAAAAAAACACTAGTAGGGGGGTAACTTTAAGTTTAATCCCGCATTGAAGTATCTGAGCAGTATACTTTTTGAGGAGAGAGAATGCCTGCTTAGTTGAAGTTAAATTATGACATCTGGTGGATAACTACTAGGCTGAAATGCTGATTCAGTTGAACTTTTAAACAGTGATATCAGAATTACTCTATACACCCTGGGGACACTCTCACATCCTGGTTCCATTCCAGATCCGGAGGTTAAGAACACACTCATGTGAATACAATGAATGACAAACCAGTTCCAGTATAATGGAAACATTGTTTGCATTTAGTTAAAGGTATCCTCCTGAGGGAGTTCAGTAGGTGTTTTGTCAGATTTGTTCAGTTAGTGATGCTAGGGAGCTACTGTTTTGCTTGGGTCTTCCGAGTGAAGAAAGTATTTGTTTTAAAGGAAGGAGTTGTTGCTAGCTGTGATTTAGATGGAGAACAACTATGGAATCAGAATCTTTGGTTTCAGTAGACAGTTTCCATTGGATTAAATGAGCATTATATAAAGTCTAATTACAGTCTAGTATAGAGGAGAAATAATGCTTTAGCCATGGTCTTCAGCATAAGTTATTTGCCATATGGGGCAACAGCCCATTTTTAGCACATTTAAGCTATCTTGAGGCACAGTACCACCTCAGATGATTAACTGTGGTTACTCCAGTACTGCCCTGTGTGTGAATTCCACAGGCCAGCTTCCAGTCTTCTGAAATGACTTTGACAAATAGCAAATATTCTCTGAGTGAGATCATATTTGTAGTGTTGCTGAGCTGTTTATAGTTATAAATAATGTAAACTCTTGTTTTAATTCTTTCTGACAAGTGGACTGAGAAGCAAGTAAGAAATTCTGTAGTTATTGTCATATGCTGGAATAGAATGCAATCTGCTGCTCCTGGGCAGAACAGGCTATTTGTACCTCACTTTTGGAGGTATGTATTATTCTAAATTTTTCACATAAAATAATATTCCCCCTCTCCGCCAAATAAGTTGTGGCATCTAGCTTTGGCCTTCAGCTTTACTGAAAAGGTGGGAAAACTTACTCAGAAAAGATCGATTTAATAGTGTCTGATAGAAGTGTGGTTGAATGCTGGGTCATAAGCACTTGTTGCAAAAAAAGCCTGTTGAGACATCACAGCAATTTCTCTCGGCTGTGAACGTGAACTAAGTAAACTGTTAGAGAAGTAAAGAAGGGGAAAAAGTACTGAGTTTTTCCTGTGCATAAAGCAGCCCAAGCCTTTTGCCAATTGCTAGACCTCTTCCATAGAGGTCTTCCACTTCTTGTCCTACTTGCAGGTTAAAATTAAAATTAATGGCTAAATAACCTCACCTGACGGGGAACAGATGAGCTACTCCATATTGGAGTGACTACTTGTGCTGATTACATAAATACATGAGGTTGTTGTTTCGTTCGCTGGCAGAAATATGGTCCTTTATTGTGGATCTTCATTTAAGAGACAATCTATCTTTTTATGGGAGGTGACCAGTACACCCCTCCTGCCATCTCCTCTAAATTGGTAGTGTTGGTCACCCATATCTAAGAGCCTGTGATTTCTCTCTGTTCTGAAGAAAACCAGAGTCTCAGGGTGAAAGCACTTGGCTGTAGCAGCCTTGGCAAAAAAAACGGGGGTTTGGGCCCTACAAAGAGGAGTAGTATTCCAAGAATGTTCATGCTGTTTATAGGACTGTCTTGCTGTGCCTGTGTTTGTTACTCTGCAAGTATACTCTGTGTAACATTGTATTCACTATGCATTCATACTCTACCACAGGGAAGAGACCATTCACTGTCCAAAATACAGGTAGCTAATCTGTGATGTATATTCAACAGGTCTTATAGCAGTGTCCTTGAAGCTTTTCTGAAGAGAGATTTATACAGGCATGAAAACTATGCTTGTGTTACAAGTTAGAGGACAAACTTTGAAATATGATCTAAATATCACCAAGTATTATAGTTAGCAGTAAGATTTTATTGTTGCATTACCCAAGTATTTCTGAAATAAGATGGGTCTGTGGACATCAGAAATCAGCTTGTTTTGTTCCCATTTGTAAACTTGGATATAGCAGTCAAAGCTGGTACATGAAACTGTAAGAGTGTTTCTGTTCGCAGTGACCTGGCAGGAACTGAGCTTGAGACCTGTAGGTAGATTTGGGATGGAGAAGTTGTTGAAGTTGAGGTGAAATGTCGGATGCCTCAACACAAGGGAAGTAGTGTAAATGCTTATCTTAGGTGTGCTGGTTTCTAGCAGGGCTCTTGGTAGATTTCATCACTCTTCCTACCTCTGAGAAAAAGTATTGTCACAGCAAAGGATTTTTTCCCCCCCTCCCTTCTTGCTGCTGTAAATTAAGATGACACAATGCCTGCTTTTCAGGGCAACTATATCTTTACCTAGCTTGCTTTAGGTGTATGTTTGTTTACTTTTTTTTTTCTCCCCCACTCTGTTAACCAATGCTTTGAATTGGTAGTATAGATTATATTGATTTGCCAAATATCTGTGATAGAGCGTTTGGTTTGGGATGGTTTTGTTAAAGCATACAATAAAAATAGTCATATCACTAATAAAATCCCAATTTCTATGTGCAATACAGGAAACCTTAGCTAATAATTTCTTTGAAGGGTTTCAAAACATTTAAGTGGATTTATGTGCTCAGCCAGTATGTGGAGCACAGAAGAGTTTGTGGCTGGATTTTAGTGTACGGATGGTCTACAGTGTCTGCTAAGCCAGCAGAAGCATCTTGGTTTGCCTTTGAAGTTTTGACCTTCATGCACCTTTCACACTGCTGAAACCGCTTGCAAGAGTGCATAACTCATGACTGCAATACATATTCTCCATATTTCAGAAACGCTGTAGTGATTTTTGGCTGCAGAGGTCTGCATAGCCTTGGTATCCTGCAAATGCTGCAAACTATTTTAATCATTCTTTATAACATGTACACTTCTTTTAGTGGCTTAAGATGAGGGACTTCATTTCCTCCAAAGAAACTCCAAAACTCATGCTTGTTCTCTCCTGGGTAATCATATTTTAGTTTTAATATCTGGCAGAGCTTTAGAGCCATCGCTTTTCTTAATAATATGCTCATTCTAAAGTAGCTAATAATATCAAATAAGCTATTTTATAGAAATTCACATATATATATTTAAATCTGTTTGTTAAATGTTTCCACTAAAATTATGTATTATTTTCTAGAGAGGTTATGTTTGTGTTTTCCATGAGTTTCTTTTTTCTTTTTTTTGTGTAAGATTGTAACTAGAAACTGATACCATTCTCTCTTCCTGTTTCAGACTAGAAGATGAATAATCTTTCCTTCAGTGAACTGTGCTGCCTGTTCTGTTGTCCACCATGCCCAGGGAAAATTGCCTCCAAACTGGCATTCCTACCTCCTGATCCCACCTACACACTGATGTGCGACGAGAGTGGTAGTCGGTGGACTTTACATCTCTCAGAGCGAGCAGACTGGCAATATTCTTCTAGAGAAAAAGATGCCATTGAGTGCTTCATGACTAGAACAAGTAAAGGTAACAGGATTGCCTGTATGTTTGTGCGTTGCTCGCCTAACGCCAAGTATACTTTGCTCTTCTCACATGGAAATGCTGTTGATCTAGGTCAGATGAGTAGCTTTTACATAGGACTGGGTTCACGGATTAATTGCAACATATTCTCATATGATTATTCTGGATATGGTGCAAGTTCTGGGAAGCCAACAGAGAAGAATCTGTATGCTGACATTGATGCTGCTTGGGTGGCTCTTAGGACAAGGTAAGACATTAGTTGCCAATTTTCTTTTACAGCGTGCTTTTCAAATGGTTGTACTTAATCTGCATTGGTAGTTTAAACAGAAATGCTGTATTTTAGGATTAATTGATTCATATCCAAGCTGATTGGTGGTGCATTATGCTGAAGGCATTGTCAGTATTGAGCAAGATCAGTATATAGTCCTGATATACTAGAAAAATTGAAACAGGGTGAAATTTAATAAGGTATGTTTCAGTCTTGAATGATTAGAAGATAATCCTTATTGTCACAGGTTGGGATCTTCTAGCTGGAGATCTTAGAAGATAGGAAGAACCTATAATAATTGATTCCCCAGTAACTGAGCCACTGGTGTGATGTGGGTGAGAAAATGCAGGTTGTTTTTTCAGATAATTTCTTCAACTACTTTTTTTTGTAGGGAGGGGCAATGGAAAAGCTGCTATAAGAGAACATGGTGAGACTCTGTTTGGACTTCTGTTTGGTGTTCAGACCACCTTTGTTTCAGAATTCAGACCAGCAGCTACAGCATTTCCAAAGATAGCTTTCTATATAAAACAAGAAGATGTTTTTATCTTTGCAAAATATTATGTGTGGGAAAGGTTGTAATTAATCTGTGTAAGTACATTATGGTGGGAACAAAAACTAGGAATTGAACCAGTGGTTTTATCTCAAATAGATTAAAACTGGACAAGGGAAAAAAACCAAAAAAAACAAAAAAACCAAATTGGAAGGATGTTGTTTCAACAATTTCTGTGTTCTAAGCCTCTGGTTTTAGGGAGATAAAATAGTAAGATGAAAGACTCTGAAGGTATTCTCTGATACAGGTAAGAATCCTAGGCACCAAGTAAACACAGTACTGAATACCCATTTCTTAAATTTGGAAGTATTTTTCACCGTGGTTTGTTCCATTTAGAGCAATATTCTTGTGTTACAAGTACCCAAACTACAAAAGGATTATTTTTTTAAATACTTTGCGATCATAAGAATAGATGTTCACCAAAAAACCTCCCATCACATTGTGTATTTTGCACCAAAAATCTGTGAAAAACTGAATTTAATATAGAGCAGCATGTTATGGTTTGATCATTGCAACTTGAGCATACTGTTTAATGATATTATATCAGGGATGTGACTTAGTGTAAGGCCATGCGTAAAGACTCTTTAAATCCTGGAGCCTAGTAGTTGTTGCAGTGAATTTAGAACTTGATCAATGTAATATTAACTATTTTCCTATTTCTTTGGAGTGGATTATCATTTTTTCAGTGTTTTAAATACACATTGTTTTACATTATAACAAAGGTGTGATACTTCTGTTTAAAGAAGCATACTTTATTCATACTGAAGTAGGGGGAACGCTTATTATCATAAACCTCATACAACTGCGGGGGACAGGTATTCAGCCTCACATATCCAAAACCACGTGTACCATGTTGTTAGATTAGGTTTTGGCATTTCTTCTGATTACAGTGGAAAGCTGAGATATAACTAGACATCCGTTCTGTAAGCTAAGAGCTGCAACAGGTGCGCTGGTGACTGTGGTCTGTAGTTGATTGGTGATCTGGAAGATAGCCATTTGGTGAAATACCCAGTAACATTGACCAAAAGCATAATATGGTTTGTGAACAATGTGGAAGACAGCCTGAATTCTTTAAATGTACCAGAAAATGGAAGAGAACTAGATGGTGAAACTTAATCATTTGTTTATGTCAGTTTACAGGCTCAGTTTTATGAACTAATTTGTAATTATTGTCTCTTCCTCCCCCTGATGAATTTCTGATTGAAAACTTAAAAGAAAATGTGACCACAACTTGAATTCTCACTTCCATTCTTGAACAATGCATAGTTTATCTTCCCTAGTCAAATAGGATTGTTCATTATAATATCATATCTGAACATGCCCTTTGCTGAACAGACATTGTTGGGGGGAACTCTAAATACATACTACATCTATCTGCTTTTCCCTCTTCCATTCAGGAAGCTGAGTTCCATTTGCTGTCTGCATTTTTTTTTTTGTGTCAAAAGCTCCTTTAGAAATACATAATTCTGTAGAGCTTGGATTGGTCTGCCCAAATTGTGGATTTCACAAACGTGTACTGAATTTTTTCCGTTGCTTAAAAAGTGGTTGGTATTACTAGTTTCCACTGTGGTACTTTCAGCAGCTTTCCAATTGGCAGACCTGGTCTTGTCCTTGTGTCAGGATGCTGAATGTAGCAGGGAGAAGTTGAGTACATGACTCTGGATGTATTGGCTCCCACACTTTGATTACCAGTCCATGGTATTCTCTTGAGCCCTGAGAGAGTGCTAAGCTGTGTTTAAATACTTGATGAATATCTGGACCAAAACGAAGCCTTTGAGCAGTTGCTGCAGCATTGATTCACTTTTCTAGCATAGCCTGTTCCGTCAGTGTTACACTGCCACCATCATTAACATTTTATAGTGTGAGTGTTCTGCAAAATGTTTGCAGGATAGATGTAACTATAGCTCTAACTCCTTTGAAATGCATGTTGATGGAAGGAGAGAAGAAAGGGATCCTAGACTTTGAAATTGTGCCTCACAGTTTGTTATGGGACAAAGAGAAGAATGGAGAAATTACCTGTGTTGGAGGTTGATCACAGCCACGCACAGCTCCCTGCATTCCTTGTTCTGAGAAATTGTATCATAGAACCCAGCATTAAAAGGTGTTTCTGGGGTAATTGAAATGTCTACGTGGGCTTCATTCTACAGTCAACACAGCTGCTTGTGATAGAGATGTGTTAGTGTGTTAAGTTTTATATCTTGGAACAACAATCCAGATGGTCATCTGCAAATTGGCACAACTGTCCAGTGGGGACTGGACAGCTAGGGTGAAATAGTCTGGAACTGGTACTGAGGATGATGGTGAGGTTGGTCCAACACTACTTTCTTAAAAGTGGTTGTTGTAAGGGTGTGTGAATATTACCATTCCTGTAAATGAATACAGAAAGCTGATTTGGCAGCAGATGAGAAGAGGTAAAGAGCAGATGCAGCTTCTGAATTATGTCCCTATTCTTTACCTGCTTTGAGAATTTTAATAGGAAGCAGTAGCTGTCCATGTGGATGCTGACTGTGGAAGAAGGCAAGGTGATTCGCTGCCATCATGTTTGGGAAAGTTGCACATTATTGCATATTCATGTGCATGGGACTACATAAAAGCTGCAAGTGAGGACATTCTTTTTTCTGTCTGTCATAGCTACAAAGTGTTGAAATGCCAGTAGTCATTTTGGGATACGCCTATTTTCTGCTGCGTTGGTCTCTGAAGGACTTTGATGACACCCTAGCAAGGGTGGAAAGGTTTAACCAGCCCCAGGCAAATGCAGGGCAAGTGGTGCTCATTCAGAAACCTGAAGACTTGTTGGAGTTGCCTCATGACTAGATGTACCTTTAAGAAGCCAAAGAACCTTTTCATTGTTGCTTATCATGGACTGTATAATAACTGAAAAATTGAAGGGTAGATCTCACCATCAGCCTGGTATGTCAAAGTGGACTGCATGTCCATAATTTGAACAGCCAAATATAGGAATAATGTCAAATCTATTTGGATATTGGCTGAAAGTGTGCTTTTGAGAATTCACAAATTAGGGGGTTTTTTTTTCATTCAAAAGTTGGGGGGGGTGCTAGAAGATGAGGTGCCTTAACTTTGAATATTTGGAGAGAAATTGAGTTTTTACTTAAATTGGTAGGGAAAAGTAGCTCAATTCATTATGAAGAGAAATCTTGCCAATAAAACAAATATACTAGTAGCATTGTAAGGTTTAGAAAATGCTAAACTGTCACAAGAGGCAGAGGAGGTGCAGTTCGTTGATTATGACATTTGTGGTCAATGGGCTTGCCTCTCATAAAATGTACTTCCCTTTTATTCTAGTGTGGCGGGTTGACCCTGGCTGGATGCCAGGTGCCCACCAAGGCTGTTCTATCACTCCTCCCTCCTCAGCTGGACAGGGGAGAGAAAATATAACAAAGGAGTTGTGGGTTGAGATAAGGACAGATCACTCATCAATCACTGTCATGGGCAAAACAGACTCAGCTTGGGAAAAATTAACTCAATTTATTGCCAATCAACCAGAGTAAGGTAATGAGAAATAAAACCAAATCTCAGAACACCTTCCCTCCACCCCTCCCTTCTTCCCAGGCACAGCTCCCGGATCTCTACCTACCCCCTGCAGTGCCACAGAGGGACAGGGAATGGAGGTTGTGGTCAGTTCATCACACATTCTCTGCTGCTTCATCCTCTTCAGGGGCAGGACTCATCGCCCTCTTCCCCTGCTCCAGCATGGAGTCCTCCCCGGGCTGCAGGTGGATATCTGCTCCACTGTGGACCTCCCTGGACTGCAGGGGGACAGCCTGCCTCACCATGGTCTTCACCATGGGCTGCAGGGGAATCTCTGCTCCAGTGCCTGGAGCTCCTCCTCCTCCTTCTTCTCTGACGTTGGTGCCTGCAGGGCTGTTTCTCCCACATATTCTCACTCCTCTCTCTGGCTGTGGTTTCTATGTGCCCTACAACTTTTTTCCTTCTTAGATATGTTATCACAGAGGTGCTACCACTATCACTGATGGGCTCGGCCTTGGCCGGCAGCGGGTCCATCTTGGAGCTGGCTGGCATTGGCTCTGTCAGACACAGGGGAAGCTTCCAGCAGCTTCTCACAGAAGCCACCCCTGTAACCCAGCCCCCGACAGCCCCCCCCCCCCCCCCCCCCCCCCAAAAAAAAACCTTGCCACACAAAGCCAATATATCTAGTAATGATACATGTTGTATACACAAGAAGGGGAATGTGCATCTGAGTTGAGGAAGAGCTGTATGCTCATGAATTTTATTCATGGCCTGGAATGTTGATAGTTAAAGGTGTGGAGGATGTTCATGCCCTTCATGTTCTGCAATTTGCAGCTGTAATTTCATGTGTTATGTGCATGGCGACAAAAGGTTCTGAAATGTGCATTGAAAATTCCCTCAGGACGTTCACCCTTGTTCCACGTGCCTCAAGCACTGCTGTCAGTTAGTTAAATGCATGTGTTGCAACAGCTTCACAAACAGCAGCCTCACTAGAGCATCTATTGCACCTCTTCATTAGTGTGAGCCTGAGAGATACTATTGAAAATGTACCCTTATAAGGTTTATCTTACTGATACTTTATTTTATTATTGTAAAGCAAGCAAGTCTTCTAGATTAACAGCAGTAGTTCAGAAGTAAAAAAGATAAATTGCTTTCTGTCTCCCTTAGGTATATCAAGGGCAAAATGGCAGGTACTCATAAGAGCCTGGAAGTATAGTATGGTAATTTCAGCTGGTATTTGATTGTTAAAGGGAACTGAAGCTTAAAAAAAAAAACCAACCCAAACCAAAACCCACTTGTTACAGCCAGACATGCATTTTGTAGTTTACATATTGCACGTCATGGTAATGTGATGTATATCCAATGAAAGTATATAATATGATGAATATCCAATGTAAGTGATATATATCCAATTGAAGTGTTCAAGGTAAGGTCAGACAGGGCTCTGAGCAACCTGGTGAGTGGAAAGAGGTCCCTGCCTGTGGCAGGGGGCTGGACTAGATCATCTTCCAACCCAGTCTGTTCTGATTCTATGAAAAGAAAAAAAAGGAGGGAGGGGCGGAAAAGAGGTGGACTGCCACTAAGATAAGTGTTTAGTAAAGGTCTTGCTACAGAGACAGAAATATAAAGGAAACAGTGAAAGAGCTTGTGCTACAGGACATTGTAAATGTTTGTCACAAAGGGAAAAAAATATTTCATTGCTGTTTAGCAGTTCTTCTTTTTCTGCCGGAAGCTGAAAAGGTCAGGCAGGAGTGTTCAGGGCTGCATCTTTGACAAGAGACCAGCTATCATCTGATCAGCATATGTAGGCTCACAGAAGAGCAT
This sequence comes from Buteo buteo, assembly GCF_964188355.1. Classification (NCBI taxonomy): domain Eukaryota; kingdom Metazoa; phylum Chordata; class Aves; order Accipitriformes; family Accipitridae; genus Buteo; species Buteo buteo. The sequence continues at coordinate 41,035,087 of NC_134204.1, forward strand.
ATTGGCTTTGCTAATTGCCCTGTGTTAGCTTGGGCCCTGATTCTAGGGAGTGGGCTGATGTTACAGTTACAACAATTTATTGGCTTGCTTCTTCCTTTAACCCACCAGTGGCATGTCATTTCTTGCCTGGCCCTGAAGACAACCAGCACAGAGGAGCAGAAAAGTAGTTGCTCCCCTTCTCCCAGAAAAGATGAGTTTAGTTTCCTAAACTAGTTGGTGAAGCCCAATGAAGGGCAACATGTCACTGAAGATGGAAACTGGAAAGTGGTTCTCTCCTGTTCTGTAATAGCTTAGCTTTGTAGTGACATTAACCTGTACCTTTAGCATGGTGATAGGGCAGAAGTTCATGAGTGCGCAGGCACTCTGTGTGGATGCTAGTAAGCTTATGTCAACAGATGTATGTTTAGTTCTAAGTAAAGACTGTTCTTCAAGTTCCATGTGCTTTCCAGGCATGTAGCCCTTAGGTGCATGAACATAAAGGATGAATCAGGTGTTAAAAAGAATTGAAATCTCAGTTGCTGTGGGAAGGTGAAAAATGATGTGGGGAGCCTTTGAACTGCAGAAAGTATCTATCTAAATTTCATGCCAGATTCAGTCCAGAATAACTTGTCTCTGAGGAAGAGTGCTCTCTCTGAGAAGGTACATCTATGCACAGCTACTTTTCAGATTTTGTACCAAGGTCCTTTCTGGTGATTACGGCTTAAACAAAACACATAAACCTCCCCCGTTACCAGGACCAACAAACTGAAGGCCTGTGTATTCTGATACAAGTTATCTAAGATTACTTGTGTAGACAGTAGTGTTTATATTACTCCTATAATCAACATAATGAGCTTTCAAAGATATCAACAGTTTTTACAGCATGTCTTTGAGCTCTTGTCACCAGAACAGCTACTTACCGCACATGGCTGTCACATTCCCTTTCCTCAGGATGGCCTGTAATTCTAAGGGACTAATTAAGAGAACAATATTACTGCCACTTTTTCTTGATCTGACACTTCCTCATTTGGGAGACCAGGTGTGTAGTCAACTAATGATTTTCTACCAAACTTCTTGGCTTTTACCTGGAGTTTACAGGACTGTCAAAAGGAGGAGTAGACAAATTTTATGACTATGGAACTTAACAACAGTTATCTTTTCAAGAATTCTTCCATTATAGATTGGGAAGTGATACTTCTGGGAGAGAGGCACTGGGAGACAGTTGGGCTCTTCCTTTTTCCCAAACTTCTCAGAAGCCTGTTAAAGAGGAGAGGGGAGACTGGAGACAGACACAGCAGATGCTGTTCTTTGGTTTGCAAGCTTCTTGTTTGGGGTTTTCCCCCCCCCCCCCCCCTTTTTTTTTCTTTGTCCAAGCCAGAATATTCAAAAGTCTGCTCTGAATCACCACTTCTGGTGATTGGCCTCACTATTTCAGTTTCCAGACTGCAAAACAAATAGTTTCTGGTGAGTGCTGTGAAGGCAATCTGTTTGGCTGTGGTGGAGAAAGGATTACTTTAATCCAAATATAGTAAATGCTTTTCTTGGATTACTTTCTGTAGCCAATCTTTAGCTATCTTTAGGCTGAAGGATTTGGATTAAAAAATAGGGGGAAGAATAATGAGAAAGAGGAGAATATATGCTCCAAAATGTACTTCTAAGTTTTGCTTTAAATTTGTGTGCAATGGCCTGCACCTTGTAAAACTCAATACCTGAGGAAATGTGAATGTGATAATTTGCTAGGTTTTTTATTTGAAAACTATGTTATGTCATAATTTGCTGTGCAAACTCCATGCCATACTAATGATGCAAAGTGTCAGGTATTAATTTAAACTTTGTTCAAATTATATGAAAGGGATAGAAGGCTATACTGTACTTTCAGAATGGACAAATGTGATTTGACTTATTCTGAATTGGGAGATTAGTTGTAAAAGGATAGGTGCTGGGCTGCTGTCAGGTGTTTCAGAAGAGATACAGAAATAATGAAGGCCTTACATTTGTTTCAGTTTCAAAGCTTTAATTCATACTATTTTTGTGTGTTGGAATTTTGAGAAAGTATTTGTTAATCAGAATGTTTGAATTTTTTTATTCTCCGAGAACCGTTGTGAGGTGGAGGGCTTGCCTGTAGTTCCAGGCTGATGATTGAGTCTTAGTGTTTTAGAAGTCTTGATTATGATCCTAGAAACTCTTTCTAGGAAATGCTGATAGTAATTAAGTAGTGATGATACAGATAGATTCTATGAATCTATCTGTGCTAATACTTTTACTGCTTTTATGTTTCACTCTAGCAGAACAAAATTTAAATAAATAGATGAATAGTTAAATAGACAATGTTAGCTGTGTATAGTGGACTTTAGCCCCAATTTAGAAAGCTTATTGGGGTGTCTAATGAGGTCTGCTAGTGATACTTACATTTCAGTAATACTTAAATGTGATTTTGTTTTTCTTGCCATCTTCCTAGTTTTTTTTTTTTTAAATTAACTGTTTATTATGTACTGATGTTACACACAGGACATGTTTTCTGGCTTATTGAAAAGTACTTGTGAGTTTTTGGGTTTTGTTGGTTGGTAATTTAAATGTCTTGGTACATGTGAAACATCTTTTTTCCTGATGTTCCTGATTTTGAGGCTTTTGGACTTTACTGATTTTAGTATATAGTGACCTGTACAGTTATTTAGCCATATTTATAAGATACTGGACAAGTTTTCATTACCTCTGTTTTGCTGGCTTTACTGGAGGTATGCAAAATGTACTAATTTGGTAACTCCTTTGTGGGTATGGGTGTTGTTACCTAGCTTTGACAGGAAAGATGCATTCATTTGTTGAAGAGATAATGGTTGCACTTCAACTGTAAATAGTTGATTGTCAGTCCTTTTAGGATTATAGTCATAGTCAGTTGGCAAACATTACACTTGCCTCATGTGTTCCATATTGGTGTTAGGCTAGTCTGCTCTAACTTGGAAAGCTGAACAAGTTTCTGATGATACACGAGAACAATGTTTGATTTTTGTTGTTGTTTTTTTGTAATGCAGTGCAGTATCTTTTCCTATTTAAGGTACTTCCTTTCCCACATAAGTTAAACAAAGGTACTCAGATAAATATAATTTGCAGTCTGAACCTGTACCAAGAGTACTTTGTTGGTATATATCAGTGTATCAGCAGCTCACTTCTGCCATGGGCACAGTTCTTGCCAGCATAACATTCTGTTTAGAGGCTTTTCCACTGGTACTTGGGAGCCAGCTGCTCTTTGTATCCACAGTAGTGCAAAAACATATGTTAGATCTGACTTGTGTAAGTGTTAACTAGATGTTTCATGACTCTTTTGTTTATCTCAGTTAATTACAGGAAAAAAAAAGAGTGTTTTCAACTTACTAGGAGGGAGACTTTGACTTAATTTTGTAGTGCTTATTGGGCTGTCTTAATTGTGGGTTAGGCTGGGTATTCCCCTTGCTAGCTTGCATGTCAAACCAACCATGATAAGAAAGAAGAATCTCAGCTACTACATAGAGAGCATAGTATTCAGACCACTGTCTGTGTGGGCTTGTTTTAGGTCCCACTAAATTGCTGAGCTATGTTACTAGCTTGCAGTTTTTATCAGGTATCAGAAGAGTGAAGCCAACCAAACTTTTGCAGATTTGACTATGCTCTACTTGATAACCATAGAGCTAGGAAGGCTTTAATCAGTTTTCTGTTGTAGGTTCACTAGAGCTACCAGTAAAGGCTTTCAGCTAGTATACAAGTCACAACTGCATTCACAAATCCATATTTTAAAAAAATGAAACATACTTCAGTATCATTCAGGCTTAAGGCAAAAAAACTACTGCAAATACAGAGTAAATAATTGTCCCTTTAAGTCAGGTTGTTATAGAATATACTTGCTTGTTCTTCTACCAGCTCCTGTTTCATAGTTTATACTCTTCAGGAAATTTTTGTCTTCAGAAATGCTTTTTTTGCCTTGCTGTGTAGTTGCAGTTTTGTCTGTTTCTCTTTATATACCAGTTTTGTTAACATTTTTAATTTTCTAGGTACGGAATCCGCCCTGAAAATGTGATTATATATGGCCAGAGTATAGGAACAGTACCATCTGTGGATCTTGCTGCTAGGTATGAAAGTGCTGCTGTAATTCTTCATTCTCCACTGACCTCAGGAATGCGAGTAGCTTTTCCTGATACGAAGAAGACCTATTGCTTTGATGCATTCCCCAAGTAAGTTGTAGGATTTTTTTTATTCTACATACATTTTTCTCTATTACAGAATTTTTAAACAGGGGAAACAAGTAATACGGCAAATAAAATTTCTTTCAAAGGATTAAAAAAAAGTTTGACAAAAATCAGAGTGAATAACAACGATGAGGAACATTTGATTTGAAGGACTTTACAGAACTTTGTAAATCTAGGTTTTTCACATGTCTAATCATTTCAGTGGGTCTGGAATGTTAATGTGAAATCTATTAAAGAAGTGATTAGTTTTCCTATATGTAACCCCTAATACCACTAATTCTAACAAGCAGTTCTAGTCCAGTGAATTGTTAATCTGGGTAACTGAACAAAGTCTTTTGCATATTTCTGTAAGTAGCAAAGGCTGGAAAGCTAAGTAGACCTTAACTGAAGAAAGTTTCTGTCGTGTATTTCAGAACTGTGCCACTAGTTGGTCCTTACAAACTGGTACACTTGTCTCAAAGAATTGTATTTTGAGCATCTAACTTCAAAGACCTTTTTTCCTCAAAGATGGTCAAACTTTAAATGCTAAAATTCCTTCACTTCTGACAAGCACTTTTTTACTGAAAAACTCTGAAGTAATATTTTCATCAGTCCAGTGACTTCGGTATTTTTTTTTAAGTGAATGTGGTAATGAATACCACTTTTAGATGGATTGCTCTGTTATCCAATCCTAATAGTTTCCAGTAGTTTTTTTCCTTTCTGTGTGGCTTTACATGCGCTACTGTAATGGCTTCCAGGGTGTTGATAAGATCTAATTTTCAAATGATTTAAACAACTTCAGAGTTAAATTGTTAAAACTACAATGTGTAATTAAAAAGTGAAATTAACTGTCTGGTCCTTCAAAAAGATTTAATAAAGCTCACTGTGTTCATAGATATAATCTTTTTCTTACAGCATTGACAAAATTTCTAAAATAACATCTCCTGTGTTAATAATCCATGGGACTGAAGATGAAGTAATTGACTTTTCACATGGCCTAGCATTATTTGAGCGTTGCCAGAGACCTGTAGAACCACTGTGGGTAGAAGGAGCGGGCCATAATGATGTGGAACTCTATGGACAGTACCTTGAAAGGTTAAAACAGTTTGTGTCACAGGAACTGGTGAACTTGTAATTTTCTTTGTATATTTACATGCTTTTGCATTTCACTGCGGAACTGCACGCCTTGATAAATCCATAACATAAAACCTGAAAGTTGTGTTTTCAAATCATCCTGGTTGCCTTCATTAAATTTACAGGTAATGATTTGTCAACATAATTAATGAAGGTTTTAATGCCAGCATTATAAACTGGAATTACATGATCATGCAGTCAAGCTTGGAAGTTCATATTACTTTGTGTGAGGTTTTTCTTTTCTTAGATGTACAAAAAAAAAAAATCACAAGGAGTACTGTATGAAATTTTAATTATATAAAATCAAATGCTGTAAAAGTTGCCAAATGCTTTAGCATATCAAAAACAAGTTTATAAATATTTTTTAAACATCTCAAAATGTACTGTGACTTACTCTGTTGCACAGGTGTAAATTAAAAACCAGACTTCTAAGCAGCTGTTCTGTAAAAATGTAATAGCCATGAAATTTGAGCAAATACTAATGTATGTAATAAGAATAGACAGTCACTGGAAATGACCCATGCCCTGTTATAGGGGGATGGAGTCAAAATAGATCTGTTTTTCCATATTTTTCATATCTTTTGGGCTTAGTTTACTTTAGTTCTTTTGTTCTTGTGTTGCCCCTTACCTTTCAGGTCAAACAAATTTACCCACTCATCTTCTCAGCAGTCCTAATCTTGCCAAAATAATGCCACAAGTTATCATTGTTGTAACATAAATATCACTCACATGATTACTACTTAGGCCACTAAGTACTTCTTTGAAATCGGTAAGACTTTTAGAACCTAGAAGGCTTTGTGGACAACGTAGTTATAAGCATTGATTGCGTAGAGATGCAATGTTTCATCAAAAGAACCTGGAAGTTCATCCAACTCTGTAATAAACAATTTGCAGGTTTGCAGTTATCTGATCAGGCTCTACTTTTGGATGTTTAGTGTAAAAGCTTGTTGGTTTTTTGAGTATTGTGTGGAAATTTTATTACTCATGCCTGGATGGGGTAGGGCGAGGGGCAAGAAAAGAATGTTGACATTTTTCTATTAACTCATAGTAAAATAAACTTTGTAAGTTGCCTTTCCCTTGAATGCATTTTGTGTGAATAGAACTATGAAAAATAAACTTAATTATATGTAGCCTATTTGTAAACAAAGTAATATACCAACAATACACACTGTGCTTCTAATTTAAAGGCCTTACGTAGTTTAATTGTTCTGCTTGTTTTTTGTGATTGAGACTATTGTATACTTAAATGTAGCTTCAAGTATTGTGAAAACTTTGATTAAGATGTGTTGATTAACAGTAAACAATATTCCATAAACTTGCTGTTCTTCCTTTGTTTTTTTAAAAGAAATAGCAACAGTTGCTTGTGATATCAAAAAATAATTCATTTACTCTATGAAATCTGAGAACTAAAGCAGTAACCCATTGTTACGAATTGTTGGCACATTTCTTTATCAGCAGCTAAGCTACTGTTCTGATCACCCTTCCATCCCCATGCCTTATCTTACTTCTTTCTGCTGTTCAGCTTACAGGTTTTCTGCTGCAGAGTTGCTTATAAACATTCTTCTGTAATGAATTCAAATTTAGCTTTCTTTGAAATCATCAGTGACTTCTTGCCTTTTGCTCTTTGGTTTGGTAAATGAATAGAAAGAAATTTGAATTTGTTCTCCAGCAATTGGGTTCTTTTTTGTCTTTGTGATCAAGTATGCTTCAGTGTGTTCTGAACTTCAGAGTAGTATTCAGGCACAATAATATTAGACTTAAAGATTTTCATCCTAATCCAAGATTTTGCAATTGGAAGTGTGCTTAAATAGATATGTAACTCAGCTTTATTACATCATACTGTATACATAGTTTGATTTAATTTTCTTACTACCTTCTAGCCACTATCTCTGATTTAGATGGAAATTGTTACCATTAGGTATTTAAGTGCTTTCTTTGTGATGAATGAAGTCCATTTTGAGTGTCCTCTTCAGAAATTCACAAATAAAGAATGCAAAACTGCAGTGGTAAGTGATACAGACTGGCTGATAGTACTGCACATGGCAGGCAAATGATCAACTGTCATCACAAGAACTATCAGATTGTGCTAGGGAATATTATGGCACCCTGTAATTGAAAAGACAGAAAAGGTGGCATAGCTGTTTTGCTGCTTTTGTTTGTGTTTTGTTGAAGCAGAACAAAAGGCCTGACTAACAGAGTTTTGTCTTCAGCAGATGCAGCTGTGCTGGATTACACTGGTGAGTAAGGGTTCTGATCTCTTTGGGACCACTTATGCATGGTTAATTATTGCCAGTTTGTTCTGATTTGTATTTTACACCTAGATTTTTCAGATGAGTTGTTTGTTGAAGGAATTAAAATTGGTTTTAGGCACAGCCTAGCTTGTGTTAAGAATCATATTATGGCAAAAAACTTGTTACTGACATAAAGCAACTCTGAACTCTTGCAGCTGGGAGGAAAACATTTGACATGGTGCTTGTCTTGTTCTTAAATCATCATTTTGGTGAATTTGACAATGGGCTGTTGTTTTGTTATAAATGCAATTGTCTCATGATAAATAAGAGTTGATTCAGCATTCATTAATAAGACAATGTCTGTATTTTAGGGAAAAAGAAAAGAGCATTTTTATGAACCACGTGGTCTGATTTCTTCTTTTTTTTTTTTTTCTTTGAGACAAATATTTGATAGTAAGCTGTCTTTTTCAGTTCTGGAAACCTTGGCAGATCAACTTTAAAACGAACTTCATTTATGTAAAATATGAGATCACCTTCTGAAGGTGGGGGTCTTTTGACACATGTTTTGCTGTCTTACATTCCTACACACATGAATGTGTACATTAAAAAAAACAACCCACCCCCCTCCTCTCTACTGTCTGCTTGTGGCAGCAAAGAATTCTAGTGTATGTTCAATTACCTACTCTTATTGCCTGATTTCAAACTTGCTTTTCTTTTTGAAGCTTTTTTTTAGTGAAAAAAAATTTGCATGTTTACTCTTGGGCTCTTTTAATTGGATGACATTGTGCAGCACGGCTAGCTGCTTGGTACCTCTTACTATGGAATATTCCAGGTCCTACAGATACAAATTCTTCTCACTATACAGTAGGCATTGTTAATATATTAAAGAAAAAAATGACAAAAATAGCATTTCTGAACCAGTGGAAAAAGCATCCTGTGTAAGTAGGGGTCTGATCACTTGGAATCAGCTTTGCAGAAAAAGAGTTGGGCACCCTGGTGGACAAAAAGCCAACCATGAGCCAGCAATGCAACCTTAGAGCAAAGACAACCAACAGCATCCTGGGCTGCATTAGGCAGAGACTTGCCAGCAGGTCAAGGGAGGTGGTTGTTCCCCTCCACTCACCACTGTGAGCGGAGACACATCTGGAGTGCTGAGTCCAGTTCTGGGCTCTCCAGTGCAAGGAAGATAGAGATGTACTGGAGCAAATCCAGTGCAGGGCCACTGCTATGATTGAAGGACTGGAGCATCTGTCACAGGAAGAGAGATTGAGAGAGCTGGGGCTGTTTGGCCTGGAGAAGAAAAGTTTTGGGAGGATCTTTTACCATGTGTGTGAATATCTGATGGAAGGAGGGAGCAGAGACAGCTAGACTTTCCCCAGTAGTGCCCACTGAGAGAACAAGAGGCAATGAGCACACACTGAAAGACGGGAAATCTGATCTGAATACTAGAAAACAACTTTTTTTTTTCTGTGAGGGTGGTCAAACACTGGAACCAACTGTGGAGGTGACATCTTTACCGATATTCAGAACCCAGCTGAGCGCAGCCCTGAGGAACCTGCTGTAGCTGACCCTGCTCTGAGTACAAGAGTTGGACTAGATGATCTCAAGTGGTCCCTTTCAATCTCAGCCATTCTGTGGTTTTGTGAATTATGGCATGCAAATCCTTTAGATGGTTACCACTACACATATTTTTGTGCCATCACTGTACACCAGCTCAGAAGTGGAGACTATTGAGTTACAAGGATTATCTTAGTTTAGTGCTCCCTACTTTTGGTGGGTTATTTTTCAGCAACAGAAAGCAACAAAAAGTCTGCTACGGAAAAAGCTCTTTATCTCTTAATCCTGAGACCATCACTGTTTGATGTGCTGTTGCTGAGACTGACTGTAATACCAAAATTTATACCTCAGGCAGTGTCATCAGAGAACATATTGCTACCCTACTACAAAAGGAAGACTGAAAAGCTAGATGTAAAGTATAGGTATGTTATCCTGAAAAGAGGAAAAGTATTTGAAAGATGTCTTAAACATTCTCAAAATGGGAATGTTGCATTCACAACTATTATCCTATGTGCTTGGCAAGCAGCAGAGGAGACTGAATGGAGATAGGGTTAGTTTGGGTTGTTTTAATAAAATTAGTTAATAAAGCTTGTTCTACTTCACTTGAATAGTGTTTGTAAAAAAAAAATTGAAAAGTTGTTTATATTGTCATTGGGCAGGGGGGTTCATGAGCTACTAACTGTGCATCAGGCCTGCTCCCCTTCACTTAAACAGTTCACATAACATTTGACTGTTTCCAATTGTTAAAAGTTAGTGTGAAAACCCATTGAGCTTAAGTAGCACCAGATTGAAATTTCAGCATGAAATAGTCTTAGAATGCTAACATATGGAACTTCTTAACCAATTTGTGTTGAGAGAATACTAATTGTAAAATAGCCATAGAAAGAAACAATGTTTCCCTGTGAAGAAATTCCATTGTATGATGATGATGATAATAAATACTATAGTATACTTTCTTCCTTTTTTTTTTTATTTTTCATGTAAGACCTCTTGCTCTTTCTTTCTGTGAAAGGAAGTAAAATTCTGGTGTATTTCTGATAAAATGGCAAGGAAAATGCTTGAGGATTAAGAGGATAGTGTAAAAGAAATGTTCTTAAAAACTGATTATTCTGCCACTGAGGAAGGGGACAACCTTAAAAAAAGTATCTCGGCATCAGCTTTTCCCTAGAGGTATTAATAAAGTATCTTAGTCTGATAATCTATTTCAAAATAAATAGAAAACCTCAAAAAGGTTTTGAGGCCTAGAATAGGTTTTGTGGCTGGTAAATGAGGCATTATACAAATGGTTGTAACTTTAATGTTTCATTTTCAAATTTTTTTTGCTTACAGAGGGCAAATAGTTTTCTAATCTTCAGCACTGAAGAGAAGACATGGAAGAGATATTACAGAAGATGAAATAGTCAATTTACCTTCCTATTATGCTAGAAGCTATGAGCATCTCAAGTAGGTAGCTGTGCGTTGTCTCCTCCTAGAGCACAGAGTATACCCGTATGAATGGCATCAGGCTTTCATACTGGGACATTTTTTTCTTTCAAAACCACAAAGCCACAAACGTTTTTGCCCAAAGTTTTCTTCTGGAGTCAGGTAAATAGTGGATTTACTGTGCTGTTCTAAAACAGAATTACACCACGTATCCAAATAAGACTGAATCTAGAACAGCATTTTAAGTAATCTGATCAGTAACTCATCTAGTACCTCAAAGACATGTGAAGGCAGTGCAAGTCTTTCTCAAGCATATTAAGCATTGCAAAGGTCCTTGGTTGGGCAAGTCACCTCCTTTTAAAGATCACAGTCTAAGTACACTTTAAATGTAAAAGAGTTGTAAGACATCCTAAGGAGAGCAAGGAGATTGTGGACTCAAAATCAACAGCAGCTTTGTTAGAGCATTACTGATTTGGAGTTACATATGTTGCATTGTGATTTTGCCCCAGATCTTGATTAAAATAAGTTTGCTAGGTCTATTTGCTAGATGCTGCACAGTACTTGGAACAGAACTGCGCTGGTCACTGGTTTGAAATGGCTTCCCAGGATGGTGCCATTCTGTTATGTTAATAGCAACGTTTTGATTCATTAGAAGCATACTGACAAAAGATTTGGGTAATAAAACCTAAGTGCTGACAAGAGGTATTGTGGTTTTCAGACCTTTCTGCTACCCAGGATGACATGTGATGGTGCTAAATATATAGTTTACTTCTTTATTTAGTATTTGGCCAACTCTTTTGTAGCATGCTGTACAAAGAAGGGCAAAGTATTGCATGGTTTACTTACCAGAATTCCATCTGCGTTGTAATATCAGTTATAGTTAGCAACAAGTGTGAATAAAAGCTGCTACTTGTCAGAGGTTTTGTGGCCACTCAAGTGGTGTAACACAGACCATATGCCTGTAGCCAGAACAGGAGGGTAGACAAAGAATACAGTCTTGAAAAATTGTATGAATTCCTGTTCTGCTGTAGTGGTAGAACCCAGCACTCTCAGTTTGCCCATCATAGCACGTGTGTAATAGCTAACCTGTCATTTATGATTCCTAAACAAAAAGAATTGGAGTAATTCTAAAAGTTGGGATAAGTAGGCTGTATTTTATGTGTTTCTCTGTAGTCACAAAGGCTAGTGGGTTCTGTTTTAAGTGAAAGCTGAGATTCACTTGTCAGTAGGTAGAGCTCTTCAGAGACATGAAATATTATAAGGCGTGATAAAAGCATGAGGACTGGCAAATCTGAATGTGCAGTCCTGGAGGCATCTCCAGAAAAATGCTGATAAGGTAAATGTTAAATCTAAGCCATGATAATTTCAGATTGTGCTGTTACAATGCATTATTGTTATGCTAGGTTTTCACTTAGTAACAGTAAGGAGATGCATTTTACATAAGGCATTGTTCATGAATAACAAAAGCACATTGTATTTGTCCATGACACTGATCTGTGACATTTATGCTTGCTTTCTACAGAAATTTTCATGAACAGATTTGTTTATATGGATGTTTGGGGGAATAGTTACTCTAAAAAAACCAACCATATATGAACAAGAGTGTTCATATGTGAACAAAGTATTGTGATTAATTTCTGATTATTTTTTCATCAGTGTTCAACAGCTGTTCTGGGTCAATTTGTCTCTCCCTTTCTGTGTGGTATGTGAGGACTTGGCCACCCATAATAATGTATGTGTTTATCTGTAATTTTGTTGTTCTTTTATTTAAAATTTATCACTTGTTCTGAATTTTAATTAGTACTGTGTGACTTCAGTGAACAATTGGATTTTATAAATAACCAGGAATCATTAAGGTATAGGTGTGTGTTTAAGTATTTTTTGATTAATATTTTTAAATATACACATTTTCATATATCACTGTCAGTGCACAGAAGACTCTGTTAGATATATAGCTGTTGCATAATTGTATAGTTTCTTTGGAATCAATTGTGTGATCATTTATGGTAGCCAAGGATTTGATTCTTATTCATAGTGAATGATTTAACTGGCTGCAGTGCTTTTCTGTGCTTCCTTTTTATAGTTGATAGGGTTGTTTTCCTGTTACATAGGTCTAATTAAAGAAGCAGTTTGGTTATGATGATGGGAGCTGATCCGCTCAGTTAGGTTTCCATGAAACATACAGATGTCTGTTTCCACATCTAAATTTTACTGCGGCTTTCTGCACTATGTAGACTGCATGTAGAGCAACAGCATATGGGTGCACAATAAAGTTTTTGCTTAAGCAAACGTATGAATTTCTTGTATGTCAGTTTTTCTGCAATAACCCTGTGACCTTACTCACAATAAGTGCAGGATTACTCATGCTTCTTTCCTTGAATTGTATCTCACTTACACATGGGTCAGAACATGCAAACAAATTAGCAACTAATGCACAGTAAATGCTTTCCTTGCAGTAAATTCTCTTAAAAAGTGCCCAAGTGTGTCAGATAAGTTGTCCATCTGTCCCAGTATTCTGTCTGCAACAGTGATAGTTGGAGATGCTATTTAGGAAGAGCTTGCAGACCTGGGTACTCTCAGTTGTCAGATCTTCTCATATTCCACTGGCATCCTAAATTACAGAACTAGAAATGTTAAAGGGTACATCTAAACCTATGCCCTGTAATACCTGTTTATCTTTTGTATGCAAATTTGTTTATCCTCTTTTTGAACTTCTTGGTACTGTTGTTCCACAGCTACAAATCCAAGAATTTAATTACTCACACTAAAAGAAGTATTTTCTTTTTTCTGTTTTAAATCTGTCTCCTAAAAATTTCACTCCTAAATGAGTGTCCTCCATTTTGTGTTTGCAGGATTTGGTGAACAGTTCTGCCATCATTTTATGTGTCTTATCCATCTTACCCCTAGTGGATTTCACTCTGTTTTTCTTTGTAAAGTAGGTGCTCCCTCTCCTTAATCATATTAGTTGTCCTCTGCTATGTCCTGTTTGAGAAGCACTAATAAGAGTGCACAAAGGAACTGCATTACTGAAACCATGTGCACATGCTTTCAAATAATCTGATAAAGAAGGAAGACCCGAAGCGTATAAATACACAATTTAGCACATGTTATACATTATGGATCAATACTTCTATAGACATATTTTTTATTTACTTTTGAGACCATTAGAAAAGGAGATGACATTTATGGAATGTGGGTGCTGATACAGTTCTGCAATAGAATCATTCAGAAGAAACATTGTTGGAAGGAAGTATGTCAAAAAAAAGGAAAACATTCTCTCCAAAGCACCTAGATTTTTTTACACAGTTAAAGCAGTAGAACCATGTATCAGCATATATTTTGAGGACTAATTTAAATATTAATCTTTAACTTGTTAGTAAAGGTATCTGATATGTACTGTAATACTTTCACGTGATATTTTTGACCAAAAGTGTGCATATACATTGTTAATTCCTGTAGTGACCCTTTCTTTTAATTCTACGAATTTTTCTAAGGAAAAAAAAATAAATTAAGTGCCTTAGTATCTACATTAATATTTTTTGGCTTATGCTTCACTGTAACTGATAATTTCTTATGCCATTGTGTATGTTGAAACATGTAGGGTAATTACTTTCTGGAAATTGCAACAGCAGGGAAACAACTAAATAAATAGTCTCAGAGTTCAAAGGCTTTTGAACACGAAGTCGCATGTTGCCAGGCTTCGTATTGTAATGATTGCTGCTGTTAACAATACTTGGAATTGAAGTAATGTGCTCTGGTGTGTAAATGCCACTTGCGAATAGAGGAAGTCTTTCCCTGAGTTCAGATTGTCTTGTTCTTTAGCTATGGTGCTCAGATGCACACACGCCCATTTCTCGCTGCAGATTCTTACCTGCTCCCTTTTTTCACTGTTGCACACTGTCTGGCTGTCCCTGCGCTAGTCTCAGTGCTTCACAAGCCAGGACATCCTGCCAGAAATCTTCCAACCAGCTGCCAGAAGCGGATGAGGCTCCACTGACTGCATGCCGTATTCTGCATTTCAGTGGCGTAGAGGACCTCAGACAGGAAGGGACTTGTTGCAGCAAATGGTCAGCTATTCCTGCTTTCATAAGGGAAGGTTTGTTGCCAAGGGAAAGGGTAGCCGGAAGGCTAGAGGAAGCAGAACACTACAAAGGCATGTCTTTACTCCCAAGTATTTCTCTTCCGTCTTGGTACGGGAAAAGAAAATAACAGGAAAGAGAGGATGTGGAAAATATAAAGTCCCACTGGGTAAAAAAGAAAAAAGATTAAGGTTGGGGGTAGGGGGGAAGGAAATAGGCAATGGGAAGGCCCAAAGATGGGTCTGCAAATCAGATAAAAGGGGCTTGTGCTTATGAAGAGGACTGCAAAAAAAGTAGAATGATACAGAAAAAGGGGATATGCTGGGAGAATGGAGATATTATGACAGAACTAAGCAAAATGAGAAAAAGGAAAAATGAGAAGAAAAAGACAAAAGGAGCTAAGAGCTTTCGGCTTTATAAAATAAAACATTTTGAAACAAAAATGTAACTAATCCAGATGGGAGTGGAGAACTTAATAGATGGACAAGTGCCAAATATAATGAAAAACAGAGGGGAAGAAGAAAAATGGAAAAATAAAAGGAAGTGGAAGGGGGGGGGGAAACACCCTAGAAATTTAGTTCTTTTTTCCAATTCCTGTGTTTTGTCATATGTCCTTGGAGAATCAGTTTTTCTGATAAAAGAATTTTAAGTGTAATGATGGCACATCCTCTACTTTTATTCACTGATACCATTTACTGTACCAGTGGGCTAGGCCATGGGCTTCCAAATGTTTTTTGATCACACACCTCTATCAGTAAAACATTTTTGAGCACACACCCCTAATAGATTTATATTTATTTATTTATAAATTATATGCATGTACTATTGTACCAATATATTATGTACATCATAAAACATATATGAAAATAGAAATTAAAAAAGGATGAGATAAAGATGAAACAAACACTATTTAAAAAATATTTTATTTATTAATGGTAAAAAACATATTCCTGCACCCCAGTGGATTGTGTTGCACACGCCCTGGGGTGTACTACCCCCCCCCCCCCACTGGATTAGACCCTGGTGCGATGTCTAAAGCTTCGTTGTGAGCTCTCTCCAAAACTATTGCTGACATTTCTGATGGCCTTGGTGATACCACAAGGTGCAGAGCTGTCTTGGCTCTTCGTAGCAGTGGAATCTAAGTGTTTCCAGTACTGCACAGGAACAAGTCCTGATATAGCTAGTTAGTACAGTAAAAATCAAATAGCTGGTCATTCAGTCTCACCACAGTTGAATTTTATAGGTTCTTGTCATCTTATTTTTACCAGCTACAAGGACAAAATTTACAGTTTTAAAAAAATGCACATCTTACTGAAGGCAGTGGCCATGTCTTTAGAAGTTTCTTGTCCTGCTGTAACCAAATTAGAACTAAAAGTGTTTGGTAAAGACAATGAGAATTTTATTCTCTTCAAATTCTTTTTTTTCCCCCTAAGCTTCTTCTCAAAGTAGGATCAGTAAATTAGAGTTGTGTAAGTCCTTTGACTTAGACCTGCAATCATGCTTTCAGTTGCACAGATAAGATTAGAGTAACTGCGTCAGGGGTAACTTTATTTACATGTGTTGACTCTTAATTTTAGAATGTATTTAATGTACCACATTATTGTGACAGTCAAAACTTCAGTAATAAATCATACTGGGCATTCTTGAGAAGGGTAAATCTGCAAACACCTGCCTTCATTTTGTCATCTTCCCATGTGCTTTCCTGTGGAAATTCATATAACAAAGATTATGGGAAGGTACCAGCTGTAAGAAGATAAGCAGAGACTTCTA
This sequence comes from Buteo buteo, assembly GCF_964188355.1. Classification (NCBI taxonomy): domain Eukaryota; kingdom Metazoa; phylum Chordata; class Aves; order Accipitriformes; family Accipitridae; genus Buteo; species Buteo buteo. The sequence continues at coordinate 41,051,455 of NC_134204.1, forward strand.
TTTAAATAATATTTCTTTATTTCTGTTTAACAACATATACATTTAATGTTTATAAAATTTATTTTTGTAGGCCTAGAAACAGCAATTTCAAGCAGTAACAAAAGGCAAATGTTGATAGTGAAACAAAAGCATGCTACAACAATGGATTATTTTAAGGTATTTTTAGATTAGATTACAACTGAAAGTTTTCTACCTTTCTTTATGCCCTCTGCTGACACATACCTGAATTACCAGATGTTAATATATTTAACATGCTAGGCTGAAGAATCTTTGTTACAGGCAGATTAGCTGATACAGTCTTAAGCTCAATGGAAAGACTCTCTGTTTGAGTGCTGTAAGAATGTAGGAATTTATGCCAGCAAGAAAATTGGCAAATGATTACTCTCTTTAGATGAATTTATATTTATGTTTCAAATATGTACTTGCAGTATAGTGGTTTTTTCTGACTTCCTTGTCATTTTACATGTTTTCTTGAAAGAGTCCATCAATACTATTGACTTTCTATGTTAATGACTTAAGGACCAGAATGGGTAGATCCCCAAAAGATGCGTTTAACCTTTCTGAGCTTGACCTTTCTGCTTAGAATATTGAATAAGACAGTAATTGTTACAAAACAGACATCAGTTTGCATAGAAATGGACTGAGAAGATTGCTTGTCTTCAGCATGCTTCCCCACAATGGCATCAGGCAATTCCTCTGAGCTTTGTTTTTAACTCACTTTATAAACACAAATCCATCATTATTTTCATCTCCTGGGGTACGGGTTGAAGTTGTTGACTCAGAGATAAAAGGTTCTGTATCCTGTTAGCTGTGTGCTCCCCTTTAAGTACTATTTAATGACTGTACTGTTTGTGAGACACTACTGGCAGAATGATAGGAAGACAATACTGCATTGTGAAATAGCAATGATATTATCAATAAGATAATTAAAAAAAAAATAATCCTATAGAGCTGTGTGTAGATAGTGTGTCTGGGATTTAGTTCCAAATAGAATGCATTCTGTAAAGTTTTACAAGAGATCTGTTTCCCTGAGGATGTTTATGAGTCTTTTCAACAAGGAAGAACTAGTGAACTCAAGCCCAGCCCAATCCGGTATATTAAAAACATATGTTGGACCACAACAAGTCCTGAGTTCATCCCTATCCCTCAAGACAAACTAACCCAAGCCTGGTCCTTTTGATTTACCTCCTGCATTTTGAACCTGCAAAGGGCACACAAGAGATATTGCCAAGCTCTAGCTTCAAAACAGAAGCTAAAAATACTACATTTTTAAAAGAAAGCTTAGATTCTGATGTAACCATAGCATTCTAGAGAGAATAGAGAGTCTAGAGACTGAAAGGCAAACATTTAATTAAACTTCAAGCTAATGAAAGAGGCATGGGAGCTGACAACACCAGAAGTGCTTGTTTGCACTTTTCTTTATGTGCTGCTACTTGCAGGACCATTTCTGAGATTCTGCGTGCTGGGCCTTAAGGGGTCAAGGACAGGTGCCTGAGGTTGTAACTGATGGGCACCTTGGGGTGTGTGACAGGGGAGATCACAGCTTTGGCCTCTGTAGTTCTACGACTTCTCCAAGTTAAGGCCATTTGTAATCCAGAGGGGATTTGAGTGCTGCCACTGGAAGACCAAATATGTTGCTAAGTGTCAGCCAGACATCAGATGTAGTGGTCTCATGCTTTAGATTTTCCTGGTCCATAGTAAGATGCAGCTTTTCCATTTCTAGTATTATCTGAATGTTTAAAAGAGCCTTAAGTTTTGTCCTAAGCTTCTGTTCCTTCCAGTTCCTGTGCAAAGTCTAGGAATCATCATCTTTTCCAGGGCTGTCATATTCCTTGGCCATGTTCAAGTCCAAGGGAAACAAAAATGGCCTTCACCTGACAGTTCTGTTCAGATGTTAAATACTTCTCTAACTTAAGTTCTAGCTTAAGAGTTGTCCAAAGAAAGGAACAGGCCTCCTGTGAAGTTTCAGGTGTTGTCAACCGCATATGAAAAAGTCAGCATTTTACTGACAAAGAAAGAGAAAGCTTGTAGCTGTCTGCCTTCCTCATTGAGGAAACATTTGAAAATTTGGCTAGTGAAAGGGACATCATGTATACCAGGAAGGAAGTAAAATTCTTTTAAAGGGAGGAAGAAACTTCGTTCTCCAGGCAAGAAATTTCAGACAGCAAATATCTGTTCCACTCTAGGTTTGAATTGGAATACGGCACTAACCAACAGCGAGTTGTCAGCCATGCTAACCTTTTTTTTTCCAATCCTGAGTATAGTAATTACTAATATTTCCCTTTAAAATGTGATTACTGAGCTTCAGGATTAGCACCCATGAGACGTATGGGAACCATTCACATCTCATGCCTTTTGTTGTACCAATCAGCAATCTCTGTCATTAAGTTCATATGCAGTCTGTATTTTGAAACTTAATTGTAGAGCTGCAGGATTTCCAAGGCAGATATTAAGATTGCCTGAATATATTTGTATAGTTTCTCACAAGAAACTCAAAGACACTGAATTGTAAATTCATCAAATAAAATAACATCCCTACTAGTCATTTGCTAGTCACTACTAGCGAATAATCCTTTAGACTTGTATCTAGTAACTTGTTACTGAGTATTTGCTATACAGGATAGATGGATCAGGTAGTATTGCTTCAAATTTAATGATATTCTATGAGAAAATATCTGAAATAACAGTATGCAAAGACATTTGTCTCCATTATCTCATTTTAATTCATTATCTCTACATCAAGTCAATTTTTTGCATTGAGGAGGATGTCTTAAAAGTGATTTCTGTACTGCCTGGCTTTCAGACAATTCATGATTTATTGTCACATTTCTGTGATTCTGAAAAAGTGTTCTCTTTTCCTGGTTACTTGTGACAGATAATACAAATTGTGAAGCCGACTAGAGGTAAGCTGTTATCAAAAGTGCAAAATAAACAGGGAAAAGCCTTTTAAAAATTATTTGAATTCAAATGACACACCACAAAGATGAAGCTACTATATAATTGTGGTGGGTTGATCTTGGCAGGCCAGCAGGTGCCCACCCAGCCACTCTCTCATTCCCCCTCCTTAACAGGATGGAGGAGAAAAAATGAAAGACTCCTGGGTCAAGAAAAGGACAGGGAGATCACCCAGCAATTAACCATCACTGGCAAAACAGACTCAGCTTGGGGAAACAAATTTGATTTATTGCCAATGAAATCAGAGTAGGATATTGAGAAATAAACCCAAATCAAAAACACCTTCCCCTCACCAATCCCTTCTTCCCAGGCTCAACTTCACTCCCGAATTCTCTACCTCCTCCTCCCTAGCAGTGCAGGGAGACAGGGAATGGGGGTTGTGGTCAGTTCATCACATGTCGTTTTTGCTGTTCCTTCCTCCTCACACTCTTCCCCTGCTCCAGCATGGGGTCCCTCCCATGGGAGACAGTTCTCCACAAACTTCTCCAACATAAGTCCTTCCCGCGGGCTGCAGTTCTTCACAAACTGCTCCAGCGTGTGTCCCTTCTGTGGGCTGCAGTTCTTCAGGCACAGACTGCTCCAGCATGGGTCTTCCACAGGGTCACAAGTCCTGCCAGAAAACCTGCTCCAGCGTGGGCTTCTCTCTCCATGGGTCCACAGGTCCTGCCAGGAGCCTGCTCCAGCGTGGGCTTCCCACAGGGTCACAGCCTCCTTTGGGAACCCACCTGCTCCAGCGTGGGGTCCTCCATGGGCTGCAGGTCGATATCTGCTCCACTGTGGACCTCCCTGAGCTGCAGGGGGACAGCCTGCCTCACCAGGGTCTTCATCACCATGGGCTGCAGGGGATTCTCTGCTCTGGCACCTTGATCACCTCCTCCCCCTCCTTCTTCACTGACCTTGGTGTCTGCAGGGCTGTTTCTCTTAACATGTTATCATTCTTCTCTGTGCCTGCAGTTTCTGTGCTGCCACAAGTTTTTTTCCTTCTTAAATCTGTTCTCCCAGAGGCACTACCGCTGTCACTGATGGGCTCGGCCTTGGCCAGTGGCGGTACAACTTGGAGCTGGTTGGCCTTGGCTCTGTTGGACATGGGGGAAGCTTCTGGCAGCTTCTCACAGAAGCCACATGTGCAGTCCCCACCCTTGCCACACAAACCCAATACAATAATTTACACATAGGATTTGTTTTATATCTCCTGAAAGGTGTATGAGTTGAAACAGTAATGTCAAAACTGTTAGATGTTGGATAACTGAAATTAAGTAAAATAACAAATGTCCTGATAATCTCTGTAACTGTGTAATAAACAATTCTTTGTGCATAGCAAAAGATTGGATCTAAAAGCATCTGTAGCTTTGGGAAACAACACTACCCCACTCCTTGCCTTTTTGGTTAGCAGGACTGTGAATATCTAAGGGTTTTTGTTCCAGTTGCTGAACACTTCAAGGAGAGGACACAAATTTTCCCAATCTCAGACAGCTTCTTGTTCTGACCACTCCTGCTCAAGAACACCTCCTTTTCTGAAACTGTAAGTAGCTCTCATCATATGCATTTAACTGTTTGTTTACCAAGTTCAGCTCTTGACTCCTTTGTTCTTAATTCCTTAGGATTAGAGCATGAATCTTATTCATGTACAGGTGGAGGTTTAGTCCAAAGCCTGCATGAAGCTCATCCCTGCAGCAGAGGCCAATGGGAAGTCGCTGCATTGCTTAGGCCTCACCTGAGTTTTAGTCTGAACCCATGGAAAGCTTTAATCATTGTATTAGCTCAGCACCATTGGTGATTCCTTATGCTTGTAAACAATGTAAATATATGGTAGGAAACACCATGCTTCATGGAAAATGTTGGCCAAACGAGTCTTGTAGACAGGCTGTGTGCTACATAAAGCCAGCAGGACCTTTTCTGTTCAATGTCTGTTCCTGTGCAGTCAGTACCTCTGATTCTCTAAAGGCTTGGTTGTGTCGGGGTTTTTGTAGACCCCCAACTGTAGCATTGTTTTTCCCAGGGCTTGGTTTAAATTACAGCTAAGTTTTTCATTTCCATAAAGTCTGTGCCCTGTCTAATTCAGACAGGGAGAAAATTACTTTGATAGATATTATGCTATCTGTATACTCAGCTTGGTGTTTCAGCTGAGAATTCATTGTCTAAGAAAACTTTGCTGTCTGAGTTTTGGACATATTACATACAAACATGAAGTACGTTGCTCACTGTAGTCTTTTTTTTTTTTTTTTTTTGTCCTCTTGCTCCATGCAGCTTGCTCCATGGAATTTTGTGGAGGTAGGACTTAACAATAAAATGTTGGTGTCAGTCCAACACGTACATCTGGCTTGCTTAGTAAATGTGCTTCTACTGCAATAAAATAGGCAATAGGGGAAGGGAGTGGAACAAAAAAGCAAGAGAGAAACAATAGGTTGGTAGCAAGAGAACTTGAAGGAAAATTAAGGGGTCAGCAGAAAACTTTCCTGATCTAGTGGTATCTAGCCTTGAGCGTATAAAGAATGGCAAGCTTACACTGAGAACACTGTCTTGCCTTGAGCATGTTATATACTTTATTAGGTATTTTTCCTGGGTTTTTCCCCCCTCATTGTTTATCTAAAATTAAATGACAGCATTTGAGAAGACAACAGGGAAGTGATGTTCTATTTTCTTAAAAGAGCTGTCGTGTTTTAAATGTTATCATTTTTGTATTGTTCATATTTTGTAACTGACACAGAACAGGAGCATGTGATTAATCTGAAGGGCAGTTCCTCCTTAAAAACTTCTTGATCTGATTGCGGTAGCATATGGCACTTACAAGTTGTTGGGAAATCTTAAGTTTATGAAGACAATTATGGGCTCTGAACAGTTACTGTTCAGAAATAAGATCTTGGCATTACAATTAATACTACTAAGCAAATATTGGCTCGATATTCAGTGGTAGCCAACAAAGCAAGAAGGCTTTAGAGATGGTTTGGGGAGGGGAGAGGAGAGGAGAGGAGAGGAGAGGAGAGGAGAGGAGAGGAGAGGAGAGGAGAGGAGAAGAGAAGAGAAGAGAAGAGAAGAGAAGAGAAGAGAAGAGAAGAGAAGAGAAGAGAAGAGAAGAGAAGAGAAGAGAGAAGAGAAAGCAGTTTTTTTAATCCACGGTGCCCATATTCTGGACCCTACTGCAATTCTGGTTCTGTCATCTTTAAAAAACGGTGCAGCAAAATTGGCATAAGAACAATAAAGATGGCGAGATATGAAACAGCTTCCATGTAAGGGACAAAGAAATATATTTTGTTAATATGTTTAGATTGGAAAAGAGAAAAGTATGGAAGAATGTGATGGAGTGGCATAGAGAAGGTGAATAAGGAATGACTGTTTCTTTCAACATAAGAACTAGGGGTATTGTATGAAATGAGTAAGTGGAAGCTCCAAACCCAATAGAAAGAGGTACTTCTTACAAGAAGCAGTTATGCTGCAAAACTCCTTGTCACAGGATGCCATGGATGCTAGGAACTTCTGTGAGTTCAGAAAGCAACAGATTATTTTAACAGAAGCTGGTAAAAAGAAGTATATAAATGGTGACACAGAGCTGCAAATCGTTGGAAGATGGGGAAGTAGTCCACCAAGTGTTGATGTATGTTTAGTTAACATTTTTTTAATACTCATGTCATCTCTTGTCATCAGCTACTGTTGGAAACAGGCTACTTTGCTAGATGAATGTCTGCTCTGGTATAAGGATTCCTATTTTAATACCACTTTATGTTTTGTTTAAAGAAACAGATCTGCAAAGCCAGTAACGGTCACTGTGCTTTCACCTCAAGCTCTTGTTTTAGGAACTCACTTTGAAAAGTGACATGATTTTTAGGATTATTAAGTATCTCAAACTGAACTTCCAGTTGTTTAAGGTGATACATGTTCTGCAGCACTGCAAATGCACCTCTGAGAATGGAAGGATTCATTTCTGATGGGCAAACAAGTACTTCTTGTTTTTACGTTTGGCTGTCATTCATATGAGACACTTCAATTCCTGTTTTTTGTAAAAAACAAAAGGTCAGGATGATATCCTATGCAGGGAGCCCAAGAGATAACTTTTCCTGTAACAGTGATTAGCCTTTGTATTTGTTCTTTCCCAAAAGGAAGAAGGTTCAGTCAGCCATTTGGTGACACACTGTGTTGACAGAGAACTGAAAATTTACTGGAAACAACCCCCTTCAGTTTAACGTATGCATATGATTGCTTTGGTACAAAACAAGGTAAGCAACATAACTATTACTTTAAAGTGTGTCATATGTGTTTTCACTGAATTTTAGAGAAGTTTTTAAAAGAGTATAATTTTGAGGACGATGGTCTGAATGTGCCTCAGAGTTGAGAGCCCAAAGTTTTGTACAAAGATTTGCATTAGCAAATCACCTTGTGCAAGAAATGTGTCTTGCAGTGTTTGATGGAAAGTTCTGTTTCAAACTTGGATTTAATGCCACAGAAATAAACGTTACCTTGGAGTCCTAAGTTTGCCATTTACCTGTTACATTTTCAAAGACATAAAAAGTATTCCTACCTGTGTATGTTCTTGGAAGAAGAGAGTTACCAGCAAATACAGGTTTTCAGCACTTTTCACATCTGTTTTTGGCAACAATCTAGAAGCATTATAGCTTTGTTCTTTTTCCAGAGTTATTTATTAATACTTTTTAATTATGTAATATTCCTGAACATTTCTACTTGTGAAAATATTTATATTGTCTCTTCAATCAGTTACGTAACAAATAACCATAAAAGCAAAGCACTTAAAATGCATTTCTCTACAGTGGAAGTCAGACTCCCTGTCTTTCTCCAATATTAAAACAACACAATTTTGTCATGTATCTGGCTTACTTGTATGTATCTGCTAATGTGAATACAGATCAGAAATCTGTGGTTTAAGCTCTGCTCTTCTTGTAAATTTCATAGAGTCTTAACCAAAATCATGCTCTGTTAAGATAAAAATAAAGAGCAAAAAATTCAGGACATAAATTTGTTGCATAGAACTATTATGTGCATAATTTTAAAGCAATTGCACCAAGCACATGAGATGAAACACAAATTATCATAGCTATTTCAAACAGTCTCAACTAAAGTCTGGCAAGCAATTTGTAGGAAATTATGTCTTTAACAATTTTTAGTCTGCCTTATGGATTGTGGAATGTCTCACAATCTGTTGTATATCAAAAATTTCTGACAGATGTGTAAAGGTCTGTAGACTGTGGCTTTTGACTTACGAGCACAGCACTGCAAACTCAACTCTCACGGGATTGACCAGCCTAATAGTTTATGTGGTTACATATTGTTTATGTTTCTTAACCAAACAAGCAAATAGGACCAATAGTCCTTATGGTTATGCTTCTGGTAACTCATTTAGCAGTTTCCATCAATATTTCCATTAAATGCAAGCCAAAATTACTATTACAGTTTGCTAGTAAAATTGGCATAAATGTCAATCCAATTCATATTAAAATAAATGTTGAAGTGACTTGGAAGGTGGACACCACTCAAGGGAAGCCTTCCCAAGGAAGAAGTATTTAAATACAGAGGACAATCACAATCACATGTTTTTAATAATATTGAACTAAAATGTAAACACAATGGGGAAATATCTGCGTTTCTTAATGTGACTGGATAGATTGGTTTGGTAGGGAATTGTGACTTTTATTCTGATGATATTAAAAATTAATGCAATATGAATTTGTTGCATTTTGTCTTTCATCAAACTGCACTTTAGGAGAAGTATAAAAGGCAAAACACAGCTTCCTTGTATCCATATTTGTGGGGGTGGGGAGGTGGTGTTCTTTTTTTCTTTTTCCTTTTGTCTCAGTTATCTGCTCCCCTTCATGCTTTCCATCTACGTATATCTGGTTCCTCACAGTCACCCCATTCTCATTTGCTCATTGTATTTATTTTCAACTATTCTTTTAGAAATCCAATTTATGAATCCTCCTTTCAACCTTCAGTGCAGCTTATACTCCCTTTATTAACAGGAATTTTGAAATTATTTTGCTGATTCACTGTCAGTGACTAATTACAGAGAAGAAAATCTAAAAGGCACTAAAAATTTATCAGGTTTTGGTGTTGGGTTTCAGCGATTTCTCATCTTTATATGACCAGAATCTTGAAATTCTGACATGTTTCTCTGCTGTAAAATTTTTGGTAACAGCCAAAGTGAGGGGGGTGAATGAAAGGTAGGATTTAGGCAGAACTCAGTAACGGGTCATTAGAGGAAGTTTTAGGGAAGTTGGTGAAATCCTTAAAGCACCCAGAGCAGTCTTGAGGCCACATGTCTCCTGTCAACATCACTGATTTAAAAGACTTTTTGTGTAAGATAGGTAAGGACTGAACCCAGACTACTGAACTCCTGAGTGAATGCATTTGCCACATAGCATAGGTTTTTGTTGTTTGCTTTTAATGTTTTTAATTTCAGTAATAATAAATTAATTCTCTAACAACTTTTTTCACACTTTTTCGTAGACTCACAAAAAGCAAATGAGTTGTGTGTGGTTTTGTTTTGACACGCATAAAGAAAAAGGCATGATCCTTTAATGGGCAAGGGAAAAGAGTACACTGAAACTGTTCCCTACTAAAACCTGGTTACAAGTTCTCTCCACATTTCCCCCATATGCATTTCAAACTCTTGTCTTCTGCCTTAAACTGTTGTTATATTTTGTTAACTGCTGTTAACTTTAGTTGAAGCACAGTATGTCAAAGTAGGAACAGGCTTTTACCAAGAACAAATCTCCCCTCAGCCTAGGCAGCCTTTGCATTATTTCAGGAATTCAACTTTTTTTTGCCACTCGGTGTGTTAGACTCCCAGAGAGGTAATTAAAAATCCACGTGTTTAGTATGATAATTTAAAACACAGCTACTATATGGAAAAGGTATTACCACAGACTACCTGGGACATATGCCAGAAAGGCTTAAATAAGGAAAGAAATATGTATGTTTGCTCTCTTATCTCAATAGACCAACAGTAAGATTTTCTAAATTGCAAGGATCTGGATGGGAATTCAGAGAATAGGACATAATGATATACTTACCACTGTCCCCCCTGTCTCCTAGTACCTCTTTTTGTTAAGAAGGACAAAAGTTGGCTTCCTTCTCACTTATTTTGAAATAATCATCAGACCATAGTGACTGCATCAATGACCTCTTTCAAACCTATCTTTTGCTATTTTTAAATTTTGGGTTATACATTCGGCCAAGGTTTTGTCTGCTTAACCCTGAAGCAGTATGATGAAAGAAGTCATACCAGATGGAGATGTGATGCTTTAGTGCACCATTTGGGTTTGATACAAAGATTTCAAATACTCAGGTAATCTTAAAGTCCAATCTTTCTCATACTTACTGGGTTTAGGGATTGTTTTATTCAAATGTATCCATCACTTTAAAAAATTATAGTTGTTGGGTGATATAAGAGCTCTAGTGTTCATATAGCTGCCAGGTACTTGTGATTTGCCTAAGACTGACAAATGTGCATTGTGTGTGTTATCTAAAATACACACACACACACACGTATGCATACATATATAATACAATATATTTACCTTCAGGCTACTTAAAGTATGTAGAAGTGTTCTAGTTTATGCCCCCATACAGTAGTACCAGCAAACATCTAGCCAGGTACCACTGCAATGAGCTCTTTGCTGGCTTGCGGCTGGGAATGTTGATCAGCAGCCTGTGTTTCTTCATTCTGTATACAAGTATATAAAAAGAAAATACTTTCTGTTCCTGGACTGCTATCTTTCCAGAGGGTAAGCAGTGCTTTGTGTTAATGAAAAACAAAAGCATTTCAAGACTAACACATCTGAAGAGTTTAGTTCTATTACTTAATGAGAACAGAAAACATATCCATCTGGCAAAATCACCTTTACAGATATTTCTTGTGGAAGTGCTGCATTAAGTGAAAATAATTTCTCAAAGGAGAGGAAAGGCTTAACCCTGAATAATTTTTGGAGGACAGGGATTTCCATGAATTAAATTGCATGAACGTTTTGTTACAATTGGCATTCCTGAGGAATAATTCAGCATTATTTTTTATACAGGATTATATGATGTAGGATCATTGAAAGAGTGTTTTGATGTTAAAAAAACAACTTTCAGAAGGTCAGACACATACTAAAAACAGTGCATACACTAAAAACAGTACACCTACTACTTATGTGCTACAGTTTCACTGTACCTGAATACAATTTGCCCATCCAAAGAGACAACTGAATTAATAATTGGACATGCGTGTTCCATGGACAAACATAATATTACTAGTAAAAAATGGATGTCCAGTGCCATGCTGATTTTTTTTTTTTAACTGGGCATTTTTTTCAGCTGAAAAGTTTGAATTTCACATTAAACAAAGGTAAACTACCTTCAGTTTGATTTCAGCCAAAGTCATTGGCAAATGTAAATATTCAGTTTGCATGTGCATTTGTCGAAATGAGGAAAGATTTACAATCACACGTGTTAGAAGGACTGTGCTGCTGGGCATTCAAAGAAATTAAGCTGAAGAAGGAATAGAAACACAGACGTGATCAAAGTGAAGATGAAACAGCCTTATTCATACACCTAAGGGCTTCCTTCACTGTGGTTTAGTGAGAAGGGCAAGTTAGGAACTGTCTCAACCCCTTTTGTGTCTATACAGACAAACCTCTGTCTTAACTATAACTCTAAATCTCAGTCCTGAAAACTATGGCCTGAAGCTCAAGTTGCGCAGTGGAGCTGCAGTCACAGTCACTGCGTGAGTTAGCGCAGCTGCTCATTCCATCATGGTCCCTGCACACGGAAACTGCTGTTTTGCAGTGCGGTGTTTTGCAGTTGTACCACCCTGAACGCTGCAGTCCTACTGCAATAGTGCAAGCGAAGGATCCTAGTGTAATCTCCAAGATTTCAGACTAATTGAAATTGATTTGCAGTTTATTATTTAGTCACTAGATGTCTCCATGTGCTGTAAGCAAACAGAGTCTACTCTTACCGGTAAACAAAGAAGAAATCGCTAGAACTAAAGTTACGTGGGGCAGTGTTTATAGGAATATAAATGAGTTATCACTTCGTTTCCAGCTGTCTGGAATTTTCCCAAAGAAATAATTATGTTGGAAAACGCTGGCTGTATTTCCCGAACCATTTCATTGAAAGCATCTCGAATCTGATAAGGGCGCTTTTTTTTTTTTTTTTTTTTTTTTTCCCAATGAGTTTGGCCCAACCTCGATGCACTGGAAACGGTGGGAGGTCCCAAACTTAAGAGAAGCCCGTTGTCAGATCTACCTCAAAGCTGACAGCCTGGGAGCCTGAGGTGCCCTGGAGCTGTGGGTCCCCAGCAAAGGTAAGTCCTGGAACTTCACAGTCCCGCTGAGTTTCTAAACCAGGTCGACGTACTTTGCTGTGGAACAGCTGCAGGGTCTGGCTGCTTAAAATTCAGAACGTTTTGGGGTTTAGCTTGATTTTACTGCAAATCAGACTTCAAAAAAAAAAAAATCCCAGAAAGTGGAATCAGATTGTCCTCCCCGGTCGGAGGCTGCCCGGGCTACGACTCTTGTAAGTAACCCTACTCTCTATTCCCTTTCAGCCCGGTGAGCCTCGATGTAATGATAACCGCCTCGTACCTTTCTGCTTTTACTCGTGTGGCCTCTGACGGAGGCCGCCTGTCCGTCCCCGCTGCCGTGGCGGAGACCGCACGTCGGGTCCGTCTCCCCGGGGGCTCCGCCACCTGCCCCCCCACGTACACGCGGACCTCTTGTACCTCCCCTGGCAGCACCCGTGCGCTTCTGTTGTGGATTTTTTTTCTTTTTTTTTTAATTTTTAAATCGGACACGGGCATCTAAGGCTGTCTTTGGTATTTCAGCGGTATTTCAGCTTTTTTCCACCCCGCCCGGAGGAGAGCCGTGGGTCAGGGCCGGGGTGCAAAGTGCCCCCACGCCTCCTCCCTCCCCCAGCCTCAGCCCCGGGTGCTGCAGGAGGCGGCGCCCGGTCCCTTCCCTGCGGGCGGGAGGGCCGGGGCTGCTGCCCTCCCGCCGGGCCGGGCCGGGCCGGGCCGGGCGATGCAGCTCCGCGGCCGGGCCGGGCAGCGCGGCGCCAGCCGGAGCAGGGAGCGGAGCGGGGCGGGGCGCTCCCGCCTGGGGGCGGGGCGGGGCGGGGCGGTCGGTCCCGCTCCTCCCCCGGCGCGGGGGCAGGGGGCGGCACGGGAGGCGGGGCCACGGCGGCGGGGGGCGGCGGCGGGAGGCGGGACCACGGCGGCGGGGGGCGGTGGCGGGAGGCGGGGCCGCGGCGGCGGGAGGCGGGGCCGCGGCGGCGGGGCGCAGCCGCCTCCTTTCGGGGCCGGGGATCGTCGCCCCGGGGGGGCGGGCTGCGGCCGCTGCCAATTGCGTAACGGCGGCAGCCGGGGCGGGGAGCGGCGGGAGGTGGCGAGAAGCCGGGCGGCCTCCCGCCGTGTCCGGGGCGGGGAGCGCCATGCCGCCGCCCTGAGCGCGCCGCCGCGCCGGGCCCAGGTGAGTGCGCGCCCGGCCGGGGACGGCGGCGGGACGGGACGGGACGGGGCGGGACGGGGCTGCCGGCGCGGGTGAGCCGCCGGGGAGCGGGCCGGCCTGCCGCGGCTGCCCGGCCGGCCGCTGCGGCACCGGCCTCTTTTGTTCCCGGGGCCGGAGGGAGGGGAGGCGAGCGCAGGGAGAGGGGAGGAGGAGGAGAGCAGAGCAGAGGAGGGAGCGGGGGCGGCGGCGGCCGGCGGCGGGGCGGGGAGGGCCGGGCCGGCGGCGGGCGCAGCCGCGGCTGCCCGGAGGAGCCGCCCGCTCCGCCCGGCGCCGTGCGAGCGCGTCCGGGGGGCTGGGCGCGCAGGCGGCGTGTGTCTGTCCGTCCGCCCGTCCGTCCGTCCGTCCCCGGCGTGGGTCCCCGGCGTGTGCCCGTCCCCGGCGCCTCCCGCCTGGCCGGCAGGTGCGGGCTCCGCGCCCCTTCGCGGGGGCCGGTGGCAGGTGCCGCGGCGGGGTCGCGCTGGCAGGGTCTCGTCGCTTTTGTGAGCGCTCCTGGCCAGATGCTCCCGGAATCAGGCTGGCGAGCGAGGGTGGGCTCAGACCGTTGCCCCGGCCGTGACTCCGCTAGTCCGGACCTGTCCGGGTAGGCACCCCCGGGTGCCTGGGTTATTGGGGATTGCCTGCCCTGTGCCTGATCACCAGCAGCCCACTTTACTTGCCCAGAGGCATGGAAAAAAACAGAGCGGGAGCTGCCTGTCTCGACCTTCTAATAAAAGAGGGCGTGTGGTGAAGAATGCGCTACCTTTGTGCTACTTTGCAGCTTGGATGAGGGGTGTGTGCTGAAGATACTGCCCTTGTTTGTATTTTAAAAGTGAATTAGCAGCACGGATTCTTTAAAGGGGAAGAGATTTTTGTATTCCCGAGTAGCTATAAAAATGAAGTAGCGCCTGGGGCTCCACAAAGACGGTGCGATAAAGAAGATGAAGCAGTACTTCACATTTCTTGAGTGGCATCAGTCAAGTTTTGATGAATCACAGAACAAGATTTGTAACAGCTTATCTACATTACTGATGTGAAATGGCCCATGGGTAGCAGTAGGGAGGAGGGGAGGTTCATCTTTGTTCTTAGGAGTCAGTAGCTCTCGGAGGTGCTTTGTCTACGTGGATCCTGCGCACTGCCTGCATGAATGTGAAATCTTCTGCCAGATCAAGTTTGTTGGGCCTGCTCCTCTTGCTCTCTCCCTACTAATACAGCATCCAGCGGAGTGTATGCCAGGGGCTGGAGCTGGACAAAGTGTCCAGAAGAATAACAGTTTTATGTAAAGCACAAGTAATGCCCGCAGATACAAAAGAATTCAGGATGAAAAAGAAGAAAAAGCGGGGGGGGGGGGGGGGGGGGAGGGGAGACAAGAGTTCAAGAGGACTGCTGTGAGGTCCTTGGTAAAGTGAGATTGCAGAAGTGACCTCTGAAATTTAGCAGCTGATCTGAACGGTAGGCGTGGTGTGTGCTGTTTTGAGATGTGGATAGATATGTTTTTCAGTGCCGAACTGTAGGGTTTTTTAAGTATGAACGTTAACACTTTAGCCCCACACTATTTTGTGGGGAAGGTGGTGGTTAGGGTTGGCTGGAAGCTTTTAACCTGTTCATCAGACTTCCTTCTTAATTGGTGGAGACACTAAGCAGTAGAGGATGGTGACCCCTGTGTGGAAAAACTGTTGTTTTCAGCAGGCCCTGTAAAATCCACTAAAGGTTTTCCAGCTGTAACTGATCCCATGACTGGAAGAGTTACCATTTGGTGGCACAGTTCATGTTTCTTCCCAGTTGACAAATGAGGGGGTGGAGCAGGGGAACAAAAAGGTTGTTTTTCCTCTAAGGCTGAATATAAAGATAGGTACAGGACAAGGAGATCTACTAGTCCTAGAAGCTTGAAGAACAAACTGTGGACTTCCTTGGTTATTTTACAGCTTGATTTTTTTTTTAATTTTTTTTTTTTAATTCTCAGTTGATACATATTTGAATAACTTGGACTTGAAGGGAGGTTAGGGAGTTTTATTTCCTTGAGTAATGATAGGGTGCAGTGGGACAGGTGCTTTTCAGTCTCATTTAAATACTTGAAAACAACATTCTTATTGCCAAATAGATGCCTACATACCTTGGACAATCTGGACTAGAAACATTGTTTAATTACAGATAACTTATTAATTTGCTTTTAATACCAAGCACAGTCATTAACTTCCTTTATCATGTGTCCAGTACATGCAGAAAAATCTTTAATAAACAGTTTTAGCATGCTATTTTTGTGCATTTTCAAGTAAGCCAGTTCAGCTTCTTGCTGTGGAAGTCTTGTTTGCAGAAAATGAGCAGTGTTCTGCAGGTTGTTATTTTTCTTCCATGTGCGGAAAGAAAGATGGGTGTTAGAAATGTCAGCCATGTTACTCAGTGACTCATTTATGTTCATGTTACCTGTTGAGTATGAGGTAGCCCTTTGCTGCTTTCCCCCTGGGAAGGCACTGACCTGCCTCTCTGCTAGAGTCAGAGCTCCGCATCCTCTTTTTTCTGCCTTGCACAGGAGCTGGGGAGGAGGAGGAACCTGTTCCCCAGTGTTTGCTGGTGCCTGATGCTACACTACAGCCTCCACAGCTGTAGAGGAACACCCCTGTCACCCCCACCCACAGCTAAAGGTGCTCCTCAGCTGATGGGCCACATCATGCATCTCTGCAAGGAAACTTGTTCCACAGTGCTTGTGGCGACTCTGTTCTTCACTTTCCGCGTGCTTGCACCAGTGATTTAAGCACTGCTGATGGAAATTAGTGGGGAAAATATGGTCTAGTAAATCTCATTTTCTGTAGGAGCATAGTCTGAAGTATACCCGTAAAGTTCATTCTTTGCATTAGCAAGGCAGTTCTATAAAATCACCTAAAGTATACATCAAAACGTGATTAAAATCTGTATTGTAAATTACACTTTCTTGTTTGGAATCCAATCATGATTAGACTTGATCCATTCTCAGCTTATTTTAACTAAAAAATATTTAACTACTGATTTAACGGAGATGTTTTTGGCAAGACAAATGGGAGTGAATTGTTTGTAGATGTGGGTGTAGAAACGTACAGAAATATTTTCTTGGAATAGTAATACTGAGAAAGGAAGTGGTAAGGGAGTAGAAAACTACATACCTTGAAGAAAGATGTGAGGGAGAGAAGTGATGTATTTGCCAATATGGAAAGGAAATACTGAAGACATTAAAGAGTGCATACTTTAGAACATGTAACTCATTTTATTCCTTTGTTGTGAAGTAGGTTAACAAAAGAGAATATACTAGTAGCTTTTCTATCTTTTTGGTGCATGGGATTAAGGAGAAGGGGAAAAAAACCCAAAACCTAACAACACAGAAGAGTAGTGCAGTCATCCAAAATGACTAGCTATACCTGGCAGGATATTGCAGGGCTTGGCTGTTGGGTGCAAAGTTCTTGGAGTTTCCTAGAAAGGAATTTACCACAGTAATCCAAAATATGAATGGAGCCACTAGCTCAGCAGAATCCATTACTTAATGGTGGATTAGAAGGTTTTGTTTTGCTTTTTGAAGATTTGCTTCTGTTTTGAGATATCCCAAATATGCTGTTTGTGATTTTTATAAAAGGGAAATGATGGAAGATGTTTTTTTCTCTTCTAAAATTGTGCAAGAGTTTTATGCCGTGTAAGTTAAATCACTGTATGTTATTCACCAGGCTTTCGACTCGCATAGTTCTGTGATTCCTGTGATACCTTAGAGCCATTGGGGATGTTGGCATTCATACAGTCAAGTTATCCTGCGTTAGCTTAGCTGTAGGAACTTTTCACAAGACTCTTACTTTTAAGGCTTTCTGCTCTCACTGTTTTTGCTGGTATGCACCCTACCCTTCTGCTGGAGGCTACCGATCCTACAGCAAAATGAAAACTGCTCCTATGTTCCAGCTACTGTGTGTTGGTCCAGCACGTTAATTTAGGCCATCAGGTAGAGGTGTATTTTGTGCTGATAATGTCAACAGACAATTGCAGTGGCTGAGCTGAGGGGGGATTTGGCCCTTAAAGGAGGCGGTGATTTTTGGAAAAGTGGCAGCAGAAGACAACAGCTAAAAGAGATCTTAAAGCACAGTAGAAGAATGGCCACATCCTATCAGACAAACTGTCCTTCCAGACAATTACCCAGTGTCTGACAGTGATGAGTAATAGATGTCTGGTAAAGTTACTACATAATGATACTTCTGCTTCCAGCCTCCAACAGCCTACAGCTCAAGGACTTCCTAAGCTCAAGGCAGTATTATTTATGCAACAATCCTCTACTGACTTCTGTTCTGTGACCTTGTTGCTATTTGAACCTACATAAACTCTTGAAGTCCATAGCATCCAGCACTGAGTCAGGTTCAGAAACCTCTTTATGTCTGCCTTTTTTTTTTTTTTTTTTTTTTCCCCCTTGGAAGAGATATGAACAGTCATTGCATTCTCAGCGCTACTTCTGACTGTATGGACCTGTGTCATATATCCTCTCTCTTAGTCATCCTTATCCAGGATGAAGAATCCTTTAGGGGTTCAAACACCTAAGAGTCGCTGATGTCACAGCTGTTTGCTCAGTGGATGTGATTTGGAGCCCTTAGCTTAATTATCTTTTAATGCAAACTCATTTAACTTGGCTCATGCAAATGAAAGACAACTCTAAAAGAATGTGGGTGTGCAGCTAGCAACTCAGCTTCTCAGGCAGCATTGCTTGCTTCGTGGCTGATTGACAGCTAAAAACTGTAGAGACAATCTTTCAAGTAAGCAGAATAAGGGGTAGCATATTATTTACTGAAATTTGAGTGGGACTGAAAAAAGTTATAAGGATTTGAGGGCTTTACCTGAGAGGAAAACCAGGATAGGTAAAAAGAACCAGGATGAAGAAGAAAGAAATGCAGATACTGATATGGAAGAGAGTATGTTATGCTACTGATTTGTGCTTTAAATATAATTTAAATATGACAAACTACTGATTATTATGTGATTCTATCAATACACTCAGGAGTTTCTTGGAGTATTTATGCTTATGCCTGTTGACTAAAGCTAAATATGGCATCTGACTCTTGCCCACTGCCTGTTACATTCTGTACTGTCATATATGCTTATAATCTATGGGATCTCTTCCAATTTAGTAAGAAGAAAAGAGGTATCTAATCTCACCTTCCTCCTCTTGAATGGATTGCAGGCCAGATCTCTGTTTCATCAGTGATTCAAGGTAGTGCCAGAACTGAACTTCACTTCTCTGAATTGTGTTACCATTACATAGAGAATTTTTCTTCAGTGAGTCCTAAGCTGTAGCTGTTTTGGATGGGATTTGTGTTCTTCTAGGGACTGCATCTGTAAGTACCACTTCTTCTTATCATCAGTATGAGAAGTAGTTTAAAAAAATTTTTTTCCTGTTTTTAGGGTTTTTTTTCCCTACCATCTTCTTCAGCTTCTCTAAGATGAATGCTGCAAATCCGTTATTTTCACGTGGAAGCTGTTGACTTAAACAGAGCTATTTATTTGCTTAAAAGTAGGCTTGTACTCAGATGCACCGCTGAGCTGAGGGAGACCAAAGTGTTCTGTAAACTAACCCTCACAATGTCCCTGTGAGGCTAGTGACCGTTTTTTTTCTCATGTTACAGGCTTGGGGCCCAAACAAGCTGTGACTCATGCAGCAAACTAATGGCAGATGCGTGATGAAAATGCAAGTTTCCACTCTTGATCTCTTATGCAAGTTATTAAATCTTTCGTTTCTGAAAATGAGAGAAACAGTAAAAATTATTCCATTTGTGCTGCCTATTTCAGCACACGTGCTGCATTTCCTGGTGTGCTCTCTTGGATCCTCTGTACTTAAGTCATTGGTCAATTCACTTGTATGCAAAGAAACAAATGGTGTCTGAATAATTTCCTCAAACAGAACATGCTATTGTTTTAACAATGAATGAAAACCAGAATAGAGTTCCCCAATTTCTTAAGTGACTTATAAAGAATAACTGTGTCAAAAAGAAACAAAGGGGAAAAAATTTGAAGTCACGGAAAGTGTCAGGCATCATTGTAGATACACAGACAACAGTTGGATGCTATGGCTTCTGGCTTATGTTTCTTTGTTTCAATGGGCAAGATCCAAAGATGTTACAAACATGTTAGAGCAGACTGAAAATAGAAGTGTCTTGAGGTCAGTTCAGAACACTTGAATGCTTGCAGGATAATGTTTGGTGTCCAGGAATTGGAAAAGACCAACATGTCCCTGCAGTTTCTGCAGTAAGCCGCATCTCTGCAGAAGAACTATGAAAATACCTAAATTTTGTACGTGAACTTTCTGAAAAGTTGGATTTTTTCGTCTGCTGCATCAAATGCTTTCCTGACAGTTATGTAAGTGAAACCAAAGGATCACTGCAGAGTTCATTCACACAAACTGTGGGTGAAGGACAAAAGCCCAGTTGTCATTGGAGAGGGGAAACGTGTTCCTTGTACAAAATTCCACTTTGCCTGTGATCTTTCAGCCTCATCCTTAATGGAGATCTACCAAATGCCTTCAGAAGAGGCTAGGAACTAAATTCATGGCTCTCCAGTATGCTGTAAGCCATGAACCTGAGAGTGGGTTTGCTTGATGTGCTGTTATTTCATACTTTTTCCCACAGACAAACTTATATTACACAGACTACAAATTACCCGTCTCCTTCTCTTGGGAAGCAGTCTTCTCGCCATCCTCTCCCCTCCCACTCCAGTGTCCTTTCTAATCCATAGATAATAACTATATTGTTTCGTATATCGCCTAAACATACGTAATTAAACTTCACCTACTTCTATATAGGTTTGAAATTTGCTTCTGACCTGGAGAGAGACTTGTGTGCTCAAAAGATTTCATTAGACCAGCTGATGAAGATTACTTCTATCTACAGACCCTGTTTTATACTATAAATATTATGCATGCTTGGACTTCGGTCTCTTGTTCTGTGGTACTTTGCAAAGACTTGTTTTAGGAAATGTGGTCCTCAGCTCAAGTAGTTTCCACTGGTTGTATATCATGCAATTTCATGCTTTTTCTGTGTGCCAAAAAATTCAGTAAAAATTAATAGTTGCTACACAGGAAATTCAGAAAATCTGGTGCAATAAAGCTTTGTCCAAAATAAGTTATATAATTCTCACTGTGTTTCTCTCTCTCTCACTGACTGTTGCTGTTTGTCCTCTGATTTTCTTCTGAAACTGCTGGGCAAGGGGGTGGCATGCACCAAACAGCATATGTGATGGAATATCTCTAGAGTTTTTACACTTTGTTTAAGTCAGCTGGGATTTTTTAAGCTGTTATAAACATTGTTGTGATTTCCAACAGTTATTTAACTGTGTTAATGTGTTTTACTGTGCACATATTCTTTCCAACTTTTGCACATGCGGGTGGAAAAGTAGGTTCCTACAAACATGCTGTCTGTTATCATAGTGAATAGGTGTAATTTCAAAACAAGGCAGTGGAAGAAAATGCAGAACCAGACAGCAAAGCATGTGGGCACCCCATGTGTCCACTGGGAACCATTAATTTTCTTAATGGTGAGGTTAAGATTTGTTGAACTGGGGACTTCTAAGGCACTTTAAACATTGTCCTGAAGTTAGTATCTCCACTGTAGTTGACCAGCTTGGAGGCTTGTGAAGGTGTGCATGTCTACTTCTGCTCAGTAACTGTAGCTACTTAGGAGCTTTTTAATACTGGCTTCTTGTCCCTTTCCTTTCTCTTTTGGATTTCTCACTGCCCTTTGATCTCATACCAGAAAAGTGCCTGTGCCAGGAAAGCAGCAGTAGCCAATGTGGTGCTGTATTACATGGGGAAATATTTTTCTTGATGTGTGTGGTTTTCCCCCACCCTTCCTCAGTCTTTTCCTTGCTGGCAATTATGTATTCTGAGATTAAATGGCGTGGTAATAGGTCAGCACTACAGCTGGTGGTGTTTGATAACCCAGAGCAACAGAAGTAGGATTTCTTCTAGTATCTCTTGTTTTATTTTTAAGACCTCTGAACTATGCATCGTTAAAATATGCTTTAAGGGAAGCATTAATTTCTTTGTACTGTATGGAAGTAAGCATACTTTGCTTACAAAATTTTGAGAAGGGGCAAGGGTGCAGGAGTTTTCTGGTGCATTTGACATGTTTTGTTATACTAAGCATTTGACAGGGGAAAAATGTGAAAGATCTTGGTATATTTCTCATGTTTTGGGTGGTGTCAGGTGATGTTTTGAATTGCCTTATGAAAGAATCCAATTCCTTTCCAGGAAACCAGCCCCAAACGGAGTAACAGATAAGCATGCCACTTGCTTATGAGCACACACTTGCATCTCAGGAGATTCAGATGTTATCCCTTGGTTGTACAGTGCATATGTGTTTTTGATTTCTGCCAGTGTAGAGCAATGTGGGCTTGTATGAGTGGGTAGTAGTGGCACAAGTTAAAAGTGATGAAGGAGTACGTGAGGAGACTGGAGATGTTGCAGCTTGTTAGTGGCTCATTGCTGTCTGCCTGCTGGGTTTTGCTGTCCACACAGCTCAGATGCTCTGTTGGCAGAGGCAGACTTGCAGGTAATCACTGTTTTTACTTAGATGCTGTGCAAAATAAACTTTAGTTTTTTTAAGGTGGTTTAAGCTGAGTTGGCTGATATGATGAGTATGAGAAGTACTTGCTTGCTTATGTTGCAGGAAGGTGTGCATAAGCAGAAATCTGAATTGTGTGGAGTAGCCCGGCTCTTGCAAAAGAGTAAGATGCAAATAGTGTAGCCTTCCAGCAGACAGGTGGTAACAAGTACATAGTGGGCTGAAGCATCTGAGGTGCTCTAGCTGAATCTGTGTGTTGGAAGCATCCCTGGTTCTGGTGGGCTGGCAGCACATACTTACATGTGGCCCTGACTAAAAGCTGTGGTGAATAATGGATTTGAAAATACTGCATAATATCCTGTTGAAGGCTGAAGGGCGAGAAATTAGGGAATACTCACATAGCAGCCTGCCTGAATGACATGGTAAATAACAGATTTGTACAGATTGAATGCTGTATGACTGTTAGGTAAGGTAATTGTTGTATAATGTGCAAGAACTTGACTTTTACTGAAATCACTCTGAAGAAATCTGTGAAGTAAAGTACAATTGTAAAAGTGGTGGTGTTCTTGTCTAGCACTGCACCATCAGGAGGAGGAGATGCCCAGATCATGAGCTCTTTTAGGAGACCTCATACTTCTGTGGGTTTAGGAGATCCTGGTGACTGGAGCCAGTCTTCTCTGGTGTTTTTAACTGCAAATGTTCTCTTGGGGCCTTTGATCTCAGCTTTTTTGCCTTTTTAAAGGAACACAGCATAGGCACAGGTCAAAGGGAAATGGCAAACTTGGGTGGAGAAAGAAAAAGCGTTACATGGAAAAATTCAGGTGCATGGGAACTTACAAGGAAATGTGGTATTTAAATAGTTAAACAGATTTCCACCACCCCCACCTCCACCTCCTGCATGTTACTCAAACTATATTTGTGCAACCAAATAACCTCACTCTCTAGGGCATAACTGGCCATATAGCCAATTACTACACTTGCATTTGCATGGTGCTATCTGCAGACTTACACAGAGTGGAAATAAACAAGTCAATAATTTCAATCAGATTAGCAATGTGTCTTAATTTTAAAGAAAAGCCAGTAGTTGTTCTACAGGATAGAAAAGATCCTTCTTTCAGCCAGAGAATTTCAAATAACACAGGAAGAGGGAAGGAAGTATTGAATTTGTTACTCCTGTTGTAATGGAAAACTATATAGTAAATCTCTTGAATGTGCTAAGTATCTCCTTATGGCTTTGTTTCATTATTTTTATTTTGTAATGGGTAAGACAGTGATTCTGCAGTCTCTTTTCCACCTGTCCTTGGGGTGACTTGTGTTTGTGCTTGAGTGGGACAGTTGGAAAACTTCTACAGTTTGCAAAATGAGGCTTGCAAACAATGCTTTGTACAAAACAAAATATGCTTGAAATATGACACAAGTGTTTTCGATGTCTGTTGTAATGAATGACTTTTTTCTTTAAAGGTCTAACAGTACTTTAAGAGGCCTTAGGCAAAATTGTGGTAAAATTATTTTGTAAAAGTAAGTTAACTTTTGCTTAACCATTGTGGATTTAGTTGATGTAGCTGAGCAATTAACAAACTTACTAACTCTTCGTATCACATTATAATGAACACTCTGTAGTCATTTTGTCAGTGTGATAGATAAATGCTGCATCTAAAAACTTTTTAACCAAGTTTTAGGAGTTGGGGGTCCAAACCATAAAAAAAAGTCAATGCTGGATCAGATTTCTTTGAATTTTCAGTCAGAAAGATACTGAAGTATTTGTTTCAACTAGACATATATACTGCCTTTGAATTAGTTGAAAAGCTTCTCTACTCAGCTTTTAACACCACTTCTAAAACATAGAAATGATTGAGTTTTCACTGCTGAAAGATGACTAGTTGAGTGTAAAAGCACATGTGGTGAAAGCAAGCTGTTGCACAGTGTTCATAACACATTGGGCAGTTAAGTCTGAGAGCAGAGGATTAGATTTAGGAAATAGTTTTTCAAAGAACAGAAAGGAGGATGGTGAAAATCAGTTTGCTACAACGAACAGGTGTCAGAAACACTGCTGGAGGACTTGGCATAATTTTTGCACTCTGGGATGGCTACTCCAGTTAATATTTCAGTGCCTTTATCGTCATTGTGCATACATCTGGAGATGCATTGTCTCCCATGAAAGGGTAATCCAGCCTGTTCAATAATAGCAACTCTTTTGCCTTGAAACAGTGGAGTATCAGATTTTGCAGCGTGCGAGACAAAAGGCTCCTTTGCTACTTCTCAGAATAAGATTACAGTTGTCATGTTTCTCCTTCACCAGTGTGCCTGGCACTTCAGAGCATAGCTCAGACTTCCCTTTGTTAATGGAAGAGAAAGAGGATCTTTATGCTTTTCTGTTATTGGTCGTTTTTTATTTTTGTAATTCATTTTGCTATTTAATACACATGACTTCTGCCTAAATCCCCTTCAGGATTTGGTTTAGAAAGTTAGGTTTCAGTTAACTGAAACTTGAGCAGCCTTCTCAAAATCAATCCCAAAGAAATTTTAATAAAAAAAATAAATAAAATTTTGCCAGCTTGCTGAATACTCCATATGATACAATACAGTTGACCAGAAAGCCTAAGAAAATGGTCAAATGCAGTTTTGTGTCTCTTAAAGGAAACCAGAAAAGCATGGTGGGTTAGAACTGTTGGTGAGGACAGGCCAGGCAGTAATGTTTTTGGTAAGCTTTTCTCATTGATTGCTTCAGAAAAAGATGGAAACAATACTAATAACTGAAATAAAAGTAGCACTCGCTTCTGGGTGATAGGTGCAGAGATCTGGAGCAGTCATGTTGCTTCCAGGCTTTGTGTCCAAACACAGGCATCTCAGCAACAAGAAAAAACATGAAGTTTGCTGAACAAGATACAGATGACTTTCTTACAGGACCATTCCTGATGCATCTTTACTAGCAACCAAATCTTGCTGTGAGTAAATTAAGAGTTTGTGGGTTCAGCTAATTAAAAGTGTTGACTAAGTTGCATCAGCGTGAATGTAAATAAAGTAGTGTTTGGTAGTTTACATATTAAATTTAAATGCTTTTTACTGCTTCCAGTGTGGGAGGAAGGCTTGTCTCTTTCAGCTTCTTTTCCATATAGGAAAACAATGAGGAGTTTGTTCAGCCTCTGCAGTGCAGAAGAAATACATTTAGGCATTCTTTGCATAACTGTGGGGAAGAAGGGGTTGCTAGCTTTCTCATTGTTCAGCTCGTTTCTTAATCACATAATAGAAGTTAACTGTGAAAACACTCTGTGAAAAATACCTAGTGGAACTACAAAGAAGTAGTCTGTGCTGTACCGTGTTCCCATACCAGATGCTTTTAAGTTTAATTTTGTTGAAGATACATATACAGTATTGTTTCAAGCTGTTACACCATGGCAAATGACCAGTAGCAACTGAGTGACTGATACTTTGTACATAGCCACAGTTTCAGTGGCTGTTCTCCTTAAGAAGGCATGTGGCTTAAAATTGCATTTTCGTTTGTTTGTTTCTTTTTTTTCTTTTATGTATTGTACTCTGTATTCTGAAAGCCTGTTATTTTTTCCCTGTCTGTGTCCGTGTTCCAGTGACTTTATAACATGCAAGACACTGATGCCAGGGGGAGCTCCCCTGCTTTCCTCCAGCCTCAGAACGGGAGCAGTCACAGGTCTTCTGGGTACATCCCGGGGAGAATTGCCCCTCTCCGTCCCCCGCCACCTTCGCAGAGCCATGCTGCAGCTGAATTTACTTCTGCGAGACAAGAAGCCCGGACAAGACTCCCATCCTTACCAGTGGATCAGCACCGCCGCCAGGCAGAAGCCAACAGGCACAAAAATACTCTCATTTGCTTTGCCATTTCTAGCCTTTCACTTTTTGTTGCACTGGGGATTTTTTTGGGAATAGCTTCAAAATATGCTCCAGATGGTAAGTTCTTTTGCAAACAAGATCATCCTAGAAGTTACGGTCCCTGGGAACCCAATTGAATAATTCAGCATCAGGATTAGTGTTAAAAGTTAAATGCAAAAATAGAACGCTTACTGCAGTTTTAACATGGGGGGAAGCAGTGTGTGGGCACTAAGATCGGCTCTTTTTTCTGTTATCAGTGTCATTTTTATGTTTTTACTGTGAATGATTTGATTTACTTACATGAAGCAAAAAGGCATAGCAGTAAATAAAGACTACTGGTGAGGGGGCAAGAAGCATGAATGTTGTATAAGTGTAATTATTTTTGCCTGCAGAAGAAGCTGTCTGGTATGTTCACAAAGTGCAGACAAAATTAAATCCTGTCTGTTTAAGCAGTAACTAAGGAAGGTAGTAGAAGAATGTTCGAGTAAAATAATTTTAAAATTTGCAAGAATTTATACTGACAGTATGTGTTTGCTTTGTTTATACACAAATTCGGCAGGGACCTTTTCAATCTATTAGCACTGATTTTTCTTTAGCTCATCTTAGAAAACTGGGCAACTTTCATGGAATTTGGAAAATGTCTCAAATAAAGCATGAACAGGTGATATGATTAACTGCTGGTTGCTAAGTATACATCCCTCTGGCCAAATACTGCTAGGAGTTGCTGTAAGGTACAGTTGCTAAAGGTTGTTAGTATAGTTTGGAGCATGGGTTTGGTTTTTGTTTTAGTTTGGGGTTTTTTTTGAGGCAGAAATCAGGTTTCTAAAAGCTAAAGAGGGTTTTGAATTGAAACTGTTGGCTATTGTAACACAGTAGACTTAGACTCCTCAGTGGCTTTTGGCAGTAACTCAAAAGATTCAGTTTCCAAAGTCAATGCAACACAGGCTAAATAAACTAGATAATCAACTGAAGATTTCAGATGACAGTGCAGAATGAATGCACACATCTGACCGGAGCACTCTTGGTTGTGGCTTGCTGAGATCTCTTCTTGGGTGATGTCACTGAGTTTTCCTAATAATAATGAAGGAAAACAAATAAACAAAAAAACCTGAGGGACTAGTAAATGGAAAGTTACTGCTGTGTTGTGATCCACATCACTGGTAATGGGTACATATCTGCAGTAAGTACTTTGGTTACAGCCAAGTTCAAGAGAAGGCTGAAAGGTGACTTAGGCAGTTGACCCTGAGAAGTACTTTGCAGAGGGGAAAAACCTTTCTGCTTTGATACCAAGATTTTAACTTTTAATTAACTAAAAGTTGTAGATTTTGATGATGGTTTTAGTAGAAGTATGGTGTTATTGTGTGCTGTGGGATACATAAAATAATAGTCCCTTTGTGCTTTAAAAGCCAGTAATGTGAAGGAGATGGCTTGCCTTTTTTAAAAATGTTAAGTGGTTTTGGAATGGTTTTGCTTCATCTGCCGTAGCTCATTCCAGAGGCATTGAGTTGTGCAGATTTATTGCACTGAATGCACGGTCAGCACGTGGTTGATCGATCACCAGGGATACCGAGGATGTTGCAGGAAGAGTTGCTGTGATTTAGTACACAGGCTTTTTTTTTGTCTACAGTAATGACTTACATAAGGGCTAAGGAGTAACCTAAGGTCGTGACTGCTTTCCTTCAACATCCCACTACTTCTTGATGGAAGTCCAGGCCAGTTTTCAGTACTAATTGTTGCATTGTGTCTTTCTGAAGTTCCCTTCCTTTATCCTTCTAAAAAAACTGAACATGCACCCATACAATCCTTTGGAAACCCCCTGTGGTGGTTTAAGCCCAGCTGGCAACAAAACACCACGAGGCTGCTTGCTCACTCCCTCCTCCCCCCTGGTGGGTTGGGAAGGAGAAAATATAAAGAACAGCTCGTGAGTTGGCACAAGGACAGGGAGGGATCACTCACCACTTATGGTCATGGGCAAAAGACAGACTTGACTTGGGGAAGAAACAAAATCGATTTAATTTACTACCAATCAAATCAAAACAAGGATACTGAGAAGTAAACCCAAACCTTAGAACACCTTCCCCCCACTCCTCCCTCCTTCCCGGCTCAGCTCCACTCCCGGTTTTCTCTCCCTCCTTCCCCCAGCAGCGCAGGGGGACGGGGAATGGGGGCTGGGGACAGTTCATCACACCTTGTCTCTGCCGCTCCTTCCTCCTCAGAGGGAGGACTCCTCACTCTTCCCCTGCTCCACCGTGGGGTGCCTCCCACAAGAGACAGTTCTCCACGAACTTCTCCAGTGTGGGTCCCTTCTGTGGGCTGCAGTCCTTCAGGCACAGACTGCTCCACATGGGCTTTCCCACGGAGTTATGGCCATCTTGGGGGGCATCTGACTGCTCCGGCATGGGGTCCTCCCCGGGCTGCAGGTGGGCCTCCGCTCCCCCGCTCCCCTCCGTGGGCTGGGGGACACAGCCTGCCGTCTCACCAGGGCTGCAGGGGCATCCCCTCCTCCCCCGCTCCTCCTCCCCTCCTGCCGCACTGACTTCGGTGTCTGCAGAGGGGTTCCTCTCACATCCCGATCCCCCCACTCACGGCAGGTTCCCCCTCTTAAACCTGTTCTCCCAGAGGCGCTACCACTGTTTCTGATGGGCTTAACCGTGGCCAGAGACGGGTCCAACCTGGAGCCAGGGAAGCTTCTAGCAGCTTCTCACAGGAGCCACCCCTGCAGCCCCTCCACTGCTACCAAAACCCCACCACACAAACCCAATACACCCTGACACAAGAGAAACTCCTACAGACACCAAGGAAAGTCTGGCCGAAATTTTAATCTTGCAGTATTGTTGCAGCAGCTCCCCAAAAGTTTCCTGACAGGCTGAAAGGTTAATATGCTCAGCTCCAACCTAGCACATGCGGTACTGCAGCCAAGGACACCAGTTCCAGCTAGGTGTGTTCTTCTTAAGGGCTAATTGGAAATCCATATTGTCAGTACTTGTAATGGCTGTTTAAAAGGCAGTGAAGGGAATGTGAGACTTAGTAGTAATTGTGTGTAAATCCTAAACCTCCAGCATACCTTCCCCAAAGGGAAAATGATACTTGTCTGCATTTCTGTTCCTGCCTGTCAGCTGGTTTCTTTTTTCCTCCTTGCTTTTATCTTCCTGTCATCATCTTTTTTTCTAAGGAGTCCTGAACACTGGAGAGCAGGGAGAGCACTGGAAATGTGATTTCCTTCCCCATTTCCAGGGGCTTGTGCTGCAGGGACAGGATGACAAACTGGGGAGGTTTTCAGGGAAAAGTTCTGCTTGGCCTTTGCAGCTCTTGGCTGGAGCTTGCCCAGGGTAAACAGGATCCTCAGAAAATTTAGCTGCCAAACTGTGATAAACTTCTGCTGAGCATGATATAACACTGATAACTTTTTCCCAGAGGCCTTAAAAAACTCTAGACTTGGTGGCTAAGCAGGTAAAAAGCAAGTATTTAAGTACATATTGAGAACTGTTTCCTGCCTTTTCTCCTGCCAAATTTCATATCCTTGCTCCAGTACATGGAAGGTTCTAGAATTTATTTTTTTTTTTGGCAGGGTGGTTTTTTGTGAGGTGGTTCCCCCCACACACCACCATTTGCAAAAACATCACTTCCTCCCCCCTTGTCAATTAGAAGCAACTAAACCTGAAGGAGAGCTGACCCATTTTTATAAAAATGCTCTGAAGCAGAGGCTTGACTTGAAAAATTTTCAACATGAGTGGTTAAATTTGGCATGGCCATAACTACCTAACATTTTCCGGTCTATGCTTCTGTTTTCATTTAACCCTAACTGTAGAGGCAATGACTGGTCTGTAAAATCTAATCAGTAATTTTGGAGGTAACATATGGTGAAGTACTAAATTTGATGTTTCCCTGCACCCCACTGCAATTGCTAAGGGAGAATTTCAAAATACTTTTGCTGGGCACATCTGATCTGCTTGCCAAAAAGTTGATTCACTGTGCTTCCAAAGCATGATTGCAATACAGGAGTTTCTGCTTCTGATGCTGATGGCTTCCTTGCTGGATTGTAATGTACAATAGATTTTTTTTTTTTGAGTTATTGTGCTATCCCTCTTCTTTCTGACTCAACATTAAAGCTTACAGTTATTAGATCTTCTCTTCTGTGAATCACGCTAAGCAGAAATCATCAGGTTGCTGACTCATGATTTCCTCACATTGCCCTTTGCTACCAGCCAGGAAATATGTGTTTCTTCACACAGTGCTTGTGTGTGTGTGGTGTCTGCAGGAAGGGGTTTAGTGACTCTGCATGAGTCAGGCAATAGGCCTGCATTTATCTGGTGAGTGCTCAGCAGTCTTGATGATCGCAATGCTTCTTGCTTTTTGGCTTTCCCTCAGGTGTTGAATTTCATTTTCTAAATGCTCTCTTCTTAGGATCCCTCCAAAATATTTTCTTTAGTTTTCATTTTTATATTACTACTTGGATGCCTTTTGCCCTTATGCAGTTCTGCTATTTTTTTCCCACTGGTAGTCAAATCTTGGTTTATGTGGGTTTCCTGAGTTGGAAAGGATTTGAATTGTGGAGAGTAACACCAAAGGAAAAACATTTCTGTCAGCAAAACTAAGGCTGGCTTGTGTTAAACTTCTGGATAGGTTTTACTTTCTTTAGGTTTTGCAAGAATGGGTTATTGCTAATAGCTTTTTAGCCCCAAAGTTGCATTGCAGATGTGTGGGTGTTTTTCTCCAGAAGATAAGATGTGAAAAGGCTATTTGGACTGTTGCTCTCAGTTGGGCTGCTAACCTGTTTATTTTGGCATCTTTCTGGTTGTCTTTTGCTTAAGAAAAATATTTTCAGTCTGACTTTTCTTTTGGTAAGAAAATCCAAGGAATATACTTCCCTTTTCTGTTTTTGTAGCATGTCTATGTTGCTGTTTTACTCAGCTGCTTGATGTGCTGAAGATGTGTGTGTTGTAAATACTACATTGCTGTAACTTCATCTGAAATCACACAACCCTGTCACTTCTTGCTGGTGTTTCTCCTTTTCTGGCCTCGTAGTATGGTATTATTGCCTGTGTAGAGCCTGACCTTCAGCAGGGTTTCAGCAAGGATTGCATCTGTCTCTGCTCTTGTGTGGTTTGTAGCCTGATATATAAGCTGATTTCCTAAGGAGTACAAACTGTGAGCTTAGACCCAGATGTCTTGTCTCCCAGGAAACTGCTCTAACCAGGAAGGCTTTATACTAAATATTCTAAGGATGTCTTGTCCCTCTTTATTCTTTACCTTCAAACCTACACTGAAAGAAGTGATTTGAATGCTTAAAAGCAAGAAAGAATCAGCCTTTCTCACCCAGGGAGAGACCTTGAGGGCAGTGAGATATTTAGATGCTTTACAACCACGTTAGTTGCCCTAGGTAGCTGGCCTAGGACATCCAGTGCTCAGTGTGACTGCTATGGATCCGAGTGCTTCCCACTTACCTTTCCTCATCTACTGCAGTTGATACAGAAAATCTCAAAAAAATCAGATGGGGTTTGAAAGGCTGTATTGTCAACAGTGTATGTTGACAGTTCAGTCTGTGGTCATCACTAGTTTAATTCAGTATAAGAACGCCTTCCTGCCCTTGAGAGTTTAGCCACCTTTCAGGTATCTTTTTGGCTGCTTGAATGAATGCAAACAGTAGAATCAGTGGCTGCAGTATTGTAATTACAGATGAAGGTGGGAATCCTTTGTGGGTGACTGACTCTGCCTTGCTCGTGTTCATCCTAATGCTGCCTTGATTGATGACGCTTGTTTTTTTAAAAGCTGAACTTCACATTGTATTGCAGAGAATTGTCCCGATCAGAATCCTCGTCTTAAAAACTGGAGCCCTGGAAAAGATCCTGAAAAGAGAGTTTTTATCAAAAAAGGGGATTTGTTTCGTCTGACCTCAGACGCTACAGTACACTCTATAGTTATACAGGATGGAGGTATGAAATGGCAAGATGAACATCATGCTTCAGTTTACTGCATAGTTTTTACTTCTGTGATTGCATGAAAAATGTGTTGGAATGTTATGTTGCAGCTTATTGACCAGTTCCCCTGCTTTTACTTTTCAGCCTGCTACCAGGCTGGGAATATCATTAAAAAGATGAATGAACACTGCAAAGTCTTTTCAGTGGAGCATTGATGTGGTTTTCTATAGGATATAGTAAAACAAGACTTGTGTAGTAGCCTTCCTTGTACAAGATCTGATTGTCTTCTGACAATGGCAGAAAAAATTAGGAATAAACCGAGCACAGTCTTAGAAAGAGAAATCGCAGTTGGTAGGAGTTACTTTCCCAAATATTCTTAAACATATATGACAGAGTAACAGCTTAATTAATGGGTGTGGAAAATAAATCTGTAATTCATCTGTTGTTCTTATTTAAGAACTTGAGTCTTTGAGTCTATCTGAATTCTGCTTTGATGTACAGAAATATATTTTTTCCTTTAGGGTTACTTGTTTTTGGTGATGATAAAGAAGGTTCTAAAAATATTACCTTGAGAACTCGATTTATCCTGATAAAGGATGGTGGAATGCTTCATGTTGGAGCAGAGAAATGCCGCTATAAATCCAAAGCAACTATTATTTTGTATGGAAAGTCAAACGAAGGTGCTGATATGCCAGAATTTGGCAAAAAATTTATTGGTGTGGGCCCTGAAGGAACGCTGGAGTTGCATGGGCACCAGAAGTTATCATGGACTCTTCTGTCAAAGACTATGTATTTCTCAGGGCTGGCCTATGGTCATTATTCATTTAAAAAGAATTTTTCCCGAGGACTAAATGTGAGAGTGATCGATCAGGACACAGCAGAGATTTTGGAAGTGCTGAAGTTTGATACACATGAATTTTCAGAAGAAAGCTTGAAGCTCCAGAACTTACTGAAAAATGGAAGTCCTGGTCGCATTGTTGCTATTGCTGTAGGAGATTCAGCTGCTAAAAATCTACTGGAGGAAACCAGAGTGACTATTCAAAATCTTCTGGGAAGTAAGTTTGTCAGAGGATTGAGTTACAGGTAAATAATTTATTTTCCCTTTTGTACTGAGTAAAGATTATATGCAGATTCTGCTGCCTTTGGAGAATTCATTGAACTTTGACAGTGTCTGTTCTTAAAGTCTTCAGAGGATTCTCGGTGTTGTACGTAGTACTGCAGTAGTAGTATTCAGTGCACAGTATTTTGATAGTGCAGAGACTGATAGTTACAGGTATCAGCGTGGTAGACTTTATTACGTACTTGTAATTGCCGTCTTTCACTGTTCTTTACAGAAGTTAAAACTGGGTGCAGTGAGGAATTTTTTTTCTCGTTCAAACACACAGATAGAAAGCAGTTGCTAGGTGAGGCTTTTAATGCATATGACTTTGTCTGGAGGAGCAAGGAATGCCAAGCTAGAAACTTGAGTACAGGGAAGGGATGCTAATCCTGTATATCAAGCAGTGTCTTATTCATACCTGTGCATTGTTGAGATGAAAGTACATTACCCCTCCACTGGTTTTGGAAGGGAACTGACCTATAAAAAAATATTTGTTACTGAAGTACACTTGTAAGGTGTTTCTGTATCTTTTGACCATTCTTTTCAGTTGGTCAGAGTTTGAATGGTGGACAGTAGAAGAGGTATAATAGGAATTACTAAAGCAGGAAACTTAAACTGCTGAGCCATGCATTTTGTAGTGGCAAATGACTTTTTGCAGTGCATATTCTGGACTTGGCTTTGTGCTGCACGGGCTTAGCAATACCAGTGAAAGGGATACCAAGTCTCCTAACCTGTTTCTGTTTTCCAAGAAATCGGTCGTTCAGTTTTTCCGTTCTATTCTTACCCCTCGCTATCCCCCCAGCATCTGGATTCCAGTTAGTTTCCTCCCTCTGCTTTGGCAGGGGCAGGCTGGGGCGTCAGTCAGGATGGCATGTTCTGACCTCGGTTCCCGTCAGGAGCACGTTTGTGTCAGAGGCTGTGTAAGCATGTGGTCATGGGGTGGCAAGTGCTTGCAGCACTCCCTCTGAAGCAGTTTGGTCAGCAGTGCTGAGAACTGGATGTCCTAAAATAATAGGTACCCCCTCCTGAAAGCAGGGAAGCCCGTGTGGTGGTGGTTCAGGTCATTGGCCTGGCCTGGAGGTGTGGATTTCTCGTGTTCGCCTCTGCCCATGACCTCCATGCCGGTTTGTCTGAAATGAAGAACTTCTTCAGCTTGCAGCTGGGAAGAAGCAGCCTTTCTTCCTTCTCTGCTGAACTGATTCTTGTCTGTTTTTGTTAGTCGGTAGAGGCTCTGTAAGCACATAAAATTGTCTTGTTCTGCTGTGGAATGCAGGCAAGAAGCTCTCCCTGAGGGCTCACTGAGGAAAAGCAGGGTTGTTTTGTTAAACCTGTAAAGCTAGTGAAGGAGACTTCAGCATGGAGGTGAATAACTCCGTTACATCCCTCTCCCCTTCTGCCTCTTTCTGCAAAACAGCATGAATTAAAGTACCTTGATATTTATTTTAAATGGTTGTCTGTGAAACGTTCAGCTTGTTTGCTGCTGCTGTTGAAAAGTTGTCCCGCTATGTACTATTCCTATGAACAGACTAACACTAAACAGTTTCAATTGGCCTTTTAATCCCAATCAGTAAGAACATCATGAGGGGAGTGAAATAAAGGCAACTGGATTGAAGGTGGTTTTAATATCTGCCTTTGAACCAATCATTAGGAACAGACTACAGTCCAGCTAGCTGACACTGTTTTCATTTGGTGTAAATGATTCAACTCTAATGATGCAAAGTTGTTCAGCTTTTTAATAGATGATCTCGACTGCTTCCTTTGCACACGTAATTATGGCATTACAGAGCAGTACAGGATAGCAAAATAGTCTTGTTTTTTGAACTTGGTGGCAGCTTGCTGTGGCATGTGGTTTGTTTTTCATTTCCAAAAACTTGGATGCATTGAGCAGAACTGTAGGAAGGGGGAAGTACATCCAGGACAGTTCCCTGGTCTACTCCGGTGCTCAGCCAAGTAGGTGTTCAGCTGAGGGACGGCACTAGCAAGGGGGAAAAGCAAAAATCCTTGGTCTCAGCCTTCAAAAGCATTGGTGATCCCTCGTGCAAAGGTTGTGTAGCGGTATGCCATTCCTTTTCTGGGCCTGAGCATCTTGAAAGATTCAAAAGGTATTGCCCGTCCAGTACAGTGATCGCCAGCGGCTGCTGCCGGCTGCGTCCACCCCTCCCGGCCTGATGCACGCGCGATCTCCTGGGACTCCTGACCGCTGCTCCGGGAGTCGTCCTCTGCCCCGGTAAAGCTGCTTGGAAGTAGGATCCTGTATCGCTTCTGTTGCTTATCTCTTGCAATTTGCCTTTGGAAAAAGTTGGATATTGCACCAAAAGTGTATCTGAAAGTCTTCTCTATTAAGAGGTCTTGTATTTGCCAGTTTGTATATAGGACATCCGATTATTTTAAACTACGTTTCTTTTCAATGAGGTATGCCCATTTTTCTTCTGCATTTTGAAGCTGCATTTTAAAATTAATTTGGAAGAGCAGGCAAAAGAATTATTTATGACTTCTGTGCTCCTTGTCTTGTCCTTTACCTGTTTGTGAAGAATTCATTAAGGACCATTGTATTTAAACGTTTACTTTTGTTTTTCACAGGCAAGCCTGGGCTTTTGTTGGTGTCATAGGTGGTGGAAATTCTTCCTGTAACGAATCAGTGAGAAACTATGAAAATCACAGCACTGGTGGGAAAGCTCTTGCTCAGAAAGAGTTTTTCACAGTGGATGGTCAGAAGTTTGTTGTGAGAGCTTACAGTGAATGGAATGATGGTAGGGAAGCATTTTGTAAAACGTGCAGTTGGGGAAGAAGTAAAAAATATTGTATATGTTTTTTTTCACTAGAACTGTTGGTTGCAATTTAGATTTCTGAGTGCTGCTCCAAGTTTTTTGTTTTTTCTATGGATGAAGTATGAGGACACAGTTCTCTAGTACAACCTGTTTTCTCAGTCTGTTTGTATACAGTATGTGAACAGCATAACTCTGAGAGTTTTCATTTTTAGTATATTTAGATAGAGATAAGGGGTCTTACAAAAGGCTGAAACAGACTTTTTCCTTTTCTATTAGTAATTTGTCAGTCGTGTATTTTAAATCTAAGCATCCAAGATGGTGATTATGATCCTAAAAAGAAAGCTTGGTAGAAGCTAAGAGAAATGTCTTATTCTTGTTCCAATCTTCTATTGATGTTTGATGCCAAACTTTAGGCAGCTTTTCTCATACCAAGTTGAATCTGTGGTATAAAGAGCCTGGAAGACCTACCACTTGTTTGCTTTTATCCTTTATTTGTTTTTATATTTAAGGTATCTTTGATCTGAGTTTTGCTTTTTTTGCCCAGTCAACTTTTTCTGTTCGTAGAATTACTAAGCAATATTGTATTTGCCTCAGAAGAATTTTTTTTAAGGTAGCCAGATATTTATTTATTGAGCTATTTGATACTACTCCTTTACTGTTCATTACAGCCCATGAAAGTGTATAGACTTATTTTAAAAAAAAAATTCCACCAAAATCATCTTTTACTTGCTGGTACTGTAGAGTTAGGGTCAAGAGTAAGCAAGAGTTGCTGAACTTGTGCAAATCCATCACAAGGCAGTGAAATAGCATGTGTGTGTAGTTTAGCCTGCCAAAGTGTTTTTTTAGTTGTGAATAAAAAGGAAAGTCCCCCTGCTTTGTTTTGCCAGGTCCTTGATTGCATCTGTAGAGTTTTAAATGGTGGAAAAATGTCACTTGAAACAAGTAGAGGTAGCTGGACCTACAAGTTGTTGCCATATGATATTAGGGGTTTTTTTAAAAAAAAAGCATATTTTTTTTCCTGTCACTGTCAGTTCCATCTTTTCCATTTGTTTCATTTGAGATCCACCAAATAAGCAAGCCATAATGGTATCTCACACTGGCAAGTTTCAGAGCAGAATTGTACTTTAGAGGGCTTTGGAGCTTGTGAAATCTCATACATTTCTTATTTGTATCTTCTTGGAGACAGTTTCATATAAAGGTGATTATAATCTTATATTGTGTTTACTTTTTTTTTTGTTTAAATTAGGTGTCCCAATTTCAGGCTTCCAGGTAGAAGCAGTAGGTGGAGTCATACTGAATCTTCTGGACGATGTTAGTAGTTGGGAGCCTGGAGACCGGATTGTGGTAGCAAGCACAGACTATTCAATGTATCAGACAGAGGAATTCACCCTCCTTCCCTGCCCAGAGTGTACCAAGCATCAGGTCAAAGTCAGAGGTATGAGAGCAGTCAACACTTGAAGAATTTGTGTGAAATATGTATACACGATAGTACAACCTGGACAGTACCTTTCAGCGGGAGCAGTAAAGAACAGCCTGTTCACCCATCTCTGTATTGCTTTGTTGTCATATACAGGAATGTGTGCTTCTCTTTGCTATAAAATTGCTCTGTGTAATGTCAGGTCTGCCTCACAGCTTACCATCCTGACTTTCGTTTCTCCTTTCTTCCCAGGCTTATTGAATGCTTTTGGTTTTTTCCAAGAGGATTATGCTTGTTCTTTCTTGGCTCCTTTCTGTCTTTTCACTAGTTCTCTTTATACGTGCTTGAATGGCTGTTGTGGTCATTACCATTTCCTTTGCCGTTAGTGCCCTTTCCATCTTTTGAAGTGTTATCGTTATAACTTTTTTCTGTTGTTATTAAAAAAGGAGAAAGGAAAAAAAAAAGCGCGATGAAAAAAGAAAATGGCAATCTTTGAACCTGTCTCTTTTTTTTTTTTCCTTTTCCTCAGTTCCCCCTCCACTCCCCACCAGCAAAATGGTTATGAAATAAGTGGCACTTTCAAGCATCTGCTCACACAGGATATCCCTGAGTAGTTGCAATCTGTTTTTCCTTTGGGCGTGATGTGCGCAAAATGGTCATGCGTGTTGTTGTCCGTTTCCTTTTTTTATTATCTGAGTCATTCTGCTCAACTTCACAAGAGCCTCCCGTGGGACTGGCTCCCTGGTTCTGCCGGCGTCTGTGTTTTCTTTCTGCCACTCTGTGCCAGCACCCTCCTGCCTGGTGGTCCATCAGCCTCAGACCTTGAGCTTCCCGTCTCGCTCCTTTCTGGTGGGCTGCAGCGTCCGTTTGTAGCACAACCTAACTAGTGTTATTTTGCAGTGTTTGCAGCAGCTAATTGGTGCTCTTGAGGATCTGGTTTTGTGCCATTCACCTCTGTACTATGTATGCGACTTCCTCTTCTTCAAACCACTCTTCTCTTTCTCCGTTCTCAGAAGTTTTCTGTGAACGCCCTCAAACTTTCCTGTTCCCCCGTGTCTTGACTGCCAGTTTGTACGTCCACTTTGCAGTGCAGTTTGCATCCCACAGCATTCGTTAGCATGGGTCAGATATGTTTTACTGCATTGTGAAGTCCCAGTTACGGAAAAAGTGTATCTAAGTTCACCTTATTATACATCAGAGAATACCAAGGTGGGTGAAGCTGCACTTAGTGCTGTTGAGCATGACACTTCCTGGGCTTTGTTCTTAAATGTCTCATGGTATGTACGTTACTGAGCACAGTATTTCAAAGAGCAAGCTTAATGTGAAGGCTGCAGTATGAAGTTTAAGAAGGTTTTTGTCACTACTGAATAGTGCATGTGCAAGCTCTGTTTCATCTCGGAAATCATGTACTGTGAAAAAGCAGCTCTTTTTAAAGGATTTTAAAAAAATTCTTTATTTACAATATGGCATAGAATACAAAATCTTGGCTTTTTTTTTTTTTGGAAAATAAATGCCATCTGAACTATATAGATATATATATATATCTTCTAAAGATGTTGAAGGAGATGAACTGGCCCATTTTGTTGTTGTTTTTTTCTACCCCCAGTATCAAGTTTCCTTTGTCAAAGTAACAGATACTGTTTAAAAAAATCCCCAAACCACCCTATATATTTGTTCCACAAAGAATGGATTTTCTGTGGAATGGCAAACTTGACATGCTGAAGAACTCACCATCTTTTGAAATTATTTCTTGTATTTTTTGCTAGGTTTTTAGCTATTTTGGCCCCTTGTAGTAGGAAAACTAAAAAGTATTGTTTCGTAGGAGGCCTAGTTGTTCTTCTTCACTTCATCTATGCATGCTAGTCAAATATAGGAAAAAACTATAAGTAAGCCTTCAAGCAAAGGAGCCCAGTCCCATTTACAGATATCTGTTGTCTTTTTAAATCCTCAGCAGCAGGTACAGAGTTAATACCAATCTTGGTTCTGCTTCATATTGTGGTAATGACCAGTTTAGGCTTGTATCCTTTTGTAAGCTTTGAAGGGACAGTCACAGTCTGTATTCAGGGAATCAATAAATTGGAGGGGGGAAAGGGGAAAAAATATTTTTAAAAAATAAATGCATAAATGCATATTTTTTTTTTAAGGTTTACAGGACCAGATAATTTTCTCAGTTTGTACAGACAAATAAGAAATTGATTGTTTCTTTGGAAGAACTGCGTAAAAACAGAGTATCTTGTTTTCCCTAATTTTAGTTTATGCATCTTCAGAATAGCTATCTGGGAAACAGCAAATTTAGTTAGGAAAGGAAATACTTTTTGCTTTCAGAGGGGGATGAATACAGTATTTTCTAAAGGTGTTTTGGCCTCATTCTCAGTTCTGATTTTTCTTCAGAACAGATCAAGCAGCCAGCGTCTTTTTGCTTTTAAAGCAAATCTGCATCTATGTTTCATTAAAAGTTTTCTACATACATTGGATTAATGTAAACTTTTCTTTCTTCTTTATCCATTCTGTTCACAGACTATTGGACTGAAATAAGATGCACTTGCAAATAAAATGTTAGGATTTGTTTAGGACTAGTTGTCTTACAAAAATGATAAATATGTAGACAGCACTTTATTTTAGAAGGAAACGTGGAGTAGCATGCTTGACTCCTCATCCTGCAAGATGCTTAACTATCACTTGAGTCAACCGCAGTCTAGAAGGGGGGAATTTTCTTGGTGTTAGCTGGGTTAATGTTTGTTATCTAACAATTGCCTGCTTTTTGTGTGCCTTGGCATAAGAAAAGCTAAGAGCTTACAGCATGTTAAGGTATCAGAATGCATGGGTTTTGTTGCTACAATTAGTTTGCTTCTATAAAATAAGTTGAGTTTGTTTTTAATCAATAAAAACTTTTTTTTTTCTTTCTCCTCCCCTTCAAAACTGGACAGAAAATCCTCAGTTTCCTCATGTAGGAGAAGTTATTGATGGAGTGGACATGAGGGCAGAAGTCGGAGTTCTTACGAGGAACATCTTAATCAAGGGGGAGACAGAAAATACCTGCTATCGTGAAAAGGAGTGTCAGTTCTTCAATTATGATACATTTGGTGGACATATCAAGGTCTGAAAAACATTTTAAAGTAGCTTTCTGTCATGTAGAGGCATATTGAGGACAAAAAGATTAATGTTAAACTTGGAGGGATTTGAAAACTTAAAGAATGTCAATTCATACAGTTGCTTTGCGTGGAAATGACTTCGTTCTCGTCTTTCCCGCAGTTAGATTTAACTCATCAAGACTTAGTCTGCAGAATTGGAGGAAGGGATATCGATGCCTGAAATGTTATAGAAGTATCCAGCACACAATGCAATGTTGTATGGCAGAGATTAAACCTTACAAGTGACGTCCATGTATGTGCATCCTGTAATATTACAGAATAAAGTTTGATCTCCCTTTTCTCTGTCTTCCCTCCTTTCACTGCCTTTCTCCCTTCCCAAGTGATAAGTATTGAATCCTAGAGATCTGCCTCATCTGAAATTGGGCTCTAGAGAGGCATGGAGAGAAAAGAAACTGAGTTGGACCATGGTGGTTTTTTATTTATATTTTTTTTTAATTTGAAAGCATTAAGGTGATGTAGAGGAAACTGCTTCTAATTTCTTGTATTACCATAAATATAAAGAAAGCTGAGGGAAAGTAATATTATAGAAACTAACATTTAAACTCGTATTCACTTATGTTTTTACATGAAAGGATTGAACAGCAGTGTATCAGCTCTTCACTGATGCTGCAGAAGTTTGAGGCCTTGTATTTTAAATGCAAATGTATTTGTGCTCATTATGTGCTGGTCACAGTTTAAGTCTCTCTAGTATATTTGGATGCAGATTTTAATTTTACAGTAGTGAACATAATGGTGGGAAAGAAAATATGCCCTTTCCCTACTGTGTGGCAGCTTTTGTTTTGTGGAAGAGAAGTAGGTGGGCTCAAGATACTCTTTTGTGTTTAAGATAATGTAATGAAAGAAGATAATGACAAGCTGTGAATCTTGCAAAGCGTGATCTTGATTGCCACAATAGCACAAATACAGCAGACCCCTCAGATGTCTGGAAGATATAACAGAAAACAAACGTTTTGAGTCATCAAAGTTGTTAAACAGTTCCCAGGAGACTGTTCAGAGTAGCTGTGTCTGCTGCCAAACCTAGACTTCAGCACTAAAACCATTTTCAGCTTATGTTAATCTTGCGTGCTCAAGCAGAGGGAGCCTAGGCACTAGCAAATGTTAATGGCCTCAGGGGTTTTGATCATCCTGGATTTTCTACTGGTCACTGGGACAGTAGCATAAAGGAGGCTTAGTGGCAGTGAGGAGAGGTGTTAGTTTGTATTTTTGTGACTGCATTAGTGCTTTCAATTGTTAAGAGTTGGAGATCTCAGGGATGCCTGGTTTTGAGCATCCTGCTGTATTTTAGGCATACAAATCTTAGGAGTGCAACTAGAGGAGGGGAAAAAAAAGTTCATATTACTAATTTCCCTACAGGACAAAGTCTATAATGAAAATGGTTATTTTTGATAAATACACAGTACAGGTAAGTTAATGAAATAACAAAAAAAGTTTTTTTCTCAGCTTAGCTCCTCACAGTTTAGGTGTTGCACTTGCTTTCTGTTTTCATAGCAGGTTAGGTGGAAAAAAATGCTTCTGCCTTTGTGTGATACTGGTACAGCCCCATGATGTTTTTACTTTGTATTAAGTAGTGTTACTGTGAAGTTACATGATTCTGAAGACAGTTTCATATTTTCCTAAATAAAGAAGTTCCTCTGGAGTGCTGTGTCCCGTTTTGGATTCCCATTGCAAAGATGTAAATGCACTGGGGTGTGCCCAGTGGAGGTGGTGTGTGGGAGTATGTGATGATGAGTGAGGAGGAGCTGAGAGAAGAAGGCTTGTTTGGTGTGGGGAAGGTGAAGAGGCAAGATTTTGTTGCTGTCTTCAGGCACTGGGGAGGGTTCAGAGAAGCCAGAGCAATTCTTGGATGTGCATGGTGGTAGGACAAGAGGCAATGGGACCAAGCTTCAACAAGGCAAATTCTGCTTAGATGCCGGAAAATGAAAGGGAAGAACCAACAGACATTACATGAGCATATCTGTGGCTGGAGATATTCCTTGGGCAACGTGCTGAGCAGCTGTCTTTAAGCTGACCCTGTGCTGAGCTGGCAATTGGACCAGCTATCTCAACAGGTTACTTTGAATCTGTATTATTCTGTGATTTTTATTCAACTAAGCCTGTCCCAGGTGGGCTGCACTGGTACATCTTCAGTATAGACGGGCTGTGATGTAGGTGACTTCTGTTTATTTGGACAGTACATGGTTATACATAAAGAATATTTAATGTGCCAGCTGGTAAAGACTAAACAATAAAGTGTGGGAACATGTCTAGTGAAAATTGCTTTGGTTTAGCTACATGGAGATTTAGCTTTTACACTTACTTATGGATACTGTTTTGTAAGGCAGGATATAGAGCAAAACATTAACAATTCTTCTAACTTTTACTGTGTTGGCCTATGGTAACTGTACATCTAACTTCTGTACCTCTGGTATAGATGATATATTAACTTAGATTTCCATTGGTTAAAAAACAAATAGTTCATTATTCATTCTGAACTTCTCATAATATTTTTTAGATTTTGAAGAACTTTACATCTGTTCATCTCTCCTATGTGGAATTGAAGCAAATGGGCCAGCAGCAGATTGGAAGTTACCCTGTTCACTTTCACCTTTGTGGGGATGTGGATGAAAAAGGAGGTTATAGTTTTAAGACTTACCTGGAAGGACTTTCCATTCATCACTGTTTTTCCAGATGTGTGACTGTTCATGGAACTAATGGCTTGCTGGTAGGTCCAAGGAGAGTAAAACATACCATGTTGAAATAAATGTTATAAAGAGCATTTAGAGCAAAAATAGTCTCCTCCCTTCTTCAAGTTTAATGCTCAGCAGTGTTTTTTCATTGCAAGAAATAAATGAACAAGTGCAAACAGTAACTTATTTTTAACAGATCTCACCGTTCTGTTTTTGCAGAATCTTCCAGGCAGCTAAGCTCTCCAGACATAGTAGTGTGTTTGTAAGGGATAAATAAAACTGTATGCTTGAATCAACTAAACTGCTGATACTGAAGCTTCACTCTGCAGCTGTGCCAAGACAGTAAAACTAGATTGTACTTGTCAAATAAATCTCAGTAAATGCTATTGCTACTGACATAATGAACTTGTATTTCTGCAGATAAAGGACACCATTGGCTATGACACACTAGGTCACTGTTTCTTCACAGAAGATGGCATCGAGCAGAGGAATACTTTGTTCCACAACCTTGGGCTAGTCACGAAACCAGGCACTCTTCTTCCTACAGATAGAAACAGCAGCATGTGTATTGGTATTAGGGATAAAGTGTATGGAAGTTATGTCCCAGTGCCAGCAACAGACTGCATGTGAGTGTTTCATGGTGAAAAAGTAAAACCAAACCAGCTGCAGCAGTTAAACTGCTGATGTTCTCTTGACAGTACACAGATGGGAACATTTTTATGTATAATTTAATAAATGCAGACACCTTAAATGTAGTTCACATAGTAGTGGTATTAAAAAAAAAAAAAAAAGTTAGTGTTTAGTCTTTTACTAAAGAGAAAAAATAAGTTGTTTTGTAGGAAGATTGTTGTTTCTTGTGGTACTTTTTTTAAGGCCGCATCTTTACTTCTCTGTAAAGGCATGCACATTCTCAAATTGTCACTGCTAGTTTTTCTGCATACTACTGATCTTTTGTAGAAGCTTATTAAAACAGTTTATCATTGCATGGAGTATCTGAACAACATTAAATAAAATACTGTGCATTGAATTAAAAAAAGAAGCATTTTTGACTTCTAAATGTGGAGAGGGTTGTGATTTTTATTTCATATGTGAAGTAGTGACTTCAGACATCAATTTAGCTTTTTCTCATTTGCTTGTTATGAAGGGGAATATTTCTGTAGGTGCTAGAGCTTTTCCATAATAACTTCTTTCTGAATAATGTTTCAGGGCAGTTTCGACATTCTGGATTTCTCATCCCAACAATCATCTTATAAATAATGCAGCAGCAGGTTCACAGGTGAGGTGTATGGATGTAATTCAACACAAACCGTTCACGCCATTGGTATTTGTAAAATCTGTAACATTTACACTGCCAAAAATACATACTTTTTTCTTTGTTATATATGAATATGTTCTTTTGGCAGCATGTTGGCATTACAAGTGCAGGGTTTGTCTAGGTGTGCATTTAAGAGATGCCAAAATTCTTTGTTCTGGCTGGAACAGAGCAGATCTCTTCCTCCTTATAGTTAATAGACCTGACAACAGTGTCAATGTGTGTATGTAGAAATAAATCCTCTTTTTTCCAAAGAACTAGT
Organism: Buteo buteo; assembly: GCF_964188355.1. Taxonomy (NCBI): domain Eukaryota; kingdom Metazoa; phylum Chordata; class Aves; order Accipitriformes; family Accipitridae; genus Buteo; species Buteo buteo. Next base: position 41,095,871 of record NC_134204.1, read on the forward strand.
GCATTTCATATTAAAGCTTTTGTATTTTCTGTAGGTTGTCATGAGTTTACTGTGTACTGCTTTGCAAAATTTGTCTTCATAGCTGTAGTCATAGGAATGAAAAATTACTACAAAAAAATGTTCATTGTATAAGAAACTACTAAAACACTTTTATTGTCAGTAGTTAGTCATTTGCTTCCTATCATTTACTGCTGATATTTTATTTTTTTTTTTACTTGATGTGAGCCTTGTATTAGTGCAAATCTCTTGTCAAACAGCTGCTTGCGAAGTAAAGCTGAACCACTCAGTACGTGTTGTGGAGGAGGGGGCTGCAGTCTGTTCTACATTGGATGAGAGGCTGAGATGTGCATGATTTTGAGTGGATTTTTCTGAAGAGATCAGTGGAAATGGGAAACGGGCAAGATTTTTGTTGTTGTTGCAAAGGCTCCAGTACTGGAAGTAGAATATGAGTGTGTGTCAGTGTATTCTTAGGCACATCATAAACTGTTATTAATAGACCAGTATTCAAAATATTTAAATGGGTTGAAATATCTAGAGTATAAAAAAAATTTAGAAAATTTTGTTCTGCCTTTTGTGTGGTCTGACTTTTTTTTTTTTTTTTTTTTTTTGACAAAGTTTTCTAGCTGACTGTCTACTGCTAGGAAGAGTTTGGACACAGTTATCAAACCAATTCTTCTCTTACCAATGCAATGTCTTTCCATTTTGCCTCCTTTATATAATCCTCCTTTACCTTGTTTTAGCATTGCAGGCTAAGTTAAAGGAAACAGATTCCTTGATCTGGTGTTTAAAACCTGCAAGGTCTCTTTCTGCCTCTGTAGTGTATCCCAGTAAATGACACTTCATTCTGTTACTGGAATGTGCATGGTCAGAGCAAGCATTTGTGCATGTTACGAAGTTTTGCCACTTTGATACACCTCCCTTGCATGCATGTGAACACATCACTATAAAGGGACTACAGCTTACTATGTTTCAGAAGGAGAATACTTCAACTGTGTTGATACAAACTCTGCACTGTAGAGCTTTTGCTGGTATAAACTATAACAATTCATAAGCAAATAAAGTAATTCCATTCCCCCCCCCCCCACTCCTTCATTACACAATGAAGCCTTTTGTAAGGGTGTATCAAGCAATAGATGTTTCTTTTGTTTGAGCTGTATATGAGAAGGGGGAAAAAAACTTTTTCATTTTTCTGAATGCTTGTAAGTGCTTAAGGAGCTTTTAAGTTTATTAAACTTTTTTCCATGCATCAGGATGTGTTTTGGCTAAAAATTACTTGAGTCTGCCAAGCAGAGAGCTGTATTTAATTATATGTGAAGTAAGATTTTGGTATTTTTATTAATGGAACATCCACATTTGCTTTGGAATTGTTAATCACCAGAAATGTCAAAGTGTGTCATCATTACAGATGAGAATATGTTACTGAGAAGCAGAATTTCCAGGACTGTTTGGAAAATGAGTATGTTCTCAGAATGAAATGCATGAAACCTTTTAAGCCAGAGTGAACTGGCTTTATCCACATTTCGTGAACAGGAGGATGATGAGTATTTTTCATGAGATGGAACACTCAGTATGCAGTGTTTCTTTAGCTACTGTTTAACCCTTTAATGTGCCTTATGCAATGATTTTTGTTTATTAATTATTTTACAGACCCACAGAGCATGTGGTCAGGCAAAATTTTTCACATTTGTAGGTATCTGCTATGCAGGTGCTATCATAGTGCCACCTCTTGTGAACCCAGATGTGGTTGAAAGGGGAACTTTTGGGGGTCTCATTTAGCAGATAAATCCAGCTTCTTTAAGAAGAGGGATGTTGAAGAAGTGGAGAAAATGAACAGATGCTGAAATTATTACTGCATATTATTGGCACAGTGCTCTGAACTGGCCAGACTTCTTGGTGTGCTTTTTTCCTTTCTGAAAGCTCTTGTGGGTTTTTTGGCTGTGTCATTAAATTCTGATGTGAGCAGAGATGAACAAACCTTAGTCAGACTGTAAGAGTAAGGAGGAGAGGAAGGGTTTTGAGTATTTTACTGTAAATGACATGATTTACTAGTAAACAAAGGAAAATCCAGTGTGTGTGGTGAAATATAATGGAAATGCAAAAACTATATTAACTCTGACACTTTTCAGGTTTGAAATATTAGAGGATCTTTTATGTGTGGTGTTACATGGCTTCACTGAGAAGGAAAACACTTTTTAGTGTATATTATTAACTAGAATATAGCCTTATTTGCAAACTTCTGCTTTCTCACTGGGCAGTTATTTGGAGACTTTATTTTGAAAAATGTATTCCATTGTACATGGTTGGTTTGGGCTGTGTTCTTACTCACTTTCTTACTTAAAATATCCAAGTTCAACTTGGCATACACTTACTTTGTGATTAGATACATGAGCACTGATGGTAGTATCAGACACACTTATAAGTAATGTCATTCTCTCCTTACTTGCAGGATGCTGGAATATGGTATTTGTTCCACAGGGTTGCTACAGGAGATTCTCATAGTTTAGCCATTGAAACCAAGTCAGAGCTTACACCCCTAGGAATCTTCTATAATAACAGGGTTCATTCTAATTTTAAGGTAAGGTATTATCTGAGTAAAAAAACCTGAAGTTCTTTATTTGTAACTATGCTATTTTAGGACTTGTCTGTTTACGTTTTAAGCTGGTTAGGTGATGGATTCATGCTGTGTTTGAACTGTGTGATTCCATCTAGGTATTGTAGAATGGTCTATAATCAGCATGTGTATAGTTTCTTGCTACATTTTGAGTATTCACTGTGTTCAATATCATTATAAGGCATAAACAACTAAAATCAGTTAATACTTCTAATGAAATACATTTTCTCAGAAGCAGCATTTCACATGCTACTCTTTTACTGCTGGCATTGTTTTATACTCTGAAGAAAGCTGAGCCTTGAAGCATCAAGTTTATTACAGTTGTGATTCATGTAATAGCTTCCTCGAGTAGTTGTGACTTGTTTTCCTGAGTCTCTAAGGTACAGTAACTCAGGTGTTTGCACATGGCGGCACAGTCTCTGCTAGAGATTAAGCTTCCAGGTTGCCTTCAGGAGCCCATCCATTGGCAGCAGGTTTTTTTGTTAGAGGCTTCTCACCCTAGATGCAGGCATTCAGTATTGTTTGTTAATGTGACTTCATCTTTTCCACATTCAGCTAAGTGAAATTAAGTCCTTAAATTAATGATTTCATTTGAAATCTAGCTGCTTTGTGTCTCTCTGTATGCATGTGTATGTATGTATGTGTGTATAAAATACAGTGACATTTACAGAGCCGCTTAATTTGTGTTTGAAATTTACCTAATAAAGTTCAGGATCACTATTGCATTTTTTTTTACCATGTGAAACTGATTTTACTTGACAGTTGGGTGTCTGGGGTACCAAGAATGATGCACTGTTTTATAGAAATTGTTAGTGGTATGTTTGGAACTCGAGGACATTTGTTCAGATTGGGATTAAAACATACTGAATACAAAAGCACATTGTAAAGAAAAAAGTGTTTCAGCTGGATGGCTTGTATTACCTTTAAACAAGGGTAGCAGTTTGTGTGCTAAATTCCGTGTTAAAAGAGCAAACTCCAGTAGCAGGTCTGAGGATCTGCTCATGTAGGAGCACTCAATTGTAATCATAATTTGGATCAGAGGTGAAAGTGGCTGCAGGTATTTGTGTATGTAATTCAGACTAAATAACACAAGTGCTTCCTTCTGCTTCTGTTTTCTCATGTAAATTATTTCATACTGCATTATTGAGTTTTGAGTTGATAATTGCTTGGGCAAAACTCAGCTTCAGTGGTGAAGCTCATTTAGTTTTAAAGTGAAATACACAGCATTTTTCACAGTGGTATTTATTTCTTTTAATTTTTTTTTTCCATTTGTGAGAATATTTTGAATTCAACACAAGATTGGCTTGCAGATTTTCCAGAACAGCATCTGGAAATAAGTGTAAAACCTCAAATGGTTAGATGTTGTGAAAGAAATTTGAAATGCTCTTTAATGATTTTCCATTACTTTTTTTTTTTTTTTAATCCTAGGCAATTCTTTTCCTCTGCCCAAATTATCATAGACAGATGCTATTTTTCCCTTAGACAATATGTCAATTAAGGCCAAACTGGAAGTTCTTACAGTTTCTAATACATGTGTTGAATGCAGTGTAAAGTTTAACTTTTAGAAATTTAATGTTTACTCTATCTTTAGTTTTGGATAGTATGAATTTTCTTTCCTTGCTTGTTTCAGGCTGGTTTGTTCATTGATAAGGGTGTTAAAACAACTAATGCTAGCGTTGATGATCCCAGAGAATATCTTTGTTTGGACAACAATGCAAGGTAAAGGATATTGTCTTTCAAGTGAGTGAAAAATGTCAAAGTTTTGAGATAGCTCTTACATTCATGTGAGGAAAAACATTTTTAAAACAATGTAATTATTTATAAATAATAACGAAACAATAGGTACATATATATTCTTTTCCCTCATTTGTTCATCCTTTCGGGAAAAACAGAGCATGGTGTGCCTTAAAGGAGTTGGCTGTTTCTTCTGAGCCCTTGCTTAGGGTAGTTTTCAGCCTCTTAGAAGACATCATTTTAAACATGGTCTACTGTCATGCTTGAAGCATTTTCTGGAATTGCTGCTAAAAGTAAAGTCTTACTTTAAAATCTGCTCTTCTGATATATGACTCGGTTTTAAATAGCTGTTAGAAAAAGGCTTTTAATAGAGCTAAGTAATACTTCCACTTGCCTTTCTTACTGCTGAGTGCTTCCTGCTGTACCTTCTAGACCTGGAGATCATAGCTCAGTGGTACAGTTTTACTGAAGGCTATTTGCAGAGATAGTACAATCAAACACATTTTCTTTAGTTTACAAAGTGAGAGAAAATAACAGAGAGTCTAGGAAAATTCCAGGCTATACTGTGCCTGGTTAGTCTTGTCCTGAACTTCAAATAAAATATCCTGAGATAGTGGTCAAATGTCAATATTGAATAACTGTATCCATCAACATTTTATTGTGACAAATAATTAAGACAGAAAATATCGTTTGTAATATTATCTTTATTTCTGATTGACCTGTGTTTAGGATGAGGATAGATAAGTGATAGTTTCAGATGCAGAGAGGGAAGTTCCCAGTTTTGGTGGTACTTGATACTTCATGATTTGGAAAAGAACTTGCTAGTTTGAAGTTTTGACAGAAAGCCCATGTAACCCTTGTGGATTACCTCAGTAATAAGAGGTGGTCAAGAGGAACATATGAGGGACAAAATGCCCTTGGGAGAACCTGTAGTGTGTTGACAGGGCATCAACACAGAATGCAAGAAACTCGGTGCGTGAGATGGGGTTCCTGTTTCACAGCAGCCAAAGAAGTAACAAGGCACTCTGTAACTACAGGAAGCCACTAATCATTGTACATGGAACCAAACTGGAGCGGTTTAAATGTTAACTGAGGAGCCTGAGACTGTCAAAAACAAACATTCAGCCATTCTCCTCTTCCTCCCGTGGGGTAGGTAGGGCAGATCCAAATTAGAGTACAAGGTCATCAGTTTAAGGGGCATATACATCTTCACCTGCTCAAAATCCATTTTTGTAATTTTTTTTAGTCTACTATTTTTTCTTTGCGATCTTGGGGATAATCAAGTGAAAGCTTCCACTAGTCTTTAATTAGGCTGTCTAAAATAGATTCCAGCCATAACTTACCATACGAGACCATCTTGGTAGCAATGCAGAGTGTCTGGGTTGGAATAGAAAAATATCTCGGGTGTGCTCAAAGAAGGAGCACCCCACAACATCAGAAGAGTTTGAAAGATTTGAAGGAGCAGGTAGACAAACCTACAGCCTTTTTTGTATAGTGCACATCCACCCTTTGTATCCTTCCAAGGAGCTTTAATTCCCTCCATCAAACTTTCACATTAATGCTGCAATACAAGTAGGGAGGGAATACTTTGGGGAGGGCAAAAAGAGAAAGCAAGGGGATAAAAGGAGGTGAGATGCAGCTAAAGAAACTCGGGGAGATTGAGCAAAAAGCCTGTGAGAGTTACTGGAAAAGAGAAGTTTTATGTTCCTGCTTCATCATAACCTGAAAACAGTTTTCAAGAAATGGAGAGCTAGAGATGCACCTGGTTTTGGCTTCTGTAATTCCAAACGTGAAGCAGAGTGGATTTTGCCCATCAGGTTTGACCATGAGCATTTGTCTTTCAGCCTCTCTCAGCCCAACATATAAGATACATGTAAAACAAACAGTATTCTTATATTGAGTGTTTGGGTTTTTATCTGTCCCAGGTTTCGACCTCATCAAGATGCAGACCCTGAAAAGCCCCGAGTTGCTGCCCTGATTGACAGATTAATCTCTTTCAAAAACAATGATCATGGGGCCTGGGTCAGGGGAGGGGATATCCTCATTCAAAACTCTGGGTAGGTATCCAGAAGCAAACAGCTGCATGTTGTTAAGAATTTTCCCATGAAGCTTTGTTTATGAAAGTGCATTACAACAGGGTTATAAGAGAAGAGTGTTGCCTAACTCGGGGAACTTCTCAATAGCTTGAACTGTTTTCATGCCATCCTACTACTTTAAATGAAACAAGTTTATATGTGATTAGATGAGAACCTGCCTTAAATAGCAAAAAGAAACTATGTAATAAAAAGAAGTCTAAAAGTTGGTAGAGACAGTAAATTTATACTGAGGTATCTATGGTTTCCCTGAAGTTCTCATGTTCCTGCTTAAAATACATAGAAAATTACTTGATTTTTTTTTTTAACAGCAACATTTTAATAAGAGTTAAGTGTGTGGTGGTTCTAAATTCCATTAATAGAAAAATTCAGGCTTTCTTCAGTGCATAGCAGGATGTGCTCTTACATTGTAGGATAATCCAGAAAACATATCTGAAGCTTTGAACTGTCTTTTAGGTTTGCAGACAATGGAATAGGTTTGACATTTGCTAGGTGAGTACTTTATGTTAATCACTTCTGGGTTTTTTTTCTTGCCTAGAAGCTTAGAAAATACATATCCAACTATTAAAATTAATAGGTATACTTTCATAAGGCTTTAGTTTCATTTTTGGGCCCCTTTCTATTTCCAGTGGTGTGGATGATATTATAAAGGCTCTAGACTGACACAGCTGCCAAACCTTGCACTTTAATTCAACCTGTTCTTGGTTTACACCACAGTTTGCTGCCTTTTCACCAGAAGGGTTATGTTTATCCACGTATTTTTGGCGTTGTATGATTCCTTAGGCAGTTTCGATTTTCTACCTGAACAGCTGAAAGTAAGTAATGGAAAAGAAAGGGTATGAACATTTAGGGGGGGCAGAGTCTCCTTCTACTAAGAAAGAATCAAGTAACTTAAGTAGTAAGCCAAAATTGCTGCCATTTATGTTATGACAAACTGGTTCTAGGATTGCAAAAGTGGGCTGTAAAAGAAAGAGTGCTGCACTACAAAAAGCAGGAGAAAATTTAATGCTCAACTCTTTGCTGGCATTTCGAACAGCCTATAATACTGTTAATGGTTAAACTTATTGTTCTATGTATTGTAAATGAAGTATAGACTGCTCTGCTTTAGGAGGACTGTTACAGAAGTAAACATAGGACTATGCCTTGGTGTGTTCATCTGCTGGAGAGTCTTGGCTAAAAGCTTCTCTCTGACATTGCTTTGATAGTGATGGGAGCTTCCCAAATGATGAAGGTGCCAGCCAGGAAGTATCCGAGTCACTGTTCATAGGTGAGAGCAAGAATTATGGGTTTCCAGGTGGCCAAAATAAATATGTGGGAACTGGAGGAATAGACAACAAGGCGCGTACTCTGCCTAGAAATCGGTAAGTATGTTATGAGTGAAGGAAGTAGAAATGATACAAGAAAAACGTTCTCTGTATCAGATGTAAACACTCTTCTTGCTTCAGCTGTGAGAGATTAGGACTCTATTGAAGGTGATACTCTTTTTCTTTTTAACACTGTGTGTGAAGCTGTGTCACTCACCTTTTGGTGCATCAGTTTTCATCTGATGCTACCACAGGTCACTTTTCTGTAGAGGTTTAAGTTATCCTACTTTCATGAAACCTTAGTCTTAAACAACATTTGGGCCTGAATGAAAAAGCAAAAGCTTTCAGGTGAAGGATTTCAGGGGTCAGTTTAGGACTAGAGACTAGAGTCTGTGACAAATCCCAATCTATGACCATGATCCTTTTCTTTTCTCTCTGGCTTGCTGTGATGCTAGTTTAACATAGTGCTAAGTCCTAGTCTTGCCACAGAATAGAAAAGAAGGGTGAGGTAGGTCTAAGCCACCCTGTTTTTTTGCTGCTTAGCCATTTAGAGGGAAGAAGTTAATGTGGCAGTGATATATGAGGTATTGAGTCTAGTTGAGCAGAATCACAGAACAGTTGAAGTTGGAAGGGACCTCTGGAGGTCATCTGGTCCAACTCCCCTGCTCAAGAGGGGCCACCTAAAGCTGGTTGTGCAGGACTATGTTCAGGCAGCTTTAGAATATCTCCAAGGATGGAGACTCCACAACATCCCTGGGTAACCTGTCCCAGTGGTCAGTCACCTTCACAGTGAAAAGGTTTCTCCTTACATTCAGCAGGAACCTCCTCTTTTTCAAATTGTGCCCATTGCCTCTGGTCCTGTCACTGGGCACCACTAGAAACAGCCTGGCTCCATCTTCTTTGCACCCTCCCTTCAGAGATCCCTGTACATTGATGAGATTCCTGCCTGAGCCTTCTCTGCTCTAGGCTGAACAGTCTGAGGTCTCCCAATGTTTCCTCCTATGGGAAGTGGTCCAGTCACTCAGTCATCTCTGTGGCCCTTCATTGGACTCTCTCCAGTAGCTTCATGTCTGTCTTGTACTGAGGACAAGTACTCTAGGTGTGGCTTCACGGGTGCTGAATACATGGGATGAATACACCTTGATCTGTTGGCATCACTTCTCCCAGTGCAGCCCAGGATACCAGTTGCCTCTCTGCGGCAAGGGCACGTTGTTGGCTTATGGTCAACCACCATGGTTTCCACCAAGACCCATATGTCCTTTTCACTGGCACTTAGGGTTGTTCCTCCCTAGGTGAGTGACTTTGCAGTCCCCCATGTTGGACTTCATGAAGTTCCCATCTGCCCATTTCTCCAGCCTGTTGAGGTCTATCTGGATGGCAGCATGACCCTTTGGTGTATTAGCTGTCCCTTGCAGTTTTATGGCCTCTCCAAACTTGCTGAAAGTATACTCAGACCCATCATCCAACTTACTAATAAGGATGTTGAACAAGACTGGGCCCAGTGTTGACCCTTGGGGTGTACCACTAGTTACTGGCCTCCAAGCAGATTTCATGCCACCACCCTCTGGGCCCAGCCATTCAGCTACTTTTCAGTCCACCTCACTGTCCTTTCATCCATCCTATACTTCATGAGGATCCTATGGGGGACAGTGTCAAAAGCCTTACTGAAGTTTAGGTAGACCATGTTCACTGTTCTCCCCTCAGCTGCCAGGCCAGTTGTTTCATCACAGAAGTTTATCAAGTTGGTCAAACTTGACTGCTCCTTGGTGAATCCATGCTGATTACTCCTGATGACTCTCTTGTTCTTCATGTGCCTTGAAATGGTTTTCAGGATTAGCTGCTCCATCACCTTCCAAGAGATCAATCTGAGGCTTGAGGTTCCTTCTTGAAGTGACATTTGCTTTCCTCCAGTCTACGGGCATTTCTTCCAGTTGCCATGATCAATCAAAGAGCAAGTGGTATTATTCTCCTGCTGTATTTCTCATATTGGGAGCAGGGCACATTTGCGAATGAACAGTGAAACAGGAAAATTCTAACAGGAAAACTCAGAAGAGTGAGGGATTTTTTGACTCATTAGATAAGTGCAGAAACAAGATTTCCTTTACTAGGATCTAAGATGCAAGTCATTCTCTTAATGTTGCTTTCGTGATTCCTCTGAGAGAAGATGTATTTATGACACAGATTCAGGCTTATCATGGGTTTTGTTACAGGATGCTACAAATATTTGCTTGCATTAACAGGACATTTCCAATCAGAGGCTTTCAAATTTATGATGGACCAATTCACCTTACCAAGTGCACCTTCAAAAACTTTGTGCCAACTCCAGACAGATTTACCAGTGCAGTTGGATTCTTGATGAAAAATCCGTGGCAGATGACACCAAAAAACAACATTTCTCATGTGAAGTTTGGTCCAAATGTAAGTTTATTACAAGCTTTCTGTTATTCTTGCAAATGCCTTTCTTTTCTTCTTGCTGTATTTAAAATAAGCATCCAAGGGCCCTAGATCATCTTTTCCACACATCCCCATTCCAGAGTTTGTGTCTTGGTTGGAAGTCACCCAAGGTCTATCCTTTGTCTCCCAAGCAAAAAAAAAAACAAAACACAAAGGAGATGTAGGATATATTGCAATAATGATCTATTTCATGGCTAATGGTAAAGCTGAAAGGAGATTTTTATAAGGTTCAGTATATCTTTAGTAACAAATTTTCAATTGCAAATACTAACACTGTTCAGAAGCAAAAGCTGGCCTTAGCCTATTACTAAAAATCACAATGTCTCTTTTGCAAGATTCCACAATTCTTGCTATAAGTTTTTTAATCAACTTTGTCAAATTCCTGTGTTTCTGCAGGTGTGCAAGTGTTAGCCTGTGCTTTGCCTGGGGAAAAAAAATAAATATTTTAATTGTTGTTGCCAGGTTTCTTTGAAGGCCTTTTTTGGAAAACCTGGTCCCTGGTTTGATGAAGGGGATCTGGATGGTGACAAGAACTCAATATTCCATGATCTGGATGGTTCAGTGACTGACTACAAGGATACCTACGTGGGCAGAATGGATAACTACTTGATTCAACACCCCAAATGCATTAATATTACAGAATGGAGTGGAGTGGTTTGCAGTGGGACCTATGCGCAGGCTAGTACTCTTGTAGCTTTCTGTTTGGGACAGGTCTATAATATGAACAATTTATGAGGGCAGGGGGAGTGTAAGAACTACAAAGTTACCTATCTTTGGTTTTAAAAATTCTTTGACATTTTAAAAAATAGTTCTATGCATATTACACTTTTCAGCCAGTTTTGTATAGTGTTCCCTTCAGCACACACACTGGGAGTACAATATTAGATGCTGCAAGGTAAAACCAAATGTGTATGCATTCCAGGAGTCCCATGGTGCAGCCCTACCTGCTAGAACATTTTTGTGTTGGAGATGTTTTCTTCCACTGGAGCGCTCTCTGTCTTTTTGTCACAGAGTGGGTTTTAAGAGGCGCATTTTGGGTTTTTTTCAGTGGAGATGTTAAATACGAGCTCCTGAATACAAGTCTTATACAGGTCTGATTCCCATTCTGGTTCCTGTTCAAAATGGGATTGGCCAAGTACCATAACTGATTATATATATTTTTTTCCCCTCCCTCCCCTTTTTTTTTTGCCTGTAAAATGGGCAAAATCTACAATAAGTTTCTCAAATAGGGCTCTTCTTCAGGAGATATTTGTGTATTGCTTAACTCAGAACATCAAGTTGCAGTGTTTTCTCTAATAATGTACTGATTATTCTTCACTATTTAATTTCCTTTTGTACAGTGTCCAAATCTTTCCTCTTTCTTTTCGTCCTCCTTAATATCATATAGGTTTATGTCCAAACCTGGAATGGACAGAATCTTTCCATGACTATTGTACGAGATGAGTACCCAGCCAGTCCCATGGTTCTTCGAGGTATTAATCAGAGAGCTGTCTTTCAACAATACCAGCCAGTAGTGATGCTCCAAAAGGGCTACACAATACATTGGAATGGAAGAGCTCCAAATGTCACCTACCTTTATCTCATTAACTTCAACAAGTATGTTTACTTTCTTTGATGTCATTGATCCATAAGGCAATACTGAAGTAATGTCCTGCAGAATTAGCATGCATGAGAGTTTGCAACCATCAGTAAGACGAGATCTTGGGTTGGTTTTTTTTCATAATTACAAATAATAAAGTAGGAAAAACAAGAGGTTAAGCAATAGACCTGCACCTAAAGCAAGCTTGTGTCCAGTAGCATCTTTAAGGAAAATTCTTCAGAGAAGAAAATTTGCAAGTAGTGAAGTTGAGCAGAATTGGAGTTGAGTAGTTCAGCATACTTGATTTTGTTGTCAGATAAACTTAGTAAATGTCTAAAGTATAAAGTCAAACATATCCTGAGAATATCAAAGTTACTATAACATTTAATGACATACTTTGTGAAGGGAAGAAAGATCTTCTGGTTGAGGGTTTGGGAGCTTTTTGTGTCCTGTTACTTGTTTTTTGAGTGATCTGTTTGCTATGTATTGTCATCTAAACTGTTCCTACAGCAAATCATACACTTTATTTTTTTTTCAGGAATGACTGGATTCGTGTTGGTCTTTGTTATCAACCAAATACAGATTTTGCTATAGTACTGGAAACCTTTCAAAGGCGGTCATCTGCTCTGTCCAGCAAGGTAGAGCGCTACGTGCCTGTATCTTCAATGATGGAGCTCGAAAAGAATCGATCAGACAAGAAGTTCTACTTTGACAACAGTACCGGGTAACTCCTTGTAACTTGACCCTATTGGAAGATGTTGTTTAATCTCAAAATGTCCAGTTCGATAGTGTTAAAAGCAACTGATTGAGACTCCTGCATAAGAGGAAATCTGTTGTGAAGGAGCCCAAAGCCTATTTGAAAAGCCTATTGACTTTGAATCTCCAAAATACAGTGGTTGTCACTGAAATACTTTTCCAAGAGCATCACAGTTGTCACAGATATTTCCTATCCCATGCCTGGGGAAAATGTGGTACAGAATCATAGAATTGTTTAGGTTGGAAAAAGCCTTTAAGATCATCAAGTCCAACCGTCAACCCAACACCACCATGCCCACTAAACCATGTCCTGAAGTACCTTGTCTACGCCTTTTTTGAACACCTCCAGGGATGGTGACACCACTACTTCCCTGGACAGCCTGTTCCAATGCTTGACAACCCTTTCAGTAAAGAAATTTTTCCTCATATCCAATCTAAACCTCCTCTGGCGCAACCTGAGGCCATTTCCTCTCATCCTATCACTAGTTACTTGATAGAAGAGACCAGTACCCATGTTACTACACCCCCCTTTCGGGCAGTTGTAGAGAGCGATAAGGTCTCCCCTCAGCCTCCTCTTCTCCAGACTAAACAACCCCAGTTCCTCAGCCACTCCTCATAAGACTTGTGCTCCAGGCCCCTCACCAGCTTCGTTGCCCTTCTCTGGACACGCTCCAGCACCTCAATGTCTTTCCTGTAGTGAGGGGCCCAAAACTGAACACAGCACTCCAGGTGCAGCCTCATCAGTGCTGAGTACAGGGGCATGATGACTTCCCTAGTCCTGCTGGCTGCACTATTTCTGATGCAGGCCAGGATGCCGTTGGTCTTCTTGGCCACCTGGGCACACTGCTGGCTCATATTCAGCTGGCTGTTGACAAACACCACCAGGTCCTTTTCCGCTGGGCAGCTTTCCAGCCACTCTTCCCCAAGCCTGTAGCGCTGCATGGGGTTGCTGTGACCCAAGTGCAGGACCCCGCACTTGGCCTTGTTGAACCTCATACAATCCCTTGATCCAGCCTGTCCAGATCCCTCTGTAGAGCCTTCCTACCCTCGAGCAGATCAACACTCCTTCCCAACTTGGTGTCATCCACAAACTTGCAGGAAGTAACCTCTAAGTCCTCAAATAAAATTTAAACTGAAATTTAACTGAAATGTTAAACTGAAAATCCTAGAAATTTCCAAGAAGTTGTCTGTTCCAAGAACATTTTAAGAATGTATTTCTGAAAATCCTAATCTGTTTTCAGCCTTCTTGAAAGTACTTAAAAGACCTAGTCTGTCTTTCTTTCAAAAGTACTTCTGACAGAGGCCACTGAGATCCTTCCGAGAGGTTTAAGATGCGGTCAACTTTGAGTAAAACAAGTCCTACATACATCACTTGTGTGTACTGCAAATGTTGATCTTTAATTTATAGTTTTTTCTCTTACTTATGTTGTTCCCTTATCAGCTACTTTGTAATAATGTCTGCAGGTGAATGTAGCTTTTGAAAAGACATTTATGTTTCTTTTGTTTAAGAGCTACAGTGATAACAGTCAAATGTATAACAGAAGAATTACCAGTCTCTGTGTGCTGTGAACATTAATGACCACTACCCCCTAAACTGCATTTCCAGGCATTTGCAGCAGTGCAGTTGCAGTGCCCCGTGCTGGTGGCTGAAGCTGAATATCAGTTACTGCTGGGTATCTGCAAAGATCTGTGATCAAAGAAAACATTTATGCTCTGCAGTTCGGTTTTTGTTTCCTGCAAGCGGCTGATTTGAGGAGTGGCTCTTCTTTTCAAAGCATATGCATTCATAACGATGTCCCCTTTAATAGTTGGGAATTTCAGATATGCCAGCAGATAATTCCTAACTCTAGTAAACTCTAAATATTTTGAAAAAGTTTGAACAATGGTGCAGAAGTGAATACTGTAGTTTCTCTGCTTCTGAAAATCGTGAAATACAGCTGTTTTTAAGGTTTAACATAAACATCTATCTTTCCAGCAATTGATCTAGATTCTTTTCCCCCCCCTTTTGTGTAGATTACTGTTTTTATTTCTTCAAGCCAAATATAATAGGGATGGTCACAGTTATTGCTCATCTCAGGGATGTGAAAGGATCAAGATTGTGACCAAAGATTCAGCAAAAGGCATCAGTAACTGCATGGCAAAAGCTTACCCAAAGTACTACCAAGGACCAACCGTCATAAAGCAGATGCCAGTAAAAACTACTGTACCATGTACAAAATGCGGCACAACTCAGGTAAAATAAAATAAGCAAAAACTTTCATAAACTGTATACTCGAGGTTGCTGTCTCCTAGCTTTCAGGCAGAATTTCAGTCTTTCTGTCCAGAATGCTGCACCTACCAGTTTGCGATGGTCACATTGTTAATCTCCTGTATGATAGAAGGCAGGGAGTCCCTTGTAGCACAAAGGTTTCAGTTTTTGTTCTTTGAAAAATACTGCTTCACCTCTCACTCATGAGTGCTACAGAAAAGGAACATAGCTAGATCTGATGTCTTCTGCTACAGTATTATCTGTACTCCATGTGGAATCACTTTGCTGCAGATCTATATGCTATTGGCCAAACTTCTCTCTTCTTTTTTGGGTCTTTGCTTATTAACATGAACTTGAAATTGCATTATCCATTTAAGCTATACAAGCTGAGAAAAATTCTGAAAGCAAGGAAGAAAATAAAAGGAATATACTTCATGATATTTATTAACATTGCTAGTACCATAAATAATGCCACTGACAAATGGATGCATTTGCTTTGGAGCATGGGTGATCTTTTGTAAATTGTCTGGTATGATAGAGTGTTGAAGATGCATGGATATGTGTATTTAACATGTTTCATTTGATATCCAGATGGTATTTACCAGCGATCCTCACAAAAACTACCTCCTTGTGCAGATTAATTCAACTGGTAAAAAAGAGTTAAGCAGAGGTCAGCAAGCATTTATTTCTGTAAGTATTCTTTAGGGTTTTCTTCTACCTTTCTCTTTAGCAGTTTGTATTACACCAGTTATACAACTCTACACCATACTGACCTCACTTTTCTTTACTTGAATGAAAAGTGTTGGTTTATAGTTTAAAAACCAAACAGTCAAAAAGCTGATGTTTTAACCACAGAAAATGAGGCTTCAAAACTCCATTTTGTTTTCAAATCCCTCCCTTCTGGAGAGAAAATTGTACTAGTAAGGGAGAGTGTGAAATCTTCAGATCTGGATGGATATGCATTCACTGATGTCTGCTTTTGGAAAAAAAAAATACAAACCAAGAAAAACCCCAGCCAAACAACCTGTTAGTTAAATCCATGTTGTTGAAACTGGTTTTGTGCTAACAGATTGGTGAGTTAATGGGATGAGTTATTCAAGCCATTAAGCTTTGCTAAACTCCTGCAAAATAGCAATTACTTAAGAAACCATAGAGACTTCTATATTTGTTCTGATGCAGGCCTGATAAGCCTAGTGATGTGATACTGTATAAAAAAGTAGTTTACTTCAACTTTTCCATTCGGATGCTGAAGGAGACTTGCACATGCTGCTGAAATAGTGTTTGCAGACAACGTCATACCACAAAGCTTAAAGTCTGTATGTGGCTTACATTCTGCAATGTCAGTGTGTTAGCTTGGTTGAAATAATAAAACTGTTGAGTTATTTGAACAAATAGTACAAGAGCAGTGTAACCTAGCAGTTGCAAACTTCTATGGGAATGTGTGTGCCATATCAAAAGCAGTAAGAGTGCTCTGCCGGAAGAAACTGGGCTGGCACTGGGCTGCTGCAGAGACAGATTAACTGTACTATTGCCAAAAAGTGCAGGTGGTTCAGTATCTGTGTTTTAGCTTCCCAAAGTAGGAGCAATGAGGTAGTAAGTCACCTGAAATGTATGATCACCCTGTAGAAGCCAGGGACTGGAGGCTCCCATGCAATCTCAGAAGTCCCACTGAACGCCTCTCCTCAAGGCAGAAAATAAAAAGATGCTAGGGAGAAGCAAGTATTTGTAAGGAAATTAGTACACCACTGTGTCTAAACTAGGTGAAGATTAACACTGAGCGGAGTAGAATCGCTGTTGGATTCATACTAACTTTAAGAAAGAAAGAAAAAGTTCTTTTCTCTTTTTCTGTTCCCATTTAGGTCAATGGCACTATGTTTTCCTTCAAGGATAATGGTATACTTATTGTTGTAGTTGATGCCTGCATCGGCACAGTGTCGGGAAAACGATTATTTTCTGGAGTAGACATTAAGCATTTAGATGGGTATTTAACATCTGGAATTCCACAAAGGTACGTGTAATGACCATTTATTTCCAGTATGTCGTGTGAGCTGTAGCTCTGCTCTCTAACAAGGATTTAAATGGTACCTATACATGAGCACTGAAAGTGAGCAAAACATATATCTATGTTGAGGGGAAAGGAGAAACATAGGAGCATTTTAACACACAATTTAGCCTTATTTGAGAAAACAAAGCAACTCAAATTTTGGACACTTAAAATTTTCCACTGTTGCCTGTCTTTCATCTCAAAAAGATACTTCTTTTTTTTAACTAAACTTCATGTAATAACACTTTGCTTAAAACAGGAATAACTTTTTGTTTAATAAGGTCACTTAAGGACACCGATGAGAACTATGTGACAAGGTACCATACTGTTCTTCCCCCTATCTAGGGAGAAAATTGCTTATCATTAAAGAAAGATTAAAAGTTACTGTTAGAAAAATCAGCATTCTAATATTATAATTTTGGATCAATATCTAAACTTGATTTTTTGATACAAAATATTAAACTATATTTAAATAACACTTTCCAATGATTTTGAAGTTAAATTTAAAAAAATTTAAAAGAAAAAGTCTAGGTGGATGCTTTTCCAGGTACTGCTTTCAGAGACGGTTAACTGCTTCCATGTCATGAAATGACATGGCAAGAGTACTCTTAAGCAAGTGGCCTGTGAGGCCAACTAGCTGAAAAAGCATGTAGCAGAATATTAAGAAAACTTTGCGTTTATAACAGCTGCTGTCTCTGCACCATTTCTGCTGCAGGTCTGTTGTTCTACTGAGCACAAGAGGTGATGTAGCAATTCCTAATAATTTATCAGAAGCCTTAATGTCCCTGGGGACAGCCAAACCGCCTTATCTTCAGAGCAACGGTTGGTGGAATTTTTGCACATTT